>NC_141877.1:119421600-120046600 GCF_056163025.1 Triticum urartu
GCCAGGGGAGGAGTCCTCCCCCCCCCCCAAGGCACCTAGGAGGTGCCTTCCCTCCTTGGGACTCTTCCTTAGGGTTTCCCCCTTCACCCTAGGCGCATGGGCCATAAGGGAAGTGGCGCCCCAGCCCACTTTGGGCTGGATCCCTTCCCACTTCAGCCCATGGGACCCTCCGGGATAGGTGGCCCCACCCGGTGGGCCCCCGGGACCCTTCCGGTGGTCCCGGTACAATACCGATGACCCCGAAACTTGTCCCGATGGCCGAAACAGGACTTCCTATATATAAATCTTTACCTCCGGACCATTCCGGAACTCCTCGTGACGTCCGGGATCTCATCCAGGACTCCGAACAATATTCGGGTTACTGCATACACATATCTTCATAACCCTAGCGTCACCGAACCTTAAGTGTGTAGACCCTACGGGTTCGGGAGACATGCAGACATGACCGAGACGTTCTCCTGTCAATAACCAACAGCGGGATATGGATACCCATGATGGCTCCCACATGTTCCACGATGATCTCATCGGATGAACCACGATGTCAAGGACTTAATCAATCCCGTATACAATTCCCTTTGTCTATCGGTATGTTACTTGCCCGAGATTCGATCGTCGGTATCCAATACCTAGTTCAATCTCGTTACCGGCAAGTCTCTTTACTCGTTCCGTAACACATCATCCCGTGATCAACTCCTTGGTCACATTGCGCATATGATGATGTCCTACCGAGGGGCCCAGAGATACCTCTCCGCTTACACGGAGTGACAAATCCCAGTCTCGATTCGTGCCAACCCAACAGACACTTTCGGAGATACCTGTAATGCACCTTTATAATCACCCAGTTACGTTGTGACGTTTGATACACCCAAAGCATTCCTACGGTATCCGGGAGTTGCACAATCTCATGGTCTAAGGAAATGATACTTGATATTAGAAAAGCTTTAGCATACGAACTACACGATCTTTGTGCTAGGCTTAGGATTGGGTCTTGTCCATCACATCATACTCCTTATGATGTGATCCCATTATCAACGACATCCAATGTCCATGGTTAGGAAACCGTAACCATCTATTGATCAACGAGCTAGTCAACTAGAGGCTCACTAGGGACATGGTGTTGTCTATGTATCCACACATGTATCTGAGTTTCCTATCAATACAATTATAGCATGGATAATAAACGATTATCATGAACAAGGAAATATAATAATAACCAATTTATTATTGCCTCTAGGGCATATTTCCAACAGTCTGGTCACGGGATCATGCATTACGGTACGAGTAAAGTGACTTGCCGGTAACGAGATTGAACGAGGTATTGGGATACCGACGATCAAATCTCGGGCAAGTAACATATCGATTGACAAAGGGAATCGCGTACGGGGTTGATTGAATCCTCGACATCATGGTTCATCCGATGAGATCATCGTGGAGCATGTGGGAGCCAACATGGGTATCCAGATCCCGCTGTTGGTTATTGACCGGAGAGTCGTCTCGGTCATGTCTGCTTGTCTCCCGAACCCGTAGGGTCTACACACTTAAGGTTCGGTGACGCTAGGGTTGTGAAGATATGTATATGCAGTAACCCGAATGTTGTTCGGAGTCCCGGATGAGATCCCTGACGTCACGAGGAGTTCCGGAATGGTCCGGAGGTAAAGAATTATATATAGGAAGTGCTGTTTTGGCCATCGGGACAAGTTTCGGGGTTATTGGTATTGTACCGGGATCACCGGAGGGGTCCCGCGGGCCCACTGGGTGGGGCCACCTGTCCTGGGGGGCCACATGGGCTGTAGGGGGTGCGCCTTGGCCTAGATGGGCCAAGGGCACCAGCCCCAAAGGCCCGTGCGCCTAGGGTTCCACTTAAAGGAAGAGTCCAAGTGGTGGAAGGCACCTCTAGGTGCCTTGGGGGGGAGGGAAACCTCCCCATGGCAGCCGCACCTAGGAGATTGGATCTCCTAGGCTGCGCACCACCCCCCCTTGGCCCTCCTATATATAGTGGGGGAGAGGAGGGATTTCATACCTCAGCCCCTGGCGCCTCCCTCTCTCCCCATTACGTCTCTCCTTCGTAGTATAGGCGAAGCCCTGCTACTGTGACGCCCTACATCCACCACCACGCCGTCGTGCTGCTGGATCTTCATCAACCTCTCCTCCCCTTGCTGGATCAAGAAGGAGGAGACGTCTCCCGTCTTGTACGTGTGTTGAACGCGGAGGTGCCGTCCGTTCGGCGCTTGGTCATCGGTGATTTGGATCACGTCGTGTTCGACTACATCATCACCGTTCTTTGAACGCTTCCGTGCGCGATCTACAAAGGTATGTAGATGCATCCAATTACTCGTTGCTAGATGAACTCCTAGATGGATCTTGGTGAAACGAGTAGGAAATTTTTTGTTTTCTGCAACGTTCCCCAACAGTGGTATCAGAGCTAGGTCTATGCGTAGTTCTTCTTGCGCGAGTAGAACACAATTTGTTGTGGGCGTAGATTTGTCAACTTTCTTGCCGTTACTAGTCTTTTCTTGCTTCAGCGGCATTGTGGGATGAAGCGGCCCGGACCAACCTTACACGTACGCTTACGTGAGACCGGTTCCACCGACTAACATGCACTAGTTGCATAAGGTGGCTGGCGGGTGTCTGTCTCTCCCACTTTAGTTGGAGCGGATTCGATGAACAGGGTCCTTATGAAGGGTAAATATAAGTTGACAAATCACGTTGTGGCTTTAACGTAGGTAAGAAGACGTTCTTGCTAGAACCCTAATTCAGCCACGTAAAACATGCAACAACAATTAGAGGACGTCTAACTTGTTTTTGCAGCAAGTGGTTTGTGATATGATATGGCCAAAGTTGTGATGAATGATGAATGATCTATATGTGATGTATGAGATGTTCATGCTATTGTAATAGGAATCACGACTTGCATGTCGATGAGTATGACAACCGGCAGGAGCCATAGGAGTTGTCTTTATTCTTTTATATGACCTGCGTGTCATTGAGAAACGCCATGTAAATTACTTTACTTTATTGCTAAACGCGTTAGCCATAGTAGTAGAAGTAATAGTTGGCGAGCAACTTCATGGAGACACGATGATGGAGATCATGGTGTCAAGCCGGTGACAAGATGATCATGGAGCCCCAAGATGGAGATCAAAGGAGCTATGTGATATTGGCCATATCATGTCACGTTTATTATTTGATTGCATGTGATGTTTATCATGTTTTGCATCTTGTTTACTTAGAACGACGGTAGTAAATAAGATGATCCCTCATACTAATTTCAAGAAGTGTTCCCCCTAACTGTGCACCGTTGCGACAGTTCGCTGTTTCAAAACATCACGTGATGATCGGGTGTTTTATTCAGACGTTCACATACAACGGGTGTAAGACAGATTTACACATGCAAACACTTAGGTTGACTTGACGAGCCTAGCATGTACAGACATGGCCTCGGAACACAGAAGACCGAAAGGTCGAGCATGAGTCGTATAGAAGATACGATCAACATGAAGATGTTCACCGATCTTGACTAGTCCGTCTCACGTGATGATCGGACACGGCCTAGTCAACTCGGATCATGTAATACTTAGATGACTAGAGGGATGTCTAATCTAAGTGGGAGTTCATTAATAATTTGATTAGATGAACTTAATTATCATGAACTTAGTCTAAAATCTTTGCAATATGTCTTGTAGATCAAATGGCCAACGTAGTCCTCAACTTCAACGCGTTCCTAGAGAAAACCAAGCTGAAAGACGATGGCAACAACTATACGGACTGGGTCCGGAACCTGAGGATCATCCTCATAGCTGCCAAGAAAGATTATGTCCTACAAGCACCGCTAGGTGAAGCTCCCGTCCCACAGAACCAAGACGTTATGAACGCTTGGCAGACACGTGTTGACGACTACTCCCTTGTTCAGTGCATCATGCTTTACAGCTTAGAGCTGGGGCTCCAAAAGCGTTTTGAGAGACATGGAGCATATGAGATGTTCGAAGAGCTGAAAATGGTTTTTCAAGCTCATGCCCGGATCAAGAGATATGAAGTCTCCGATAAGTTCTTCAGCTGTAAGATGGAGGAAAATAGTTCTGTCAGTGAGCACATACTCACTATGTCTGGGTTACATAACCGCTTGTCTCAGCTGGTAGTTAATCTCCCGGATGATGCGGTCATTGACAGAATCCTCCAGTCGCTTCCACCAAGCTACAAGAGCTTTGTGATGAACTTCAACATGCAGGGGATGCAAAAGACCATTCCTGAGTTGTTCTCAATGCTGAAATCAGCGGAGGTAGAAGTCAAGAAGGAACATCAAGTGTTGATGGTCAATAAAACCACTAAGTTCAAGAAATGCAAGGGTAAAAAGAACTTCAAGAAGGATGGCAAGGAGGTTGCCGCGCCCGGCAAGCAAGCTGCCGGGAAGAAGCCAAAGAATGGACCCAAGCCCGAGACTGAGTGCTTTTATTGCAAGGGAAGCGGTCACTGGAAGCGGAACTGCCCTAAATACTTAGCAGACAAGAAGGCCGGCAAAACAAAAGGTATATGTGATATACATGTAATTGATGTGTACCTTACTAGTGCCCGTAGTAGCTCCAGGGTATTGGATACCGGTGCAGTTGCTCACATTTGTAACTCAAAGCAGGGGCTGCGGAATAAGCGGAAACTGGCAAAGGATGAGGTGACGATGCGCGTCGGGAATGGTTCCAAGGTCAATGTGATCGCCGTCGGCACGCTACCTCTACATCTACCTTCGGGATTAGTTTTAAACCTTAATAATTGTTATTTAGTGCCAGCTTTGAGCATGAACATTGTATCGGGATCTCGTTTAATTCGAGATGGCTACTCATTTAAATCCGAGAATAATGGTTGTTCCATTTATATGAGAGATATGTTTTATGGTCATGCTCCTATGGTGAATAGTTTATTCTTTATGAATCTCGAACGTGATGCTACACATGTTCATAATGTGAGTACCAAAAGATGTAAGGTTGATAACGATAGTCCCACATACTTGTGGCACTGCCGCCTTGGTCACATAGGTGTCAAACGCATGAAGAAGCTCCATGCAGATGGACTTTTAGAGTCTCTTGATTATGAATCATTTGACACGTGCGAACCATGCCTCATGGGTAAGATGACCAAGACTCCGTTCTCAGGAACAAGGGAGCGAGCAACCAACTTATTGGAAATCATACATACTGATGTGTGCGGTCCAATGAGTGTTGAGGCTCGCGGTGGCTATCGTTATGTTCTCACGCTCACTGATGATTTAAGTAGATATGGGTATATCTACTTAATGAAACACAAGTCTGAAACCTTTGAAAAGTTCAAGGAATTTCAGAGTGAGGTTGAGAATCAACGTGACAGGAAAATCAAGTTTCTACGATCAGATCGTGGAGGAGAATACTTGAGTCACAAATTTGGCACATACTTAAGAAAATGTGGAATAGTTTCACAACTCACGCCGCCTAGAACACCACAGCGTAACGGTGTGTCCGAACGTCGTAATCGCACTCTATTAGATATGGTGCGATCTATGATGTCTCTTACCGATTTACTGCTATCTTTTTGGGGCTATGCTTTAGAGACTGCCGCATTCACTTTAAATAGGGCTCCGTCGAAATCCGTTGAGACGACACCATATGAATTATGGTTTGGGAAGAAACCTAAGCTGTCGTTTCTAAAAGTTTGGGGATGCGATGCTTATGTCAAGAAACTTCAACCTAAAAAGCTCGAACCCAAGTCGGAAAAATGCGTCTTCATAGGATACCCAAAAGAAACTATTGGGTATACCTTCTACCTCAGATCCGAAGTCAAGATCTTTGTTGCCAAGAATGGGTCCTTTCTAGAGAAAGAGTTTCTCTCGAAAGAAGTAAGTGGGAGGAAAGTAGAGCTTGATGAAGTATTACCTCTTGAACCGGCAAATGGCACAACTCAAGAAAATGTTCCTGAGGTGCTTGCACCGACTAGAGAGGAAGTTAATGATAATGATCAAGATACTTCTGATCAAGCTCCTACTGAAATTCGAAGGTCCACAAGGACACGTTCCGCACCAGAGTGGTATGGCAACCCTGTCTTGGAAATCATGTTGTTAGACAACGGTGAACCCTCGAACTATGAAGAAGCGATGGCAGGCCCGGATTCCGAGAAATGGCTGGAAGCCATGAAATTCGAGATAGGATCCATGTATGAAAACGAAGTATGGACTTTGACTGACTTGCCCGTTGAACGGCGAGCCATAGAAAATAAATGGATCTTTAAGAAGAA
This sequence comes from Triticum urartu, assembly GCF_056163025.1. Classification (NCBI taxonomy): domain Eukaryota; kingdom Viridiplantae; phylum Streptophyta; class Magnoliopsida; order Poales; family Poaceae; genus Triticum; species Triticum urartu. The sequence continues at coordinate 119,427,853 of NC_141877.1, forward strand.
GACAGACGCGGATGGTAATGTGACCATCTATAAAGCTCGGCTTGTCGCTAAGGGTTATCGACAAGTTCAAGGGGTTGACTACAATGAGACTTTCTCACCAGTAGCGAAGCTAAAGTCCGTCCGAATCATGTTAGCAATTGCCGCATTCTACGATTATGAGATATGGCAAATGGATGTCAAAACGGCATTCCTTAATGGTTTCCTTAAGGAAGAATTATATATGATGCAGCCGGAAGGTTTTGTCGATCCTAAGAATGCTGACAAGGTATGCAAGCTCCAACGCTCGATTTATGGGCTGGTGCAAGCATCTCGGAGTTGGAACATTCGCTTTGATGAGATGATTAAAGCGTTTGGGTTTACGCAGACTTATGGAGAAGCCTGCGTTTACAATAAAGTGAGTGGGAGCTCTGTAGCATTTCTCATATTATATGTAGATGACATACTATTGATGGGAAATGATATAGAACTCTTGGACAGCATCAAGGCCTACTTGAATAAAAGTTTTTCAATGAAGGACCTTGGAGAAGCTGCTTATATATTAGGCATCAAGATCTATAGAGATAGATCGAGACGCCTCATAGGTCTTTCACAAAGCACATACCTTGATAAGATATTGAAGAAGTTCAATATGGATCAGTCTAAGAAGGGGTTCTTGCCTGTGTTACAAGGTATGAAATTGAGCTCAGCTCAATGTCCGACCACGGCAGAAGATATAGAAGAGATGAGCGTCATCCCCTATGCATCAGCCATAGGTTCTATTATGTATGCCATGCTGTGTACCAGACCTGATGTAAACCTTGCCGTAAGTTTGGTAGGAAGGTACCAAAGTAATCCCGGCAAGGAACACTGGACAGCGGTCAAGAATATCCTGAAGTACCTGAAAAGGACTAAGGAAATGTTTCTTGTTTATGGAGGTGACGAAGAGCTCGTCGTAAAGGGTTAAGTCGACGCTAGCTTCGACACAGATCTGGATGACTCTAAGTCACAAACCGGATACGTGTATATTTTGAATGGTGGGGCAGTAAGCTGGTGCAGTTGCAAGCAAAGCGTCGTGGCGGGATCTACATGTGAAGCGGAGTACATGGCAGCCTCGGAGGCAGCACATGAAGCAATATGGGTGAAGGAGTTCATCACCGACCTAGGAGTCATACCCAATGCGTCGGGGCCGATCAAGCTCTTCTGTGACAACACTGGAGCTATTGCTCTTGCCAAGGAGCCCAGGTTTCACAAGAAGACAAGGCACATCAAGCGTCACTTCAACTCCATTCGTGAAAATGTTCAAGATGGAGACATAGAGATTTGTAAAGTACATACGGACCTGAATGTAGCGGATCCGTTGACTAAACCTCTCCCTAGAGCAAAACATGATCAACACCAGAATTCCATGGGTGTTCGATTCATCACAATGTAACTAGATTATTGACTCTAGTGCAAGTGGGAGACTGTTGGAAATATGCCCTAGAGGCAATAATAAAAGCTTTATTATTATATTTCCTTGTTCATGATAATTGTCTTTATTCATGCTATAATTGTATTATCTGGAAATCGTAATACATGTGTGAATAACAGACACCAACATGTCCCTAGTAAGCCTCTAGTTGACTAGCTCGTTAATCAACAGATAGTCATGGTTTCCTGACTATGGACATTGGATGTCATTGATAACGAGATCACATCATTAGGAGAATGATGTGATGGACGAGACCCAATCCTAAACATAGCACAAGATCGTATAGTTCGTTTGCTAGAGTTTTCCAATGTCAAAGTATCTTTTCCTTAGACCATGAGATCGTGTAACTCCAGGATACCGTAGGAGTGCTTTGGGTATAACAAATGTCACAACGTAACTGGGTGACTATAAAGGTAGACTACGGGTATCTCCGAAAGTGTCTGTTGGGTTGACATGGATCAAGACTGGGATTTGTCACTCCGTATGACGGAGAGGTATCACCGGGCCCACTCGGTAATGCATCATCATAATGAGCTCAAAGTGACCAAGTGTCTGGTCACGGGATCATGCATTACGGTACGAGTAAAGTGACTTGCCGGTAACGAGATTGAACGAGGTATTGGGATACCGACGATCAAATCTCGGGCAAGTAACATATCGATTGACAAAGGGAATTGCGTACGGGGTTGATTGAATCCTCGACATCGTGGTTCATCCGATGAGATCATCGTGGAGCATGTGGGAGCCAACATGGGTATCCATATCCCGCTGTTGGTTATTGACCGGAGAGTCGTCTCGGTCATGTCTGCTTGTCTCCCGAACCCGTAGGGTCTACACACTTAAGGTTCGGTGACGCTAGGGTTGTGAAGATATGTATATGCAGTAACCCAAATGTTGTTCGGAGTCCCTGATGAGATCCCGGACGTCACGAGGAGTTCCGGAATGGTCCGGAGGTAAAGAATTATATATAGGAAGTGCTGTTTTGGCCATCGGGACAAGTTTCGGGGTTATCGGTATTGTACCGGGACCACCGGAGGGGTCCCGCGGGCCCACCGGTTGGGGCCACCTGTCCCGGGGGGCCACATGGGCTGTAGGGGTTGCGCCTTGGCCTAGATGGGCCAAGGGCACCAGCCCCAAAGGCCCATGCGCCTAGGGTTCCACTTAAAGGAAGAGTCCAAGTGGTGGAAGGCACCTCTAGGTGCCTTGGGGGGGAGGGAAACCTCCCCATGGCAGCCGCACCTAGGAGATTGGATCTCCTAGGCTGCGCACCACCCCCCCTTGGCCCTCCTATATATAGTGGGGGAGAGGAGGGATTTCATACCTCAGCCCCTGGCGCCTCCCTCTCTCCCCGTTACGTCTCTCCTTCGTAGTATAGGCGAAGCCCTGCTACTGTGACGCCCTGCATCCACCACCACGCCGTCGTGCTGCTGGATCTTCATCAACCTCTCCTCCCCTTGCTGGATCAAGAAGGAGGAGACGTCTCCCATCCCGTACGTGTGCTGAACGCGGAGGTGCCGTCCGTTCGGCGCTTGGTCATCGGTGATTTGGATCACGTCGTGTTCGACTACATCATCACCGTTCTTTGAACGCTTCCGTGCGCGATCTACAAAGTTATGTAGATGCATCCAATGACTCGTTGCTAGATGAACTCTTAGATGGATCTTGGTGAAACGAGTAGGAATTTTTTTGTTTTCTGCAACGTTCCCCAACAGGAGGCGCGCCCCTGACCCTCGTGGCCACCCCTTAAGGCGGTTGGTTCCCTTCTTTCGCCGCAAGAAAGATAATATCCGGATAGAGATCGTGTTAAAATTTCAGCCCAATCTGAGTTACAGATCTCTGGGAATATAAGAAACGGTGAAAGGGCGGAATCTGAGAAGGCAGAAACAGAGAGAGACAGAGAGACAAATCCAATCTAGGAGGGGCTTTCGCCCCTGCGCCTCCATGGAGGCCATGGACCAGAGGGGAAACCCTTCTCCCATCTAGGGAGAAGCTCAAGGAAGAAGAAGAAGGAGGGGGCTCTCTCCCCCTCGCTTCCGGTGGCGCCGGAATGCCGCCGGGGGCCATCATCATCACCGCAATCTACACCAACACCTCCGCCATCTTCACCAACATCTCCATCACCTTTCCCCCCTCTATCTACAGTGGTCCACTCTCCCACAACCCGCCGTACCCTCTACTTGAACATGGTGCTTTATGCTTCATATTATTATCCAATGATGTGTTGCCATCCTATGATGTCTGAGTAGATTTTCGTTGTCCTATCGGTGGTTGATGAATTACTATGACTGATTTAATTTGCTTGTGGTGTTGCTATCCTTTGGTGCCCATCATATGAGCGCGCGCGTGAATCACACCATAGGGTTAGTTGTATGTTGATAGGACTATGTATTGGAGGGCAAGAGTGACAGAAGCTTCAACCTAGCATAGAAATTGATGCATACGGGATTGAAGGGGGACCAATATATCTTTATGCCATGGTTGGGTTTTACCTTAATGAACATTAGTAGTTGTGGATGCTTGCTAATAGTTCCAATCATGAGTGCATATAATTCCAAGTGAGGGATGACATGCTAGCAGTGGCCTCTCCCACATAAAACTTTCTATCGGTCTAGTAAAGTAGTCAATTGCTTAGGGACAATCTCGCAACTCCTACCACCACTTTTCCACACTCGCTATATTACATTTATCATTTCTTTATCTAAAAAACCCCTACTTTTTATTTACGTGCTCTTTATTATCTTGCAAACCTATCCAAAAACACCCACAAAGTACTTCTAGTTTTATACTTGTTCTAGGTAAAGCGAACGTCAAGCATGCGTAGAGTTGTATCGGTGGTCGATAGAACTTGAGGGAATATTTGTTCTACATTTAGCTCCTCGTTGGGTTCGACACTCTTACTTATCGAAAGAGGCTACAATTAATCCCCTATACTTGTGGGTTATCAGGAACCAACGGCTGAGATGTGTGTGCATAGAGACATGGCCTTGCCACCGGAGGTATAGCAATATTTACCCACCTCTGCCACTATATAAAATACGGAACTACTCATTCCAGCCTCATTTCCTTTCTGGTTAATCTCCTTGCATTTTTGCCGGCGGCGGCGAAGGTTCCTGAAGATGGTGTCCAGACTCTAGAAACCACTACAAAAACTATTCCACCGCCTCTATCTTGGTAAGAGTAGGTGAAATTTTTGAATCGAGCCCTTTAAACTAGAAGGGAGGTAGTAGTGCTCTAATAGCTAACCTTGTTGCGATGACTAGATAGGACATGGCACGCACCTGGACGGAGGAACTAGTCTGCATTGTGCATTTAAGTTTTGTCTAAAGTCAATGTACCTCTACTTTGACCAAACTTATAGAGAAATGTACATCAACATTCATAATGTCAAATCAATATTTTTATACTCATTGTAAAATGTAGTTTTTATACTCATTATAATCAGTATTGTAGATATTGATACTTTTAGTATAAATTTGGTAAAAAACTTTGCAAATGGTTGACGGAAGTAAAAAGGACCAGAGGGAGTATCATGCATGCGGAGTAGGCAAAAAATCTCATTTATAGACGGTCAAAGTCTCAAAGGGTGCGACCGTGCGAGGGAGGTGAAGCTCGTGGGAGGCGTGACGGTTGAGGGAATTAAGTGAAGTTACATCCACGCACCGGCATGGCGTGCAAACAGGCAGAAGCTATACCGTCAGGCCTACGATATGAGTCTAGTAGACATGACATCTAGTGGGTCCCGCATAGTACTCGAGAACACTTTGGGGGCTTGCAACCGTTTATCCACCGGGCAAGCCAACAACCCCACGCCGTTCGCACGCCCTACTCGTCCCCGTCTTCTACCTTACAATAGTTTGCTCCCATTACACCAGTTCAACTTCTCCTAACCCGCCTCCAAAATCCATGGTCTCCCAAATCTCCATGATCGCTGTTGAGTACTAGGTTAGATCCATCACCGGCGATGAGTTCATCGTCATCTACACCTGTAGATCCACGACGGTTGAAGCATGCCTTGCTCGCTTCCTACGCATGTTCAAAAGTTCAAAACATAAGTGGATCGCTGGGCTAGATGTTGAGTACACCACAGTCCTAGAAAGCGAGAAGATTTTAAAGGAGGCAGAGAAGAAGAAGCCCACCGTGATCCATGTTTGCGTACATAACGTGTGCTTGGTCTACCACATATGCCATGCCGACGTTGAGTGCCAGGATTTTAAGAACTTCCTCAAGGACGAAAGAGTGAAATTCGTTATTGTAGACTTTAGGAACGACAGAAGTGTCCTGGTTCAGATAGGCCTTCTTGTAGGCCAGCCTTTCGATCTCCAGAAGGCAAGCCTGGTGTCCTCCTCTCAGCCTTCAATGCTGACCCTGGCAGCATCCATGATTGATCCTTCATACGGTCAACTAAAGAAACGTCACCACGAGTTTCATCATGCATGGGAGTCAAAGACAATAGATGAAGATCACATCCTGTACGCAGTAATGGATGCCTACCTTTCTTTAAATATCTACAAGGGTTGGATGAAGAAGTAGAGCCCAGTGTTCGGTTCAAGCAAAGAAGCGGCGGCGAAGAGGAAGAGGAAGAGGGACGAGGACGAAGTCGAGGACGAGGACTCGGACTCCGAGTAAGGTGGCAGTGCCGTCGCTCATGCTGGTTCTACTATAGTGTCAAGCGGACTCATTGCTTAGTTTTATTTCAGGGGTGTGTTGTGCTGAACCCCCAGCAGAACTATGTTTATGTTCTTCCTCGTTGTTTGAATTTTATGTTCTTTCTCATTATTTGAACTCTTTAGTACGTACAATAGTACTAGTACTATGTCTTACTACTGTTCTTCTTGCAGTTGGTACTACTGCTCGTATCTTTGTGTTCCTACTATACTTAATACGTTCGTACTAGTAGTATAATTTGGGTCACTCGATTTGTGAAAGAAGTTCGACGGAGCGAAGGAAGAAGACGGCAGAGAAGCTACCCCAGTATCTATATTAGGGTGGTAGGGTGCCCATGATCTATCTTATGAGTGTTGGGTGTGGAATGCAGTTCACCATAAAAAATGGATCGTGCTCGAGGTTAAACGGATGGCGAGGGTGGGGGAGCATGGCGGTGGAAGGCAGTTCAGGGGAGGGCGGGGTGGCGCCGACAGTCGGTTAGGCGTGTGGCGGGCTGAGAAGATGAATCGTGCATCAATTTCAGAGGTTGAAGAAGCCCTTCTAGCCATCCATGTTGCATCCAACGGCTCATAAGAATCAATAGACCCAAATTGCTCCTTCAGATTGCAGGATCCACGTTGCATTCAACGTCTCGAAGGTAGATTCCGCGTCGCACCCGGTTTGCGGGCTCAGCGCGGGTGCAACCGGCATCCGCCGCGATAGCCACCATGCACGCCCCTTCCGCGCGGGCGGAGACGACAATGACATGCTAGTTCCTCCTCGCCGGCATGCTGGAGAACATGCTCGTCCTCCTCTTCATACGCTGCGTGCATAGACACGGCTCCACCAGCTGCTCGCATGCTTGGTAGCACGACGGCATCGCGAGGAGGGACTGTAGACGATGTGAGCGTGCGAGCTTCAGCTTCATGGTATAGGGATGGCGGCGACAAGGCGGCGATGGGCGAGAAATGGTTGGCCGGAGCAGGCGGGCGCCGGCATGCACAATGGTGGCGGCATATTGATGAGTGCGTGTATGGGAGCTTAGTTTAGTTTTATATAGGGTTGGTCAAACTTAAAAGAAAACCATACTAGTACACGTAAACATTAGAGCGAGGCAACACTTATATTAGTTACCACAACCACGATACATAATCCTGTGCAAGCGCATGAACCGTGGCCGCGCGGTCGATCGAACGGTGCGTCACCGTGTCGCGCTCGAAGGACATCCACCGAACCTTTTTGTGTGTGTGAAAACAATCCCCGAATATTACTCAACTTTTTTTCCTGGAAAAGTTCTTGACGCTACAATATTTTCCATATATTTGAATTTAGCTCCAGTTCGTGTTTATTTGGATTTGGACGTTTTAGGTGCGCCCTACTTTTTTTTAATACTGATTTTGTGTGTGTGTGACTGAGAGAGAACGTGTGTATGTGTCCATATGTGTGTTGTGGCGGAAAGGCAATGTGGAGATGGTGTGCGTGTGATAGAGACATAGAGAGGTGTGAATGTGCAAATGATCATGCATGAGTGAGACATAGACAGATGCCGATATGTTGTGTGTACAAGAGAGAACGGTCTTCTATTTGTACTTGTGTGTGTGTATGTGTGTCTGTGAGAGAGAGGAGCATTCGTAAAACAACAACCATCTGTGTCGATTCGTCCGTCCCTCGCACGATCGCATGTAACACATGCATCAACGCACACATTTTGATACTCTCACCCGGCCCCTGCCCACCTCAAGGCCCGCACATCGCTCTCTATCTCGCACACACAATCTCTTCGTGAAAACCCTATTTAGCATGTAGCTTTCCGTCACATACACACACATTTTTCTCCATAGGTTTGATTTCTCTCAATACCTGACACACACACACACACACACACACACACAGCGCACACACACTCCCCTCCCCCGAGCACACAATTCATCCCCATCCAAGGCTATATGGCGACCACTCTCTCTTGTGCTTCTATGCACCCACCATGCACAACACCTCAATCTTGAAAGAGGGCATCGAGGAGATCGAAGACGGTGACCACACTGCACTAGAGAATGCGGGGCCATTCGGAAGCAGGATGATGTGACGACGGCTGACTGACTCCTCCCCCTCTCTCCACACAAAATTACCAATCCCTCTCTCCCCCGCACAAAATTATCAATCCCTCTCCCCCCCGCACAAAATTATCAATCCCTCAATCCCTCAACTCATGAGATCCTTCTCCTCTTGTCCATGTTTTTCTAGCTCTCTCATCAAACCTGTTGTCTCTTCTCTTTCCACGTCTACAGAACCCGGATGCACACACATCTCACGTATATTACATGTCTCCATCTTTCTCACAGACCTAACTTCTTCCTCTCTCTTTCTCTCTCTCTCTCTATCTCTCTCTCTATCGTTAGGTTTTTCTCCTACTCTCTTGTCCACATACACACAATCTTTACCGCCCTATCTGCTCCATCTTCGCAAGCTCTCTCTACACGTTTCATTCACACATTGGGATGTGTTCAAAATGTTGCTTCTATAATGGATGATTTAGAGTTATGGTCGGTTTTGTTGCATCCTACAAAGTAATAGCTATGAAATGCATTTAGATTCTCATTTGATCGGGATTATGTGAGTTTGAGCATATTGTGAAGTACTATAGACCTCGTATACATCTTGGAATTCAACAACGATTGTAACTATTGAATTGTATAGACCATTACATTCAAAGTCAGTAGCCTAATATATTTATTTCACAATTACAACAAATGATTAATTCACTACAAACTAAGAAAACAAATGTGTACTCCCTCCGTTTTTATTTAAGTCCGCGTATTAGCATTGGTCAAAGTCAAGTTTTGTAAACTCTCAAAAAGTTTATAACAAAAAATATTAACATATACAATAACAAATAAATACCATTAGATTCATTATTGAATGTACTTTCACATCATACATATTTGTTATGGTAAATGTTTATATTTTTCTATAAACTTGGTCAAACTTTAGTAAGTTTGACTTCAGTCAAACCTAATATGCAGAGTTAATAAAATCAGAGGGAGTACTAGTAGTTACTAGTACTACTCGCTAGTTGCTTAGCCCAATCACCCAACACGCCACACGGGGAGTTCAGTGTCACAAAATTTTGAGGTCGGTGGGAAAATCTCCCGCGACCCTGATTCGAGTAGTGCGAAGTTACCATCATAGCCTTCGGAACAGGCCTACGGATGACACTTGGTAGGGGGCTGTTTTTCGTAACTTCAGTTTCACCCTACCCAGCCAACCCCACCCCGGCACCCAGAGTAGTACACCTGTATACTCCCCATTTTCTATCCCCACAGCAAAATAGACTTCTCCACGGCACTGCAGCCTTCGTTCTCCTCCCCTTCTCCATCGGAACACTCGTCCACCACAGCGCATCTGTCTCATCGACAACCTCGTACGCCACACTAGAGCCAGTCCACCGTTGTCATCGTACACGGAGCCTCTTCCCCGGCACCATCTTCCATGATCTCGGATCTGCTTCCCGGAGGCCGACGCCAAGCACAGAAGCACCACCGTCGTGGACAATGAACTGACTCCCGTTGCCGACAATGATGCACAGAGGCCGCCATGACCATCATTCTCCTCCTCGATTGGTAATGTGTGTATTGAATCTCTTAGCAGTACATGTGCAGTTCCAATTTTGTTCATACCTACCCTTCAAATTTCCTGGTTGCTATTGTTCCCGTAAAAGTAATTGGTTATAGCCTCCATTGCCCAATAGAATATCAGCTTGTAATTGTGCGTCACTCCTGTATCGCATTGTGCTTGGGTAGGTTCTTCATCTGCAACTAGTAGTGTGGCAAATGATGGAAAGTTTTTTAGAACTAGCAAGATGCCCATGCGTTGCACGGAGCATCAAGACGCATTTGTATAAGTAGTTTATCTTGTAGGAGAAAAGGATGAATGAGGGAAGGCCTTATTTGCAAATCTGGAGAGGGGTGTCGGTATCTTTCTGCAAAAATTGCCATAGTTTCCTTCCTATCCGTCGGATATAAATCAGATGGCCTATATTGCAGGATGACAGGCACACCATCATCACCAATTCTGTTTTTAACAGAAAAAAAGAGTAGAGAGTAGAGATAAATATTAAATATAAAATAAATATAATAGTAGAGAAGAGTGTAGAGATAAATATTAAATATAAAATAAATATAACTGTAGAGAGGAGAGTAGAGATAGCAGGGATGTCGGGAAAGGATCGTGCGCGCGGGGAAAAACCGGCCGGGTGCGCGCCGTCCGGCGCGCTTTATCAAATCCAACTCCCTCCCACCGCTCTATGCCTTGCCACCGCTCTCTCCCCACTCTGTGCCTTGCCACTGCTCTCTCCCTGCTCCGCGCCTTGCCACCATTCTCTCCCTGCTCTTTCTCACCTCGCCACCGCCGTGCCACCATGCCGCCGCGTCACGGGGAAACTTGGGGATACCGCGGCGTCCGCGTGCGCCCCTCTAGCGGCTTCTCCACCGAGATCCGGTTCCGTGGGATGCGCCTCGGCCTCGGCAATTTTGACGCCGCTAACAAGGCCGTCCGAATGTACAACGCGGCGGCATGGCACCTCTAGTGGCCTCATAGAACATTGAACTTCCCCAACGTGCCGACGCAGGAGCGGGCGCAGGAGCTCGCGCCTCTGCCGCGGCTTATCACCGACGAGGATCGTCATGACAACCGGAGGCGGGAGCATCGTCTTGGCATCGCCGAGATGGACGAGGAAGCCATGGCGTTGTGGCGGCAACGCTTCCTGCATGACATCATCAATGAGCACGAGTTATATGCGCAAAGGAGGGTGGAAAGGGAGAAGAGGAGGGCGTAGCGAGGCGCCTATCGTGAGGACAAGCATACACGAAAAGCGGGTGCTCAATTCAACATGAGGCTAGGAGTAGTGTCGCCCTGGGAATCCGATGACGATCGGTATCTTCACGCCTGCGTTGAGACGTGGAGGAGGACATCATGGAGGAGGAGTCGAACGGCGAGGAGTAGTTGAACTATCTATGTTTTATCTATCTGTATGCTATATCTATGCTAAAAACTATCTATGTCTCTACTCTCTAGTCTCGACTTCTCGATCTCAACACTGTAAACGCTTTTTAAAGCACCACGCATTGCGCTTTTGTTGGAGTTGCTCTAACATGGCAGACGAGTGCTTTAATGTTGCCCACAAGATGCGTGAGTATTACTACTATATTTTTCTTACCATGTTGAGATTTTAAAACCATGAGTGCGAACATGCAGAGGAGCAATGAAGACCAAAGAAGGGATATTGGGGACATCTTCAAGGAGCGTGGCAAGTTAAAGAGGAGCTCCACCGTACCTGTAAAACGAGCTTTGGTAAGTAACACCCTTTCAATTACTTTCGTTTAGCCTCATGTTCTTCGATGTGTATATGTTGTAGTTTCTGTTTCTCTTAGCCTCGTGTTCTTCGATGTGTAATAAGAAGAGTCTTAATCGTCCTAGTGCTTTCATTTTTAGCTTGATGTAGGAAGTGGGTGCTCTCACCTTGTAGTCTATTTTTATATTTTTCCTTTTGAATTCACTTCTCCTAGTCCTGTTCATCTGGCTTCTACTAAATGGATCTGGGTTGCTCTGAGTATTGATCTAAAAAAGAAGTAACTTCATGTCAGGATGCAGTTCCTGCGAGGAGGGAAGTATGGTCAACCTCGAGATCATGTTTCCAAAATGAGGCTGGATTACACACAACATGCCATTTCCCTAATGATGCTGGATTAGACACAAGGTGCAAATTCCCAGATGATGTTGGATTACACACAAGCCAGGTGGAGTCATCAATTGTTCGTGTCCTCGTGGTTCTAGTAAAGGCTGAAAGAAAGCGTGCAGCAACCCTTGAGAATGTAGCTGAGTTCCTGAAGAAGCGAAAAGAGCAATCAGATGATCTCCTCACCCAAGCCAAAGAAGAGATGGAAGAAGCCAGAAAGAAGCTAGCAGAGGCAGAGCAGGCTAGGCGTCTCCTGCTATCTAAAACTATTGTCAATACAAATTTTCCTTCATAATAGCTAGGTTAAAATGTTTATCCAGTCAGCATGCCTATTGTGATGTCCGTGCATCTACTGATGTGGCACCAAATAATTTTTTAGGGTCATGTAATAACAGTAATTACTTTCCAAACAATAACAGGCGAAGCATTGGACATGGTATAGTTCACGCGCAAGCCCAACATTCCAAGTTCAACTTCCACATCAAACTCATGTTCACAGATATCTGCACATTCATAGATAATGTCCACAACCATGATTAACTTCAAAGCCAAAAAAATGTGAGGAGAGTTATAAATAAAGAAAAACCTCTACTTCCTGCTACGAGTGCGTGCACAACAAGTCAAGACCATGCGTAATTAATTATATTTTGATCATTTTTGTGTTCTAAAATGCCGGCAGGCTCGCGGAAGGACGTTTTGCCGGCACACGCGCAGATTCAATGGAGGCAGGCGGGGCAGTCTGAAGCAAGTTGCATGCGGCGAGGAGGCATGTTCAGCCAGGCCTGCAGCGAGTGGGGCCCTCTTGGCCGGCGCGCCGGTTCAAAGCCTACGCTATGAGAGGTTGCATCCGTGTCAGAGAAATCACTCCCTCCAGTCCTCTTTTGTTTGGGTATAACAAAATCTCATTTTCCATTCACATTTCTCTACTCTTATAAAAAACAGAGTTGGTGTTGATGGTGTGCCTGCCATCCTGCTATATAGGCCGTCCGATTTATATCTGACGGATATGAAGGAAACTATGGCAATTTTGCAAAAAGATACCCACACCCCTCTCCACATTTGCAAATAAGGCCTTCCCTCGTTTATCCTTTTCTCTCACAAGATAAACTACTCATATAAATGCATCTTGATGTTCCGTGCAACACATGGGCATCTTGCTAGTTACAAGTAAAATTCGTGGACAAACTTTTACCCAAAATACAATGGGGACTAGTAAACCAAGATGGAGGTAGTAGTTTTTTTAATCAAAGAAGGGTTTCCCCCTTCCGATTTTCATTACTGAAAACCAACATCTAAACCATAGTATTTGCCCTAGAACTACCAGGTTCAACATCTCGCAACATAAACCCATACAACCATAAGCCAAGGAGGTAGTAGTTATGAATTCCATTTTCGCTCCATACCAATCATTCTAAAAACTACTTAAGTACTTATAATGCGCCATTGAAAATCAGAACTCTTACCCCGCTAAAAAATGATATTTTAAACGTGGCTACTCGATCTGTGGCAACTGGTGAGCCACCGCCTCCAGGTCGTTCACTTGTGGTCCCGACCATCAACTCATACGGATCAAATTATCACGCGAGCTGACTATTCCTACAAAGGTGCGCTCCACCACGTACCCGGTACCCACGCATCCAGCAATCGTGCACCTAGGGTTTTAGGGTTTATTTGTTAACGGTGCCTTTACGTAACTCTCATGTGTGTGAGACATCGAGAGACCGACTGCGTGCGTGCGCCTCTTCTCTTCGTATATGTACTCCACCATTTGTCTGGTGTCCAAAAAATTATACAATACTAATAACTACTACAATGTGCCAATGCGTTGCCACACGATGAAAGTATATTAATACATATTCATCGATTTTATAGAAAAAAGAGTCTAGTTTTGAAATACGTGTATCACTAAAAATATGTTATGTTTCACTCAAAATATATTCCTTTGGTGGTTTTGATGAGATAAGGGAGGAATGTTGTTGGTTTCAAGATTCGATAAGTGGTATATCTCTAATTTCTATTCTTACTAGCAAGATGCCCATGCGTTGCATGGAACATCAAGATCTTGTGGGAGAAAAGTATGAACGAGGGAAGGCCTTATCTGTAAATGTGGAGAGGAGTGCGGGTAAATTGCCATAGTTTCCTTCCTATCTGTTAGATATAGATCGGACGACCTATATTGCAGGATGGCAGGCACACCATCATCACCGACTATGCTTTTTATAAGAGTAGCGATAAAAACAGAGTTGGTGATGATGGTGTGCCTGCCATCTTGCAATATAGGCCGTCCGATTTATATCTGACAGATAGGAAGGAAACTATGGCAATTTTGGAAAAAGATACCCACACCCCTCTCTACATTTGCAAATAAGGCCTTCCCTCGTTCATCCTTTTCTCCCACAAGATAAACTACTCATACAAATGCATCCTGATGTTCCGTGCATCGCAAGGAGGGCATCTTGCTAGTTGTTGCAAAAAGCCCATGTGTGTGTGTGAGAGAGAGAGGGAGAGAGGAGGAGGATGGAGTGCATGTGTGACAAAGACACAAAGAGTGTGTGTGCGAGAGGTATCAGCTTAAAATGAGGTGATAGTGTGTGTGTGTGTACGATCGAGAGGGCGTGTCTCAAGAAGGGACAAAAAAATCTACATAGATACAAGGAGCGTGAGAGAGACATGTACGCGATAGTGGAAGCACGAGTGTGCGGGTGTATAATCCTATCCGGAGGCTAGTCGATCAATGATTGTGAGAGAAATATGAGTCGGGGGTGAGAAAGCGAGAGTTCTGTGTGTGTGTGTGTGAGAGAGAGAGACGGTAGTCGGGAAGGGGAGTGGAAGCAGGAGTTGTGTGTGTGTGTGAGAGAGAGAGAGCGGGTGGGGGGGGAGTTTGTCTGATCGCTAAACAAATGAATAATGTCGGTTTTATAACTGGGATGGAGACAGAAAGGAGACCGCAACAAATGTTGTGTGTGCAGGAGAGAGTAATTTTAGTGGTATGGGTCATATCTAGAGACATATAGGGTGTGAGAGAGAACCCCATAGAGAGAAAGACAAAGTGAAAGATGAGTGAGACTGTGTGTGTGGCAGCAGTGGCGTAGTCAGGCCCCGGGCAACAGGGGCCTTGGCCCGGGGCATGTTAGTAACTTTCTTTGTTGACTGTAGCTAAAATTTCACTATTTGGTATTGTTTCATAGTGTAGTACTGAAGTTGGCACTGGACGTGCCGTTGTGCTGGCTACGCCACTGTGTGGCGGTGAAAAACAAAGCTTAGGTACCTAGTGATACCAGAGAACGGTAGAGACATGAGAGATAATGAAAACCATGTAATGTATAATGATAGGGAGAGTGTGACACTTCTCAAGGGAGACGTCGAGAGACCATCTTTGCGAAGATAGGAGAAACATGAAGTGAGCGTGCGGGTGAGCTAGAGAAAAGAGAATGATAGCTACATGAAGGAGCATGCGAGAGAGATGGGCGTGAAAGGAGACAACATAAAAGGGATTCAAATATTTGAATTCGAGATGATGATACATGTAATTCATACTTAAACCAAAATTGATCTATCAGACATGCATACTCATATGAATTCACACGCATCTATGTTATTTAATATGTAGATATTACTGATCCATACATTTTAGTAGAACATAATTTGGTTTAATTTTTTTTGAATTCAACCTTATGATTTTGAGATCATTGTATTTCTAAATCATATTATACATATAAAGGATCAGAATTCTTTGTTGCGCTTTTGAAAGTATATATATACAATGATGTATATAGAATTTTATTCCAATCAAAAATGGATCCTGCCCGAACAAAAATAGAATACAAACTGGATTTGAATTGAGTTGGCACGGTAAACGTGCACTCTTGCTCTGCAAAAATTTGAACGAAGAGAGGGAAGTCGCAGTAACCGCCCAAAACCAAAATCTGCGAGATGGAAATTACTGCCTATCCCTGACATGCAAAGCCTATCGGCTCGATTTCTATAGGTTTCCATAGGGGTAGGTTAGTAATTTCACTCAAACATGACAAAACCGCCTCTCACCCGGATTCATACACGGTGGGTGCCAAAACACAGTGTCTCCTCGGCCGAAATCGACTCCCTCCCCGATTCATACACGGTGGGTGCCAAAAACAAACTCTCGTCAGCAAATATTCAGTGTATGCGAGATTACCGTCCTATCTTCAACCGACTAATATTGCTGTGATGTAGGAAATTTTAAACGGGGGCTAAGTTTGTAAATTTCCTTGCATTTGAGACAAGCGCGCCCTGAAGACATGGTTCCCCCTTCCTCTCTCCCTCCATTTCCCCATTCGTACTCCGTGGGCGCAAAAACACCCTCTCCACCCCAGCCTCCTCCGTCCGCCACCCCATCCACCGTCGTCCTCCTCCACCATGCCGGAGCTGATACCCCGACGCCGTCGTCCATTACAAGAGATCGACCTCTCTCATCCACGGCTTCGGACCATGATCCTTGCATGCCGTCCTCTCGCTTCATCCCCGCCGTCGTCCACCTTGCCGGTGCCGCTCCTACGACCGCCTTGTCCACCGCGCCTTGCCACCACCGTCTACCCTCCTAGATCTTCTTCCACGCCGCCAACAGTCATCACTACCGCAGCACCATCAAATTCTCAGTAGATGCATACATTGCGCCGCACCAGAGGCGGTACTCTTTCGTATCTGCTCAACTTATTTATTGCAACAAGAAAATAGATCGCCACTGCTTTACTCTGATTTCTTGTCCATCACATACTTGTTAGTTGAAAGGAAACATTGGTTGCCAAGTTGCCTTTGTCCGGTTTGCACCTTCAGATCCACCATGGCACACTCAACACTGTACTCGCAAAGCTTATGGTTTTCCCCTTTTATATTACACACTAGTTAAATGACAGTAGATAAATTTCAAAATTGGGTCAGTCGATTTTTGAGAGCTCGCTGGAGTTCGCCGGTGTGAAGGAAGGGGCTCGGGTGGGGATGGTGGTTGTGGGGCCGGTGGTGGGGCCTCGTCGAATGAAAAAAACTCGACGTGGGTGGGTGTCGGTGTCAAAACCGGCGGATCTCGGGTAGGGGGTCCCGAAATGTGCGTCTAAGGTTGATGGTAACAGGAGATAGGGGACACGATGTTTACCCAGGTTTGGTCCCTCTCTATGGAGGTAATACCCTACTTCCTGCTTGATTGATCTTGATGAATATGAGTGTTACAAGAGTTGATCTACCACAAGATCGTAATAGCTAAACCCTAGAAGTCTAGCCTGTATGACTACGGTATTGAGTATCCCCCTCTCCGGACTAAGTCCTCCAGTTTATATAGACACTGGGGGGATCTAGGGTTACATAGAGTCGGTTACATAATATGGAATCTTCATAGTTGTTCGCCAAGCTTGCCTTCCATGCCAAGGAGAGTCCCATCGGGACACGGCTACAGTGTTCGGTCTTCATATCTTCACATCCCATCAGTACGGCCCATAGATAACAGGCCAGACGCCCGAGGACCCCTTAATCCAGGACTCCCTCAGTAGCCCCTGAACCTGGCTTTAATGACAAGGTATCCGATGCGTAGTGCTGTCTTCGGCATTGCAAGGCGGGTTCCTCATTCCAAACTCCCGAATAGTCTTCAGACAAATTGATTGTGTCCGGACCTGTAACACACACCGCACACAACCGTAGAGATAATATAATAACACATGAGTCCCATCCGCTGACAATTTTAGTAATGTGACATCACGCCTATCCAGTTATAATTTCGAACCGTTTTTCGCTCCACGTTTCGAGATGCGGTTGTCATTGGCACGTCTTGTCAAAACAGAGATCATGTCCCCTTATCATGGGATTCTCATCAATACGAGTGTGGGTAACCCAACTGTGCCATTTACATAGCCTTGGGAGCAGGCAAATTTTAAGGCGAATCGGGGGGGGGGGGGCGTTCGATATTCACCGCCCTTATAAGGAGATAAGATTCCTCCTTCTTCCCCCACGCTTTCCTCCTGCCTCTCCGTCCTTGAGCTCCAGCACCCAAGTTCTCATTCCCCTTGTCTCGAGAAATCACTCAACCATGTCCGGATCCGGAGGTCAAGGCAAGTGGATGGCCTCCTCCGTTAAGGAGGAGAACGTCGCCGAGCTTCGGGCGGCCGGGTACCTAGCGAAGGAAATCGCCCACCGTCTTCCAGCCCGGGGACAGATCATCCCCACACCGAAGCCCAACGAGAGGGTAGTGTTCATCCCCCACTTCCTCCGCGGGCTAGGGTTTCCACTCCACCCCTTCGTCCGCGGGATTATGTTCTACTATGGGATAGATTTCCATGATCTATCCTCGAACTCCTTCCTCAATATCTCGGTGTTCATCGTCATGTGCGAGGCTTTCCTCCACATCCACCCCCACTTCGGGTTATGGCTCAAAACCTTCAACGTGAAGCCCAAGGTGGTGGATGGACAACACGCAGAGTGCGGGGGCGCAATGGTGAGTGAGGGAGTCCTGGATTAGGGGGTCTCCGGATAGCCGGACTATCTCCATTGGCCGGACTGTTAGACTATGAAGATACAAGATTGAAGACTTCGTCTCGTGTCCGGATGGGACTCTACTTGGCGTGGAAGGAAAGCTAGGCAATACGTATATGGATATCTTCTCCTTTGTAACCGACCTTGTGTAACCCTAACCCTCTCCGGTGTCTATATAAACCGAAGGGTTTTAGTCCGTAGGACAACATACAATCATACCGTAGGCTAGCCTCTAGGGTTTAGCCTCTCTGATCTCGTGGTAGATCTACTCTTGTAACACCCATATCATCAATATTAATCAAGCAGGACGTAGGGTTTTACCTCCATCGATAGGGCCCGAACCTGGGTAAAACTTCGTGTCCCTTGCCTCCTGTTACCTTCCGGCCTAGACGCACAGTTTGGGATCCCCTACCCGAGATCCGCCGGTTTTGACACCGACATTGGTGCTTTCATTGAGATCTCCGCTATGCCGTCACCACCAGGAAGGATGTCTCGTCCCGTCTTTAAAGATGGCACTATCACTTAGGGAGGTCTGGCTATCGGCCAAACTCTCCGGTTAGGTGGTTTTCTTATGACCGCCTGTTCGGCCGCTGCGCCGACGATGACTTCTCGGGTCATCGAAAGCAATCTTCACGTCAACTCGGAACTCGTTGAGCAGTTAGATCCAATGGATCTCTCTTCCCTAAGTGAGCTCTTGGATTGCATCGCCGCCCTGGGAGTCACTACAGACTACGATCAGATTGGCCCTCAACCCGATCTAAGAGAAATTAACTCTCCCCAGGTCACCCATCATGTTGCAGTGGTGGAAGAACAATGCGGCAACCCTTCATCCATCTTAAGGACTAGCTACGTCCAGATTCCCGATCCCTCCAAGCCGGATACCCGCGGAGGGGAGGATGTCACTCAAAGCCTGAACCCTGAATCAGGCAGCGGGCTAGATTTACCGGAAAACGTCAAAGAATCCAAGCTTTCGAGTTTGGAAACTCCTTGGCCATTGAGCCTCAGATTGGGTGAGGATTCAGATTCAATTCCACCCACCCACCCAAACATACGCGATCTATCCCAAATTAGGCAAGAGCCCGAAGAAACAGTACACCATTACTGGGCCAGATTCCTCCTGGTCAAGAATAGGATAAAGGACTGCCGCGAGGAAGACGCAATTTCATTCTTCCACAATAATTGCACGGACAAGGGAATCCTCAACGCCATAAGTCGTCGCGAAATTACACGCTTTGCCGACTTGGTGTCCATAGTACGAAAGTACTGTGCGATGGAAAGCGCCTGGAAAACCGAAATAAAATTTTGGGATAATCCGGCCCTGAATACAAACCAGACCGAAATAAAAGGGTGCATTATCATAATACACCTGGGTTAACTACCAAAAAGCAAAAGCCCTCTACGGGGCAAGGAACCGTACTGGAGGGATGGCTCAACGGACCCTGCAAAATTCATAGTACAGCGGATACGATACCAACGCACAACCTTAGAGCATGCTGGATACTCCGGTAGGTGGCCAAAACTGGTGAGGATCTACTCCTCCAAAAAACCACAGAGCACCACCCCGAGGACAACAATACGGTCTTAACGGTCTTTGAGACCTTCGCGTCAAATAATAGACGGAAGCGAACACTCCGTAGCATGTCCAAAATCTGCCACATAGCAAAAACAAATCCTTGGAGCGACACGGCTATTACCTTCAATGCCAGTGACGAACCTAAATTCCAAACAGCCCGAGTATCAGCCGCACCAAGGTACTCATGGACGGCGGCAGCGGATTAAACCTCATCTATGAGGAAACTCTTCAAAAGATGGAAATAGACTGGAGCCGCATTAAGCAAAGCAGCACAACCTTTAGAGGAATCATCCCCAGTCGAGAAGCATGCTGCGCTGGAAAAATCACACTAGACGTGGTATTCGGCACGCCGGATAATTACAGGTCCGAAGAAATTACATTCCAAGTGGCCCCGTTCAGCAGCGGATACCACGCTCTATTAGGGCGAGAGGCGTTTACAATCTTCCAAGCCATACCTCATTACTGGTACATGAAGCTCAAAATGCCCGGGCCCAACGGAATCATCACTCTTGCTAGTGATCCGGACATAGCACTCCGCGCCGAAAATAAGACAGCTGCACTGGCCCTTGAGGCACTATCCGAAGCCCTAGCGGCCGAAGAACTAATTGCGCTACGCTCCACGTTGAACAGGGACGACATGATACTCGATAAAAGATACAAGTCCACCTCCTTTAAGCCGGCGGACGAAATAGTCAAATTCCAAGTCCATCCAACGGACCCTACAAAAACAGCTTCCATCGGGGCACAATTAAACCCTGATGTCGACGCCGCACTGCGAGAGTTCCTACGCGAGAACTAGGACATTTTTTCCTGGCACCCTTCAGATATGTCAGGAATCCCACGCAGGCTGGCTGAACACAGCCTAAATATCCTAAAAGGATTCAAGCTAGTCAAGCAGGCTCTTCGATGTTTCTCTGAGCCTAAAAGACAAGCCATGGGAGAGGAACTAGCCAAGCTATTGGAGGCCGGATTCATCAGAGACATAAAACATCCAGACTGGCTAGCAAACCTGGTGATGGTACCAAAGAAGGACAAATCCTGGCGCTTGTGCGTCGATTTTAAGGACCTTAACAAGGCCTGCCCAAAGGATCCCTTCCCCCTCCCCCGCATCGATCAAATCATCGATGCTACCACAGGACACGATTCATTGTGTTTCCTTGACGCATACTCTGGCTACCATCAAATCAAAATGGCAGAGCCAGACCAAGCCGCAACGGCATTCATCACACCATACAGCCCATTCTGCTTCAACACAATGCCCTTTGGGCTAAAAAACGCCGGTGCAACATATCAGCGCATGATTCAGACATGCCTGGCAAACCAGATCGGCAAAACAGTGGAGGCATATGTGGATGACGTGGTCGTTAAAACCAAGCATGTCAAAACTCTAGTAGACGACTTGAGGCTCACATTCGACAACCTCCGAACATATGACATCAAGCTCAATCCGGAAAAATGCATCTTCGATGTACCAGCAGAAAAGCTCCTGGGATTCATTGTCTCCAGTAGAGGTATTGAAGCTAATCCGGCCAAAATCCGAGCGTTGTCACAGTTGGCTATCCCAACAGACCTCAAGAAAATACAAAAATTAACTGGATGCGTGGCGGCTCTAAGCCGCTTTATCTCCCGCTTGGGAGAAAAGGCATTACCCCTTTATCGCCTCCTCCGGCGCACCGAACATTTCGAGTGGACGGACGCCGCCACGGCCGGACTCAACGAAATAAAAGCCATATTGGTGACAAACCCAGTCCTGGCCGCGCCAAACATTGGCGAACCAATGCTATTATACATTGCGGCAACTCATCAAGTAGTAAGCGCAGTACTTGCCGTCGAGCGAGAAGTGGACGGACACAAATTTCCCATTCAAAAGCCGGTTTACTACATGTCCACTGTCCTTACTCCATGCAAATCACGGTACCCGCATTATCAAAAGATAGCGTACGCGGTATTTATGGCATCCCGGAAGCTACGACACTACTTTCAAGAGTGTTCGATAACGGTAGCCTCGGAAGTACCACTTAATGATATTATAAACAACCGCGATGCGACGGGCTGAATTGCCAAATGGGCCATTGAGCTCCTCTCGTTCGACATAACTTACAAGCCACGGCGAGCTATTAAATCGCAAGTTTTGGCTGACTTCATCGCTGAATGGACGGAAGCCGAACTCCCTAAAGAGTACATCACATATTCAAACTGGATCATGCACTTCGATGACTCCAAAATGTTGGCTGGTCTGGGGGCTGGCGTCGTTCTGACGTCCCCAACAGGAGACACCATTCAATAGGTACTGCAGATAATGTATACGGACTCCAACAACGCAGCCGAATATGAGGCCCTTCTACGTGGCCTCCGGATGGCAGTATCCATGGGCATTCAACGCCTAGAGGTGCGCGGGGATTCAAACCTTGCAACATCCCAAATAAATGGAGACTTTGATGCCAAGGATCAAAAAATGGCCGCTTATCGCAATGCCATCCTAAAAATGTCAGCTCGGTTCGAGGGGCTCGAATTTCACCATGTGGCTCGGGAAAACAATCAGGCGACGGATATCCTCGCCCGCATTGGCGCAAAACGCGACGCAGTCCCTCCCAACATTTTTCTGGAAAGGCTTTTCAAGCCATCCGTAGCATGGGAAGGGGACACCGGTAACAACAGTCCGGACCCGGCCAAAATACCCAATACCGAACTCTCTGACACAATCAGAGGCTCCGCCACCGAAATAGCACAGTCAGCCCACGAAATAATGGCCATCATTGCCCCGTGGACAGAACCGTTCCTGGCCTACCTAATTAGATAGGAACTTCCGAAGGACCAAAATGAGGCATGCTGCATAGTGCGGCGATCCAAAGCCTACAGGGTCCACGAGGGAGAATTGTACAAAAAAGCGCTACCGGAGTCCTTCAAAGGTGCATCTCCGAAGAGGAAGGGCGGAATCTTTTGGCAAAAATTCACGCCGGACTCAGCGGTCATCACGCTGCAGCCCGGGCTCTTGTAAGCAAGGACTTTCGAATAGGATTTTATTGGCCAACGGCCCGGGCAGATGCACAGGACTTGGTCCAACGTTGCACCGGTTGCCAGCTCTTTGCAAATCAAAGCCACATGCCACCCACCGCCCTCCAAACGATCCCCATTACATGGCCCTTCGCGGTCTGGGGGCTTGACATGGTCGGACCCCTTAAAGGGGGAACCCACAAGAAAAAAATACTTATTGGTCATGGTAGATAAATTCACCAAATGGATAGAGGCTAAACCGGTAAAAACAGCCGAATCCGGACCGGTGATAGATTTCATATCCGGGGTCGTACACCGTTACAGCGTCCCCCACAGCATCATCACTGATAATGGCACGAACTTCACGGCCGACGAGGTAAAACTCTGGTGCAGCAAAATGGGCATCAAGCTCGATTACGCTTCAGTCTATCACCCACAAACCAACGGTCAAGTCAAACATGCAAACAGTCTTATAATGAGCGGCATTAAACCCTGATTAGTGCGCTCCTTAACGGAGTCCGATACGCACTGGGTAGAGGAGCTCGACTCCATACTCTGGGGACTGCGTACCACGCCGAATCATAGTACCGGATATACACCATTTTCATGGTGTACGGCGCAGAGGCAGTCCTGCCCTGTGACATAATTCATGACTCACCTCGAGTGCGCATGTATGAAGAAAGAGAAGCCGAGCTCGATCGGTAGGACGGTCTGGATACATTGGAGGAAGAGCGCGACGTAGCCAAAGCCCGTTCCGCATTTTACCAGCAACAGGCTCACAGATACCAAAGCAGAGAAGTATGGGCCAAAACTTATAACGTTGGCGAACTAGTTCTACGGCTGCTGGACAAGAAAAAGAACAAGCTCGAGCCCAAATGGGAAGGTCCCTTCATTATCAACCAAGTTCTGACTGGTGGAGCGTACCGACTACGGGATGCATCGACCAGTCGACTCGAGCCGAACCCATGGAATGCAGCCAGGCTCTGAAGATTCTACGCCTAACTCCGGACTTTATGTTAGTCCCCTCCCTTCGTCCATTTTCTGCATATGCATCATCCGTCTTGTTTCCCTTTCTTTCTTTTCATTCCCCTAGGCCTACAAGGGTCACCTTGTGCCTCACTCATACATCACAGATGCGCTAGCCGCACTCTTCATACCTGGGGGCTTCTCTCACAGAAGCTTAAATTATTTACCTAGGCCCCACGCCCAACACATGTGTTATACTTCCGCATGTACCTTTTTTCACCATCATATGCATCGATATGACTTAAGTTTTGGCCAAGATGGGTTGCCTGGCTCTTGTATTTATGCCCTACGTTCTCGTTAATTCGGCTAGGGCATAAGGGGAGCACGTCTGCGATTGTTACCGCCGGGTCAGCCGGACGTGTACCTCAGACTGGGTGAAGCCAAAAGCTAGCGTTCTTAAGAGAATATTCGGTCGGTGAACAAAAGATGACTTTTATTTATTATCCATATCTGCCCCCAGACCTTTTCACTGCGCTTCTTGTCGCAGTCCGGACATGCACTTTAGGGCATGCCTACCTAGGGAAAGGAACCCTTAACGGAACTATTCTCTTTGGAAGATGTTTCTTACTATCCATGTAATATAACATAACTAGTTGGGCACTTGTCTGATAAAGCACTAATGACCCCTATGCCTGGTCTCCACGCATACCCCGGTTCTTATATAACCGAGAGGGTATTCGGATACACTTTGGACTGTCGGGTCCCGAGGTTGAAGCGAAAAGGTCCGCCACGACAAATGATCTACAATCCGGCTAGAAGGCATCATACATGTCACTTTACAATTACATAGTCAATTTGACTGGTTGAATTCCTCTTCAATGCCATCCAAGAGGCTGTCTAGTCTACAGTCCTGTTGGGAATACTTTGCGGCCAATTCTACTTGGCCATACACTAAATTCACAGGGATCTCCTTGCCATCAGGCCCCACAGGTCCGACTTCGGCCATGTGGTTCGGGTCAGCCTTCGTGTAACGTGTCTTCACCATCGCCCAAGCTTCCTTGGTGCCCTAACGGCAGGCCGATATCTTCCATAATCGGAAGCGCCGCCGTGCTCCCTTCAGCTTTTCTGCAAGCTCTCCAAGGCCTTCGGGTATGGAGACGGACGGCCACAAGGCCTGGGCAACGCCTTGCATCACATGCCGAACTCGTTCGTGCAACTGTGTGAGCTCGGGAAGAAGATCACCCGTCGAACTAGGCGTCTCCTCGGCATGACGACCTGTTACCATACCTACAGACACAACTCTGTCAGCCAGCTTCCTCGCCGAACTCTTTTTTCAAAGTTCGTTCAAGCACTTACTAAATATGCCACGTCGATGCCGCCGATTCTCCTTAACAGAGTCCGACAGTTGGGCACGAACATCTTTTAGTTCCATGCCCAGCTTGGTGTCGGCATCTTGGAGATCATTCTTCTCCCGCCTCACCCTTGTAAGCACACTCTCACCAGCCTTCAGCTGGCGTATGAGCTGTTGCTTATCCGGATTCACTCCAACGTCATCTGCAATTTTATCGTCAGATCTGCATATAAAGCCGCACTCCAATATGATACTTCTCATTTGACGAATATGTTACCAGAGGGGGTCCCTTTGGGCTCCCCTGCTGCAGCTAGTGCGGCCTGAAGTTGGGCTTTGCACTCTTCTAGCTCCTGGGATAGTTGAATATTCTTTTCTGTAAGAACCTACATAACAAATGATCCTTAAATCAGTTATCCTATCTGTTTCAAGTCTCAGGGGCTACTAATATATATAATCATCAAATTTTCTCACCCATATGTCTTTTACATAC
Organism: Triticum urartu; assembly: GCF_056163025.1. Taxonomy (NCBI): domain Eukaryota; kingdom Viridiplantae; phylum Streptophyta; class Magnoliopsida; order Poales; family Poaceae; genus Triticum; species Triticum urartu. Next base: position 119,453,550 of record NC_141877.1, read on the forward strand.
TGCTCCGTGGCTCTGGCTAGACCATTTTGAGCGGCATGGAGGTGCGTGTTGGGGAACGTAGTAATTTCAAAATTTTCCTACGCACAAGCAAGATCATGGTGATGCATAGCAACGAGGGGAGAGTATGATCTACGTACCCTTGTAGATCGCAACGGAAGCGTTGACACAATGTTGAGGAAGTAGTCGTACGTCTTCTTCCCGATCCGACCGATCCAAGCACCGTTACTCCGGCACCTCCGAGTTCTTAGCACACGTTCAGATTGATGACGATCCTCGGGCTCCGATCCAGCAAAGCGTCGAGGATGAGTTCCGTCAGCACGACGGCGTGGTGACGATCTTGATGTACTACCGATGCAGGGCTTCGCCTAAGCACTGCAACAATATGACCGAGGTAGAATATGGTGGCAGGGGGCACCGCACACGGCTAAGGAACGATCTCAATGATCAATTGTATGTCAAGAGGTGCCCCCTGCCCCCGTATATAAACGAGCAAAGGGGGAGGGGTGCGGCAGCCATAGGAGGAGTCCTACTCCCGCCGGGAGTAGGACTCCCCTCCAATCCTATTCCAAATAGGACTCCCCAAGTGGGGAAAGAGAGAGGGGTTGGCCGGCCACCTTCCCTAGTCCTAATAGGACTAGGGGAGGGGGGGAGGCGCGCAGCCCATGGGGCAGCCCTTTCACCTTTCCACCAAGGCCCATGTTGGCCCATTTGGCTCCCGGGGGGTTCCGGTAACCCTCCCGGTATTCCGGTAAAATCCCGATTTCACCCGGAACACTTCCGATGTCCAAACATAGGCTTCCAATATATCAATCTTTACGTCTCGACCATTTTGAGACTCCTCGTCATGTCCGTGATCACATCCGGGACTCCGAACAACCTTCGGTACATCAAAATGCATAAACTCATAATAACTTTCATCGTAACGTTAAGCGTGCGGACCCTACGGTTCGAGAACAATGTAGACATGACCGAGACACGTCTCCGGTCAATAACCAATAGCGGGACCTGGATTCCCATATTGGCTCCTACATATTCTACGAAGATCTTTATCGGTCAGACCGCATAACAACATACGTTGTTCCCTTTGTCATCGGTATGTTACTTGCCCGAGATTCGATCGTCAGTATCCAATACTTAGTTCAATCTCGTTACCGGCAAGTCTCTTTACTCGTTCCGTAATACATCATCTCGCAACTAACTCATTAGTTGCCATGCTTGCAAGGCTTAAGTGATGTGCATTACCGAGAGGGCCCAGAGATACCTCTCCGACGATCGGAGTGACAAATCCTAATCTCGAAATACGCCAACCCAACATCTACCATTGGAGACACCTGTAGTACTCCTTTATAATCACCCAGTTACGTTGTGACGTTTGGTAGTACCCAAAGTGTTCCTCCGGTAAACGGGAGTTGCATAATCTCATAGTCATAGGAACATGTATAAGTCATGGATAAAGCAATAGCAACATACTAAACGATCGGGTGCTAAGCTAATAGAATGGGTCACGTCAATCAGATCATTCAACTAATGATGTGACCTTGTTAATCAAATAACAACTCTTTGTTCATGGTTAGGAAACATAACCATCTTTGATTAACGAGCTAGTCTAGTAGAGGCATACTAGTGACACTCTGTTTGTCTATGTATTCACACATGTATTATGTTTCCGGTTAATACAATTCTAGCATGAATAATAAACCTTTATCATGATATAAGGAAATAAATAATAACTTTATTATTGCCTCTAGGGCATATTTCCTTCAGTCTCCCACTTGCACTAGAGTCAATAATCTAGATTACACTATAATGATCCTAACACCCATGGAGTCTTGGTGTTGATCATGTTTTGCTCGTGGAAGAGGCTTAGTCAACGGGTCTGCAACATTCAGATCCGTATGTATCTTGCAAATCTCTATGTCTCCCACCTGGACTAGACCCCGGATGGAGTTGAAGCGTCTCTTGATGTGTTTGGTCCTTTTGTGAAATCTAGATTCCTTTGCCAATGCAATTGCACCAGTATTGTCACAAAAGATTTTCATTGGACCCGATGCACTAGGTATGACACCTAGATCGGATATGAACTCCTTCATCCAGACTCCTTCGTTCGCTGCTTCTGAAGCAGCTATATACTCTGCTTCACATGTAGATCCCGCTACGACGCTTTGTTTAGAACTGCACCAACTGACAGCTCCACCGTTTAATGTAAACACGTATCCGGTTTGCGATTTAGAATCGTCCGGATCAGTGTCAAAGCTTGCATCAATGTAACCTCTTACGGTGAGCTCTTTGTCACCTCCATATATGAGAAACATATCCTTAGTCCTTTTCAGGTATTTCAGGATGTTCTTGACCGCTGTCCAGTGATCCACTCCTGGATTACTTTGGTACCTCCCTGCTAAACTTATAGCAAGGCACACATCAGGTCTGGTACGCAGCATTGCATACATGATAGAGCCTATGGCTGAAGCATAGGGAACATCTTTCATTTTCTCTCTATCTTCTGCAGTGGTCGGGCTTTGAGTCTTACTCAATCTCACACCTTGTAACACAGGCAAGAACCCTTTCTTTGCTTGATCCATTTTGAACTTCTTCAAAATCATGTCAAGGTATGTGCTTTGTGAAAGTCCAATTAAGCGTCTTGATCTATCTCTATAGATCTTTATGCCTAATATGTAAGCAGCTTCACCGAGGTCTTTCATTGAAAAACTTTTATTCAAGTATCCCTTTATGCTATCCAGAAATTCTATATCATTTCCAATTAGTAATATGTCATCCACATATAATATTAGAAATGCTACAGAGCTCCCACTCACTTTCTTGTAAATACAGGCTTCTCCGAAAGTCTGTATAAAACCAAATGCTTTGATCACACTATCAAAGCGTTTATTCCAACTCCGAGAGGCTTGCACCAGTCCATAAATGGATCGCTGGAGCTTACACACTTTGTTAGCTCCCTTTGGATCGACAAAACCTTCCAGTTGCATCATATACAACTCTTCTTCCAGAAATCCATTCAGGAATGCAGTTTTGACATCCATCTGCCAAATTTCATAATCATAAAATGCGGCAATTGCTAACATGATTCGGACAGACTTAAGCATCGCTACGGGTGAGAAAGTCTCATCGTAGTCAATCCCTTGAACTTGTCGAAAACCTTTTGCGACAAGTCGAGCTTTGTAGACAGTAACATTACCATCAGCGTCGGTCTTCTTCTTAAAGATCCATTTATTCTCAATTGCTTGCCGATCATCGGGCAAGTCAACCAAAGTCCATACTTTGTTCTCATACATGGATCCCATCTCAGATTTCATGGCTTCAAGCCACTTTGCGGAATCTGGGCTCACCATCGCTTCTTCATAGTTCGTAGGTTCATCATGATCCAGTATCATGACCTCCAGAATAGGATTACTGTACCACTCTGGTGCGGATCTCACTCTGGTTGATCTACGAGGTTCGGTAGTATCTTGATCTAAAGTTTCATGATCATCATCATTAGCTTCCTCATTTATTGGTGTAGGTTTCGCAGAAACAGTTTTCTGTGAAGTACTACTTTCCAATAAAGGAGTGGGTACAGTTACCTCGTCAAGTTCTACTTTCCTCCCACTCACTTCTTTCGAGAGAAACTCCTTCTCTAAAAAGTTTCCGAATTTAGCAACAAAAATCTTGCCTTCGGATCTGTGATAGAAGGTGTATCCAATAGTTTCCTTTGGATATCCTATGAAGACACATTTCTCCGATTTGGGTTCGAGCTTATCAGGTTGAAGTTTTTTTACATAAGCATCGCAGCCCCAAACTTTAAGAAACGACAACTTTGGTTTCTTGCCAAACCATAGTTCATAAGGCATCGTCTCAACGGTTTTTGATGGTGCCCTATTTAACGTGAACGTGGCCGTGGCCGTCCCTAGAGCGTATCCCCAAAACGATAGCGGTAAATCAGTAAGAGACATCATAGATCGCACCATATCTAGTAAAGTACGATTACGACGTTCGGACACACCATTACGCTGTGGTGTTCCGGGTGGCGTGAGTTGCGAAACTATTCCACAATTTTTCAAATGTACACCAAACTCGTAACTCAAATATTCTCCTCCACGATCAGATCGTAGAAATTTTATTTTCTTGTTACGATGATTTTCAACTTCACTCTGAAATTCTTTGAACTTTTCAAATGTTTCAGACTTGTGTTTCATTAAGTAGATATACCCATATCTGCTTAAGTCATCTGTGAAGGTGAGAAAATAACGATATCCGCCACGAGCCTCAATATTCATCGGTCCACATACATCGGTATGTATGATTTCCAACAAATCTGTTGCTCTCTCCATAGTACCGGAGAACGGTGTTTTAGTCATCTTGCCCATGAGGCACGGTTCGCAAGTACCAAGTGATTCATAATCAAGTGGTTCCAAAAGCCCATCTGTATGGAGTTTCTTCATGCGCTTTACATCGATATGACCTAAACGACAGTGCCACAAATAAGTTGCACTTTCATTATCAACTCTGCATCTTTTGGCTTCAACATTATGAATATGTGTGTCACTACTATCGAGATTCATCAAAAATAGACCACTCTTCAAAGGTGCATGACCATAAAAGATATTACTCATAGAACAACCATTATTCTCTGACTTAAATGAATAACCGTCTCGCATTAAACAAGATCCAGATATAATGTTCATGCTCAACGCTGGCACCAAATAACAATTATTTAGGTCTAATATTAATCCCGAAGGTAGATGTAGAGGTAGCGTGCCGACCGCGATCACATCGACTTTGGAACCGTTTCCCACGCGCATTGTCACCTCGTCCTTTGCTAGTGTCCGCTTATTCTGTAGTCCCTGTTTCGAGTTGCAAATATTAGCAACAGAACCAGTATCAAATACCCAGGTGCTACTGCGAGCATTAGTAAGGTACACATCAATAACATGTATATCACATATACCTTTGTTCACCTTGCCATCCTTCTTATCCGCCAAATACTTGAGGCAGTTCCGCTTCCAGTGACCAGTCTGCTTGCAGTAGAAGCACTCAGTTTCAGGCTTAGGTCCAGACTTGGGTTTCTTCTCTTGAGAAGCAACTTGCTTGCTGTTCTTCTTGAAGTTCCCCTTCTTCTTCCCTTTGCCCTTTTTCTTGAAACTAGTGGTTTTGTTAACCATCAACACTTGATGCTCCTTCTTGATTTCTACCTCCGCAGCTTTCAGCATTGCGAAGAGCTCGGGAATAGTCTTGTTCATCCCTTGCATATTATAGTTCATCACGAAGCTTTTGTAGCTTGGTGGCAGTGATTGGAGAATTCTGTCAATGACGCAATCATCCGGAAGAGTAACTCCCAATTGAATCAAGTGATTATTATACCCAGACATTTTGAGTATATGCTCACTGACAGAACTGTTCTCCTCCATCTTACAGCTATAGAACTTATTGGAGACTTCATATCTCTCAATCCGGGCATTTGCTTGAAATATTAACTTCAACTCCTAGAACATCTCATATGCTCCATGACGTTCAAAACGTCGTTGAAGTCCCGATTCTAAGCCGTAAAGCATGGCACACTGAACTATCGAGTAGTCATCAGCTTTGCTCTGCCAGACGTTCATAACTTCTGGTGTTGCTCTAGCAGCAGGCCTGGCACCTAGCGGTGCTTCCAGGACGTAATTCTTCTGTGCAGCAATGAGGATAATCCTCAAGTTACGGACCCAGTCCGTGTAATTGCTACCATCATCTTTCAACTTTGCTTTCTCAAGGAACGCATTAAAATTTAACGGAACAACAGCACGAGCCATCTATCTACAATCAACATAAACAAGCAAGATACTATCAGGTACTAAGTTCATGATAAGTTTAAGTTCAGTTAATCAAATTTACTTAAGAACTCCCACTTAGATAGACATCCCTCTAATCCTCTAAGTGATCACGTGATCCAAATCAACTAAACCATAACCGATCATCACGTGAGATGGAGTAGTTTTCAATGGTGAACATCGTTATGTTGATCATATCTACTATATGATTCACGCTCGACCTTTCGGTCTCCGTGTTCCGAGGCCATATCTGTATATGCTTGGCTCGTCAAGTATAACCTGAGTATTCCGCGTGTGCAACTGTTTTGCACCCGTTGTATTTGAACGTAGAGCCTATCACACCCGATCATCACGTGGTGTCTCAGCACGAAGAACTTTTGCAACGGTGCATACTCAGGGAGAACACTTCTTGATAATTTAGTGAGAGATCATCTTATAATGCTACCGTCAATCAAAGCAAGATAAGATGCATAAAAGGATAAGCATCACATGCAATCAATATAAGTGATATGATATGGCCATCATCATCCTGTGCTTGTGATCTCCATCTCCGAAGCACCGTCATGATCACCATCGTCACCGGCGCGACACCTTGATCTCCATCGTAGCATCGTTGTCGTCTCGCCAATCTTATGCTTCCACGACTATCACTACCATTACATCGCGATTGCATTGCATACAATAAAGCGACAACCATATGGCTCCTGCCAGTTGCCGATAACTCGGTTACAAAACATGATCATCTCATACAATAAAATTTAGCATCATGCCTTGACCATATCACATCACAACATGCCCTGCAAAAACAAGTTAGACGTCCTCTACTTTGTTGTTGCAAGTTTTACGTGGCTGCTACGGGCTTAAGCAAGAACTCATCTCACCTACGCATCAAAACCACAACGATAGTTTGTCAAATAGACTCCGTTTTAACCTTCTCAAGGACCGGGCGTAGCCACACTTGGTTCAACTAAAGTTGGAGAGACAGTCGCCCGCAAGCCATCTATGTGCAAAGCACGTCGAGGGAACCGGTCTCGCGTAAGCGTACGCGTAAGGTTGGTCCAGGTCGTCTCGTCCAACAATACCGCCGAACCAAAGTGTGACATGCTGGTAGGCAGTATGACTTGTATCGCCCACAACTCACTTGTGTTCTACTCGTGCAAATAACATCAAACCATAAAACCTAGGCTCTGATACCCCTGTTGGGGAACGTAGTAATTTCAAAATTTTCCTACGCACAAGCAAGATCATGGTGATGCATAGCAACAAGGGGAGAGTATGATCTACGTACCCTTGTAGATCGCAACAGAAGCGTTGACATAACGTTGAGGAAGTAGTCGTACGTCTTCTTCCCGATCCGACCGATCCAAGCACCGTTACTCCGACACCTCCGAGTTCTTAGCACACGTTCAGCTTGATGACGATCCTCGGGCTCCGATCCAGCAAAGCGTCAAGGATGAGTTCCGTCAGCACGACGGCATGGTGACGATCTTGATGTACTACCGATGCAGGGCTTCGCCTAAGCACTGCAACAATATGACCGAGGTAGAATATGGTGGCAGGGGGCACCGCACACGGCTAAGGAATGATCTCAATGATCAATTGTATGTCAAGAGGTGCCCCCTGCTCCCGTATATAAAGGAGCAAAGGGGGAGGGGTGCGGCAGCCATAGGAGGAGTCCTACTCCCGCCGGGAGTAGGACTCCCCTCCAATCCTATTCCAAATAGGACTCCCCAAGTGGGGAAAGAGAGAGGGGTTGGCCGGCCACCTTCCCTAGTCCTAATAGGACTAGGCGAAGGGGGGGAGGCGCGCAGCCCATGGGGCAGCCCTTTCACCTTTCCACCAAGGCCCATGTTGGCCCATTTGGCTCCCGGGGGGTTCCGGTAACCCTCCCGGTATTCCGGTAAAATCTCGATTTCACCCGGAACACTTCAGATGTCCAAACATAGGCTTCCAATATATCAATCTTTACGTCTCGACCATTTCGAGACTCCTCGTCATGTCCGTGATCACATCCGGGACTCCGAACAACCTTCGGTACATCAAAATGCATAAACTCATAATAACTGTCATCGTAACGTTAAGCGTGCGGACCCTACGGTTCGAGAACAATGTAGACATGACCGAGACACGTCTCCGGTCAATAACCAATAGCGGGACCTGGATTCCCATATTGGCTCCTACATATTCTACGAAGATCTTTATCGGTCAGACCGCATAACAACATACGTTGTTCCCTTTGTCATCGGTATGTTACTTGCCCGAGATTCGATCGTCAGTATCCAATACTTAGTTCAATCTCGTTACCGGCAAGTCTCTTTACTCGTTCCGTAATACATCATCCCGCAACTAACTCATTAGTTGCCATGCTTGCAAGGCTTAAGTGATGTGCATTACCGAGAGGGCCCAGAGATACCTCCCCGACGATCGGAGTGACAAATCCTAATCTCGAAATACGCCAACCCAACATCTACCATTGGAGACACCTGTAGTATTCCTTTATAATCACCCAGTTACGTTGTGACGTTTGGTAGTACCCAAAGTGTTCCTCCGGTAAACGGGAGTTTCATAATCTCATAGTCATAGGAACATGTATAAGTCATGGATAAAGCAATAGCAACATACTAAACGATCGGGTGCTAAGCTAATAGAATGGGTCACGTCAATCAGATCATTCAACTAATGATGTGACCTCGTTAATCAAATAACAACTCTTTGTTCATGGTTAGGAAACATAACCATCTTTGATTAACGAGCTAGTCTAGTAGAGGCATACTAGTGACACTCTGTTTGTCTATGTATTCACACATGTATTATGTTTCCGGTTAATACAATTCTAGCATGAATAATAAACCTTTATCATGATATAAGGAAATAAATAATAACTTTATTATTGCCTCTAGGGCATATTTCCTTCAGTGCGCGCCTCCCGAGTTGAAGGCATCCAATGCCTCTGGGGAGAAACAAGCATCGCGAACAGTCCGGCGACGCCTGTGGTTCATGGCACTTTCCACCTCGGAATGGGTAGAGAACAGTCTATCCGTATCCTCTGTCAGAGGAGCACCCGGCGCATGCCTCGTACTCGTTCGACCTCTGAGTCCGGCCTTGGAGCCTGGCTTGTGGAGGCGCGATTGGTAGCCTCTCCGGGTATAGTCCGGCGAGCGCTCTTTTTCCTAAAAAGAAGGCATGGGCGTTAATATGCCTCTGTAAATAATGTCTTGTAATAAAGACGGCGCGTCATACCATTGCGCCGGTGCCTGAATCTGGACTGCGGATCTTTTCAGCCTGCTTGGCCTAGCAGCCCCTTATTGGCTAGTTGCCACGCTCGGCCTTCTGCCCTGAGGACCTCCCCTGCAAAACACGACTGCTATACAACAATAAAGAAAGGAGCACAAGGACGGGTCCCTTTTTAAAGTACCGGGACTTCGGTCTCAGTCACCTGTGAGGCTAGAACTAGCCCAGGGTAATCGGCCGTAATGGCCACCAAGGTATTGTCATTACTCCCTTGGTAAAATACCCCGTCGATCAGCTCCACGGATATATCCGGATCCTCCTGGGAGGCCGGGTCAAGGGACCGTCCAGGGTCCTCGGGGTGTGGAGGAGGGCTGTTTATCTCCTTTACTGCCTGGCGCAGGTCCTGCGATGAAATCGCTAGAATGAATACTTAAACTACGGGAATACGAAACGGATGGGCGATAAAAAGTCTCCGCTTACCTAGCTCGGAGGATTGTACATAGAGAATCCGCCCTGCGGGTTGACACGATGGAATTCCTCCTCTTCTCCCTTGTACAAAGTGGACAAGATCTTTATTAGATCAGCAGCCGATCCCGGCCCTTTGCGGCCGTGGCGGGTAGCGTCATCCTCCCCGTTGAAATCCCACATGGGGTGGCCTCTATACTGGAGCAGCTGCACCCCCCGCATAATGCATATAGCCATGACCCCGATCATGGTCAATCCGGATCGAGCTAAAGAACTTATCCGGCTCATCAGATAAAGAATGTCCCTGTCGTCTTTCTCCAGGGAGCTTCGAGGATGCCAGCTCTGGCGCTTCTTCAAAGGGGCATTGTCGAACTCAGGAAGGCCGATCCGAATAGGGTCCGGAAGGGGGACATCTTCTATATAAAACCATTCTGAAGGCCAGTCTTCGGACGTCTTCTTCGGAGTCCCGGACAGGTATCCGGTCCCGGCAATACGCCACACTTCGGCTCCGCCCACTTGATATATTGATCCCTTCTTAGAACGGGGCACAAGGCAGAACAGCTTCTTCCACAGAGCGAAATGAGTCTCACAGCCCAAAAATAACTCGCAAAGGGCTATGAATCCCATGATATGCAGCAGGGAGGCAGGCGTAAGGTTGTGTAGCTGGAGGCCATAGAACTCCAGAAGCCCCCGGAGAAACGGATGAATTGGAAATCCGAGCCCTCTTACCAGATAAGGGACAAGGCATACCCGCTCTCCCTTGGAGGGATTGGGACGGCTCTCCGCTTGCTCTCCGCCATTATAGGTGGCAAGCCCGGCTCGAACCGGGACCAGGTACACTGGGGGAAGAAATCCCTTGGACTGAAGCATCACCAATTTGCTGTGCGGGATGGAACATCTCTCCCAATCTCCAGGCTTGGAACTGGGGGTGCGAGAGGAGGAGCTGCGCCAGCCGGCCATGGTGGAATGGATCTCTGTCGGGTGCGCTCTGATGAAGACTCGACAAGGGAGGATGATGTAATTTGGATATGAATCCTCGTCTTTTTAAATAGACGGCTCATTTACATAGCTAGGGGGGTAAATATGAAAACAACCTGGCTCTTCACATTCGCTCGACACGTGGAAAGTGGCCATTATTGGGCGTAGAACCCAAGGAGTACAAACCGTCACAAGAAACCGGACATTATTTCAACAGGTACACAGAATTTGGAGAGGAACCCGCCTTGCAATGCCGAAGATAACACTGCACGCCGGACTCGTCGTCATTGAAGCCTGGTTTGGGGGCTACTGAGGGAGTCCTGGATTAGGGGGTCTCCGGATAGCCGGACTATCTCCATTGGCCGGACTGTTAGACTATGAAGATAGAAGATTGAAGACTTTGTCTCGTGTTCGGATGGGACTCTACTTGGCATGGAAGGCAAGCTAGGCAATACGTATATGGATATCTCCTCCTTTGTAACCGACCTTGTGTAACCCTAACCCTCTCCGGTGTCTATATAAACCGAAGGGTTTTAGTCCGTAGGACAACATACAATCATACCGTAGGCTAGCCTCTAGGGTTTAGCCTCTCTGATCTCGTGGTAGATCTACTCTTGTAACACCCATATCATCAATATTAATCAAGTAGGACATAGGGTTTTACCTCCATCGAGAGGGCCCGAACCTGGTTAAAACTTCGTGTCCCTTGCCTCCTGTTACCATCCAGCCTAGACGCATAGTTCGGGACCCCCTACCCGAGATCCGCCGGTTTTGACACCGACAGTGAGCAAGCTCACTAATGTTTCTTGGCCAAAAGGCACATTTGTGGAATCTGTCAAGGAATGGCATAAGCTATGGTTCTACATCACCGAACCCCGCGACACCACCTGGGCAGCAGCTGCCGAATTCAACTCCGGCGCTCCCATGCGGCTCACCTCTTGCGTCGAGAAGAGCCCAAACTGGTGTTCGTCGGATGAGCTGATTGCGCTGCACACGCACATCCAAAGCCTGATCGATAGGGATATCAAGCTCGTCGGCATAATCCAAGTGATGCAGGTGCACCGGATCCTCCCCCACCAGAGCCGAAGCCGTCCTCTATGGGACTTCAACCCGAAGAAACACCATACCTAGGTGAGGCTCTTCGAAATGACTCATGAAGATGCCTGGAAGTTGCTTTTCAAGGGCAACGAGATACCGCCGGCCACCGATTCGGATTGTGGCCACGACATAAATCACCTCCCCAATGAGGTATGTTAATTTTTAACACATCCCTTACTTGCTTGTTTCAAGGGTGGTATCTAATGCTTTCATTACCATTGCTTTTTCAGTACTGGTTGAAGCAGGCGAAGAAGATTCGGTGTCCGGCTCCCCTTCCCGAAGAGCCAGTCACTCCGCATTTAGCGAAGATGTTGGAGCCGGCGCCTTGAATGGCACCAGAGAAGAAGGCCCCAAGAAAGGCCATGGGGGTTCGGAGTGGCCCCCGCTGCAAGGGCACTTCGGATGCGGCGTCCAAAGACAAGGCCCATTCCCCCGCCGCCGAAAACGACGCGGATGAGGAGGAGGAGAGTGACTCTCCCCTCGACGGGGGGAGGAAGAAGAGGGCGACCTCCACAACCCTGGTGGGGGAGGCGCCCAAAAAGGGGAAGGGCTCCCTAACGGGTAACTCCGCATGGGAAGTTGATGACAATCCGGAGAGACGCCCCCGTGCTAAGCCACAAGCCGCATCGTAAGTACTAACACCTTATCCGCCCATAAAGTCTCTCCTCCTCATTGTATTGAAACGATTGGCAAATGTTATTGTAGTCCAGCCCACAACAACTCCCAGCGATCCTTGTCAGGAGGCTCGCTGGATTCCAAGGCGATGGCTAGCGACTCCCTGCCGGACGCACACTCCCCCAAGACCAAGGAGGATGCGGAGGTGCTGTCCTGAAGGACTTTCTCCGGCGGGGGAGAGGCTCAGGAGGCGCCCGAAGGAGAAACCACCGTCACCGGACACCAAGGGCACTCAATCCCCAATGAGACTGGCGGGGAGGGCCGTACATAGTTCGGCCCTTAATCGGAATCAATTACGGAGACCGAGGTGGCTCCGGAATCCACCACACACCCTCCTTCGAAAGAAGGGGGATGCATGTTCCGCCGGTGACCCCTGTCCAACCAGGGGCACCGGATAACCTGCTGGAGGCGCTACGAGGAGCTTCCATTATGGATGAGCACCGTGCCCTTATGGGCATGGTGATTGAAAAGGTTCAGTCCGCCAAGAGAGGATTAACCGAAGCCTGCAACAACTTGCTGATGATAACCCACAAGTATAGGGGACCGCAACAGTTTTCGAGGGTAGAGTATTCAACCCAAATTTATCAAGGGGAGCCAACGAATATTCTCAAGTATTAGCAGCTGAGTTGTCAATTCAACCACATATGGAAACTTAATATCTGCAGGAAAGTATTTAGTAGCAAAGTAATATGATAGTAGCGGTAACGGTAGCAAAAGGTAATAGTGGCAAAAGTAATGTTTTTGGTATTTTGTAATGATGATAGCAATAGCAACGGAAAAGTAAATAAGCGAGGAACAATATATGGAAAGCTCGTAGGCAATGGATCAGTGATGGAGAATTATGCCGGATGTGGTTCATCATGTAACAATCACAACATAGGGTGACACAGAACTAGCTCCAATTCATCAATATAATGTAGGCATGTATTCCGAATATAGTCATACGTGCTTATGGAAAAGAACTTGCATGTCATCTTTTGTCCTACCCTCCCATGGCAGTGGGGTCCTAATGGAAACTAAGGGATACTAAGGCCTCCTTTTAATAGAATACCGGAACAAAGCGTTAGCACATAGTGAATACATGAACTCCTCAAACTATGGTCATCACCGGTAAGTATCCCGATTATTGTCACTTCGGGGTTAACGGATCATAACACGTAATAGGTGACTATAGACTTGCAAGATAGGATCAAGAACTCTCATATATTGATGAAAACATAATAGGTTCAGATCTGAGATCATGGCACTCGGGCCCTAGTGACAAGCATTAAGCATAGAAAAGTCATAACAACATCAATCTCAGAACATAGTGGATACTAGGGATCAAACGCTAACAAAACTAACTCGATTACATGATAGATCTCATCCAACCCATCACCGTCTAGCAAGCCTACGATGGAATTACTCACGCACGGCGGTGAGAATTATGAAATTGGTGATGGAGGATGGTTGATGATGACGATGGCGACGGATTCCCCTCTCCGGAGCCCCAAACGGACTCCAGATCAGCCTTCCCGAGAGGTTTTAGGGCTTTGCGGCGGCTCCATATCGTAAAACGTGATGAATTATTCTCTCTGATTTTTTCTCCCCGAAAGCAAATATATAGAGTTGGAGTTGAGGTCGGAGGAGCTCCAGGGGGCCCACGAGGTAGGGGCGTGCCCTAGGGGGGCAGGCGCGCCCCCACCCTCGTGGACAGGTGGTGGCCCCCCTGGTCTTCATCTTTTGCAAGGATTTTTTATTATTTCCGAATAGATGTTCCGTGAAGTTTCAGGTCATTCTGAGAACTTTTGTTTCTGCACATAAATAACACCATAGCAATTCTGCTGAAAACAGTGTCAGTCCGGGTTAGTTCCATTCAAATCATGCAAGTTAGAGTCCAAAACAAGGGCAAAAGTTTTGGGAAAAGTAGATATGACGGAGACGTATCAACTCCCCCAAACTTGAACCTTTGCTTGTCCTCAAGCAATTCACTTGATAAACTGAAAGTGATAAAGAAAAACTTTTACAAACTCTGTTTGCTCTTGTTGTTGTAAATATGTAAAGCCAGCATTCAAGTTTTCAGCAAAGATTATGAACTAACCATATTCACAATAACGCTTAGGTCTTAAGTTTACTCATGTCAATGGCATAATCAACTAGCGAGCAATAATAATAAATCTCGGATGACAACACTTTCTCAAAACAATCATAATATGATATAACAAGATGGTATCTCGCTAGCCCTTTCCGAGACCACAAAACATAAATGCAGAGCACCTTTAAAGATCAAGGACTGACTAGACATTGTAATTCATGGTAAAAGAGATCCAGTTAAGTCATACTCAATGTAAACTAAAAGTAATGAATGCAAATGACAGCGGTGCTCTCCAACTGGTGCTTTTTAAGAAGATGATGATGACTCAACATGAAAGTAAATAGACAGGCCCTTCGCAGAGGGAAGCAGGGATTTGTAGAGGTGCCAGAGCTCGGTTTTGAAATAGAGATGAATAATATTTTAAGCGGTATACTTTCATTGTCAACATAACAACCAAGAGATGGCGATACCTTCCATGCTACACACATTATAGGTGGTTCCCAAACAGAATGGTAAATTTTATACCCCCCCTCCACCAACAAGCATCAATCCATGGCTTGCTCGAAACAACGAGTGCCTCCAACTAACAACAGTCCCAGGGGGAGTTTTGTTTCCAATTATTTTGATTTAGCTTGCATAAAGCATGGGACTGGGCATCCCAGTGACCAGCCACTTTCTCGTGAGCGAGGATCGGAGTCCACTCCTCTTGAGAATAACCCGCCTAACATGGAAGATACGGACAACCCTAGTTGATACATGAGCTATTCGAGCATACAAAACAGGATATTTATTTGAAGGTTTAGAGTTTGGCACATACAAATTTACTTGGAACGGCAGGTAGATACCGCATATAGGAAGGTATAGTGGACTCATGTGGAATAACTTTGGGGTTTATGGGATTGGATGCACAAGCAGTATTCCCAATTAGTACAGGTGAAGGCTAGCAAAAGACGGGAAGCGACCAGCTAGAGAGCGACAACAGTCATGAACATGTATTAAAATTAATCAACATTGAATGCAAGCATGAGTAGGATATAATCCACCATGAACATAAATATCATGAAGGCTATGTTGATTTTGTTTCAACTACATGCGTGAACATGTCCCAAGTCAAGTCACTTAAATCATTCAGAGGAGGATACCACCCTATCATACCACATCACAACCATTTTAATAGCATGTAGGCACGCAAGGTAAACCATTATAAGCTCCCAGCTAATCAAGCATGGCACAAGAAACTATGATCTCTAGTTGTCATTGCAAACATGTGTATTCATAATAGGCTGAATCAGGAACGATGTGTCAGATTTCGGGTTCCGGCAGACCCTTGAGGTTCGAACACTGGGGTGCGCACGGAGATTTCGCCTCCTACCTACCTGCTCCCCTCCGCCTCGCTAAGATCTAAGCTATGGAAAGAATAACACGAGAGACACAGGGTTTATACTGGTTCGGGCCACCGTTGTGGTGTAATACCCTACTCCAGTGTGTGGCGTGGTGGATTGCCTCTTGGGCTGATGATGATGAACAATACAAGGAAGAACAGCCTCGCGAGGGTCTGCTCTTGGCTGGGGCGATGAACTGCTGGGAGGAGTTCAGTCACCCTTCTCTCTCTCTCCGATTGTTGATCTCCAACCTCTAGCCTCTAACCTCTCTCTCTCTCTCTCTGATCCTCTAATTCTTGATCTCCTCTTCCCTCCTGTGGGGGGCTGGTCCTATTTATAGAGGCCCTGGTCCTCTTCCCAAATATCGAGCGGGAAGGGAGCCAACAAAGGCGGGCTAATTTGAAGGGGGACAGCTAGTACCAGCTATCCTGGCAAAAGTAGTCTTCGCCTGCACAAAGCTCTGGTGGTGACGCCGTGTTGGGCTCCACAATGACCTCCGTCTTGCAGTCCTCCTGGTCTTGGTCTTGTTGCACTGAAATGGCAACCTTTGCCTGATGCCTCGGTACTCCGCGGCTGCACTTGCCCCCTTTGCACCAAAGAGGAAAGGAGGACACTGCGCGGGCTAGCACCCACCTGGCGCCCTTGGTCGTCATGGCTTGCGTCACGGGCACCTCATGAGGTACCCCGCCTTGATCTCTCCGCCTCCTCGTGAGCCAGCCTGATGAGGCCGTGCCTGAGGAAGCTCCGCATCCTCCGCCCCGCGAGGCTTGGCCCCTCGCGAGGGTCTTGGGTCTGTGTTGGTGAAGATGGGCCATGCCAGGCCCCCCTTTGAGCCCCGCCGCAGGCCGCAGGCAGGCAAGTCTGGGGACCCCCGTTCCCAGAACGCCGACATGATGAACTAATCATATTTACAAAAACAAGAGAGGTCGAGTTCATACCATCTTTTCTCATCTCAGTCAGTCCATCATATATCGTCATAATTGCCTTTCACTTGCACGACCGAATAGTGTGAATAATAATAATAGTGCACGTGCATTGGACTAAGCTGGAATCTGCAAACATTCAATAAACAGGAGAAGACAAGGCAATATGGGCTCTTTTTGTCAGATCAACAATAATGCATATAAGAGCCACTTGAACAATTTAATTATGGTCTTCTCCTATCGACCCCCAAAGAAAAGAAAAGAAAAGAAATAAAACTATTTACACGGGAAAGCTCCCAACAAGCAAAAGAAGAACAAGAAATATTTTTGGGTTTTCTTTTTAATTACTACTACAAGCATGGAAAGTAAACTAATTAAAAGCTACAACTATTTTTTTTGGTTTTTCTTAAGGTTTATTAAACACACAAGAAGAAAGCATAAAAAGAAAAATAAACTAGCATGGATGATACAATGAAAAAGTATGAGCACCGACATCTAGCTATGAGTGTGTGAACATGAATGTAATGTCGGTGGGAAATACGTACTCCCCCAAGCTTTGGCTTTTGGTCTAAGTTGGTCTATGGCCACAGTTGGCCTGGCGGATATCCATAGTAATAGCTGGGGTCATACTGAGATGCAGCGGCTATCGCCTCCTGAGCTGCAGCGTGGCGACGAGCGGCCTCCGCCCTCCTCTCATACTCATCTGCCTCCTCTCTATAATAACATATCTTCCTTTTGCCTGATAATCAAAGAAGGCAGGAGTAGGGAGAGTAATATGAACAACACGGCGTCTGTCAAAGATTAAGCGATACTGGAGAGGTGATTCATTCCTCTCAACAAACTGGTGGTGAACCATAGCATTAAAGTCTAGGTAAGCAGGAGGCAATTCAATATCATCATTACGTATGGTTACACCAAGAAAATCAGGTAAGCGGGTTGCATAAATTCCACCAAAGAAATCTCCATTAAATCTATTAAGATGCAACCTATGTGCAACAATGGCTCCCAAATTATAGGATTTGTCTCCTAACACAGCACTCCTAAGAATACTGAGGTCAGGAACACACATATGACATGCTTCATCTTTACCATTTATGCACCTACCTATGAAGAGGGCAAAATAATATATAGAGGGAAAGTGAATGCTCCCTATGGTAGCTCGTGTTATATCTCTAGATTCCCCCACAGTTATGCTAGCAAGAAAATCTATAAATTCAGATTTGCGGGGTTCACTAGCACTACCCCACTGTGGAAGTTTGCAAGCAGTGGTAAAATCCTCTAAGTCCATAGTGTAAGATTTTTCATAGAGATCAAACAGGATAGTTGCAGAATTACGTGAAGATGAAAATTCAAACCTCCTCACAAAGGTACTAGTGAGATAGTGGTACTGGCAGCACTTTTCTTCCTCGAAGCTCACAAGATCGGCGTTATGCAAATAGGTGTTAAATTCTTCCTTAATTCCTGCTTGATCCATAAAGTTTTCCGAGGGCCATTCACAAGGACGCACTGGAGCGTCTCTTGGTGGCTCTTTGATACGTCTCCAATGTATCTATAATTTTTGATTGCTCCATGCTATATTATCTACTATTTTGGACATTATTGGGCTTTATTATCCACTTTTATATTATTTTTGGGACTAACCTATTAACCGGAGGCCCAACCCAGAATTGCTATTTTTTTTTGCCTATTTTAGGGTTTCAAAGAAAAGGAATATCAAACGGAGTCCAAACGGAATGAAACCTTCGGGAACATGATTTTCTCACCGAACATGATCCAGGAGACTTGGACCCTACGTCATAAAGGAGGAAGCCACAAGGCAGGGGCCTCGCCTACCCCCCAGACACGCCCTCCACCCTCGTGGGCCCCCTGTTGCTCCACTGACATACTCCTTCCTCCTATATATACCTACGTACCCCTAAACGATCAAATACGAAGCCAAAAATCTAATTCCACCGCCGCAACATTTTGTATCCACGAGATCCCATCTTGGGGCCTGTTCCGGAGCTCCGCCGAAGGGGCATCCATCACGGAGGGCTTCTGCATCAACACCATAGCCTCTTCGATGAAGTGTGAGTAGTTTACCTCAGACCTTCGGGTCCATAGTTATTAGCTAGATGGCTTCTTCTCTCTTTTTGGATCTCAATACAATGTTCTCCCCCTCTCTTGTGGAGATCTATTCGATGTAATCTTGTTTTTGCGGTGTGTTTGTTGAGACCGATGAATTATGGGTTTATGATGAAGATTATCTATGAACAATATTTGAATCTTCTTTGAATTATTTTATGTGTGATTGGTTATCTTTGCAAGTCTCTTCGAATTATCAGTTTGGTTTGGCCTACTAGATTGATCTTTCTTGCAATGGGAGAAGTGCTTAGCTTTGGGTTCAATCTTGCGGTGTCCTTTCCCAGTGACAGTAGGGGCAGCAAGGCACGTATTGTATTGTTGCCATCGAGGATAACAAGATGGGTTTTTTATCATATTGCATGAATTTATCCCTGTACATCATGTCATCTTGCTTAAGGCATTACTCCATTTTCATGAACTTAATACTCTAGATGCATGCTGGATAGCGGTCGATGAGTGGAGTAATAGTAGTAGATGCAGGCAGGAGTCGGTCTACTTGTCTCGGACGTGATGCCTATATACATGATCATACCTAGATATTCTCATAACTATGCTTAATTCTGTAAATTGCTCAACAGTAATTCATTCACCAACCGTAAAATACTTATGCTCTTGAGAGAAGCCACTAGTGAAACCTATGGCCCCCGGGTCTATCTTCATCATATTAATCTTCCTTTGCCTTTTACTTTTCTTTTATTTTACTTTGCATCTTTATCACAAAAATACCAAAAACATTATTCTATCATATCTATCAGATCTCACTCTCGTAAGTGACCGTGAAGGGATTGACAACCCCTTATCGCGTTGGTTGCGAGGAGTTATTTGTTTTGTGCAGGTACGAGGGACTTGCGTGCAGCCTCCTACTGGATTGATACCTTCGTTCTAAAAAACTAAGGGAAATACTTACGCTACTTTGCTGCATCATCCTTTCCTCTTCAAGGAAATCCAACGCAGTGCTCAAGAGGTAGCACTCTTCATGAGCATCACGCATTACAAGCCTGGGTCCTTGCTTCCTTGAAGAACCACCTTGGTACATTTTCCTAAGCATATTTCTTCATCTGAAAAATTCTGAAATTTTTAGTAACTTCAAAAGTAAAAGTAAGCCAAACTCAATAATATTGATAGCAACTACTCATACAAGTGCCTAGAGCCTATATCATGCATCAAAACTACTTGGAACCATATAAATTTGACATGCAAGCTCAAGAACATGGTCACCTAGGCAGCATAAATTTGCAATGAGTAAAGCACTAGAACAAAAACTAATTGGACCAATGGAGGAGTCACATACCATGGAACAATCTCCCCAAGCAGTTTTGTGAGAGGTGCTTTGAGCAAGGAGATCGAAAATGGCAGCAAAATGAGCTTGGACTCGGGTTTGAGCTGGATATTCGTGTTTGTGGGAGTAATAAGGAGTGTGTGGGTGCAGGAATAAGTGGAGGAGGGCCACCGTGGGCCCACGAGGCAGGGGCGTGCCCAGGGGGGTAGGGCGCGCCCTCCACCCTCGTGGCCAGGTGGTTGATCCCCCTGCTGTGTTCTCAATTCCAAATATTCTCAAATATTCCAGAAAAAATCATATTTAAGTTTCAGGGCATTTGGAGAACTTTTATTTTCGGGGTATTTTTATATTGCACGGATAATTCGGGTAACAGATGGAAACTACTTATTTTTATTTTATTAATATAAATAACAGAAAGTAAAAAGAAGGTACAGAGAGTTGTGCTTTCTAGTTTCATCCATCTCATGCTCATCAAAAGGAATCGACTAACAAGGTTGATCAAGTCTTGTTAACGAACTCATTCCGAATAACATGGAACCGGAGAAATTTCGAATAACACTATGTTACCTCAACGGGGATATGCACATCCCCAACAATAAGAATATCATATTTCTTCTTGACAGTAGGAAGAGGAAATTCAAAACCTCCAAATATAATCGATGGAATTTTTCCAATAGAGTTGATACTATGAACTTGAGGTTGTTTCCTCGGAAAGTGTACCGTATGCTCATTATCATTAACATGAAAAGTGACATTGCCTTTAGTGCAATCAATAACAGCCCCTGCAGTATTCAAAAAGGGTCTTCCAAGAATAATAGACATACTATCGTCCTCGGGAATATCAAGAATAACAAAGTCCCTTAAAATGGTAACGTTTGCAACCACAACAGGAACATCCTCACAAATATCGACATGTATAGCAGTTGATTTATCAGCCATTTGCAAAGATATTTCAGTAGGTGTCAACTTATTCAAATCGAGTCTATGATATAAAGAGAGAGGCATAACACTAACACCGGCTCCAAGATCACATAAAGCAGTTTTAACATTGTCGGCGTTCTGGGAACGGGGGTCCCCAGACTTGCCTGCCTGCGGCCTGCGGCGTGACTCAAGCGGGGGCTCAGCGCGGCCCATCTTCATCAGCTCAAGCTCAAGATCCTCGCGAGGGTCCAGGCCTCGTGGGGCGGGCAACATGAAGCTTCCTCAGAGGCAGCCTCGTCAGGCAGGCTCGCGAGGAGGCGGAGAGATCAAGGCAGGGGTA
This sequence comes from Triticum urartu, assembly GCF_056163025.1. Lineage (NCBI taxonomy): Eukaryota > Viridiplantae > Streptophyta > Magnoliopsida > Poales > Poaceae > Triticum > Triticum urartu. The sequence continues at coordinate 119,474,841 of NC_141877.1, forward strand.
CCTCACGAGGAACCTGTGACGCAAGCCATGAAGATTGAGGCCAGGCGCCTGCCTGCCTGCGCAGTGTCCTTGTTTCCACTTTCGTGCAAAGGGGGCAAGCACAGGCCAAGGCATCGGGCAAAGGTTACCATTCCGGTGCAACGAGACCAAGACCAGCAGAGCGGCAGGATGGAGGTCACCGTGGAGCCCAAGACGGCGTCATCACCAGTACTTTTAGCAGCCGAAGACCACCTTTGGCCAGGATAACTTGTACTACATGTTCCCCTTCAAAATGGCCAATTGTTGGCGCCCTTCCCGCTCATTATTTGGGGAGAGGCCCAGGGCCTCTATAAATAGAGCTAGCCACCACAGAGTAGAGGGACATCTAGAAATCTGGTAGAACCCTAGCAGAGAGAAAGAGAGGTGACTGAACTTACCCTAGCAGTTCATCGCACCAGCTCAAGAACACCTCTCGCGAGGCTGTTCTTCCCTTGTACTGTTCCTCATCAGCCCCTGAGGCAATCCACCACACCACACACTGGAGTAGGGTATTACACCACAACAGTGGCCCGAACCAGTATAAACCTTGTGTCCCTTGTGTTGTTCGTTGTTTCCAGCTTAGATCACGCGAGGAGATTGGACGTAGATCGGTAGGGGAGAGATCTCCACGCGCACCCCAGTGTTCGAACCTCAAGGGTCTGCCGGAACCCAAAATCCGACATTTGGCGCGCCAGGTAGGGGTCCGCCGGAATCTTTCTTCCTCCGCATCACGTTCCGTCGCCTCGCCGTTCAGATGTCAGGCGACCTGACTGCCACCGCCGACCGCTGGGCAGCGTGGCCCGCCCATGCCGTGGCACCAGGCCAGGGCGACCTCAACCATGTGCCTCAGGCAGCCCGCGCTCCGCAAGGCGCTGTGTGGCGCGGGCGACTCGGCCAGACGCCGCCTGCCCTCACACCACGGCAGGTGCGGGCCGCAGCAAGGGCCTCAGACCACGCCGCGGCCACAGCACCGTACTCCCGACGGGAGCAAGCAAACTCCAGGGTCGCGCTCACGGTGGCCTGAGAGCTGCTACGGTGCCGACTGCTGGAAGGCGGCCGCGACGGGTTGTTGGAGCGAGTAGCCGAGCTCCTGGATGCCGCCGCCTCAGGAACACCTCCTTTCCGTGTCCAGCTGCCACCCCAGACCCAAGGTGGGCCGCATGGTGGCATCATGTGCACGCCTGCAACTTCCAGCGGACTCCAGGGCTCGTCGAGCGCCAACACCTCCGCCGGCTCCGGGCAGCAAGTCACGCCAGCCCCTCTCAGGCTGGCGAGGGGGTGCACGCCGCGGCCTTCGGCCTCGGCGGACCGCCGCGCCATCACCTCCAAGACGGCGCTCCAAGCCAGGCTGCGTGGCATACAGGATGCTACGGCAAGGCGCACGGGGCGGTGACCCCAGAAGCTGATGTGCCCCGCATGGTGGATCAGGGGTGCGCACTGGAAGAAGATCATGGCTCATTCCTCGGGCCAGGCTGGGGCAAGGAGACGCCAGGAGCTGAGCTCTTTCAGGAACCCCAGGAGAACCTCGACGACCGCACCGTCGCTGGTAACTATCGGGTACCACTCATCCCTCAGGAGCAATCTTATGCTAACCATGGGTCGTAGGAGATACAGGTCTCCGCAGCAGGTGGCTGCTCCAATTCTGCATCCTCATACCCCTCAAGAGGAGGGCGCAGGGGGCTGCAGGAGAGGGGTCGAGATTCGGGTTCGTCACCGCGGCGGTCGGAGCAAGGCGTTCGCAGGAGGTAGGCCCCCTGTCGGGGAGGTGCTCCAAGGCCTGCCCCGGCAGGGGACCCATGGTCGTCGGGGGAACCATTGGCGACCGCTCTGCCTCATTGGCGTCGTCCTGGTTTCTGGTCGCCATCGATGGCGGCAGAGTGTGGCGCAAGGCGGGGCCCTCGTCTGGCGATATGAAGCAAGGCTAGTACCTGTGAAGAAGGCCCAGTGCCTGTGAAGCTCGCCGCCCCATGACACTCTCACATAATAATGAGTGGGGCTGTACACGCCCCGGAGTCTCTAGAGAGCCGCCCTCGGGCATCGGGGGCTCCCGCCCACGCCCAGTGGCAGCACTTAGCTCCGCACTGGTGAGAAGACGTCGAAGACTAGACTAGGCGCCGGACGCGACATTTTGCTTTTTCCTTTCCTTGTTGACAAAGTTCTTCGATTTTATTTTAAGTTGTATTTGAGCTCGGTGCTTGCGTGTGTTTGGGGGAAGGGGTGTTCAGTCTCGTTCGAGCAATCTCTCGCATTCTGGTTTTGGCTTTGCATCCAAGGTTAACATCGGCTGCCCCCCTCGCGAGCCCCTCGCGAGCCGGGCTGGGCCAGGCACGTTCACAACCAGGACCACTATTACCGCACCCTTTCCGGAGGTTTTCATTGCGGGATCCGCAAGTTAATCAGAAGACACCCGAGGTGCAGCGGCCCCCGCAGGCCCGCTCGGGACTCGTCGGGGTCGGAAGGTACACAAGTCAGCTGACCCATCACCGGGCCAGCGGCTACGTTCACACACAACATTATGCTTACCAGAGTACTAATTGCAAACCTTTACATGAGGGGCTCCCCCTCACAAAATGCTCTTACATCCTTCAGGGCCAAGCCAGAACTTTCTTCGTGCAGGTTAAACGGCAGCAACGTGCGGTCAGTCGGACATATCACTCACCGCGTCTTGGGCATCCTCGGAGGCATCACTAGCATCGTTGGCATTGTCACCACCGCCGCCAGCATCTCCATCAGCGCTAGGCTCATCCACAACGTCGCCTTCATTGGCGCCCACGACCATGCCGTCGTCATCAGACGAAAGGCCCTGACGAGGGCGTCCATGTTGTCCTCCACCCACCGCGCCAGGTCGCCCCGGATGGCAATGGGCACGGGTGCGATGGCAGCGTCGAAGTCGAAGTGGGGGTCCCTGTCCTGGAGATGGCTGAAGACGCAGGAGAAGGCACGCTCGAGCAAGGCTCGGCTCCTCTCTTCGACAAGCCAACGGGACCTCTCAGACCGGTTCTCCAAAAGCGTCACCACATCGGTGAAAAATTGGAGGTTGCCGGCATAGTTGACCTCGTGCGGCTCCCTAGCGGCAGCCTCGTAGACATAGCCCAAAGCTGTGTTGGCCCTCTCTCAGAGCGTTTGAAGCATGAGGGCATGCACATGCTCCAGAACCAGCCGCCGACGGAGCTCGTCCTCACTCCGCTGCGCGACGGCCTCGGCATCATCGACCCTCTGTTGAAGAAGAAGCTGCTCGGCCCGGGAAGAGGACAGCTCCGCCTGTGCCGCGCTGAGGGCAGCTGTGGAGGAGTCCGCACGCCGCGTCGCTTCGGTCAGTTTGGTCCTGAGGGCTACGGTCCTGCCCTCGGCCTCGACCTTGATCAGCCCCAACCTCGTCCCATATTCACGCTCGAAGGCCGAGCGAGCTTCCGCCACACGGCGATCGACTTCTTCCTGGGCTCGGGCTTCACGCACGGCAACGTCATCCTCCGCCCGGGCCACCAGGTGCTCCCTCGTCTCCAACCGCTCAAGGTCAAGGTTGCGCTCGGCGGCCTCCAGCGTCAGCACCTCCTCGCGCTTTAGAAGCTGCGCCCGGTCAACAGAGGCCACCCGCATCGACTCAAGGGCCGCCTGGCGCAATTCCACTTGCCGCTCCAGGGAGTTGCTCCAGGCTTGGAGCTCCCGTGCGCGCTCCTCCGCATCCTTGCACCGTCGGTCTGCCTCCCGAGCCTCCTCAATGGCCAGGGAGCAGGCATCCCGCGAAGCTGCCAGCGACGCTTCAGCCTTCGTATTGTCAAGATCACGTTGATGACGCGCGAGGGCGACGGATACCTTTAGTTTGCGCCTCTCCTCAGCAAGGCGCAAACCTTTGGCCTCGAGGCGCACATCCTCGTCAGCAAGCTCTTCCCCGATCCGGCTCACCGCATCCGCCGCCCCCTGGAGGAACTCTTCGCGAAGGGCGCGTCGCTCCCGAGAGCGCCTGAGCACGTCTTCTACATCACCCTCTCCCGCCGGAGCATGCGGAGGGCCCAGGGCGACTGGCCTCCTCTCGGCGCGGGGCTGGGGGCTGGCGCCCTAGCCATCGCCGAACTGACCTCTTTGGGAATCCGGCCCGGTGTCGGCCCGCCCATGGAGGAGGAGCCGAAGATAGACTTCAACCATTCACCATCAATGATCAGAGGAGGAATGCGGGGCAAGCCAGATGTGCCCCAGGAGGACTCATGAAGAAAGGACAGCAGGCGTGCAGGCTCGAGGTGCCCCATGGAACGGACCACTCCACCAACTGGTCCGGCAGCAGGGGTGCCGCTCGAGCTCGGCGAGCCCAGAGCCAGCGGAGAAGGCGAAGCTTGGGGGGATGGCTCCCGGGCTGGCTCAGCAGGTTTCACAGGGCAGGGCCTCAAAGGGCCACAATCAGTCGCAGGGATAGCAAAGCGAACAAGCAAGGGAAGAAGAAGACTTACTCGTCCATGGCAAAGTACTTCCTGCGCTTCAACAAGCAGCAAGGGCGGTCGTTGCCACCCAAGGCCTCCTTCCTCTTGTGGAGGGCCTCGAAATCTATGCGGAACCGACCCAAGCGCTCGACGCACGGGTCGGCCCCTGGTGCGGAAGAAGCGTCAATGTGATCAGCGCTGGAGGAGTCAGCCTGTGGGGCGCCGTCAGGCATCGCCTCGAGAGGAATGGCTGGGGGCTCGGGAGCCCCGGCCTCAGGAACCACAGGCCGCAACTCCGTACCTGCCTCCGCTCCAGGGCGGGCCTCAGGAGATGCCGCCTTCAAGACTTCTTGCGGCGTCGGTGCCTCGACATCGGACGCCTCAACTCTCGCCAGTTCTCGTCTCCCTTCCCTATTGCCCGAGGAAGGACCACTGTGAGCGGCAGGAGAAGCAACCACGGCGGCTGGGTTCTCGCGGGGCCCCATGAAGCCAGCAGGGCACAGTCCCCACTCGTCGAAGCTGGGCATCTGCCTCACAAAATCGTCCCTGCCGGAGCAAAGATACAATAGGATGCCATTACTCCGAAGGCTGCCTAGGGAAGGATCGCCAGTCAAGACCTTGAGCACCATCTGCAGCACTTCAGGCGCCAAGTCCTCCTCCTAAAGCCGCATGCGGTCTCTATGCCCCGCAAAGTCCCACATCCGGCGAGAGTGGCGCTGAAGAGGAGAAATGCGACATTGGAGGAACTCCTTCACCACCTTGGGCGCTGTCACATTGAGTGCCCTCAAACTTTGGAAGCAGTGCCAGACGAAGGCGAGCCGGGGGCTCGCGAGCACCTCGTGGTCCCAACCCGCGTGAGGAACATCAGGCGAGGTCGGGTGCGAGAGCAGAGGATTGGGCACTCCAACGTCCACGTATAGCCACCGCTCTCTGAACCTGGCCTCAGGAGGAGGAAGGCCGAAGTCGATGCATGAAGCGGCTGTCTCTGGCACGGCGAAGAAGCTCACGCACCCTGAGCACTGAGTGGGGTCGCTCATGCGCAAGGAAAAGAAGTGGCACAGCAGGGCAACGGAAGGAGGTATGCCTATCATCGCCTCGCAAACAAAAGCAAAAGACAGCCAGAAGGGTAATGGACTCTAGCCCGAGGTGCATCATATGGACCTGATAATGGGAGAGCACCGCATTGAAGAAGGCGGAAAAGGGGGGAACCAGACCCGCCCATAGAGCATCGGCGAAGAATCGGACCTCCGTGACGATCCTATCAAGGGAGGCATGGGACTCAAGCCATGCCGTGGTCCTGCCGCACTCATTGAAGATAGTTGCAAGGGCGGAGCGGACCTTGTCCAAAGCTTCTGGATTGAGTATGATCGACCGGGCGACGGCGGGGGTCGAGGCTGGAGGTGTGCGGGGTGAAGCGCGGGCTTCTTTCCCCTTCCCTTCTTCGTCGGCGCCATGGCGGTGAAGAGGAGGAAGAACTCGAGCTGGATTGGCGGCGGAGGCTGGAGCTCAAAGAAGAAGGAAAGGTAGGAGGCGGGCGAGCAGCGGAAGGGAGGAACGACTGTGTGTAACTACGGGTCCGCTTAGCCGGGTGCGCAACAGGGCGTCGTGGGGAAGCGCACATGCCCACGTCCAATCAATAGCCACGCGGCGCCCAAGGCCGTAGGCTTTTGGGGCCCATGGCGCTTCGCGCTCGCCCCTTCGCTTTCCTATCAGGCCAAGCCCTGGCGCGCCATGGGCCCGGGGGCTACTGTCGGCGTTCTAGGAATGGGGGTCCCCAAACTTGGCTGCCTGCGGTCTGCGGCGTGGCTCAAGCGGGGGCCCAGCACGGCCCATCTTCATCAGCTCAAGCTCAATACCCTCGCGAGGGGCCAGGCCTCACGGGGCGGGCGACAGGAAGCTTCCTCGGAGGCAGCCTCATCAGGTAGGCTCGTGAGGAGGCGGAGAGATCAAGGCAGGGGTACCTCACGAGGAACCTGTGACGCAAGCCATGACGATCGAGGCCAGGCGGGCGTCAGGCGGGCGCCTTCCTGCGCAGTGTCCTTGTTTCCCCTTTGGTGCAAAGGGGGCAAGCATAGGCCAAGGCATCGGGCAAAGGTTACCATTCCTGTGCAACGAGACCAAGACCAGTAGAGCGGCAGGACGGAGGTCACCGTGGAGCCCAAGACGACGTCATCACCAGTACTTTTGGCAGCCGAAGACCACCTTTGGCCAGGATAACTTGTACTACATGTTCCCCTTCAAAATGGCCAATTGTTGGCGCCCTTCCCGCTCATTATTTGGGGAGAGGCCCAGGGCCTCTATAAATAGAGCTAGCCACCACATAGTAGAGGGACATCTGGAAATCTGGTAGAACCCTAGCAGAGAGAAAGAGAGGCGACTGAACTCACCCTAGCAGTTCATCGCACCAGCTCAAGAACACCTCTCGCGAGGCTGTTCTTCCCTTGTACTATTCATCATCAGCCCCTAAGGCAATCCACCACACCACACACTAGAGAAGGGTATTACACCACAACGGTGGCCCGAACTAGTATAAACCTTGTGTCCCTTGTGTTGTTCGTTGTTTCTAGCTTAGATCACGCGAGGAGATTGGACGTAGATCGGTAGGGGAGAGATCTCCACGCGCACCCCATTGTTCGAACCTCAAGGGTCTGCCGGAACCCGAAATCCGACAAACATAATTTCTTTTAATGGAGCATGGTATAGTGGGTACTCCTGTATCTCCAAGTTTCTTTGGTATTCCACCCTTAAAAGTATAATTAGCAAGCATGGTGGAAATTTCAGCTTCCGGTATCTTTCTTTTATTTGTAACAATATCTTTCATATACTTAGCATAAGGATTCATTTTAAGCATATCAGTTAATCGCATACGCAAAAAGATAGGTCTAATCATTTCAGCAAAGCGCTCAAAATCCTCATCATCCTTTTTCTTGGATGGTTTGGGAGAAAAAGGCATGGGTTTCTGAACCCATGGTTCTCTTTCTTTACCGTGTTTCCTAGCAACAAAGTCTTTCTTATCATAACATTGATTCTTTGATTGTGGGTTATCAAGATCAACAGCAGGTGCAATTTCTATATCATTATCATTACTAGGTTGAGCATCATCATGAACATTATCATTAACGTTATCACTAGTTTCAGGTTCATTACCAGATTGTGTTTCAGCATCAGAAATAGAAATATCATTTGGATTCTCAGGTGTTTCAGTAATAAGTTTACTACAAGCATGCAAAGTCCTATCATTTTTCTTTTTCTTCCTATTAGAAGGACTAGGTGCATCTACATTATTTCTCTGAGAATCTTGCTCAATTCTCTTAGGGTGGCCTTCAGGATACAAAGGTTCCTGAGTCATTTTACCAGTTCAAGTAGCCACTCTAACAACATTATCATTATTCTTACTATTCAATTCATTGAGCAAATCATTTTGAGCTTTAAGTACTTGTTCTACTTGAGTGGTAACCATAGAAGCATGTTTACTAATAAGTTTAAGTTCACCTTTAACATTAGCCATATAATCACCCAAGTGTTCAAGCATATTTGAATTGTATTTCAATTGTCTACCAAAATAAGCATTAAAGTCTTCATGCTTAGCCATAAATTTATCAAACTCATCTAAGAATGGGCTAGCAAATTTAGTAAATGGGATTTCAGCTTTATCATAGCTATAGAGAGAATTTACCTTTACTACCTGTGTCGGGTTATCAGGACCATGAGTTTCTTCAATAGGAGATGGATTAAGGTCATATGTTTCTTCAACAGGCGGTAAATTAAGACCGTGTATTTCTTCAATAGGAGGTAAATTCTTAACATCTTCAGCTTTAATACCTTTTTCTTTCATAGATTTCTTTGCCTCTTGCATATGTTCGGGACTGAGAAATAGAACACCTCTCTTCTTCGGAGTTGGTTTAGGAATAGGCTCAGGAGTTGGCTCAGGAAGTGTCCAATTATTTTCATTTGTCAACATATTATTCAATAGAATTTCAGCTTCATCCGGCGTCCTTTCCCTGAAAACAGAACCAGCACAACTATCCAGGTAATCTCATGAGGCATCGATTAGTCCATTATAAAAGATATCAAGTATTTCATTTTTCTTAAGAGGATGATCAGGCAAAGCATTAAGTAATTGGAGAAGCCTCCCCCAAGCTTGTGGGAGACTCTCTTCTTCAATTTGCACAAAATTATATGTATCCCTTAAAGCAGCTTGTTTCTTATGAGGAGGGAAATATTTAGCAGAGAAGTAATAAATCATATCCTGGGGACTACGCACACAACCAAGATCAAGAGAATTAAACCATATCTTAGCATCACCCTTTAATGAGCACGGAAATATTTTAAGGATATAAAAGTAATGAGTTCTCTCATCATTAGTGAACGAGGTAGCTATATCATTTAATTTAGTAAGATGTGCCACAACAGTTTCAGATTCATAGCCATGAAATGGATCAGATTTAACCAAAATAATTATATTAGGATCAACAGAGAATTCATAATCCTTATCAGTAACACAGATAGGTGAGTAGCAAAATCAGGGTTAGGTTTCATCCTAGCATTTAGAGATTGCTTATTCCATTTAGCTAATAACCTCTTAAGTTCATATCTATCTTTGCAAGCTAAAATAGCTAGAGCAGCTTCTTTTTCAAAAACATAACCCTCAGGAATAACATGTGAGTCTTCATCATCACTTTCATCAATATTATCAGATTCAATATTTTCATTCTCTCTAACCCTAGCAAGTTGTTCATTAAGAAATTCACCAAGTGGCACAGTAGTATCAAGCATAGAAGTAGTTTCATCATAAGTATCATGCATAGCAGAAGTGGCATCATCAATAACATGCGACATATCAGAACGAATAACAGAAGCAGGTTTAGGTGTCGCAAGCTTACTCAAAATAGAAGGTGAATCAAGTGCAGAGCTAGATGGCAGTTCCTTACCTCCCCTCGTAGTTGAGGGATAAATCTTGGTTTTTGGATCTCTCAAGTTCTTCATAATGATAAGCAGATATAAATCCCAAGTGACTCAAAGAATAAAGCTATGCTCCCCGGCAACGGCGCCAGAAAATAGTCTTGATAACCCACAAGTGTAGGGGATCGCAACAATTTTTGAGGGTAGAGTATTCAACCAAATTTATTGATTCGACACAAGGGGAGCCAAAGAATATTCTCAAGTATTAGCAGCTGAGTTGTCAATTCAACCACACCAGGAAACTTAATATCTGCAGCAAAGTATTTAGTAGCAAAGTAATATGATAGTAGCGGTAATGGTAGTAAAAGGTAATAGTGGCAAAAGTAATGTTTTTGGTATTTTGTAATGATGATAGCAATAGCAACGGAAAAGTAAATAAGCGAGGAACAATATATGGAAAGCTCGTAGGCAATGGATCAGTGATGGAGAATTATGCCGGATGCGGTTCATCATGTAACAATCACAACATAGGGTGACACAGAACTAGCTCCAATTCATCAATGTAATGTAGGCATGTATTCCGAATATAGCCATACGTGCTTATGGAAAAGAACTTGCATCACATCTTTTGTCCTACCCTCCCGTGGCAGAGGGGTCCTAATGGAAACTAAGGGATATTAAGGCCTCCTTTTAATAGAGTACCGGAACAAAGCATTAGCACATAGTGAATACATGAACTCCTCAAACTATGGTCATCACCGGTAAGTATCCCGATTATTGTCACTTCGGGGTTAATGGATCATAACACATAATAGGTGACTATAGACTTGCAAGATAGGATCAAGAACTCTCATATATTGATGAAAACATAATAGGTTCAGATCTGAGATCATGGCACTTGGGCCCTAGTGACAAGCATTAAGCATAGCAAAGTCATAGCAACATCAATCTCAGAACATAGTGGATACTAGGGATCAAACCCTAACAAAACTAACTCGATTACATGATAGATCTCATCCAACTCATCACCGTCCAGCAAGCCTACGATGGAATTACTCACGCACGGCGGTGAGCATCATGAAATTGGTGATGGACGATGGCGACGGATTCCCCTCTCTGGAGCCCCGAACGGACTCCAAATCAGCCCTCCCGAGAGGTTTTATGGCTTTGCGGCGGCTCCGTATCGTAAAACGCGATGAATTCTTCTCTCTGATTTTTTTCTCCCCGAAAGCAAATATATAGAGTTGGAGTTGAGGTCGGAGGAGCTACAGGGGGCCCACAAGGTAGGGGGCGCGCCCTAGGGGGCAGGCGCACCCCCCACCCTCGTGAACAGGTGGTGGGCCCCCTGGTCTTCATCTTTTGCAAGGATTTTTTATTATTTCTAAATAGATGTTCCGTGAAGTTTCAGGTCATTCCGAGAACTTTTGTTTCTGCACGTAAATAACACCATAGGAATTCTACTGAAAACAGCGTCAGTCCGGGTTAGTTCCATTCAAATCATGCAAGTTAGAGTCCAAAACAAGGGCAAAAGTGTTTGGAAAAGTAGATACGACGGAGACATATCAGCTGACAGGTTTTGAGGTAAGAGATGCCGAACAAGGAGAAAATCCCAGTCTAGACCAGTAGCCACTGAGACACTGTCCGGTGTTCGGAAATAAAAAGCCGGACAGAGGATCAATCTTGTTTTAACATGAAACTAACTTAATTTTTCTGAAATGAAGGCGTCGTTGCTAGCCGCGTCCTCGCATACTGCCAAAGTTTTTGGACTGAAGCTGAAATTGGCGGAGGCCGAGGAGGAGCTGGACCAAGTGAAGAGGCAACTCTAGGAGAAACAAGGTACGCAAGAACCTGTTATATATTCGAAAATAAGAAAATTGTATGTGATGACCAAAATGCCACGATTTGTAAAGAAGCAACGACCGAGGTCGAGGCACTGAGAAAGGCCCTGGCCGAAGCCGAGGGGAAGGCTGTCCAACAGCAAACCGCCCGTAAGAAGCTCAAGGCTCGGGTCGGGGAGGTCCAGTAGGAGCTCCAAGACGTGGTGAAGAAGTGTGAAGCTTTGGAGCACGAGGTGTCGGCTCGAGAGGTCGAACTTACTAAGGCTCGTCAGAGCTCAGAGGCCGCACGGAATGAGGCCCGGGATGCTCTCCAGGAGATTCAGGAGGCAAAGAAGATCGCAGCGGGTAAGGCATTTAACATGCAAAGCAAGTATGTGGAGAGGATGTACATTTTACTAACCCAGATTCGGAGTTGACCATGGGCTTTTGTGGATCTGCCGCACAGTGTATCCGATGCCACGGAGTTCTTCTGAGCCAGGGAAGGGAATTCTTTGGAGAAGATGTTCTGGTCGCAGTACGCTGTGCCAGAACATTCGATGGCCTTTTTCGATCAATTGAAGCAGTTGGTCGAGCTGCATAGGGTGGCCGAACTGGCCATGAAGGATTACATAATCCGATTATGGCCGGCCGAAGCTATACCTAGTAGTTATTTCGGCCTTGTGAAGCGGGTGGTGGAGGCTTGTCCACGGCTAGACATCGTCAAGCGATCGGTCTGCATCGAGGGTGCCCGCATGGCCTTCGCTCGTTGCAAGATGTGGTGGGCGAAGATGGATGCCATCGAGCTGGCCAGGGGGCCGCCAGAGGGCAAGGAGCACCGCACACCCGAGCGATATTTTGCGGATGTCCTGGAGGGGTCTCGACTTGTAGCAACGCAGTGCGGGCAAGACGTTATTCTTGAATGAATACATCCATGTTTTGCCGTATAATATATAATTTTTATTATGATTTGATTGTTTCCTCCTGTGCGGCCATGTTGTATGAAATCTGAGGGTTAACCAGTCGTCGGCTTCAGCCCTCGCGTAGGTAGTACGGAGGTGTTCGAGATGGAATCTAAACAATCTTGATCCAATTATATGGTCCTTGAAGGAGTTTTTTAGCACAACGAACCAGGCAACCAGACTATACGGCTTGAACGCCCTCACTTAGCCATAGGAGTTTTATAATAAAGCATAGGTGCAGCCCCTAGTATACGAACCAGAGTGCTGTCAGCGTCTGATCGAGAAGTACCGATCCTTCACAAAATGCGGAAAAATCTCCAACGATTTGAGACCTCCGAACAGCTGACCAGCTCTCGCCGCATCACGACAGTCTGTTTTCGGCTTTCTCTACTGAGGTGCTCATCCGGTTTAGACCAGGACACAATCGCAGTAGTTCTCCCTTTACTACCCTAGCTGATGTAACGGAATGTAGGGTGGCAAGCATAGGAGCCAGGCAACCCAACTATTGACCAAATACATGATTAGGAGCCAATGCATATAATGCTAAATTCGGGGTGCAGAACTATACTTATAGAAAGTGTTCAGACTTTTGTTGCCATAGTGTAAGGTGCTATAAAGCCCCTGGCAAACATCAAATGTACCCAAGTGTACGGGTGCTACCTCATGGGGTTATCCACAGGGAATCTGAAAAAGAAAAGAGAGAAAGAAAACAGAAAAGACTTAAAGGTAAAAAGCTGGGGTCCTAAAGCTCCAGCTACAAACTTTTTTCATTGTAATGTAATTAGTACGTCAAGGCGCATTGATACAAATAGTGCAAGAAGCAATAGGCTATTTAACATGCCGAAACCAGGGGAGAGCTACATATGGGTCTTGGAAAACAGGTAGAGTTATCGTTAATGGAATCACCTAAAAATTTCCCCATATGTCCGGCTTCTCGCCGTCTTGGTGTATTTATCCTACAAGAGGATCGCTGACCAGACCCCCCGATGGGGCCTATGGGATTGAGACCTGAAAGGAAAACAAGTAAAAGTGAAAGTATGTGTGTATCTGATGTCGGTTGAGCCGTGCCATGGATCCCAAGTTGTTTGTGCCTCCGTCAATGCCCATGGAATTTTAAGTGTGTAGTTATGTACGCGCGACACGAATGCCACCACTTGATCGAGACTAAGACGGAGGCCGGATTGCTAGTCGAGCTCCTGACGAGCCGAGCTCTCCTGCTGCAGAGTAGTTCATACCCTCTTAAGGATGTCCGCGGGCTCGTTAGTCGAATGAAGGGTCTGCTTGAGAAGGCCGCTTTGTACTTCTGCTGCTAGGGCAGCTGTGTGCTCTTCTGTACGGAGAGAGCATTCCGTATTGCCATTGACTGTTATAATGCCGCGTGGACCAGGCATCTTGAGCTTGAGATAAGCATAGTGTGGCACTGTGTTAAATTGAGCAAACGCAGTTCATCCGAGCAGTGCATGATAGCCACTGCGGAATGGGACGATATCAAAGATTAACTCCTCACTTCGAAAGTTGTCCAGAGATCCGAAGACAATCTCTAATGTGATTGAGCCCGTACAGCGGGCCTCTACACCTGGTATGACTCCTTTAAAGGTAGTCCTTGTAGGCTTGATCCTTGATGGGTTAATGCCCATTTTCCATGTTGTATCCTGATAGAGCAGATTGAGGCTGCTTCCATCGTCCATAAGGATGCGAGTCAGGTGAAACCCATCAATTATTGGGTCTAAGACTAGTGCGGCTGAGCCCTCGTGACGGATACTGGTCGGGTGGTCCCGGCGATCGAAAGTGATCGGGCACGACGACCATGGGTTGAATTTTGGGGAGACTGGCCCTATCGCGTAGACGTCCCTAAGCGCACGCTTGCACTCCCTCTTGGGGATGTGGGTGGCATATATCATGTTCACCATTTTGACCTGAGGGGGAAACTTCTTTTGTCCCCCTGTGTTCGGCTGCCGTGGCTCTTCGTCGTCATCCTTGCTTTGCGATCCTTTTTCCCTATTCTCGGCGTTTAATTTGCCGGCCTGTTTAAAAACCCAACACTCTCTATTTGTATGATTAGGAGGCTTGTCGGGGGTGCCATGAATCTGGCATGGACGATCAAGTATGCGGTCCAAGCCGGATGGGCCCGAATTGTTCTTTTGGAACGGCTTCTTCCGCTGACCGGACTTAGAGCCATTGAATCCAGCGTTGACCGTCGTATCCTCGATGTTGTCACTGCTATTTCGGCGCTTGTATCTATTGCGTCGAGACTTGTCTTTGTTATTTTTAACTTCAGGGGTGCCAATGTCGCTTGCATTGTTTTTGCTACCGGCCAACCAACTGTCCTCACCCACACAAAAGGGGTCATAAGTGCCATGAGGGCCGCCATGGATTTTGGCTTTTCTTGGCCGAGGTGGCGAGCGAGCCATTCGCCGCGGATACTATGTTTGAAAGCTGCTAGAGCTTCAGCGTCCGGATAGTCAACGATTTGGTTCTTTTTAGTTAGGAACCTTGTCTAGAATTTCCCGGCGGACTCTCCGGGCTACTGGATTATATGGCTTAAGTCATCAGCGGCCGGAGGTCGAACATATGTACCTTGGAAGTTATCGAGGAAAGCCTCTTCCAAGTCCTCCCAACTGCCAATGGAATTGTTAAGCAGACTATTTAGCCAATGCCGAGCGGGCCCCTTGAGTTTGAGAGGGAGGTATTTGATGGCGTGGAGGTCATCTCCGCGTGCCATATGAATGTGGAGAATGAAGTCTTCGATCCACACCACGGGGTCCGTGGTCCCATTGTATGATTCTATGTTCACGAGCTTGAATCTTTTGGGGAATTCGTGATCCAGGACCTCTTCAGTGAAGCAACGAGGGTGTGCAGGGCCTCTGTATTGGGCCGTATCGTGACGCAGCTCTAATGAAGTCCGTCTGCGGTGTTCGGCCTGCGCATGACTAGGTTTGTCACATCCGAATAGGTGGCCATTGTCACGTGTCGAGGTGCATCCTCGCGATCCGTAGATTGATCCGGTAGGTCCTGCTTTATTGTTCAGGTTCTGCGGAGGTCATATGTATGGCCGTGGGCAAATTTACCTTTGCCTGAGTGACGAGGCGGGGCGGGATGGTGTTCAACATGGGTTGCCATTTTGTCCCGGCTACGCGGTGGCCGGTCAGCCGCATTGTACGATGGTGGTATATATTCCCGCGCCTCCTCGTCGAACTAAGGTAGCAATTTATGCTTTGGGTAGCTTTTGGTTGGGCGCTTGAGGCCGTATTCTTCGGCTGCTAGGACATTAGTCCATTTATCATTGAGCAGATCCTAGTCAGCATGAAGTTGCTGCTGCTTCTTTTTCAGGCTCCTTGTAGTGGTTATTAGCTGGCGCTTGAAGCGCTCCTGCTCAAGAGGTTCCTCGGGCACGATGAAATCCTCGGTGCCAAGTCTCACCTCATCCTTGGAGAGCGGAAGGTAACTATCGTCTTCCGAAACTTTGTGCTTGGCCTATTTAACAGGGCTAACCTGCACATCTTCCCGTTCATCTTGTTCGTTTTTTGTGTCGACGGGGTCTTCGTTGTCTTCGGCACCTTCTGGAGTGTCATCTTATCCTGTGCTGGTGTTGCTATCTTTACTGCAGCGTGACTTAGAGCGGCGTGGCTGAGACCGGCGCTTGGACTGTATTTCGGAAGGTTTATCCTCAACTGGGTCTTCCTTGTTGTCGCTGCTGTTTTCCTTTGGTGCACCCACCATGTATACGTCATACGAGGAAGTGGCCGTCCAGCGTCCGGTGAACGGCGGGTTCTAGTCTTCTTCTTTTCCGGCACCATCGTCCATACCATCGATGTCCTCGAAGTCGTAATCAAGTTCGTCGGTCAGATCCTCGACCGTGGCTATAAAGTGGGTGGCGGGTGGGAAGCAAAATTCTCCATCGCCGGCCCCTAGTTCGAGCCGGATATAGTTTGGCTGAGAGTCCTCCGCTAAGGACAGACTTTTTAATGAGTTTAGCACGTCGCCCAGAGGCGAGTGCTGGAAGATGTCTGCGACGTTGAATTCGAAGATCGATAAATGATCAAGCTCAGCATCCGCGGGCTCGCGTGGTTCGGAACCTATAGCTGGAGACGAGTCCGGTGTTCCGATGGCATAGGCATCGAGTGAGACCAGGTCTATGTGCGGCTCCAACGCCGTGGAATCTGCGGCCTCCGTGGTGGGGTTAATCCTCCCATCTTTGGATGGTGCGACCTGCTTCGGCTCTAGGGCTAGAGCGGTTACATGAGCGATCTCCTGGATGCGGCCCGATGACAGATTTAAGTCATGATCATCAGGGTGATCGGGAGCGGCTACCACGGTATCGAATCCGGCGAAGATCAAGTCTCCACGGATGTCCGTGATGTAGTTCAAGCTCCCGAATTTGACCTAATGGCCAGGGGCATAGCTTTCGATCTACTCCAGATGGCCAAACGAGTTGGCCCGCAGTGCGAAGCCGCCGAACACAAAGATCTATCTGGGGAGGAAAGTTTCTCCGCAGACAGTGCCATTATTGACGATTGAAGGGGCCATCAAACCTTTCAGCGACAGCATAGAGGAACTCTCAATGAAAGCACCAATGTCGGTGTCAAAACCGGCGGATCTCGGGTAGGGGGTCCTGAACTATGAGTCTAAGGTTGATGGTAACAGGAGACAGGGGACACGATGTTTACCCAGGTTCGGCCCTCTCTATGGAGGTAATACCCTACTTCCTGCTTGATTGATCTTGATGAATATGAGTGTTACAAGAGTTGATCTACCACGAGATCGTAATAGCTAGACCCTAGAAGTCTAGCCTGTATGACTACGGCATTGAGTATCCCCCTCCGGTTTATATAGACACCGGGGGGATCTAGGGTTACATAGAGTCGGTTACATAATATGGAATCTTCATAGTTGTTCACCAAGCTTGCCTTCCACACCAAGGAAAGTCCCATCCAGACACGGGTATAGTCTTCGGTCTTCATATCTTCATAGCCCATCAGTCCAGCCCATAGATAACAGGCCGGATGCCCGAGGACCCCTTAGTCCAGGACTCCCTCAGTGGGGGTGGGGGTGGCGGAGGAACACATGCGGTGGGGGCGGTTCAGGGGAGGGCGGGGGGGGGGGGGGGGTCTGGACCGGTGCTTCGGCCGGCGGCCTGTGCGGTGTTCTGTATGCGAACAATCCGAGACGAGGAAGAAGAAGGGTTAGGAGACGTAGGATCTTCATCCAACCGCCTGAAATGGTCGACTGGCCCAAATGAAAAAAGTCACTCGACTTGCATGCAGACATGCCTTTATATTTAGTACCATCATCATACCTGCTTAGCACTGTTCCTGAATCCATCAAGCTAAACAACGTGCCACTCATAATTCCAAACTTGTAGCTCAAATACGAATCTCATATGATGTTGATATTACTAAAACAGATAACGTTTAATTGGCCAGCTAATGTTCCTACTTTACTTTCAAAAATCACGTGCACCACATATAGAGAGACAACAGGGAGTTGCATTCTTAATGCGCTCTGGTTCATCATGTGTGGGCACTACGCAACGAACATTTTATTATCCAAAATCTGCTTGCTCTTCTTTAGCATGTTCCTCTTCCATTCTTCTTTAATAAGTACTCTCTCCGTTCCTAAATACAAGTCTTTGTATAGATTCCACCATGGACTACATATGGAGCAAAATGAGTGAATCGACACTCTAAAATGTATCTGTATACATCTGTATGTGATCCATATTGGAAATCTCTACAAAGACTTATATTTTTGAATGGAGGGAGTATGATAGTATTACAGTATGTTACTTGTAGTGAAGATGAGCAGGGACATTGGCATTGTAGAGGTTTATACGGTCGGTTGTGATGGACACTTTGAACTCTTCGGGCCTCTTTGATTCGTAGGATTTTGTAAACATAGGAATATGATTTGTAGTGGCCTGCCCACTTGAATCCTATAAGTGTCGGGTGGTTTGTGCGACATATGCTAATGGGTGGCTTATCATTGTGGGAGCCAATAAAACATCGCCGGTGCCTGGAAACGGGATAAGGTGAAGACATGCATGTCGGTGAATCTTACCTAGCTTCAGGGCTCTCCGTGGAGATAACACCCCTACTGCTGCTCTGCGGGGTCTCCGCATGGTCACTAGATTGGCAAGTAGCTACAAGAGGCTCCTTGAGCTATTTGGTGAAAGGATGAAGAGGGGCAAGGCTCGCCTGCTCCTCCTCTCATTTCAGTGTCTAAAAACTATCCAAAGAGAGATCCCCCTGCATGGGTGCCCTGGGGGGTTTATATAGGCCTACCCCCAGGGGTACAATGGTAATCCGGCTGGGCGCGGGCCCCAGCCGTCTGTGTCTACGCTGGACGGCTTCTCCGCCGACCGATGGGCCCGCCGCCTGGTAGGCCCCGCCGGCTGCCGGCCCTCTGGTCGACAAGCCAGCCCCACCGCTCGGGAGTTTTGTCGGAGGCTGGTTACTGTTGCCTTGCCTCTGGTGACGAGGGCTTTGTCATGGTAAGCATGGCTACAGTGCCGTCGTGAGGCGGCTCATCACTGTAGCCTTACCTTGTCTTATCTCCTTAATGAGGCACCTTCTTTGAGGGAGAGAGCCGGCCGGCTATTGGGAGCCGGCCGTACCCCAGGCCGACTGTGGGAAGCCTGGCCTCCTTTGGGGTCTCCTTGACTGAGGGGGCCCGCCACCCACGGTTCGTACTGAATGCTCACCATGGGTGACGTCACGATCAACATGGCAACAGTGCTGCGCCAGACGGGTGATGGCCGCCCCGTACGACGCACTGTGGCCATGCGTGCCCCGGGATTCGGGGGTGGCAGGCTTCACTGTAGCCACGCCCTGTCTTGTCGCCGTTACGTGGGTGCAGACTCTGAGGGCACGATCTTGGCCGCCTGCTGAGGGGCCGGCTCCTGGGAGTCGGCCCTCTCATGGCCGGCTTCTTGGAGTCGGCCTTCTCGTGGTCTTGTTCCTCAAGGATTTCAGGGCTGGGCCGCCTTTGCGCAGCTGGCCTGAGAGGTAGCCAGCTGGGGGAAGGCGGCCCCATGTATTGGACGCTTGGAGGCTCAATCGGCCTATAATTTTTCTAAAGAGCCAGGGGAAGCCGGCTAGGCTACCCGTGGTCATTTACTCCGACAGTAGTCCCCGAAGCTGGTTGGGCTCCAAGGCAGAAAAAAGACGAGGAGCTCAGTTAGCTTCCTATCTTGAGGTGCTGGGAACTGGGAGACGGCTTTGACTAGGCGTGCCCTCTTCTAGAGATTTCGAAGCATGAAGGCGGGTTCCAGTCGGCGCGCGAGTCAGGCTGCAAGCTGACCGTTCGTCGCCTGCGCGCGACATGGCACCCCACGGCTGGAGGGGCCTGCCAGCCCACGCGCGCGACAGGACGCCGCCACAGTCCGGGGCCCGCCACTACTGGGCCTCGGCCCACGCGTGAATCTTCTGCGGCCCAGATAGACCGCGCGCCTCCCAGCGGCGGTTTCTGCATGCCGTGAAGGCGCAATAATCACGGGGCGTGGGGGAGTGGGTGCAGTTAATCCCACGTCCCCCCACGCCCTGCCTCCTCGGCTTCTCCGCACGAGGCTATAAGTAGGGGGAGAGGAGGGGAGCGCCAGACACTCGCACGCTCTCCCTCACTCTGCCCCTTCCTTCTTCTTCCTCCTCTCCCCCGCCACAGCCACCCGCCGCCACTCGACCTTCCCGCCAATCTTCTTGGCCTACCGTTGCTTCGTCGTAGCAGGGCCGCGCGCTTTTCTTCCGTCGCTCCTTTCTCATCGCCGCGCCGTTCCCATGGCGTTGTCGAGCTCCTGGGACGGCTCCCACGTCCACGACGACCATGTTGACTTCCTCCGCCGGACACGGATTTCATGCGGGTCTGCCTTGCGCCGGAGAGGGAGATCTCGCCGGCGCCGGAGGAGGACGAGCAGATAATCTTCCGCTCGCACTGCCTGCGCGGCTTTGGCCTGCCGGCGAGTGGGTTCCTCCGCTCCTTCCTCGAATTTTATCATCTCCAGCCGCATCACCTCACTCCGAACGCGGTGATGCTGCTGTCGGCCTTCATCGCCCTGTGCGAGGGTTTTCTCTGTGTCCTCTCCACCCTCGAACTGTGGGGAGAATTCTTCCAGTGCAAGCTTGACACTGTCGTCGCGGGCGTGCCCGCCCCATGCGGCGCCTTCATCGCCATGTGGAGGACGAGCGACAGCAACCAGTTTCCGCCCATCCCGCTGATCCAGTTGGTGAAGCTCTGGCAGAAGTCCTACTTCTACGTGAAGAACATCGCTCCCCAAGGCGACTTCGTCAATCTGCCGCCTTACGTAGCCGGCCTGCCGGCTGGGAGGCAGCCCTCATGGTCTTTCCGGGCCAGGTCGCTGTCTCAGGGTGGGGCCGCCTCCGTGGCACGGCTCCGGGTGATGATCCAGTCGGAGGGCCTGATTGGGTCTGACCTAGTGGCCGTCTTCGTGGAGCGCCGAGTGCTCCCGCTTCAGGGCCGACCTCATATGATATGTCAGATGAGCGGCTGCTTCGACCCATGCCGGCTAAGCACCAAGGAGATGCCTCACGCCGAGGTGTCTTACATGGTGAACTATATTTCCAACTGCAAGCTCACCGAGGAGTGGCAGTACGGCAAGGTGCCGTACTCTCGCGCCAATCCTCCGCCGGTAGTAAGTTTCTCTTCTTTTCTTCTTTTCTTGTCCCCGGGTTTATGATGGCCGACTCCTGACCAGTCGGCTTGTTTTGGCATAATCCCATGCTTCCGCCGGCAACTGGGGCTGCGGGGGTGGAATGCCAGTTCCTCCTTGACCGCACGATGGACGACGTTGACGACCCGGACCTGGGGGCGGCCGCCATGGAAGAAGACGTCGCAGGGGAGGGCGGCGAGGCAGGCGGCTCTGGGCTCGGGGCCGCCTTCGAGGATTGGCCAGATGACGCCAAGGCCGAAGTCGTTCCGCGCCGTCAGCCAGCACCCGATAATCAAGGCGCGGGCCCATCCACCGCGCTGGCTCCCCCTGGCGGCGCGCAAAAACGCCGGGCCGCGTTGACCCACTTCGGCAGCCAGCCGAAGAAGCCCAAGAGTACCGTGGTGGCGACCAAGCGAGATGAGGCGGCTGCGAAGGCGGCCCGCTTCTGTAAGGTGGTGAAGCAGCCGCAGTCGGTTTCAGCGTAAGTGTTATCTATCTTACGTCTTTCTTTTTCTTCTTTGGTTGATATCTTTCCAAGCCTTCTTCTCGACTTATAAAACAGGGCCCCACTTTCTCTTGAACGGGCCCCTGCCGCCTTCGTAGTCGGTCCCGCGGGAGGGTCCTCAAGCTCCCGCCGTGTAGATCCCCGCGCCGATCTCCTAGAGGCGATGGAGCGAAACGCGCGGGAAGCGTGGGAGGAGCGGGAGGCGGAGGAGCGGAGGGCGGCTCGGGATGCGAGGGAGAAGTCGGCGGAGGCACGGGCCAACGCGGCTGCCAAGGCCTAGGCGGAGGCCGCAGCCACGGAGGAGGAGGCGGAGGCCCAGAAGAACCAACCTCCGCTGCTCATCATCCCCCTTCGCGCCGCGGCACCCGATGTTCCAGTGCCCCAGACGGAGGAGACCAGCCGCGGCCAGCCGGCGAAGGGGAAGGAGGCGGAACCGACGCCGCCGGCTGGAAAGGACCAAGGTAGCCGTCCCGACGCGCCGCCCGCGCGGCCGGCCGGAGGTGAGCCGACTGTCAGGGCGGACCTTGTGGTCCTATCGCCGTCCCGTCGGTGCGCGGAGAAGGCGACTTCAGCGCCAGATCCGCACAACGCCGCTGGCGTTGGCCAGTCGGCCCAGGACCTGGAAGCGGCTAGCGATAGCTCGTCCGGGTGGACGCCGGGCGGTGGGACGGCCGTGCTGAACGTGGCGGCTCAGGACATCCGGAACCGGCTTCAGGCCCAAGCTACCGCGCTGAAACAATACACCCAAGAATTTCTCACGACGCGAACGCTGATCCAGGTGAGTCCTTCTGTTTTTCGTTGATTGCTCCTGATCTCTTCCGTGGGGGCGCGTCAGCGCACCCACTGGGTGTAGTCCTCAAGTTCCGAGTTGGCTGCTGAGCAGGCGGCTTGGAACTTTTTGGTAGACTCTAATTGTCGTCTTGTTCTTACTTGTATCACTTATCTTGTCTGCAGGAGTATCATAACCTCCGCGCGGCTGCCTTCAACTCCCAGGCTCAGGAGTTGAATCAGAAAACTACTGATCTGACCGAGAGCCGGAGTAAGTGCCTCATCTTTTGTCTCAAGTGGGGGCGCTTCAGCGCACCCACTGGGTGTAGTCCCCAAGATTCGGGCTGACTGCTGAGTAGTCGGGTCGGATCTTTCCCTGACGACTTCTTACTTCATATCTGCAGGGGCCAATGCTGACTTGAGGAGCCAGCTAAGCGGAGCCCAGACCGCCCTTCGTGCCAAGGAGGCCGAGTGCGCCGCCCTGGCTCAAGAGCGTGACCGCATGGCCAAGAAGCTGGCCGACCAGGAGGAGAGCCTCAAGGCGGCCCTAAAGGTGGCGCAGGACAGCGAGGCCGCCCTCAAAGACGAATACGAGACCGAGGCCAGGCAGGTGCTGAGTCAAGGCTACAGCCGGGTAGAAGATTTGATCGACGGTGAGCCACCTTCTTCGTCGTTTCTTTGCCTTCCTCCTACTATCTTGTTCGTCTTTTGACTTTGTGCCACTTCTTTCTTCTTTGTGCAGATTACTTTCCCGGTTACCCCGCTGCCAACACTCAAGCCATCGACGCCTACCACGACGCGCGACAGCAGGCGGGGGCCAAGGTTGCACCGGGTGCCAGCCGGTCGCTTGAGGAGCAGCTTCTGGCGCTTCAAGCCCGCCTGCAGCCGGCCCACTGCATGCTCCGCCGTCTTCAGCGCGCCGGGGCGCAAGTGCTGGCCGCCCTCTGGCCCGACGAGGTGATCCCGCGCACCCCAGGTCGGACCGCCGACTGGCTGGAGGTCGTAGTCGGCCGCTTCGAGGCTTGGAAGGCGTCAGCAGCCCGGTCCAGCGCTGGGCAGGCACTGGAGTTCGTCTGAGCTTGGTATCCTGGGCTGAACTTGGACCAGCTGAGCACCTGGCGGCAGGAGGCTGACGAGGATCTGGAGGCGGTGAGGCCGGCTATCATCCAGCGCGCCTCGGCGATCGCCGAGTACACCGACACCAGCGCCTTTGCCCCTGAGGTGGATGACGCCGGCGTCGCCCAGCCGGAGGAGTGGTTCGGGCTGAACCCGGCCGAAGGTGAGGACTCGGTGGAGGAGATTGCCTCTAGTGATGAGGGCGAAGGGGAAGAAGGAGAGGATGATGACGATGTTGCGCCGGATGGTGAAGCGACCAGCCCGCCTCAGCTCGATCGTGCCTCTAGCAACGATGCCGAGACTCGCCAGCCGGTCACTCCTCCAGCCGGCACCGCCGACTCCACCAATCTGCCCAACTCGCCCGTCGTTCCCCTGGCTTGATCTGCCGTCCTTGCTTTCCTGCTTGTTACTCTTTTGAACAATCTTTAAATTTGCGCAGTTCCACCCACTAGGGGTGTATTCAGACTATGTTGAATGCTGGCCTTTTGAAGGTCTTTTGTGTAAATATTATGCATGTGTTTGGCTTCCGTTCATGTTTGCTTTTCATCCTTTTGGCTTTTTCCTTTGCCGCCTTTCCTTGGCCGCCGCCTTCCCAGCCGGAAAGCTGCTCTGCAGTCTGTGGCTGGAGAAGGACTTGGTTGTTTTGGGAAGGCAAGTACTCGAGCTTTCTTAGATTGCAGCAAGGTGAACGAGAAGCCGGCCAGCCGACTGTTCTAGTAGCCGGCTGGCAGGACGGGAGGCCGGCTTGCGTTATATAAGTTCGTTGGTCCTTAGCCTTTTTTCGTGTGGGCATCCTTTCCTACCCTTGGCTCTTGCCAGTCGGACAGTCGATTCTTCGAGCTGCGACTTTTGGCAAGAGGGGGCTTGGGTGCCGGCACACTACTTGTCTGACTGCAGGCAGAACTTTATATATAACTTAAGGCGGCGAGTCCCCGGGCCGACTGGTCAGGCCTGGTGCCAGTCGAAAAAGACAAATGTAGTAACATATTCATAGGCATGACACCCATTATCCATAGATAAATGAGGGTAGTCCCCGAGTGCTCCTGGGGGGACCCTTTGTCTCGTACTTAGTACAAAAGTTAGCGTGATACATGCTGCTTTTTAACTGTAAAATCTTCGGAGGAGATTGGCGTTCCATGGTCGTTCTGAGTCCTTGCCGGAATCATCTCTCTTGCGTGCCTTCGGCTTCTGCGCGTCGATTAGGTAGTAGGAGTCGTTGCCTAGAGCTCTCCTGATGACGAAGGGGCCCTCCCAAGGGGTTGAGAGCTTGTTCTGGCCGGCTGTTCGCTGGATCAGCCGGAGCACAATATCACCCTCTTGGAAGGATCTTGGCTTGACTTTCCGGCTGTGGTAGTGGTGCAGACCCTGCTGATAGATGACAGACCGGCTGAGGGCTAACAGCCGGCCCTCTTCCAGCAGGTCGACGCCGTCTTCACGTGCTTCCTTGGCCTCCGCCTCCGTGTACATGGTGACCCGAGGTGAGTCGAACTCGATGTCAGTTGGGATGACCGCCTCGGCGCCATATACAAGGAAGAAAGGGGTGAAGCCGGTTGACTTGTTTGGGGTAGTGCGCAAACTCCATAGGACAACCGGAAGCTCGTCGAGCCAACAGCCGGCCGAACGCTCCAGTGGCACGACCAGTCGGGGCTTGATGCCGGAGAGGATGAGGCCGTTTGCTTGCTCGACCTGGCCATTTGACCGCGGTTGGGCGACGGACGCTAGGTCCAGCCGGATGCCGTGTGTTGCGCAGAAACATGCCAGTGCTCCCTTTGCAAAATTTGTACCATTGCCGGTGATGATGCTGTGCGGTATGCCATACCGGGTTGTGATATCTGCGATGAACGTTACGGCAGTTGGCCCATTCAGCTTCTTGATCGGCTTTGCTTCTATCCACTTGGTAAATTTGTCCACAGTGACGAACAGATGTGTCATGCCGCCGCGTGCCGTCTTGAATGGGCCCACCATGTCCAGCCCCCAGACGGCAAAGGGCCAGGTGAGGGGGATGGTCTTGAGTGCAGAAGCTGGCAGATGTTGCTTGGAACTGAAAACTTGGCACCCTTTGCAATGTTTGACTAGCTCCTTGGCATCATCCAAAGCAGTCGGCCAGAAGAATCCATGGCGGAAAGCTTTGGCGACGAGTGATCGTGAGGCCGCATGGTGGCCGCATTCGCCTTGGTGGATGTCTTTGAGGATTGCTATGCCCTTCTCTGGCTCGACGCAGCGCTGGAAGACTCTAGTGACACTGCGCCTAACAAGCTCTCTATTTACTATTGTGTATGCTCCAGCTCGGCGTTGAACTTGTCTTGCCGAGATTTCGTCGGTTGGCAACTCCTTGTTTATTAAGAATTTGAGGATGGGCTGGGCCCACGATGGAGCTGTGACTTCTTCTATTGTCAGAACTGCTACTGTGACCAGGGCGGGTGGGCTGGGTGGTGAAGAGTTGGAGTCGACCACCGCCTGCTGCATCGATGCAGTCCCCGGGCCGGCTGCAGTAGCCCCCGGGCTGAGTTCCAAAGTCCCCGAGCCGGGTGTGACTACGGCAGTCCCCGGGCCGCCTGTCGAAGTCCCCGAGATGCCTGCTTGGTTCCCCAAGTCAGATCCGACTGTGTCGGGGTCAGGTGGCACGAAGATAGAATCAGATTCTAGAGACGGCTTGATAGACGGCCTGAGGAGGCGGTGGAGAGAAACGCCGGCTGGAATAGCTTGCCGGGTGGAGCCTACACGTGCCAGGGCATCTGCTTGCATGTTGTCGGCGCATGGTACATGAAGGAACTCGCATCCTTCAAAATATCCACTGATTTGCTGAACGAGGAAGCGGTAGCCGGCCATGTGCCGCGCTTGGAAGTAGGGTTTGAGCTTCTTGGTAGCGAAGTACACACCGTAGCACATCTTCTGGTAGTGTGGGTAGTTCTGCTTCGAGGTGGATAACACTTCGCTTAAATAATACACCGGCCTCTGGACCAGCTGAGCTCGGCCTTCTTCTGGGTGCTGCACCACGATGACTGTGCTGACCACCCGGCTAGTAGCGGCAATGTAAAGGAGCATGGGCTCTTTTTTAGTCGGTGCCGCCAAGACAGGCGGCATGGTCATCATCTTCTTTAGCTCGTGGAAGGCTTGGTCCGCCTGGTCGTTCCACTCGAAATGAGCGGACTTCTTCATGAGTCGGTAGAGGGGGAGAGCTTTCTCCCTGAGCCGGCTGATGAAGCGGTTCAGGGAAGCCAAGCATCCGGTGAACTTCTGGACGTCTCGCAGCTTGGTCGGAATCTGCATTCTCTCTATGACCTTGATCTTCATCGGGTTGCACTTGATGCTGCGTTCGGAGACCAGGAAGCCTAGGAGCTGGACGACTGGTACTCCGAACACACATTTCTCAGGGTTGAGCTTGATTTGAAATCAGCGCAAGTTTTCAAATGTCTCTCTGAGGTCTTCCAGCAAGGTGCCACACTTGTCCGTCTTCACCACAATATCGTCCACATAGACGTGGGCATTTCTGCCGAGCTGATTGAGGGGGCATTTCTGCACGCAACGCTGAAAAGTGGCACCGGCATTTCTTAAGCCGAATGTCATAGTCAGGTAGCAGAAGGCTCCGAATGGTGTGATGAAGGCAGTTTTCAGGTGGTCAGCTGGATCCAACTTTATCTGGTGGTAGCCTGAGTAAGCATCCAAGAAGCTCAATAGCTCGCATCCGGCTGTGGAGTCTATTACTTGATCAATCCTTGGCAAGGAGAAGGGATCTTTGGGTCAGGCTTTGTTGAGGCTGGTGTAGTCTATACACATGCACCATTTGTTATTTTTCTTCAGCACGAGGACTGGGTTGGCAAGCCATTCTGGAAAGAAAACTTCCATAATGAAGCCAGCTGCCAGAAGCCGGGCTATCTCTTCTCCTACAATCCTTCTCTTCTCTTCTGACAGTCGGCGGAGGGGCTGTTTGACTGGTTTTGCACCTTCTCGGACATGTAGCTTGTGCTCGGCGAATTCCTTCGGAACACCCGGCATGTCCTTGGGGGACCATGCAAAGATGTCCCGATTCTCACGGAGGAAATAGGCGAGCTCGCCTTCCTATTTGCTGTCCAGGTTTGCCCTGACGGTGGCAAACCTTTCTGGGTGCTCCGGGTCCAGAGGTACCTTCATTGTTTCTTTGGCCGGCTGGAAAGAACCTTGGGCATCACACTCCTTGGGGTTGGGGGACAGGGCCGGCTGTTTGCGGCCATTGCCACAACTCGGTCCAGTATCTTCTTCTCTTCGGCAATCACGAGGGACTCGGCCAGCCGGCTACTGGCTGCCGCACACTCGGAGGACTTCTTGTAGTCTCCGGCTATGGTGATGATGCCCTTGGAACTCGGTATCTTCATCTTGAGGTAGGCATAGTGGGGTACAACCATGAACTTGGCCAGGGCGGGTCGGCCAAGCACCGCGTGGTAAGGGCTCTCAAGATCCACTACCTCAAACCACACCGCCTCTCGGCGGAAATGATCCTTGTCCCCGAAGAGAACATATATCTTGATCTTGCCGATTGGGGAGCAGGACAGGCCGGGCACGATTCCATGGAACACAGTACGACTAGGCATGAGCTGCTTCGTCTTGATGCTCAGCTTCTCCATGGTGTGGCGGTATAGGATGTTGATGCTGCTCCCACCATCTATCAGCACGCGGGAGAAACGGGTGGCTCGCCTTTCTGTTGCGAGGGTGGCATCCAAAACCAATGCATAAGAGCTGGGAGACGGCATCACCTCTAGGTGATCAGTCCGGCTCCAGCTGATAGGCCTTTCTGACCAGTGCATGAACTCGGGGTTGTTGGAGGCGACTGCGTTGACTTCTTGATGTTGTCGGCGCCGGCTATGCCGATCTTCTGATAGGCTCGTAAAGATGACGTAGGCGGCATGCTCGTCGGGGAATTCGTCTTGAACAGCCCTGACTGCCGGTCGGGCAGCCGGCTGCGGAGGAGCCGGAGGCGGCTGACCAGTAGGCGGAGGCGGCGCTATCCCCTCGCCCTTGGAGATCCGCGTGAGCTTGTGGCATTTTCGGGTTGTGTGGTTTGAAGGCTTCACGCCGCTGTGGAACTTGCAGGGGGCATCAAGTGCTTGCTCGTAGGAGAAAGCCGGCTGCCAAGCCGGCCTGCCGCCCTTCTGCTTTTTGGGCGTGGGCCGCCCTTCTGGTTGTTCGTCTTCGGCGGTGGCTACCAGCCGACTGATGGGAGGCGGCGGGGGAGCCTTGCGCTTGTGGTCGTTCTGGTATGGGCGTCGGCTGGAGTCTCCTGCCAGCGTCTTGGGACTCGGAGCGAGTACCTTCCCGGAGGCGTCTACTCGGAGCTCGGTCTTCATTGAGGAATCGGCCATGGCGTATTTGTCAGCTATGATCAGTAGCTCGTCGAGGGTAGTCGGCTCGTCGCAGAGGAGTCGGTGCTTGAGGAGGGTGCCTTCTCGGCACCCGGCGGTGAAGTACTCTATAGCTTGAACCTCGTGCACCCCTTCGCAGGAGTTGTGGAGCTCGGCCCAACGCGTGAGGTAGTCACGAGTTGACTCACTGGGCCCTTGCACACACAAGGAGAGCTGTCGGGGTTTAGGAGCCCGCTTGTAGGTGCTGGTGAAGTTGCGGACGAAGGCTTTTGTGAAGTCCAGCCAGCTGTTGACGTTGTAAGGCTTGAGGCTATTGAGCCAGGTACATGCCGTGCCTTGGAGCATGAGGGGAACATACTTCACGGCAACGCGCCTGTTGCTGTTCGCGATGCTAACCGCAGTGGAGTAGTCGATCAACCAGTCTTCCGGCTTCACGGAGCCGTTGTACTTGGGCGTGTCTCTTGGGAGCGAGAACCCTTTAGGGAAGGGCTCGTCGCGGATGCGGGGGCCAAAGCAGGGAGGGCCGACATCATCCTCTTCTTCCAGGGCCAAGGATCGCGCTAGGCGGTCGATCCAGTGGCGGGCGTCATTCTCGCCGACTCCTTCACGGCGACCCAGTCGGCCGCTCAGAGTCGGATGCGTGACAGGCGGCGGAGTGGGGTATCTCTCCCCATGAGGCGGAGATGGGGGCGGATTGCCCCGCCATTCCATAGCTCGAGGACGGCCTTCTGCGTCACGCTCGATGGAGATTCGAGTCCGGCTGCGGCTGGCAGCCGGCTCCTTTTCTTTCCTTGCGCGGGTGTTGCCCGCCGTCGTCGTTCGGGATGTCGCACCATGCTCTCGGCGCGGGGAGGACTTTCGGCGCGGACACCGGCTTCATGCCGCTCTTTGGCCGCGTCGATAAGCTGCTGGATGCGTCTGGTCATGTAGGGGAGCTCGTCGGCCCTCCGTCCGTCCAGCTCGTCCACAGCCGCCTGGGCGGCGCGTAGGTTCTCGAGAGGCATGGCATAGACTGGGCGATCCGCTCCCAGCGCGCCAGCGATAGCTGCACCGCGTTTCTTGATGATGCCGACGCTGCTCGGCCCATCGGGAGGCGGCGTGCCGAAGGCGGCGCGGTCGACTTCACGCTGGTGAGCCTCGGTGAGGCGTCTGATGCAGGCTAGCTTCTGGCCCTCCGCGATGAGGGCGAGGCAGCGCGCCTCCAGTGTCTGGGCGTCGGCGTCAGCCGTGATGGGGGCGGATAGGTCATGCAGCGCCACCTGCAGGGCGTCGTGGGCGTTTTCGTGACAGGCGGCGCCGTGGCTGATGACCAGTACCTCGGTGATGGCGCTGCCGCTGCTGTCGGCTCGAGGAAGAGGGTCGTTGATGATTACCACGTTGGAGGGGAAGGCGTCAAGTGATGCCGTGTCGGAATCGACAAGCATCGGGTCGGTGGAGCCAACCGACTCCAAGTCCGCAGCCAGCTCGCCGGAGACATGGAGTTGGTCGAGGAGGCTGACGAGGTGGCTTTCGGGGCAAGCGCCATCGGGCGAGCCGGGCTGGCTACGCACGCTGGGGAGGAAAAGGGTTCCCGTCCAGAGCAGGTCTCAGGACGACGGTGCACCTGGCCCCACGGTGGGCGCCAAATGTCGGGTGGTTGGTGCGACATATGCCAACGGGTGGCTTATCATTGTGGGAGCCAATAAAACATCGCCGGTGCCTAGAAACGGGATAAGGCAAAGACATGCACGCCGGCGAATCTTACACAGCTTCAGCGCTCTCCGTGGAGATAACACCCCTACTGCTACTCTGCGGGGTCTCCGCATGGTCACTAGATTGGCAAGTAGCTACAAGAGGCTCCTTGAGCTGTTTGGTGAAAGGATGAAGAGGGGCAAGGCTTGCCTGCTCCTCCTCTCGTTTCGGTGTCTAAAAACTATCCAAAGAGAGACCCCCCTGCATGGGTGCCCTAGGGGTTTTATATAGGCCTACCCCCAGGGGTACAATGGTAATCCGGCTGGGCGCGGGGCCCAGCTGTCTGCGTCTACGCTGGCCGGCTTCTCCGCCGACCGATGGGCCCGCCGCCTGGTAGGCCCCGCCGGCTGCTGGCCCTCTTGTCGACAGGCCGGCCCCACCGCTCGGGAGTTTTGTCGGAGGCTGGTTACTGTTGCCTTGCCTCTGGTGACGAGGGCTTTGTCGTGGTAAGCATGGCTACAGTGCCATCGCGAGGCGGCTCATCACTGTAGCCTTACCTTGCCTTATCTCCTTAATGAGGCACCTTCTTCGAGGGAGAGAGCCGGCCGGCTATTGGGAGCTGGCCGTACCCTAGGCCGACTGTGGGAAGCCTGGCCGCCTTTGGGGTCTCCCTGACTGAGGGGGCCCGCCACCCACGGGTCGTACTGACCGCTCGCCGTGGGTGATGTCACGATCAACGTGGCAACAGTGCTGCGCCGGGCGGGTGATGGCCGCCCCGTACGACGCACTGTGGCCATGCATGCCCCGGGATTCGGGGGTGGCAGGCTTCACTGTAGCCACGCCCGTCTTGTCACCGTTACGTGGGTGCAGACTCTGAGGGCACGATCTTGGCCGCCTGCTGAGGGGTTGGCTCCTGGGAGTCGGCCCTCTCATGGCCGGCTTCTTGGAGTCGGCCTTCTCGTGGTCTTGTTTCTCAAGGATTTCAGGGCTTGGCCGCCTTTGCGCAGCCGGCCTGAGAGGTAGCCAGCTGGGTGAAGGCGGCCCCACGTCTTGGACGCTTGGAGGCTTAATTGGCCTATAATATTTCTGAAGATCCAGGGGAAGCCGGCTAGGCTACCCGTGGTCATTTACTCCGACAATAAGATTAGAAAGGAAATGTGGGGAGCTGTGTCGCCTTTGAGAGTTACCCTGATATTAACAGTACCGCACCTTCAGTTGAAGAGAGCTGGTATCCGAAGCCTTTCTAACCGTATCGGCAATACTAGCACATATATTCCAGCAAGTTCCACTTTGCTAATTTTACTCCTGATGCTTACGGTTTTCCCGTTATATCTACACTATGATCTGTGTAGCTGCTTTGTGTCGCACTAGCAGCAGTCCACTCTTGAAGCTAAACAACACACCAATCATAAGTCCAAAGCTTACTTCTTCAAATATGAATCGTGATATGATACTGATATTAGTTAACAGACACACATTTAATTGGTCAGGTAATGCTCCCACTTGATTTTCCAAATGCATGTGACCACATATAGAGAGACAGCATGGAATTGCATTTCTTTGGGCGCTGTGATTCATCATGAGTGGGCAACCAACATTGTATGCAATGAAGCGAAACCTCAAGAATATGCTTCCTCTTCTATTCTTTAACATGTTCCTCTTTTGTTATTATGTATTTAGTATGTACAGTATGTTCCTTGTTAGGAAGGGGAGCAGGGACATTTGCAGTCAACAGCTAATAGAGCTGGCACGTACGTGATCGATAGGCTTTCAATTAGTAACGGCAATACAACACCATATTTTCCAGCCAGTTCCACTTTCCCGATTTATATATCGTGGTTATGGTGTACCCCTTTTATGTACACTACGATCTGCCTAGTTGCTGTGTGCTCTTGTTATCATGGTTTGGCAATAAACTCTCTCTACAGTATATTATGAACCTATCATCTGACAACTATCCTTACTTCTGGAGCCTATTTTTTGTGTACTTGTGCCAGATTATATTAATGCACGCACCATATTATAGCACACATGAGCTCTCTCGTCAGAATCTAGTGATAGCACACAAGGGTTTACCGGGGCGCCCCTATATTAGAATATCCTCTGCATTATTTTCATGGTTTTCAGATATTATACATAATTACAGTGAATATCATAATCTATGCATCACAAGAATATTGTGGAACACTGCAACGACTTACAAAATTGGCACCAAGGCATTGGGTGCCATTCTGGATGCAATGAGACTCATATGCTCCCCACCTGTAGATTCTTGTTCAGAATAAGATCCTAATGACTATTCTAACCTCGAGGAGTCAAAGGCAGATGGCCTGTCCTATTCACCCATCAAGGTGCCAGTTCTAATTTGGCAAGGTTTTATTGATTGTGCGTATCTTGCATATGTTGTCTTGCATTTCTTCTACTTTGTTGCACCGCGATCTGCTTAGTTTACTCATCATATATGTCAGGATGCCATGCCCATCCATTATCAATACATATTCCATCTATCATCATACCATGTTTTCCACTCAAATGATGTTCTTGTGCATCAGACATAAAAAAGGAAGAGGGTGATTGCCGAACCTGAAGGAGCGCCAGCAAAGTCCTTGAAAAACGTGGCGGTGCCGGAGAAATCAGACAGCGCCCCACTTATATTGGCTGTACAACCAGTGACACAAAACGTAGGCCAGACTCCAGGAGACTGTACCCATACTTCACTGGCCACACCACTAGCCCCACCACACATGACCTGCATTCCAGCAAAAGGTATGTCGATTTCAGTTTCCACAGCACCAGCCGTACCACAGAAAGATCCCACTCCAGCAAAAAGTACAGCAAGTCCACCGACGGAAGACCTATCCCAACTACAAAGACGGCCAATTCCTACACATCGGAACCCCATTCCAGTTATTTCCAGTTTAAAAGACAATGCTTTGAATGTTGTTAGGGACTACGTGTATATATTCCCATCATGGGAAGATTATAGTGAAGACAAACACCATTTTCACATCTTCGAGTCCCACTTACGTGTAAGTGCTATTATTCATGGTGATTATTTTCCTGTTTTCTGCTGATTGAACACATCATTGATTTACATTACATTGTTGTAAGTAGGCGAGGATCAATTTGGATAGTCATGACGAGCAAAGCTTGCTTGCACTTTTCAAGGAAGCATTGCAACAGTATCGGTGTAACCTGAGGAAATCACACTTTGATGGCAAGTCTATAAATGAATTTCTGGTGAAGTCTCCTGTGCTAAATTTAGAAGACATTGAATGGAAAACCTTGTTATGCACTAGTCTTGTTCCCAGGATGAGGTACTATCTATGATATCACATGACAATTTGAACTTCTACTTTTCCGCATGTGCCTGATGGATCTTTTTGCAGGAAATCAGCTTGAAGAAGAATTCCGGTTTGAAAATAACGACCGGATATCGCAAATATGCTGCCCGTTGCTTTGCTCTTGTTAGTACCTGTTGTCCTATATCACTGTACTTGCATTCATAACTGGTTCATTATGTGACAGCAGTATGCATGATAGCTTGCTTATCAATTGTTCGCTCCAAATTATCCGATCTGTATGAATGGTTACATTAGTGTAGAATATATCCAATGCCAATGAATTTTTTTAGCTCTGCATTGTTCTTGTAAGTACCTACTATCCTTTATCAGTGTGCTTATATTGATAGGTAGTTTTTCATGTACCATCACTTTGCAGCTTATTTTCCTCTGCCCTCCATTTTCTACGCATCAAATCTATATTTACTCTTACCATAAGTTTGGATAACACCGATGGTCCTAAAGAAGTATAGCTCGGCATTGCTCTTAGTTGTACATTTTGCCTATATTGATGCACTTACATTTATAGCTACTTGGTTATGTAGCATCACTCTTCATCTTATCTTAAATATTCTCCATTTTTTATTATATTATCACATCTATATTTACTCTTAACAAAATGTAGAATAAAGGCAATGCTTATGAAGAAGATTCTGTGGTAAACTTCTTGAATTGCCCCCCATCAGCATGGACAAGGGATTTATAGAGCCTGTCTTCACCAATAATGTAAGTTTGTCCTTCTCAAGTCTTCAAACTTTGTTGTGTATATTTGGTTATGCATGACTGCAACAACTGTTTATTTTTGGTGTTTGCATCAAATTGCATGTTTAAAGTTTATTATGTAGTTCATAAACAAAAGTGTGTCCTTCTCAATTTAAGTTTTCAGTTGTACAACCAAGTTCCTTCTTCATACCATGTATTCTATACATAGCAAGTGATCTTCTTTAGCACTGCATGTATGCTTCTGTTATTGATCCGTAATCCAGTGGCGTGGTGAACCTACCCACTACAGCACAGTGTAATATTCTGCAATGTCTTAACTATGAACAATGTCATATCCTTGTACTATTATTTAAACCATCTCTTTATTTTCCAATCTGAAATGGGATAAATTGACAGCACGCCAACCATTGATACTAATGAGTTCTTGATCTGTAATCGTGTGGTGTCGAGAAGCTGCCAACTCCTTCACAAGGTCATTTTCCTGCCATGTCTTATCCTGAACAATACCATATTGTGTTAATGCTATTTTAAACTGTGTCACTTTATTCGTCAGTAAGATATGTGATGAATTGTCAGCACTGATACTTATATGTGCAAAACTTGTCATCTGTATGGTTGTTTATCTTTCAGAGTGAGGAGGATATAAGTCTAAAACTAGGGCAGTCTCATTAGCTTGCTCAGCTGCTTGCGCTGTAGCTCTCGTGCAGGGCTAACCTTTCTTGAACTCTATTGAAGTGTTGTCGGTTTTGTATATTATTTTGTCGGCATGTTTATTTGCACTAGTGGCGATCTTTGATGCCCAGTGTATGTAATCTGCTGTCTGCTTGTGCTTTAATATCATAGTGGCAAACTTTGATGGCCAGTGGATGTAATATGTCATAATTTCTTTATTGTATAGTCTAGGTTTTTTCTTATTCATGATGCTGCAGTTATTTTACTCTATACATATCCTGTCTTCGCAGTAAACTTGCCAAACCGTAAAATTATGGTATATAATCGAGTCGTCATGCAAATCACTACATAATCGGTCCGTTAACAGGCCTAAATGTAAACTGACCCACTAGTAGATTTGGGCCTCTACTAAGCCAAGTAAACCGCCGGCCCTATTCTCGCAAGAAAACTCAATGGGCTTTTAGGAGGCTGAAAAGTAGGTTGGGCCTGAAACGTGCCGAACAGCTCACGGGCCGGCAGCAGGACGAAATAAACCCCGGCCCATGATTGTGCCAATCACATCACGGGCCGTTAATAGACCAAAATTGTCTCGGTCCTTGTTTGGCCCAATCAGATTATTGGTTGTGAGCAGGCCGGATGCAAACCAGGCCGTAGTTAGGCCCAACTAAATGATGAGCTTTTAACAGGCCGAAATAAATATAGGGCCAAAATGTTAAAGAGGCCTTTAACAGGCCGAAAATAATATCAGGCCCAATTACCAAATGGGCCTTTAGCAAGTGGGCCCAAAAGCATAGCGTCCAGTTAACGAGCCGAATCTGATATGGGCCATAATTTAGCCCAAAGCCTCTTAAAGGGCCGAATCTGATCTGGGCCGTAATTTGGCCTAGAACGTGGTAGGCTTTTAACGGGCCGGATCTCATATGGGCCTTTATTGGGCCAGGAACGTGGCAGGCTGTTAATGGACCGGATCAAATATGGGCCGACATTGGGCCCAAAACATGGCAGCCTGTTAATGGGCCGGCCCACTAGTATCCTCAAAATCTTGTGGGCCTTTAGCTGGGCCGGGCCATTATGGTCGGCGAAATCTCATGGGCATTTAGTTGGGTCGGCCCATTATAGTCCGCAGAATCCTGTGGGCCATTAGTTGGGCCGGCCCATTTAATCTTTATGGGCCACTTTTGGGCCAGACCATGTGTCAACATATCATAGGCGCATCTCTCCCATTGGATGAGTGACACCTGTGCCAACGCGAAGCTGACACGTGGTTCCATCGGCCAATGAGAATTCTACATGTGGAAAATCGTCATTGGTCGTGGCTGTTAGCGGGTTATCAGATCCAAAATCGGACCCGATAGCTTAACGGCGACCCATTATGGTGGAGGCCACGTGTCAGTCACCCTTGATGAAAGTACTTCCATGACGTGGCATTTATCGTCATGGAAGTGAACACTTGTTTGATGATAATTTTGGTAATGTCATGGAACACTTCTACGACAGCACAAATATTACTATCTTGATTCTGTCATAAAATCGTCATGGATGTATGTGCATGACAGAAAACGTGACCTACTGTGACAAACATGTATCATCACGGAAGTGTACTTTTTTGTAGTGATGCCACGTGTACCAGATGAATGACCCCAAGCTCGACCACCATGATGCAAGAGGTGCGAGCCGAGGAACACTGTTGGAGACACCCCCCTCATAATTTTCCTCGTCACCATCTGAGTCCTAGAAGATCTCATCCACATCATCATTAGGCATGCAACTGCCTTCATAGACAACATGCACAGAAGGAGTAGAGGCGACTAGGGACGCACCACGACGTCGGCACTTCGTACGTGCTCAAGTGCGTGCAGCGTGCGTGCTTTTCCATCGGTGCTAGCTCTAAGTCCGAGGCTGCTGTCGTCTTCATCTGTGGCTAGTCATTGAGAAATGACAGCAAAGAGGTGCTGCAAAAGATGTGTAGGCGCCGTTGTGTGCGAGCTTCACCATAGCACGACGAACCGAACATCACCGCAGATGGCGCACGCCTCCATGCAGCCGAGTGTGTGTGGATGCATGTGTTATTCACGTGCATTCTACGGACGAGTGTGTGTGCATGCATGTGTTGTGTACGTGCGTTGTGTGCTCCATGTTGTGCGCGTATGTGGATGAGTTGGATCGGCATGAGTTAGTGCGTTGGATTGTGTACATGCGTGGCTGCATGCGTCCTGTACACGCGTGGCTTCTTGCGTGGTTATCAATATAAACTATAAAATATATTCAACTTAGCATCCTGATATATTGTCTCTAGTGGTTAGCGAAGAGTTCATGTTCATTTATTTGTTTATAGGTGGTCAGGCGGCAAAAAATAGGGGAAAACGCGCAAGGTTGCTTGCTCCTTCTCAGTCGTCGGGAATCCATGTTCTTCCACTCTCTTTTTTACATGAGCTTTGTTCATCCTTTTTCCAACACGCGAGACATCTAGCATCAAGGTGCATGTGTCATGCAAGAAAATGGAGATAATCAGATAAGCAGTGCGTAAGTGATCCCTACACTTCGATGGCACCTACTATGCAATATTTTTCTCATCGATGGAACATGAATAGTGCACGTAAACGATGGAGCACGGCATGGTAGCCATTACATGGTCAGCCCTTTTTTGGAGAGAGTACGTACTAAATAACTTTGATGTGCCCGTCAACTCGCAGAACAACGAGAAGCTTGCTTACTGCACCTTCTCCCTCGCCAACGCGTGCGCGGTGGCTTGCAACATGAGGAGAAACTTTTGCTTACAAGCGGTGGACGCGCATCAGTTCATTTGGTGTCAGATTACCAGAAGTACTACTGTAGTACCATCATTATTGTTTGACTTCCGGAAGAGGCGAAGAGCCAAGCACAAGGTCACCTACTAACCTTAGGCTAGCCATAGTGGGAGTAACATAAGTAGGAGTACCTCCTTCTTTATTCTAGAAACAACCACATGCAAATATTGGATGGTAGCAGCACAACAACTGAATCAAAAATCGAAACCAACCAATGAACTACTACTACTACTACTGGTGAGCGTTTGCTAGTATCATGTACTCTATATGTCCATGTATATAGGGCTTAATGCGTCTTCTGAGACTAACTTTGGCCCTATTTGGATCCACGGGTTAGAGTTACTTTGAGCTAGTTGGGCTCAAATAGCCCTAAAGTATCCAAACATGAGGGTTAAATTGGAGAAAGTTGCCCCAAACCCACCAAAAAAACTATCCCACCCAAGAGTCGCTAACATGTGATGAGTTAACTGACCTCAATAGACGGCAAAAACGCCAGCCCGCCGCACTTTGAGAGAGACGAGGAGGGAGAAGCGATACAGGCTGGTAGATTACTAGAGCTAGGGGTCACATGGAGGCCAAGAAATATGGTGATAGCGTAGGTTAGCCATGTAGTATGATGTAACTACACTGGGTTGCTGTGTTTCGTACTCTTCTGGTCTACTGTGGAGACGATTGGTTGATTTTATATCGCTGAATAATATAAAATATTATGAGTGCGGACGCTCCACCATGAGGTTCCTTGCTCCTTCTCGGTCATCGGGAATCTATGTTCTTCCACTCTCTTTTTGTACGTGAGCATTGTTCATCCTTTTGCCAACACGCGGGACATCTAGCATCAAGGTGCACGTGTCATGCAAGAAAATGGAGATAAGCAGTGCGTAAGTGAGTCATGCACTACGATGGCACCTAGTGCTATGCAATATTTTTCCTCCTTGATGGCACGTGAATAGTGCATGTACTCAATGTTCGAGCACGGGATGGTAGCCATGAACATGGTCGGCCCTTTTTAGAGAGAGTACTAAATACATATTAACTTTGATGTGTCCCGTCAACTCGTAGAATGATGAGAAGCACACACTGAATGGCCGGGCACGGGATGGTAGCCAT
Source organism: Triticum urartu (assembly GCF_056163025.1). Taxonomy (NCBI): domain Eukaryota; kingdom Viridiplantae; phylum Streptophyta; class Magnoliopsida; order Poales; family Poaceae; genus Triticum; species Triticum urartu. The sequence continues at coordinate 119,513,657 of NC_141877.1, forward strand.
GGACATGGTCAACCCTTTTTGGAGATTAATGCACTACTTTTGATGTGTCCGGGCCCCATTCTCATGTATGCCAACGTGGTACTAGTCAATTATTTTGCCAGAGTCAGCTATCACACCCTTTCGATGCCACGTCAATGTACCCACTAGAAACAAGTTAGACTTGTTCGGTTCAACTGCCTCCCTAGGTGTTTGGAGAGGAATTGGCCAGCGCGAGGCGGTTCTATAGGTGGGCAGGCGGCTTAAAACAAGGAAAACGCGCGAACCAGATAAGAGCATGGTTAGAGCAAGTACAATAGAGCTGAGTCAGCTGGCTATAAGAAATAAACTAGTATATTCTTGCTTAGTTGGAGGAAAGAAAAGAAGAGAGAGAAGGTAAGCGGGATCTTGGTGAAGAGCTAGCTCTAGCACATGCTCCTAGGCACTTTGTGAGAGGGAAAGGTGGCCCATATAATAAAAAAGTAGTACACTTTTCTAATCAACTATTGTACATATTGGCTATAGGTTGGTCATAGTGGGGAGTAACTTATACTAGTGTCATGCATATGACACTAGTCTAAATTACTACCTTCATAGTGCAAAGTAACATAGTACTAGTGTCATAGAGGACTTCATTTATTAGATTGTAGACTCATCTTGTCTTGAGAAACGCTATGTTATAGTAACATATTATGTTACCACTTCTCATTAACTACATGCCATGTAAGCAAAAATTTCTTGAAGTGCGCTATGTTACTCCCACTATGACTAGCCTAAGATGGGCTATAGATGACATGGCAATGGCTTATAGCCAGCAGTTGGCTATACTATTAACCATGCTCTTAATAGTATAGCCAGCTGATGGCTACATGACATTGCCACGTCATCTATAGCCAACCTTGTAGCCTTCAAGTATAATAGTAAGATACAAAGATGTGCTATTTCATCAATACAGGGCCCAGGTTCCACTCTCATATATACTACATAGGAGCACGTGTTGCAACTGGCTCTTATTCTGTAGCCGGCTCATCTTCTCTCTCCTCTTCTCTCTCCTCCATGTCAGCAGAAAAATAATCTTTAAACCCTTACATCCTGCTTACATAAGCTTATTGTACTTGCTCGAGGGAGGGAAGCTTCTACATTTGCAAGGGACGTGGCAATGGCTATTGGGCGACAACATACGGTCAATAGGGTATGCCATAAAGGATACAAAGAGGCATCCTATATCATCAAGGACCAACTTCCCTACCGATAGCTCATCTAACAAAACTCCCAAGTTAACTGCGCTGAGGCTGGTGTAGTCATGAGATGGGTGACCGGATGGGAAGTGGACTCGATATTAACTAGATGGATGGGTCACTGCAAAGGTTTATTATAAACCTTTGCAGTGACCCATCCTTCTAGCTAATATCGAGGTCTTTGTTTTGTAATTTTTGGCATTTTTTTGTTTTTTGGACACATGTTAATCGAAAGTCTTTTGAACATAACGCATCCCAAGACATATATGCTTATGTGGCATGGAGTTAATGAGGAGAGAGGTGTTTGTAGTAACATAATATGTTACTGTAACATAACGCACACCAATGCAAAATGAGTCTACAACATACTCCCTCCTTTCCGGTTTATAGGGCTTATCTCAAAAAAAAAATTCCATTTTATAAGGCTCAATTTGGTTGTTCCCCATCACAAGTTCAGACTCCAAGGTGCATTAAATCATTGCATGCAAGTATTAAGAGAATTTACCAATGCATGTACTTTATGCATGCATGCATGCATTGCAATTAATACATTGGTAAACATAAATTTTTGAGGAAAACAACAGCATTAATTGGGTGCTTTTGCAAATTATAAAAAGTATTACACCACTCAACATCTACCTTGGTTGGTGAGATTTTTGAATTGAGCCCTATAAACCAGAAAGGAGGGAGTAATAAATGGAGGCTTGCATGACACTACATTTATATTACTACCCACTATGATGATAGTAACATAAACTAGTAACATGCATATGTTACTAGTCTAAATTACTGCCCACTATGACTAGCCTTAGCATGTTTAATAATATAGCCAACTGATGGCTACAAGGAACCGCCATGTCATCTACAACCATCATCTTTATGCACTCATGCAATAGTGTGGGCTATAAGGTTGGCTATTAGTACATTAGTACTTTTTTTCCATCTTCTCTCTATCTCTTTCTTCACATTTATTGCATTTACTTAGGAATGCGTATATAGCTAGGCTCTTGCATGAGAGCCCAGTCCCCTTACTTTTTCACGTCTCTCTCTCCCGCTAGTATAATAGTGGGCTTATAGCCCGCTTACATGGCATTTTTTACCTATGTGGAGGAGAGAGTGATGAAAAAGTAAGACTAGTCACAATGGGTAATAACTTGGAGTACTACCTCTATAGTGGGGAGTATGTGTGGTGTCATGGAACACTTCATTTATTAGGTTGTAGACTCATCTTGTCTTGGTATGTGTGATGTTACAATAACTAGCTATGTTACAACATGCTTCTCTTTTCTCATTAATTACTTGTCACATCATCTGTTTTGCCTTGAGATGTGGGATGTTACCACCTATGTTACTCCCACTATGGGTAGTCTAAGGGAAGTGGGCTCTCATGCAAGAGCCTAGCTATATGTGGATTCCTAGACAAATAGAATAAATGTGAAGAAAGAGAAAGAGAGAAGGTTGAAAAAAGTAGTAATGTTATAGCCAACCTTGTAGCCCACACTACTATATGAGTGACTATAAATGATGGCTAGACATGACATGGCAATTTCTTATAGCCATCAACTGGCTATGCTATTAACCATGCTCTTAGGCTGGTCATAGTGGGGAGTAACTTATACTAGTGTCATGCATATGACACTAGTCTAAGTTACTACCTCCATAATGCAAAGTAACATAGTAGTAGTGTCATGCTAGTTGGCTTCATTTATTACCTTGTAGACTCATCCTCTCTTGGAAATTGCTATGTTACAGTAACATACTATGTTGCTCTAAACACATCTGTCCTCATTAAATACATGCCACATAAGCAAACTTGTCTTGGACTGCGCTATGTTACTACCTATGTTACTCCCACTATGACCAGCCTTAGTAGGTGACCTTGCACTTGTCTCTCCGCCTCTTCTGGAAGTCGAATGAACTGCTGGCAATCTGACACCAAATGAACTACTGCACGTCCACCGCTTGTAAGCAAAAGTTTTTCCTCGTGCTGCGAGCCACTGCGCACGCATTGGCGAGGGAGAAGGCATAGTAAGCAAGCTTCTTGTCATTCTGCGAGTTGCCGCGTGTTGGCAAAAGGATGAACAAAGCTCACATAAAAAAAGAGTGGAAGAACATAGATTCCCGACGACCAAGAAGGAGCAAGGAACCTCGTGGTGGAGTGTCTCCACTCATAATATTTTATATTATGCAGCGATATAAAATCAACCAATCATCTCCACACTAGACCGGAAGAGTACAAAACACGACAGCCCGATGTAGTTACATCATACTACATGGCTAACCCATGCTATCACCATATTTCTTGGCCTCCGTGCGACAGCTCGCTCTAGTAATCCAGCAGCCCGTATCACTTCTCGCTCCTCGTCTCTCTCAAAGTGCGTCGGGCTGGCGTTTCTGTCATCTATTGAGGTCGGTTAACTCATCACATGTTAGGCCAACTCCACCGCGCGACCCTACCCTGTCTGTCCCTGTACGTTTGGGGTAAAACAGACAAAACAGACGGCCCAGCGGCAGACCCCATTTTGCTTTTTTGTCCGTTTCGTGTCCGTTTCACCCCATCCCTGGACCAAAGTTGGTCTCGTTTTGGGGCAAAAGCGGACATGGGCGGACGATTTCTGCGTCCTCCTCGTCCGGGTCGTGTCCTCTACATGTGAGGCCTGACCCACCTGTCATCCTCTCTTTTTTATCTCCCGTGGCCCACCATACCCACTGAGGGATTCCTGGATTAGGGGGTCTCCGGACAGCCAAACTATATCCTTTGGCCGGACTGTTGGACTATGAAGATACAAGATTGAAGACTTCGTCTCGTGTTCGAATGGGACTTTTACTTGGCGTAGAAGGCAAGCTAGGAAATACGTATATGTATATCTCCTCCTTTGTAACTGACCTTGTGTAAACCCTAGCCCCATCTGGTGTCTATATAAACCAGAGGGTTTTAGTCCGTAGGACAACATACAATCATACCATCACTACAAAAAAATACACTTCCGTGATGATACGTGTTTGTCACAGTAGGTCGCTTTTTTTGTCATGCATGTACATCCATGACAAATTTATTACAGAATCAAGATAGTCATACCTATGCTGTCGTAGAAGTGTTCCATGACATTGCCAAAATTACCATCACGGAAGTGTCCACTTCCATGACGATAAATCGCGCGTCACAGAAGTGCTTTCGTCAAGGGTGACCGACATGTGGCATCCACCATAACGGAACACCGTTAAGCTATCGGGTCGGGTTTTGGATCCGATAACCCGTTAACAGCCCCGACCAATAGGGATTTTCCACGTGTAAAATCATCATTGGCTAGAGGAAACACGTGTCGGCTCATCGTCGGGACAGATGCCATCCACTCACTGGACAGAAGGCGCCTATGATACGTCGACACATGGCACGGCCCAACAAGTTTAAATGGGCCGGCCCAACTAAAGGCCCACAAGATTTTGCGGACCATAATGGGCCGACCCAGCTAAAGGCCCACGAGATTTTGCAGACCATAATGGGCTGGCCCAGCTAAAGGCCCACAAGATTTCGCGGGCCATAATGGGCCGGCCCAAGTAAAGGCCCACAAGAATTTTGTGCGCCATAATAGGCCGGCCCAGGTAAAGGCCCACAAAATTCTTACGGATCATAATGGGCCGGCCCAGCTAAAGGCCCACGAGATTTTGCCGACATTAATGGGCCGGCCCAGCTATAGGCCCACAAGATTTTGAGGACCCTAGTAGGCCGGCCCGTTAACTGGCTGCCATGTTTTGGGCCAAATGTCGGCCCATATTTGATCTGGTCTATTAATGGCCTGCCACGCTCCGGGCCTAATAGTGGCCCATATGAGATCCGACCCGTTAAAAGCCTACCACATTCTGGGCCAAATTACGGCCCAGATCAGGTCCGATCCTTTAAGAGGTTTTGGGCCTAATTATGGCCCATATTAGATTCGGCCCGTCAACTGGACACTATGCTTTTGGGCCCACTTGCTAAAGGCCCACTTAGTAATTCGGCCTGATATTAGTTTTGGCCTATTAAGGGCCCGTTTAACATTTCTGCCCTATATTAATTTCAGCCTGTTAAAAGCCCGTCATATAGTTGGGTCTAACTACGGCCCGGTTTGCATCCGGCCTGCTGGCAGCCGATATCTGATTGGGCCAAACAAGGACCGAGACAATTTTCGGCCTGTTAAAAGCCCGTGATTTGATTCGCACAATCATGGGCCGGGGTTCATTTCAGGCTGCTGCCGGCCCGTGAGCTGATCGGCACGTTTCAGGCCCAACCTACATTGTGATTGCATGACGGCCCGATTATGTACCGTAATTTTACGGTTTGGCCGGTTTACTGCGAAGACAGGATATATATACAGTAAAATAACTGCAGCATCGTGAATAAGAAAAAACCTATACTATGCAATAAAGAAATTACGGGATATTACATCCACTGGGCATCAAAGTTCGCCACTATGATAATAAAGCACAAGCAGATTACATACACTGGGCATCAAAGATCGCCACCAGTGCAAATAAACACGCCGACAAAATAATATACAAAACCGACAGCACTTCAATAGACTTCAAGAAAGGTTAGCCCTACTGGGGAGCTGCAGTGCAAGCAGCTGAGCAAGATGATGAGACTACGCTTGTTCAGCACTTATATCTTCCTCACTCTGAAAGATAAACAAGCAGACAGATGACAGGTTTTGCACATAAAAGTATCAGTGGTGACAATTCATCACATTTCTTACTGACGAATAAAGTGACACAATTTAAATTTTCATTAACACAATATGGTATTGTTCAGGTCAAGACATGGCAGGAAATGACATTGTGAAGGAGTTGGCAGCTTCACGACACCACTGGATTACATATCAAGAACTCATAAGTATCAATGGTTAGTGTGCTGTCAATTTATACCATTTCAGATTAGCAAATAAAGAGACGGTTTAAATAATAGTAGAATGATATGACATTGTTCATAGTTAAGACATTGCAGAATATGACATTGTGCTGTAGTGGGTAGGTTCACCACACCACTGGATTACAGATGAAGAACAGAAGCATACATGCAGTGCAAAAGAAGATCACTTGCTTTGTATAGTTTAATTTACATGGTATGAAGAAGGAACTTGGTTGTACAACTGAAAACTTAAATTGAGAAAGGACGAACTTTTGTTTATGAACTACATATAATAAACTTTAAACAAGAAATTTGATGCAAACACCAAAAATAAATAGTTGTTGCAGTCATGCCTAACCAAATATATACAACAAAGTTTGAAGGCTTGAGATGGAAAAAATTACATTATTGGTGAAGATAGGCTCTATAAAGGCCTTGTCCATGCTGATGGGGGGGGCAATTCAAGAAGTTTACCACATAATCTTCTTCAAAAGCATTGCCTTTATTCTACATTTTGTTAAGAGTAAATATAGATGTGATAATATACGAAAAAATGGAGAATATTTAAGATAAGATGAAGAGTGATGCTACATAACCAAGTAGCTATAAAGTGTAGTGATACAGGCAAAAGGTACAGCCAAGAGCAATGCACAACTAAACTTCTTCAGTACCAACCTTATGGTAAGAGTAAATATAGATCTAATGTGTAGAAAATGGAGGGCAAAGGAAAATAAGCTGCAGAGTGATGGCACATGAACAACTACCTGTCATTATAAGTACATTGATAAAGGACAGCATGTACTTACAAGAACAATGCAGAGCTAAAAAACATTGGCATTGGATATATTCTACTCTAATGTAACCATTCATACAAATCAGATAATTTGGAGCGAACAATTGATAAGAAAGCTATCATGCATACTGCTGTCACATAATGAACCAGGTATGTATGCAAGTAAAGTGATACAGGACAACATGTACTAACAAGAGCAAAGCAACGGGCAACATATTTGCGATATCCTGTAGTTTTTGTCAAACTAGAATTCTTCTTCGAGCAGATTTCCTGCAAAAAAGATCTGTAAGGCACATGCAGAAAAATAGAAGTTCAAATTGTCATGTGATTTTATAGACAGTACCTCATCCCGGGAACGAGACCAGTGCAAAACAAGGTTTTTCCATTCAATGTATTCTAATTTTAGCACAAGAGACTTCACCGGAAATTCGTTTATAGACTTGCCATCAAAGTGTGATTTCCTCAGGTAACACCGATACTACTGCAATGCTTCCTTGAAAAGCACAAGCAAGCTCTGCTCGTCATGACTATCCAGATTGACCCTCGCCTAGTGACAACAATGTAATGTAAATCATTGATGTGTTCAATCAGCAGAAAACAGGAAAATAATAACCATGAATAATAGCACTTACATGTAAGTTGGACAGGAAGATGTGAAAATGGTGTTTGTCTTAACAATAATCTTCCCATGATGGGAATATATGCACGTAGTCCCTAACAACATTGAAAGCATTGTCTTTTAAACTGGGAATAAATGGAATGGGGTTCCAATCTGCAGGAATTGGCCGTCTCTGTAGTTGCGATAGGTCTTCGGCCGGTGGAATTGCTGTACTTTTTGCTGGAGTGGGATTTTTCTGTGGTACAGCTGGTGCTATGGCAAATGAAATCGGTATACCTTTTGCTGGAGTGCAGGTCCTGTGTGGTGGGGCTAGTGGTGTGGCCAGTGAATTATGGGTACAGTCTGCTGGAGTCGGTCATATACCTTTTGATGTCTGATGCACAAGAACAACATTTGAGTGGAAAAACATGGTATGATGACAGATGGAATATGTATTGATAATGGATGGGCGTGACATCTCGACGTATATGATGAGTAAACTAAGCAGATGGCGGTGCAACAAAGTAGAAGAAATGCAAGACAACATATGCAAGATACGCGTAATCAATAAAACCTTGCCAAATTAGAACAGGCACCTTGATGAGTGAACAGGACAGGCCATCTGCCTTTGACTCCTCGAGGTTAGAATAGTCATTAGGATGATATTCTGAACAAGAATCAACAGGTGGGGAGCGTACGAGTTTCATTGCTTCCAGAATGGCAGTCAATGCCTTGCTGCCAATTTTGTAAGTCATTGCAGTGTTCCACAATATTCTTCTGATGCACGGATTCTGATATTCACTATAATTGCATATAATATCTGAGAACCATGCAAACATAAATAGTTATGAGATTATCTTTGTAATGTAGATGATATTCTAATATAGGGGCGCCCCTGTAAACACTTGTGTGCTATTACTGGATTCTGATGAGAGAGCTCATGTGTGCTGTAATATGGTGCGTGCATTTATATAATCTGGCACAAGTACAAAAAAATAGGCTCCAGAAGTAAGGATAGCTGGCAGATGATAGGTTCATAATATACTGTGTAGAGAGTTTATTGCCAAACCATGATAATAAGAGCACACAACAACTAGGCAGATCATAGGGGCTGTTTGGTTTTAGGACTAGCATTGCCACACTTTGCCTCACATTTTTGCCAAACTTGACTAAGGTTAGTTCATCAAAATGAGAGCCACAAGTTGGCAAGCCTAAGGGAATCTTGCCACACTTTTTGTGTGTATGCCATGTGGGGTCCAAGTGTGGCTTGCCTAAGATGTGGCTTGAACCAAACACTCACCTAAGTTGGTCAAACTTGCCTAACCTTAGGTGTGGCAATCTTTGGCAAAGTTAGTCACAAACCAAACAGCCCCATAGTGTACATAACAGGGGTACACCATAACCAGGATATATAAATTGGGAAAGTGGAACTGGCTGGAAATTACGGTGTTGTATTGCCGCTAGTAATTGAAAGCCTATCGATCACGTACAGGCCAGCTCTATCAGTTGTTGACTGCAGATGTCGCTGCTCCCCTTCCTGACAAGGAACATACTATGCTTCCCATATAGAACACTGCACGGGCCGCCGGCCGAACCACCGGCCCCACCGCCTATGTTGCTCCGCCACCCCCACCCCCGCCCCCACCCACGTCGAGTTTTCTTTGTTCGACGAGGCCCCACCACCGCCCCCACAACCACCGTCCCCACCAGAGCCCCTTTGATCGCATCGGCGAACTCCGGCGAGCTCTGAAAAATTGACTGACCCAATTTTGAAATTTAGTCTACTGTGATTTAACTAGTGTGGAATATAAAAGGGGAAAACCATAAGAATTGCGAGTATGGTGTTGAGCGTGCCATGGCGGATCTGAAGGTGCAAACTGGACAAAGGCAACTTCGTAACCAGAACAAGAAATTAGAGTAAAGCAGTGGCGATCTATTTTCTTGCTGCGATAAATAAGTTGAGCAGATACGAAAGAGTACCGCCTCTGGTGCGGCGCCATGTACGCATCTGCTGAGAATTTGACGGTGCTGCGGTAGTGATGGCTGTCGGCAGCGTGGAAGCAGATCTAGGAGGGTAGACGGTGGCAGCGGGGCGCGGTGGACGAGATGGTCGTAGGAGCGGCGCCAGCAAGGTGGACGACGGCGGGGATGAAGCGAGAGGACGGGATGCAAGGATCCCGGTCCGAAGCTGTGGCTGAGAGAGGTCGATCTCTTGTAATGGATGGCGGCGTCGGGGTATCAGCTCTGGCATGGTGGAGGAGGACGACGGTGGATGGGGTGGCGGACGGCGGCGGACGGAGGAGGATGGGGTGGAGAGGGTGTTTTGGCGCCCACGGAGTACGAAAGGGGAAAAGGGAGGTAGAGAGGAAGGGGGGAACCATGTATTCAGGGCGCGCTTGTCTCAAATGCGAGGAAATTTACAAACCTAGCCCCCGTTTCAAATTTCTACTACATCACAACAACACTAGTCGGTTGGGGATAGGACGGTAATCTCGCATACACCGAATATTTGCCGACGAGGGTTTGTTTTTGGCGCCCACCGTGTATGAATATGAATCGGGGAGGGAGTCGATTTCGTCCGAGGACACACTGTGTTTTGGCGCCCACCGTGTATGAATCCGGGTGAGAGGCGGTTACGTCATGTTTGGGTGAAATTACAAACCTACCCCTATCGAAACCTATAGAAATCCAGCATATAGGCTTTGTGTGGCAGGGATAGGAAGTAGTGATTTCCATCTCACAGATTTTGGTTTCGGGCGGTTACTGTGACTTTCCCTGCTTCGTTCAAATTTTGCAGAGTGCACGTTTACCGTGCCAACTCAATTCGAATCCCGTTTGTATTCTATTTTTTTCGGGCGGGATCCATTTTCAATTGGAATTACATTCTATATACATCTTTTTTTATATATACTTTCAAAAGAACAACTCCATTTATACACAAATATGGTTTACAAATGGCATGATCTCAGATTCATAAGGTTGTATCCATCAATTTGGATTTTCAAATATTTGAAACCACTTTATGTTGAAATCCAATGTATGCATTCCTCGCTAACTGTCTCCAATTAATGTGTGTTTCATGCGGGTTTTTTTACTTCTCAAACATGTATAATGTGTTTCACACACGCAACATATAGTGTAATCCCGTTTAGACATTAATTGCATATAAACCATGCATTGTTTGTAATTGAAGAATCTATGGATCACCAATATTGATAAACTATATAACATTACACGTGTGTCCAAATTCAAATGAATATGCATGTTTGATACACCAATTTGCGTTATGATATTATCTATGTCGTGATCTCCAGTTTAAATATTTGAATCCCCTTTAATCCAGATATTCGTCTCATATAGCTATCACTCATGCTTATATAGGACTATCTCTCTAGACCTATACGCGTTCATCATCTCTCAGGTATCTCTCGTGCTACCTGTATGTCGACAATGATCTTTTATCTTTGTAACACACTGACGGTACTCTCTCCCTCGACCTTCATCACTCTATCTCTCTCTAAGTATATCTCGCTCCCTACTATGTGTCTCTAACTATGATTCTCCATGTGGAATCTCTTTCTCTCACACAAACACAAAACTTTGTCTCCCGGGGTCTCATTTCTCTCTTCTATTCCCATGTGTGCCACTCGTACACCCCTCATACAGAGATGTCTTTCGCTCCTTAGATATGAGAACCTACGACTCTTCCTCTTCAATATCTCTTTCTCACACACAAACACAGACTCTGTCTCCCAGGGTCTCATATTTATCCATTGTTCTCTTGTATGTCACTCACACACACCCTCTCTCCCTAGAGATATCTTGCGTTCCCTCGTATGTCTTTCTAGCTATCACTCTCGTTGTGAAATATCTTTCTCTCTCGCAGACACAAAACTCCGTCTCTCTGGATCTCATTTCTCTCTGATATCTGTTTGTATGTGACTCACATGCACCCTCTCTCTATCTCTCTCACACGCACACACATAACCCAGCCTTCTGATCCACTCGACTCCTATCTCTAACGCACACTAGCTAGCATCTTTATCTTTCTATTTATCAGTTTCTCCATCAACCTTCTTTCTCGCCCTCACTCTTGATTCCTATCACACACACTACATATGTTTCTCTCTACATGCAGTCAAGTGCCCTCTCACACACATATATAACTTCACCCTTTGAACCACCCGACGGTCATCTCCAACACCCAAACTAGCGGATGTCCCTCTAGCTAGCATCTCCATCTCTGTATCTATTTGTAGCTTCTCCGTCAACATTTCTTTCTCACACGGAGTCTTACTTCCTATCACCCACACTATATATGTCTCTCCATACATATGCATTTATAGGTTGGTCTCTTTTGCACAATCGTTGCACCTCACTCCCTCTGCTCGCCATTGATGCATGCTCCAGCCCACGCCACTATCTCTTAAAGACAAAAGCACATGCTCAATTGTCGGGACTTCTTCCATGCATTCTCACATGCATGCATATTGTCATACCGATCCGTCTCTCCCATGTCGTTGATCTTATGACTTATGTCTTCTTTCTTTTATCTCGATCATGCGCGCGTGCACACACACATCCCACGTATACATGTATACCTCTCACACATGCACATTCAAGGTCTCTATGTCTCCATACGTAGTTAATTACCCTCAATCCTAACGCCACATCGAATCGTTCTCCTCTTTTGTGCACATAACTTCTGCCTGGATGGGTAAAACACACACTCACACTTAACAATCTCCTTTTAGCTATCCCCCTGCCTCTCACTCTTCCCCTATATCCCCAAAACCAATAAGACCATCCCTTAGTTTAGTTCCCGCCTACATGCACCATCGATATATAGTAGTCTTCCTCGGTGTCTCTCGAACAAACATGTTCTCTCGAAGTCAACTCCTCTCACGCGCACACACCTTCTCTTCCCTCTCTACGGGCATTTTCTCTCTCGCACCCCATCGTTGGTGGCCTCTGCCATACACATCACCTCTCTATGATGAAAGCCATGCACACTTAAATTACATCTGCCACAGAGGACCCCTGACACACACACACACACACGCATGCACCCCCCAACACATACACTAAGACTCCATCTCTCTCTCTCACACACACACACAAACACACACACACGCAAGCACGCACGCCCCCCCACACACTAAGACTCCATCTCTCTCCCTCTCTCTCACACACACAAACTAAGACTCCATCTCTCTCTCTCCTCTCTCTCTCACACACACACACACCCCACACACACACTAAGACTCCATCTCACACACACATGGTCTAGGCGGAGCATTTGTTCCTACCACCCTTCATCCAACTTACCCGTATGATAGACAATCACCTTTATTTACTTTCATAACATGGACAAATTCCACTTTACTTTAGTAGTCAGCAAAATCTATACCCTTATAAAAAAACGTGTTGGTGGTGATGGTGTGCCTGCCATCTTGTAATACAGACCGTATGATCTATATTTGAGGATAGAAAGCAAACTATGATAATTTTACAAAAGATACCGGCACCTCTCTCCACATCATTATCTCCCGCAACCTCATTGCTCAGCAATTAAAAAAGGAATAAGTCTATGGAACAATCTAGCATGCATGGTGGCCGCTGCCCCCTGCCGGCACCGTCCATCCCCATGCCTCCGCCCATTCCGACCACCAGTCACCACCACGCTCCACTCCTCCTCGCCTTATCTCTCATCTTTCATTTTTTCGATGACATTCTCGAGATACCAGTTTTCCGATAAAATTCTTGAGATATCATCAGTTTTTACACATGGGATTACTCCTGCATGGGTCAATCACAACAGGTGTTCTGTAAAAAAAATGCATACTGATGTTCCGTGCAATGCACGAGAATCTTGCTTGTAATTATATAACGCAAATCAGGAGCAGGAAGTGACATTTTTTTGACACAACCACGTTAACATGGCCACGTAAATCACTAGCTAAAGTAAATACCATTATACTTATATCCCGATGCAAAAGGTTGAGTACATGTCTGAAGAGTAGAGTCGCACACACGCACTCTGTCTCTCAGAATCTCTCTCACACACCAGTTATGTGACGCCCACTTAAGCAGACACGTATCTTACAATTTTTGCACCCGCGGGTACACGTGATGCTGTGCATTTATTTGAGCCGGAAGGTGAACCCAAACAGTAGCTGCATTCATTCCCCTCCCGCCGCCTCTTCTATGGTCGCCGTCGCCCGATAGCCATGGGCCGGCCGAAGGTAACAACATACGCCATACTCCCGCCGGAGCGACGCTTTAATATGGAAATTTTAGTGGTCATGCATGCATCTTTTTGTGCTAGCACTCCTATATAAGGGTTGACCGGTCGCTTCCCGCAGACGTGCACGGGCAGGGGAAGAGGAAGGAGAAGGGAAGCAGGCTATGGAGTAACGTTTTTTTACCATAATTTCTTAGGAAACCGAGTGCAATAATTGAGTAGTTTTGCAAACTACCAGTACTACACCTGAAACGGTTCAGAACCTATACTCCCTTGCCAGCACGTGCTTCCCGCGTGAAACGGTCAGCGTCGCCCTAGAGCGTTAGTGCCGCATTGGGCATCTACAATGCAGGCGCTAACGCCAGGCGCCAGGGTCAGGATCCCGGCCGTTTCCTCGTAATCTCGTCCAAATCCTGAAATTTGGTTAGCATCGATGTCATAAGAGTCGTCCGGCGCTAAACGAGCTACCCGTTCTATTTTTTATGCGTAGCGCCCATACGCTGGCTCTCACCGTTGCATGCCTGGACTCCAAGACGAGGCGCTAGGAGAAAAATCCTTTTTATTCCTAATCAAGTGCCTGATTAGGTGCCTTGCGATGGAGATGCCCTTAATGCCCGGCCAGAGCGGAGGTGACCTCTCACTAGCGCTGGCTTTGAAGTGGCGCGACGGCGGAGAGAGCGCCGCTTCCCGGTGCACGCGACTGCTCCGCGTCGAGACTGGCCATAGGCCCTGTTTGGATCCATGAGTTAGAGTTAGTTTGAGCTAGTTGGGGCTCAAATAGCCCTAAACTATCCAAGCATGAGGGTTTAAATTGGAGCAAGTTGCACCGAACCCACCAAAAAAAACTTTCCCACCCAAGAGGTGCTAACTTGAGATAGTTCTCATTGGGACCACTGAAAAATCACTTTTCTCTCTCCATGAAGTGCATTTATTGTCAATCTAACCCTGTCACCCAAACACCTCTTTGGCTACAGTTAGTTTAGGGTTAGTCATGAGTTATTCTAAGCTCTAGCTAAGTTAGAGTATCAAACAGGAGCAGTATAGGACATGCAAGTTGCTCAAAGCATATAGGCAAATTCGTACGTGAAAGGATTTTTTTTCTTTTTGAAAACAGAACGTGAAAGGAATTTTTTTAGAACGCTCTTGGCATGTTGCTAACATGTGATAGTTAACCGACCTCAATAGACGGCAGAAACGCCAGCCCACCGCACTTTGATAGAGACGAGGAGGGAGAAGCGATACAGGCTGCTGGATTACTAGAGATAGGTGTCGCACGGAAGCCAAGAAATATGGTGATAGCGTGGGTTAGCCATGTACTAGTATGATACTACACTTGGCTGCCATGTTTCGTACTCTTCCAGTCCACTGTGGAGATGATTGGTTAATTTTATATCGCTGAATAATATTAAATATTATGAGTGCAGACGCTCCACCACTAGGTTCCTTGCTCCTTCTCGGTCGTCTAGAATCTATGTTCTTCCACTCTATTTTTTACGCGAGCTTTGTTCATCCTTTTGCCAACACGCGAGACATCTAGCATCAAGGTGCACGTGTTATGCAAGGATCTTTCCATCTATATGAAGAACACTTGGGACTGGAACTATGAGACGAACATGTACCCAGGAGTGGACGTACGAACCTGAGTAATGTAGCGCAGTAAGTGAAGTAGAAAGGCACAAATGGTATGAACATGCGTGGCATATAGGGTGTGTTTGGTTGCGTTCTCGTCTCAGCATAGTTGTTCCCTCTTCATGCATGCTCAACTCAACACCCCTCTTCATGCATGCTCTCTTCAAGCATGCTTCTAGTGTATTTGTGCTAAACTAGTGTGGACTCATGCACCCTCCATACACTCTACCAAACACCCAAAAGTAGGTCGAGAAGGGAACTCTTGGGCGGCATTTGTCTCTTACTACGTACTACCACTAAATGTTGTACGTGCAATGCACGGTGCTGTTATGGAGTACGTGCCTAAGTACTCTACTACTACTATATTAGTTGGAGGCACATATTAAATTTTATATTTGATTACGTGTATGCCTCGAGACCTTCCAACTAGACGTGTCTTTGTCTCCAGGTCGCACTTTGTATCCTTCATACCACTAAATACTACTACGTGTGGTCTCCGACCCAGAAGTGGAAGAAGTGGAGACGCTCTACCACGCTGTTTTTTATGCTGGGCTCTACCACGCTGTTCATGTCCCACTCCTTTCGCTGACGTGTGGGACATCCAGCACGTGCCGTGTTTGGCACCCTTCGTCATAAGAGTTGAAACGCTAGCATTCATCAGAAATAAAAAATAATTATAAATCGGTAGTGATACTATTTTTTTGCGAACCAATCAACAGTGATACTATACCACGCGGTTTCCTTGCTCCTCGATATCGGAAAGAATACTTGCGTTCGCCAACATGTGGGACGTCGACCATCCTGGTCCACTTGCCATGCACGCAGAACTCCAAGGGAGTCACCCAGGTCCTTGCACCATAGTAACAATGACTAATGAGCTGTCAAATCACAAGCCCACTTCCCACTTTGAAGTTGCTTGGACGAAGGAACCATCATGACTTCGTTTAATTCCGCTTCTTGAAGAAAACTACTGTACCAGCAGTACTGCTAGCTACAGTAGTTACTCCAACAGAGGCCTCCTTTCGTTCATAGGATAGGAATATGAAAATCATAGGAAGTGAGATGACATGCATCTCAATTCCTATAGAGAAAGAGATGCCATTTGATGCTTAGGATAGGAATTTTTCCATTTAGTCTAGGCTAATGTACTGGTAATTTGCTCTAAAAACTACAGTAGTAACTAGTAGTACTGGTGCATGCTCGTACTCAGACACACACACACACACACACTAACTACTAGTACTACTACTTCTCACATGCTGGCCAGACACCGTCGTTCTCCTTCCCGGCTTTGTCGGCGACACCCCACCGTGCTTGGATCTCCGCCGACCTGTCCAAAGCAGCGCGTGCGTCCTTTTCTTTCTTGCGGCAGCGGGCCTCTCTTTTCTTGAGTGATTTCTGACTTTTTCGCTCCCTCTGTGCGGCTTTGGCCGCCTCTTGCTCTACCGCCCATTCGGCCTTGGCATCTTCAAATTCCTCCCACATAGTTGTGAGGTCGCGAGCGACGATGAACTCGGCACGGCGAGATGCCATCGCTTCCCTACCATTTTGTGTGCGGTCGTGGGCGGTGAGGAACTCGGCGCGGCGGGATGCCATCGCTGCCTTACCGGTTAGTGTGCAGCGCGGTGGCATGAACGACGCTTGGTGAGAGCTCTGGGGTGGAGTGGCCGGACAACCGTATAGTGCATTGGTTTGTCAAGAGCTCAAGGACAGAAGACGAGGCAAATTTGGATTCCCCTTCAATCCTGATCATTTATTACCGAGTAAAATGCATTGGCGGTCATCGAACTTGTCTTGATAGCTCACTTTGATCATTGTATATGAGATATGGTGATTATACGGTCACTGGCTTAGCGTATAGCTCCGTATTTGTCTGGTTGACCAGTCAAACAGTCCGCATGCGCCTCATCAGCTGGTGTTCTTTATCTATCTACACTGGCCTACCTGTCAATGGGGAAAGAAATACTGTAAAAACCAAAATTATGCTAGAGTCCGGACCGCTTCCGGAGCCCGCTCTCACCGCCCTGGCCCCTCAAGATGCCAGCTGCCCGCCGCATGCATGCATAGCAAGTAGTACTCCTTATGTGGAGGAGAGAGAGGTATTGACAAAGTCAAGGAGTGGGCTCTTCAAGAGCCCGTCTCTACACGTGCTCCTAGATATAAAAAAATAATTCTAAAAAAGGCATAAAAACAATTGTGTCTTAAAAAAAGAAAGGTAAAAAACATTTGAGAGGAAATAGATAGAGAGAAAGTGAGAAAAAGTTGTAACCTGGGCATTACATGAGGAAGCAGGGAGTGGTGCATATGCCAAGTTCACTGGGCTGTCGTGTTTCACACTCCTCCGTCAAAACAGTGGAGACAATAGCTTTCATCAAAAATAAACAATGAATACTCGTTGCTCGTCCTCTATATCGGAAAGAATACTTTCATTCGCCGACATGTGGGACGTCGACCATCCTGGTCCACCTGCCATGCACAAAATTATCCTGGTCTACCCCAGTTGTATCGCAGGCCCAACCTTGCCCACTGTAAGTTGATCGGACGAAGGAACCATCATGACTTTGTTGAATTCCGCTTCTTCAAGAAAACTTACTATACCCGCAATACTGCTACCACACGCAAAGACTGGATGGCACTATACCATGTCATATCACTGAAACCCACTAGGCCAAACTAGCCCGCCTAGGTCATCTATTTTGGAACGGAGGGAGTACGTCTCTGCACTGCTATGATTTTGTGTTGCACGTCATATCACTGAAACCCACTAGGCCAAACTAGCCCGCCTAGGTCATCGATCGCTAAGCCTACAATTTTAGGAGCAAGGGCTATTGGTCGATCAACGAGGGATAAGTATAACGTTTCCCTGCTGATATGATAAACAGTTCAAACTTACATCTAATCATGCCATATATTACATCAAAAGCTGGTGAGGATACATCTGTTTCCATAACTCGGAGAGGGTTCGCATGATTCATCGCATGATTCACTATCAAACAAAAGTAGCAAGATCCGCCCACACAAGACAGTGCACTAGCCCTAAGATGGTTTGATAACACGCATCGTTCTGGTAATTAAACATAGGGCAATGGAAACTACCCTGAAGGATTAGCGTGACCAACTATTTCTTGTCATCGATCTCTCGGGCAATGACCACATCACAGACAGTGGCATGGGAATCGATTTCTGGGGCGATGTCCGCAGGACTGACCGCGACATCGGAATTGATCTCTGGGGGGATGTCCACAGGATGGACAGCAGCATCGGAATCGATCTCCGGGGCGATGCCAACAGGACGGGCCACGACATCGGAATCATCAAGTACGTCCATCGGCACCTGCACAACCCTAACATATTAGCAAGCACATTGCAAATAATCAAAAACCACAACTATGGTAATAAGCCATTATTTTTTACCTTGTGCAGCTCACGGGGGGATCTCAACCCTCCGGGGGCCATCTCCTCGTCCTCGATGGGCCTACTAAGCGGACGTGTACGCGTGGCTTAGTCAACTTAATCAACAAATGATTCTAGAAGCTAGACCGTTGGATGTTAATCCAACAGCCGTGCTCCTTCTTCAACCTCTGTTCTTGCTCCTGTCTCCCGTGGGCGGCACCGCGGCTGTGCTGCCGCGCACATGAACCAGTGAAGTTTCCCACTCCTCTCCATCTGCGACTCCACTATAGCTTAATAAATAGTAACGTCTTCGGTTTTAGCCCGGTTTTCCGTAGATTAACCAGGCAATTCTCTTCTTCTTAATTAATCGACGAGGCAATTCTTTTGCCTCCGCTTCAAAAAAATAAATAAATAGTAACGTCCAACTGAGCCAGTTAGTTAGATGCGTACACTTGGTGTAGTAGGATCTTTATTTAGTTTGATGCATACACTTGTTCTTTTTTGGTAGCCCTTTTGTAATGATGGCTGATGTTTGGTTTGGAAGAGAGAGCTGCGTCTTCACTCTTCTGGCCTGCTTACTGCTTATGTTGCACCCCCAGCCCTAGTTGCTGCTGCTGCTGTTTTCAATGTACAATCAGTAGTATATTTCATCTGTTGGTTGAATAAATGTGTTGTTAGAACGACAAACACAATGTTTTGGAAGTCGTTGCACGGTTCGATCCTTTAGTTCCCCATACCGTATGTAGCGCATACTATTTATCATACGGAACACTTTTTTTGAAACTCGGAACACATTTTCCACTTGTTGATAACATGCAGCCCACTGATGAAGGCCCAATAGAGAAGCCCATAATTAACTGGAAGGGAGGCTCTCACATGAATCCGGCCCAGGTACATGCTCATGGTCCCCTAAACATAAATAAGTAAATAAATAAATAAATAAAGCTAAATGCTCATGCACCAATTCTTTGGGAAAATAGGTAACCCAGTATTTCTTTTTGAAGAATACCCAAGCTAGGCCTATTTGTTTTCTCCGAATTACTGGGCTACAAATCTTTCAAGACGAGGGGGATGCATTCCGGCCTAGCTTAAGAGTATGGTCAATGTTTGTTAAAAGTAATATCAAAAGGGGTTGAAAATTCCAAAAAAATTATAGCAAATGGGATATAAGTTTCTTTTTTTGTTTTTTTTCTTCACTGATATCTTATACGTATTTCATTGGATTTAACATGACATAGTACTAATTTATTTTTAAATTTGTTTTAGTATGGCTATTAATTTTTGGATTAAGAATATTTCATTCCCGAGAAAATTTTTGTGAATTTTCAAAATTTCCCACATATTTAGTTAATTTTTTGACCCTCGTACTGACCAGAAAATGGCCAGCAATTCTAAAAATGGAAAACGGGCTGCAATAAATTCCATATGAATTAGAAAATGAGTAAAAATTATAAAAATAATAGCAAATGGGCTGTACACGCCACAGATTTCGAGGCTGACTTGTTTACACAAGGCTTTGTCAGTGAACACACGATTCTAGCAGCAGTTAGTGTTGGATCTCCATCCAACGACCAACGTGCTTTTTCAATCTCTGATCTTCCTGCTCCAGCCGCCTAAACTAGCGTCGGCGGGACTGCCTGCTCCCTCCTCTTGTGGCCCGCTGTGATGTCGCGCAGGCTTCCCCGGCCCACCCTACTCCCTCCGTTGGGTTGGCCGCATGCAATCAACTGTCTCCTTATTACGCGAAAAAATGATTCCTCCCACTGACATCTGGGGTGCACCGGTTGGGAGGCTGATCTGTGGGCCTACTAAGTTGACGCGTACGCAGGGCTTGTCAACTTAGTCAACAAACGATTCTAGCAGCAGTAACCGTTGGATTTGAATCGAATGGTCCTGCTGCTTCTTCAATCGCTCCTCTTCTTGCACTAGCCGCCCAAACCAGCACCGGGGAGACCGCCTGCTCCTGCCTCCAGTGGCCGGCTGTGCTGCCGATGAGGCCTCATCGCCCCCTACTACTCCCACCGCTAGCCAGGCCCTATGGGGACGGCAGCCTCACACCGTAGCCGAACCAGTGAACCCTCATACTCCTCTCCGCGTGGGCATCCATTGCCGCGTCTTCCTCGGCTCTGCGTCGTCCCCTTCCTAGGCCTCGCCGTCATCCACCGCCTTGGTGCTCTCGTCGTGGCGTGGTCAACGTGGCCAACGACATTCCATCGGAAGAGTACTGTACATGGAGAGGCTGACAGCTGGGTCCACGGCCACAGCCCAGTTTTTTTGTGATTTGCCAAGTAAGTCGCTTTGTCAGGCCTTTTGGGCTGCAAATCTTTCAAGACAAGGAGAGCTTTCATTCAGCTGGCCGAGAAAATGGCCCATCAGTAATGAGAAATGGGCTGTACATTTTTAAAACACATCAAACCGGCAATCAAATATCTTTTTATTGATATACATTTATTTTTAAAATCAGTTTGAATGTGAGTTGAAATTTCGGGATTAAAAACAGTTCGGACCGCACCGAAGTATGCAAAATTTCATATAATTTTTTAACCGTGGCCACAATATGGGCTGTAATGCTAACAAAAAGAATATGGGCTCCAAAAAAACCTTAATAATTAGCAAATGGGCTGTAAATTATTAGAAATAATGGCAGATGGGTTGTATGCTGTTTTCCATAGATTTGAGGCTTTCCTAAAAAAAGGTTGACGCACAAGCAGTTACTGTTGGATGGCCATCCAACGGCCGTCGTGCTTCTTCACTCTCTGCTCTTCCTGCTTCAGGCGCTCAAACAGGCGCCGGCGGGACTTCCTGCTCCCTCCTCCCCGTGGCCGGCTTTGCTGCTGTGCAGGCCTCACCGCCCCATCGTACTCCCATCGCTGGCCTAGCCATCCTCTACTCACCCACATCTGCTGTTATTCTCCGGCGACGGCAGACGAACCAGTAAACCCTCGTACAGTCGTACTCCCCTCCGCGTGGGAAATAACTGCCAAGTCTTCCCTGCCTCCGTGTCGTTCCCTTCCTAGGCCTCGCCATCATCCACCGCCCTGGTGCTCTCGGTGCGGCCTGGTCCACGTGGTCAACGACTGACATGCATCTGAAGTGCACATTACGTGGAGAGGCCGACAGCTGGGTCCACAGCCGCACGCAAGGAAATGCCTCCTTATTACACGCAAAATAATGATTCCTCCACCTGACATCAGGGACCCATCGAAAGGGCCTCTGTATTTCGCGGAAAAAATGTTACCGCCGCTGACAGCTCGGACCCACCAGCTATATCTTCGCATGGAAGGAAGTGCCTTCTTATTACGCACAAAAAAATGAATACTCCCCCTGTTAGCTAGGACCCAATATAGTGGCAGGCTGACTTGTGGGCCTACTAAGTTGACGGGGACGGAGGGCTTTGTCAACTTAGTCAATATGCACGATTCTAGCTCCAGTGACCGTACGATGTCCATCCAACGACCGTAGTGCTTCTTCAACCTCTGGTCTTCTTGCTCCAGCCGCCCAAACTAGCGCCGGTCGTGCCTCGTTCTCCTGCCTCCCGTGGCTGGCTGCGATGCGGCGGAGGCCTCACCGCCCCCTACTACTCCCACCGCTGGCCAGGCCATCCCTCTACTCACCCACACCCCCTGTTATTCTGCGGCGACGGCAGCCTCACACCGCAGCAAACCAGTGAACCCTCGTACTCCTCTACGCGTGGGCATCCACTGCCGCGTCTTCCCCGGCTCCGCGTCGTCCCCTTCCTAGGCCTCGCCGTCGTCCACCGCCCTGGTGCTCTCGGCACGGCGTGGTCAACGTGGTCAAGGAACGGCTTCCATCAAACGTGGACTGTACGTGGAGAGGCTGACAACTGGGTCCACGGCCGCAGCAAGGAAGTGCCTCCTTATTACATGCAAAATAATTATTCCTCCACCTAATAGCGGGGACCCATCGGACGGGCCACCGTATCTCGCCCCCCTGACTGCTGGGAACCACCAGCTACATCTTCGCACGCAAGGAAGTGCCTGACAGTCGGGACCCACCTGGTCGAAGCGTACGTAGCGTTGTCATTCTGGTCGTGAACGTGTACGTACATATATACTGGTGGATGTAGAGGCGCGCACATGTCGTAGTAGAGGCAGCCAGGGTGCAAGAAAGAAAATACGGCTACGTATGTGTACATACGGGCGGGGTCTCGAACGCCTACTCGCGCATACGTACGGCCAGGGCTCTTGTACATGGCTGGGTCGAAACGGAGAAACATTGTCGTCGTTGTGTTCATGGGGAGGCAACGGAATGCGTCGTGTTCATGGGGAGGCAACGGAATGCGTTGTATTCATCGAGAGGCAAAGGAATGCGTCGTGTTCATCGAGAGGGCTTCGACGGAACAGGCGATGGAAACGAGGCCTGGCGTACCGCAGAACGGAGGAAACGGCCTTGTGTTCGCCCGGCCATGTTCGAAACAGGATCTTGTTCATCGGGAGGGGTCTGGCGTACCGCAAAACGGAGGAAACGGACCTCCTACGGTCGAAACGGGGGTCCTGTTGATCGGGAGGGGTGTGCCGTACCGGAAAACAGACGAAACGGACTTGTGTTGGAGCGCTACGGTCGAAACGGGTGTCCTGTTGTAACACCCTCGATGCGACTATAGCTCCCACGTGTCGAGGCACGACTTAGAGACATAATCGCATTGAAGGCATATGTCGCAAGTTAGGCAATCTTCACAACAACCCATGTAATATGAATAATAAAGGGAAGAACATAGTTGGCTTACACTCGCCACGTCACATCAAATTGCATAAATAACATTACATCATCCAAAACACCCATGGCCCGACTACGGCGCCAAAATAGAAGAAAAACCCAACATGCGACAACGGTCCCAATCACCCCCAACTGGGCACCACTACTGATCATCGGGAAAGGAAACGTAGTAACGCTGAGAGTCCTCGTCGAACTCCCACTTGATCTCGTACCCGACACCTGGAGCGGAATCACCTTGACCTGCATCTGGAGTTATAGAATCTGTGAGCCACAGGGACTCAGCAATCTCGCACCCTCGCGATCAAGACTATTTAAGCTTATAGGAATGGTAGGGCAAATATATGTGGAGCTGCAGCAAGCGACTAGCATATATGGTGGCTAACTTATTCGCAAAAGAGAGCGAGAAGAGGAGGCAAAGCACGAGCGAGAATCTAGAGGAACAACCTGCGCAAGCATAACTCCAACACCGTGTCCACTTCCCGGACTCCGCCGAGAAGAGGCCATCACGGTAACACACTCAGTTGATTCATTTTAATTAATTAAGGTTCAAGTTATCTACAACCGGACATTAAAAAATTCCCATCTGCCCATAACCGCGGGCACGGCTTTCGAAAGTTCAACCCCTGCAGGGGAGTCCCAACTTAGCCCATGACAAGCTCTCACGGTCAACGAAGGAATAGACCTCCTCCCAAGACGTTCCGATCAGACTCGGTATCTCGGTAACTCAAGACACTTCGACAGGTTAAAACAAGACCAGCAACACCGCCCGAATGCGCCAACAAATCCCGATGGGAGCTGCACATATCTCTTTCTCAGGGCACACTCAGATGAGCAAGACGTCGGGTAGGCCAGCCCAGAGTTGCCCCTGGTAGCCCCGGACATCGCATGGTTGGACCAACACTCAGAGGAGCACTGGCCCGGGGGGTTAAAATAAGATGACCCTTGAGTCTACAGAACCGAAGGGAAAGAAAAGGGGCTAGGTGGCGAATGGTAAAACCAATGTTGGGCATTGCTGGAAAAGCTTTAATCAAGGCGAAATATCAAGGGGTTCCCATTATAACCCAACCGCGTAAGGAACGCAAAATCCGGGAACATAACACCGATATGACGGAAACTAGGGCGGCAAGAGTGGAACAAAACACTAGGCGAGAGGCCGAGCCTTCCACCCTGTACCAAGTATATAGATGCATTAAGATAACGTGGCAATATAATGATATCCCAACAAGTAAGTAAAAGATGTTCCAACAAGGAACGTCCTCCAATCTTCACCTGCAACTAGCAACGCTATAAGAGGGGCTGAGCAAAGCGGTAACATAGCCAATCAACGGTCTGCTAGGACAATGGTGGGTTAGAGGTTTGACATGGCAATTGGGAGGCTGACAAGCAAAAGGTAGGCATTGTAGCATTGGCATAGCAAAAGAGCGAGCAAACTAGCATAGCAAAGATAGTAGTGATTTCGAGGGTATGATCATCTGGCCTGCACAGTTGTCAGAGTTGACTGGATCCTCAAGAGCAAACTCAACGGGCTCCTCGGTAGCGAACTTGTCTCCCGGATCTACCCAAACAATACAAACAAGCAACAAGGATACAATCAACCACGTGCAAACTCAAACAATAAGATGCAATGATGACATGCTATGAGGGATGCGATGCGGGATGCAAAATGCAAGATATGAAAGGAAATGCATGAGCCTAGCCTCAACTTGGAAAACCAAGTGTGCCACTGGAAAGATGAGATGAAATCGCTTGAAAATGATATAAAGATCATCGGAATCGGAGTTACGGTTTGGAAATGGCAAGCGTTTTAAGAATGACACCGGTTTGCGATTTACAGCAAGTAGGCCTCTAAATGCAATGAAATGAACATGCTACAGCCACCAAACATGACAACAAAATACATGGTAGGGATGCATACAAGATTCTTAACAAAAGACTAGCACTGAGCCATGGCCAATTTATCCATTATGAGGTTCAAATAAGCATGGCAAAAACGCAAATGCAAAACAGATTCCAGACTTGGTGAAATTAACACTTGTCTGAGTTTTCAGATCACGAAGCCCTCTTCGGAGCAGCGAAATAACATGATACATGATCTGATTAAGACAAGTAAGAACATGGCCAGGAGCTACTCAACAAGCTTAACAAAATACCCAAAGTGACCTGGGGCCAAAATAGGTTCACAAAATATACTAACGGTCACACGAACATAGCTAAAACACAATCAGTTTTCAGACTTAGTGAAAACTGAGACATGCTGAAATATAACTCATGAAGGAATGTAAACAAGCTCGATGCACTCACTACGGTGCAAGTCATGGCAAGGCAAGCTTACATCCATTATGAAGGCACAAAATGCTAGCTAGACATGGCAAGAACAATGGCATAGCATGCATGGATCAACTACAATAGCGTCGGCAAAATCGCAAACGAGTTGACGATCTGCCCAGATTCACAACGAAGCAAAAGTAGAGCTCGATTGACTCAAGCTAGGATGCTCCATAATTGCTAATAAATACATGGATGGATAGAGCATAACATTATTAACAAAACTCCTTTACTGATCATCCTCAAAAGAGGCACGGATCACTAGGAAACAAGCTGAACATATGGCATCATGAACTAAATAATCCCAGACTTAATGAAAACTACTAAGACCCTGAAAACAGATTTACCGGGTGCCTCACTTTGCAAGCTTGCACAAGTCACCACACACATCCTAAAAATGCATGGGTTGCACCTCTGGACGGAAGATAAAATTCTTAACAAAACATATGAAGGACTCACAGGAATAGTATGCACACAATAATCATGGCAAAAATGACAAAAGTCTAAGATGAACTAGCAGATCTGACAAATAACTCACGAAGCCTCCTTCTAACAGCATTTCGGGCATCAACATGAGCTCAAATGAAAATGACGCAATGGAGTGAAATGATGTACTCGTCGAGGCGAACATTTTGATATATTATATGCCCAAATCAGAGCTACGGATGCAAAGTTACGGGGCCTCGAATAGGAGCATATGAGCTAAAAATCTAGGGACTTAGTGAAAAAAAACTACCCCAGATCTAGGGTTTGACCGGCGGGAACGCGAACCGAGGCGAGATCCGAGCTAGCCGGAGCCTTGCCGGACTGGACGCGGCGCGCCGGCCGGAGGAGGAGGAGATGGCCTGGGAGGTGAGGGGCGCGGCCGTCTGGCGGAGTGGGCGGCGCGGCCAGAGGAGGAGGCGGTGCGGGCGAGTGCGACGGTGGCCGTGGCGGGCTCGCCGGCCGGAGTTGGAGCGGGGCGGCAGTGATGCGCGTCGGCGTCGGGCGCCGGAGTTGGGCGAGGCAGCAGCGGTAGGAGGCGCGGGGCGCGGCCCGGAGCGGCACGGGGGCGGGCCGGCGATGGGCTCTCTGGCCCGCGGCGGCGAGGTGGCGGCGGAGTGCCACGTGGCGGGCGCTGGGTGGCGGCGGCGGAATCCGGACGTTGTCCGGCTCGTCCGAACATGTCCGGCGGCGGCGGAAAGGGTTTTTTTAGGGTTTCGGAGAGGGAGAAGAGATCCGAAAATGGAGGGGTGTATATATAGGCATAGAGGGAGCTAGGAGAGTCCAAATGAAGTGCGGTTTTCGGCCACGCGATCGTGATCGAACGCTCTAGGACATGGAGCAGAGTTTGGTGGGTTTTGGGCCAAATTGGAGGGGTGTTGGGCTGCAACACACACGAGGCCTTTTCGGTCCCTCGGTTAACCGTTGGAGTATCAAACGAAGTCCAAATGATACGAAACTTGACAGGCGGTCTATCGGTAGTAAACCAAGGCCGCATGACAAGTCTCGGTACAATCCGGAAATGTTTAATCCCCACACACGAAAGAAGGCTAGAAATGACCACCAGAGGAGAACGAAGCGCCGGAATGCAAAACGGACAACGGGGAAAATGCTCGAATGCATGAGATGAACACGTATGCAAATGCAATGCACATGATGACATGATATGAGATGCATGAAAAAGAAAACAACACACGGAGACAAAGAACCGAACCCAAGAAATAAATATAACTTAACGCCAGAAACGGCAAGAGTTGGAGTACAAATT
This sequence comes from Triticum urartu, assembly GCF_056163025.1. NCBI lineage: Eukaryota > Viridiplantae > Streptophyta > Magnoliopsida > Poales > Poaceae > Triticum > Triticum urartu. The sequence continues at coordinate 119,541,225 of NC_141877.1, forward strand.
GGGCAAGTTATATCTGGGGCGTTACAACACTCCACCACTACGAAAAGATCTCGTCCCGAGATCTAGGACTGAAAGAACTCCGGGTACTCGGAACGGAGGTGATCCTCGCGTTCCCAGGTAGCTTCACGGTCGGAATGGTGTGACCACTTGACTTTGAGAAATTTGATTGACTTGTTGCGAGTCTTGCGTTCAGTCTCTTCAAGAATAGCAACTGGGTGCTCACGATAAGAGAGATCTTCTTGGAGCTCAATGTCCTCGAAGTTGACGGTGCGGTCAGGAGTCTTGAAGCACTTTCGAAGCTGAGAGACATGGAAATAATCATGAACATTTGCAAAGTTTGAAGGAAGTTCGAGTTGATAGGCGAGGTCGCCTCTCTTGCTGACAATCTTGAAAGGTCCCACATATCTAGGGGCAAGCTTCCCTTTGATACCGAAGCGACGAGTACCTTTCATAGGAGAGACACGGAGGTAAACATGATCTCCGATCTCGAAAGCCAAATTACGGTGCTTACTATCATAGTAGCTCTTCTGGCGGGATTGGGCTACTTTGAGGTTATCACGAATGACTTTGCACATTTCTTCTGCTTCTGTGATTAAGTCATTACCCAGCAGCTGACGTTCACCGGTTTCAGACCAGTTGAGAGGGGTACGACACTTCCTGCCATACAGAATTTCAAATGGGGCCTTGCCCGAACTTGCTTGAAAACTGTTCTTGTATGAGAATTCAGCATAAGGAAGACAATCCTCCCACTTCATGCCGAAGGAGATCACACAAGCCCGGAGCATATCTTCAAGAATCTGGTTGACACGCTCGACTTGACCGCTTGTTTGAGGATGGAAAGCAGTGCTGAAGCGGATGTCAGTGCCCATGGCCTTCTGAAAAGAATCCCAAAACTTGGAGGTAAAGATGCTGCCATTGTCTGAAGATATCACTTGAGGAATACCGTGCAGAGAGACAATGCGAGAGGTATAGAGTTCCGCCAATTGAGCTGCAGTGATTGACTCTTTGATAGGCAGAAAGTGAGCCACTTTGGTGAGCTTGTCGATGACAACGAATATAGCATCATTGCCACGCTTGGACTTTGGAAACCCAGTCATGAAGTCCATTTCAATGTGGTCAAACTTCCATTCTAGAATGGCAAGAGGTTGGAGGAGACCTGCTGGCCTTTGGTGTTCTGCCTTCACTCTTCTGCAGACATCACATTCGTTCATGAATTGAGCGATCTCGCGCTTCATTCGAGTCCACCAATAAGCTTGCTTAAGGTCCTGATACATCTTCGTGCTCCCAGGGTGGATGGAGAGGAGAGAATTGTGAGCCTCATTCATGATCACTTTACGGAGGTCACCTTTGGGAACAACAATACGATCCTCGAAGAAGAGAGTGTCCTTGTCATCAAGGCGGTAGCACTTGTACTTGGACTGACTCTTGGCAATCCCGATCTTCACCTTTTTCACCATAGCATCAAGAAGCTGGGCTTGGCGAATCTGGTCTTCTAAGGTAGGAGAGACTTGAAGGTTGGCGAGGAAACCTTGAGGAACAACTTGCAGATTAAGTTTGCGGAAAGCTTCACAAAGCTTGGGTTGATAAGGCTTAAGAATCAGACTGTTGCAGTAAGCCTTTCTGCTCAAAGCGTCAGCAATCACATTGGCCTTGCCTGGAGTATACTCGATACTCGGATTATACTCTTGAATCATTTCGACCCACCGAGTTTGCCTGAGGTTGAGATTAGGCTGAGTGAAGATGTACTTGAGACTCTTGTGATCAGTGAAAATGTCCACTTTTCTTCCCAATAGAAGATGTCTCCAAGTCAACAGAGCATGCACAACTGTCGCCAACTCTAGATCGTGAGTGGGGTAGTTCTTCTCATTAGGTTTCAACTGGCGAGATGTATAAGCAACAACTTTCTTCTCTTGCATCAAAACTGCGCCAAGGCCTTAGAGAGAGGCATCACAAAAGACCTCGTACGGCTTGGATTCATCAGGCGGAGTCAAAACTGGAGCAGTGATCAATTTCTCTTTCAAAGCGTTGAAAGCGATATCACACTCCGGAGACCAAACGTACTTGACGTGCTTCTGAAGAAGATTAGAGAGAGGCTTCGCAATCTTGGAAAAGTTTTCAACGAATCTTCGACAATAGCTTGCGAGACCGAGAAAACTGCGGAGTTGCTTCACGTTCTGAGGAGGTTCCCAATTCACAATTGCAGACACCTTCTCAGGATTCATGGAAATGCCCTTGGCAGAGATGATATGACCAAGATAAAGAACCTCATCGAGCCAAAATTCACACTTGGAGAACTTGGCGTAGAACTGATGTTCCCTGAGCTTATCAAGAACCAAACGCAAGTGCTTGGCATGATCTTCCTTGTTCTTGGAGAAAACCAGAATGTCGTCGAGATAGACCAAAACGAAGTCATTGGTGTAGGCATTGAAGATGAAGTTCATCATGCGAGAGAACGTCGGAGGAGCATTGGCGAGGCCAAAAGACATGACAGTGTATTCATATGAACCAAAGCTTGTTCTGAATGATGTCTTGGGAATATCTTCTTCACGAATGCGAATCTGGTGATAACCCATACGGAGATCAAGCTTGGAGAATACTTGGGCACCTTTGAGTTGTTCGAACAGCTCATTGATGTTGGGAAGTGGGTATTTGTTCTTGATGGTCTTCTTGTTCACCGGACGGTAATCAACACAAAGTCGGTCCGTTCCATCCTTCTTCTTCACAAAAAGAACACCACAACCCCATGGAGAAGAACTAGGCCGGATGAGACCCATTCTTTCTTGCTCATCGAGTTGCTTCTTCAGCTCCTTCAACTCTTCAGGTCCGAGCTTGTAAGGACGTTTGCACACAGGTTCCGTGCCAGGCTCAAGATCAATAACGAATTCAACTGGCCGGTGCGGAGGCATTCCTGGAAGCTCTTCTGGAAAGACGTCTTGATATTCGCAAACGACTGGAATTTGAGAGATGGCATCCAATTCACCCTTCTCGTTGAGAGAAAACAGACGAATGGTATTATCCCGAGCGGCAAAGACAATTACATCCTCAGATGAATGAGTCAATTGAATCTGCCTGGCTGCACAATCAAGCTGAGCCTTGTGCTTAGAAAGCCAATCCATTCCGAGAATAAGATCAATATCTGAGTTACCAAGCACCATAGGAGAAGAAAGGAACTTGTAGTCGCCCAATGTGATAGTAACATCTGGAGCCATCATTTTGGTGTTCATGAACAAACCCGGAGAAGAAACCGCTATCGGCTTAGGCAAATCAATAGTATGCACATCCTGCATGGATGCAAAAGGCTTCGAAAAAAATGATAAAGATGCACCAGTGTCAAAAAGAACTCTTGCGAGAATGTCATTAACAGGAAGGTTACCCATGATCACATCTGGTGATTCCTCTGCCTGAGCTGCATTCAGCAAGTTGACCTTGGCAGACTTGGGGTTATGCTTGACCACAGCTGTACTTGCCGATCTGACAGGAGGAGGAGGAGGAAGACGTCTCTGGTTGAAACACTTGTTGGCATAGTGACCCTTCTGTTGGCACTTGTTGCACGTGACCTCTGAAAGCGGACGGTGATACGGAGCACTCGATCTTGGAGCTTGAGAAGATGTCTTGTTCTGAAAGCCAGGGTTGGGTGGGTGGGAAGAACCACTGCCACCTTTGCTCTTCTGCTGAAACGTCTGACGGAACGGAGGAGGAGGAAGCCAAAACTTCTGCTGCTTGGCCACTTGAGTAGAGGAAGAAGGAGTAACATCTCTGACTCGCTTCCTGGAAGCATCAGACCTCAACTGAGCAGCCTCTTGCTTCAGTGCCATGTTGTAGAACTCATCGTATCTCAAGGGCTCAAAGAGAACAAGAGCGAGCTGAATATCTTCTATGAGACCACCCCTGAACTGGTATATCATTCTCTTCTCATCAGGCACGTCCTGCTTGGCAAAGCGGGCAAGCTTCTGGAACAACTTGTTGTAGTCATAGACAGACAAAGAGCCTTGCTTCAGATTGCGGAATTCCTCACGCTTGCTTTCAACCACGCTCTGCGGAATATGATGAGCTTGGAAATCTCGACGGAAATCATCCCAAGTGATAACACGTCCACCTCTGGAATCCTTGTACTGCTGGAACCATTCTGCAGCTTGATCTTTGAGTTGGAAGGAAGCGAACTTGACAAAGTCCTCAGGCCTGACGTTACTACACTCGAAATGCTTACACAGATCCACAAGCCAATCGTCAGCATCGGTTGCCTCAACACAATTGCTGAAAGTCTTTGGCCCGTTAGCAAGGAACTGGTTGAGTGTAGCAAAGTGACTCTGATTGCTGCCTTGATTCCCTTGACTGCCTTGATTGCGCTCTTGGAGAATTTGCATGATCAGCTGTGTGTTTGCATTGGTTGCGGCCATCACAGCTTGCCATGCCTCTGGAGGAGGTGGAGGCGGTGGCGGATCAGGATTCGGAGTCGTGCGCGTTGGAGGAGCCATCCTGAAGAGGTTGACCACCATTAGCACATTGACAGATAAATATTGAAGCTGAATCCAACGGAATGAAAATTGCAACATATAGTCTTCACATCCGAACAAAATGAACGAATGCATTCCTCTTGAAATGGTCACATATCCATAAATTGAGAAGCCACGTAGAATTAAGGTAGAGAAATAAATCAACAAGGTACGGATCAAGAACGAATAATCGGTAAGAAATCCCAATCTCAAACCAATATCCGTGGAAGAAGAACTAGAGCTACTAGAATTCCCACCTATGAAACTCCCGAACTTTTCCGGTTATGCAATCAGGTGTTGGGGATACAGGGGAAGCATAATATCTCACCCAAACTAGCAAATCCTACATCCAGCTGTATCCATCCTTCAACACATAACCAAGAAAACTTCGGAAACCATCTACCTCAACCTTCGAAAAGCATCCGTTATACAAGTTATGGCGATACTCCCGAACTCCCGCCCTAGTACTGGGTGGCGTCGAGGTTATCTCACCAACGAACTGCATAAAAGAGATTTTCAATGTCGGCGAACATATCTCAAGTATTCCAGAATTGCAACGATAAAATTATGATGACAACACCTCAGAGCTCAACTCCCCGGGACACTTCCACTAAACCCCTGACAGGAGGCACCAAGACAATGTTCTCATCATAAGCCATCGGAACGATTCCAAGATACTCGCGTTATCCTAAATTTTTTTAGTGAAATTTGAGAAGAGAAGAGTCAAAATTCTACGTCAGGATGCCTTACCAGAGCGATGAGGAGACTGGGAAGTAAAAAGAATTCCTAAGCTCTCCGATATATAATTCCTAAATGATTCAAAACATTTTTCTAGACACAACTCGGCTGCTAAAAACGATCAAGCAATGGGGCTCCTAAGGTCGAGGAAGGCTCTGATACCAACTTGTAACACCCTCGATGCGACTATAGCTCCCACGCGCCGAGGCACGACTTAGAGACATAATCGCATTGAAGGCATATGTCGCAAGTTAGGCAATCTTCACAACATCCCATGTAATATGAATAATAAAGGGAAGAACATAGTTGGCTTACACTCGCCACGTCACATCAAATTGCATAAATAACATTACATCATCCAAAACACTCATGGCCCGACTACGGCACCAAAATAGAAGAAAAACCCAACATGCGACAACGGTCCCAATCACCCCCAACAGGGCACCACTACTGATCATCGGGAAAGGAAACGTAGTAACGCTGAGAGTCCTCGTCGAACTCCCACTTGAGCTCGTACTCGACACCTGGAGCGGAATCACCTGGACCTGCATCTGGAGTTATAGAATCTGTGAGCCACAGGGACTCAGCAATCTCGCACCCTCGCGATCAAGACTATTTAAGCTTATAGGAATGGTAGGGCAAATATATGTGGAGCTGCAGCAAGCGACTAGCATATATGGTGGCTAACTTATTCGCAAAAGAGAGCGACAAGAGGAGGCAAAGCACGAGCGAGAATCTAGAGGAACAACCTGCGCAAGCATAACTCCCACACCGTGTCCACTTCCAGGACTCCGCCGAGAAGAGGCCATCACGGTAGCACACTCAGTTGATTCATTTTAATTAATTAAGGTTCAAGTTATCTACAACTTGACATTAACAAATTCCCATCTGCCCATAACCGTGGGCACGGCTTTCGAAAGTTCAACCCCTGCAGGGGAGTCCCAACTTAGCCCATGACAAGCTCTCATGGTCAACGAAGGAATAGACCTCCTCCCAAGACGTTCCGATCAGACACGGTATCTCGGTAACTCAAGACACTTCGATAGGTTAAAACAAGAACAGCAACACCGCCCGAATGCGCCGACAAATCCCGATAGGAGCTGCACATATCCCTTTCTCAGGGCACACTCAGACGAGCAAGACGTCGGGTAGGCCAGCCTAGAGTTTCCCCTGGTAGCCCCGGACATCGCTCGGTTGGACCAACACTCAGAGGAGCACTGGCCCGGGGGGGGGGGGTTAAAATAAGATGACCCTTGAGTCTGCAGAACCCAAGGGAAAGAAAAGGGGCTAGGTGGCGAATGGTAAAACCAATGTTGGGCATTGTTGGAAAAGCTTTAATCAAGGCGAAATATCAAGGGGTTCCCATTATAACCCAACCACGTAAGGAACGCAAAATCCGGGAACATAACACCGATATGACGGAAACTAGGGCGGCAAGAGTGGAACAAAATACTAGGCGAGAGGCCAAGCCTTCCACCCTGTACCAAGTATATAGATGCATTAAGATAACGTGGCAATATAATGATATCCCAACAAGTAAGTAAAAGATGTTCCAACAAGGAACGGCCTCCAATCTTCACCTGCAACTAGCAACGCTATAAGAGGGGCTGAGCAAAGCGGTAACATAGCCAATCAACGGTCTGCTAGGACAATGGTGGGTTAGAGGTTTGACATGGCAATTGGGAGGCTGACAAGCAAAAGGTAGGCATCATAGCATTGGCATAGCAAAAGAGCGAGCAAACTAGCATAGCAAAGATAGTAGTGATTTCGAGGGTATGATCATCTTGCCTGCACAGTTGTCAGAGTTGACTGGATCCTCAAGAGCAAACTCAACGGGCTCCTCGGTAGCAAACTTGTCTCCCGGCTCTACCCAAACAATACAAACAAGCAACAAGGATACAATCAACCACGTGCAAACTCAAACAATAAGATGCAATGATGACATGCTATGAGGGATGCGATGCGGGATGCAAAATGCAAGATATGAAAGGAAATGCATGAGCCTAGCCTCAACTTGGAAAACCAAGTGTGCCACTGGAAAGATGAGATGAAATCGCTTGAAAACGATATAAAGATCATCGGAATCGGAGTTACGGTTTGGAAATGGCAAGCGTTTTAAGAATGACACCGGTTTGCGATTTACAGCAAGTAGGCCTCTAAATGCAATGAAATGAACATGCTACAGCCACCAAACATGACAAAAAAATACATGGCAGGGATGCATACAAGATTCTTAACAAAAGACTAGCACTGAGCCATGGCCAATTTATCCATTATGAGGTTCAAATAAGCATGGCAAAAACGCAAATGCAAAACAGATTCCAGACTTGGTGAAATTAACACTTGTCTGAGTTTTCAGATCACGAAGCCCTCTTCGGAGCAGCGAAATAACATGATACATGATCTGATTAAGACAAGTAAGAACATGGCCAGGAGCTACTCAACAAGCTTAACAAAATACCCAAAGTGACCTGGGGCCAAAATAGGTTCACAAAATATACTAACGGTCACACGAACATAGCTAAAACACAATCAGTTTTCAGACTTAGTGAAAACTGAGACATGCTGAAATATAACTCATGAAGGAATGTAAACAAGCTCGATGCACTCACTACGGTGCAAGTCATGGCAAGGCAAGCTTACATCCATTATGAAGGCACACAATGCTAGCTAGACATGGCAAGAACAATGGCATAGCATGCATGGATCAACTACAATAGCGTCGGCAAAATCGCAAACGAGTTGACGATCTGCCCAGATTCACAACGAAGCAAAAGTAGAGCTCGATTGACTCAAGCTAGGATGCTCCATAATTGCTAATAAATACATGGATGGATAGAGCATAACATTATTAACAGAACTCCTTTACTGATCATCCTCAAAAGAGGCACGGATCACTAGGAAACAAGCTGAACATATGGCATCATGAACTAAATAATCCCAGACTTAATGAAAACTACTAAGACCCTGAAAACAGATTTACCGGGTGCCTCACTTTGCAAGCTTGCACAAGTCACCACACACATCCTAAAAATTCATGGGTTGCACCTCTGGACGGAAGACAAAATCCTTAACAAAACATATGAAGGACTCACAGGAATAGTATGCACACAATAATCATGGCAAAAATGACAAAAGTCTAAGATGAACTAGCAGATCTGACAAATAACTCACGAAGCCTCCTTCTAACAGCATTTCGGGCATCAAGATGAGCTGAAATGAAAATGACGCAATGGAATGAAATGATGTACTCGTCGAGGCGAACATTTTGATATATTATATGCCCAAATCAGAGCTACGAATGCAAAGTTACGGGGCCTCGAACAGGAGCATATGAGCTAAAAATCTAGGGACTTAGTGAAAAAAAACTACCCCAGATCTAGGGTTTGACCGGCGGGCACGCGAACCGAGGCGAGATCCGAGCTCGCCGGAGCCTTCCCGGACTGGACGCGGCACACCGGCCGGAGGAGGAGGAGATGGCCGGGGAGGTGAGGGGCGCGGCCGGCCGACGGAGTGGGCGGCGCGGCCGGAGGAGGAGGCGGCGCGGGCGAGTGCGACGGTGGCCGTGGCGGGCTCGCCGGCCGGAGTTGGAGTGGGGCGGCGGTGATGCGCGTCGGCGGCGGGCGGCGATGGCGGCGTCGGGCGCCGGAGTTGGCGAGGCGGCGGCGGTAGGAGGCGCGGGGCGCGGCCCGGAGCGGCACGGGGGCGTGCCGGCGATGGGCTCTCGGGCCCGCGACGGCGAGGTGGCGGCGGAGTGCCACGTGGCGGGCGCTGGGTGGCGGCGGCGGAATCCGGACGTTGTCCGGCTCGTCCGGACACGTCCGGCGGCGGCGGAGAGGGTTTTTTTAGGGTTTCGGAGAGGGAGAAGAGATCCGAAAATGGAGGGGTGTATATATAGGCATAGAGGGAGCTAGGAGAGTCCAAATGAGGTGCGGTTTTCGGCCACGCGATCGTGATCGAACGCTCTAGGACATGGAGCAGAGTTTGGTGGGTTTTGGGCCAAATTGGAGGGGTGTTGGGTTGCAACACACACGAGGCCTTTTCGGTCCCTCGGTTAACCGTTGGAGTATCAAACGAAGTCCAAATGATACGAAACTTCACAGGCGGTCTATCGGTAGTAAACCAAGGCCGCATGACAAGTCTCGGTACAATACGGAAATGTTTAATCACCACACACGAAAGAACGCTAGAAATGACCATGGGATACTGTTCATCTCCACCGTCGACCCCCTCCAGCCTCCACGAGCTACTGTTCATCCATCGTCGACCTCCTCTAGCCTCCACCTGCGATTGTTCATCCATGGGCTATAGTTCATCTAGCCTCCACCGCGCGCTACTCCACCGGCTACTGTTCAACCAGCCCTCTCCACGGGCTCCTGTTCAACCACCCCTCCATGGGCACCCCTCCACCGTCTACTGTTCATCCAGCCCTCCACACCACTATGTCCTTATCAACCACCCCTCCACCTTCTACTGTCCATCCAGCCCTCCGCACCACGGGGTCCTGTTCATCCACCCCTCCACGGGCACCCCTCCACCGTCTATTGTTTATCCAGCCCTGCACCACACCACGGGATCCTGTTCATCCAGAGGCAACACCACCGCTCACTGTTCATCCACCCCCCCCCCCCCCGCAACGCTCACTGTTCATCCCATCGATCGGCTTCAGTTAGCAGCAGTAGCGAAGGACTCACTCGATCGGGTTCAGTTAACAGCCATTGATCGATCGCTCGGGTTCAGTAACGCGTAGCCTGCAGTGCAATCGCTCGGGTTCAGTTAGAGCCCAATGCCTCGCTCAGGTTCAGTTAGAGCCAATGCCTTGCACACACGCGCGTACATGTACGAGAGAAACACGCATCGCTCGGCCCCCGACCTCCCACCGTAACCAGGAACTCCCTGAAATTTTCCTCCCCCTCGCTTCTACCATGGTTTTTTCCTTCATGGACGACCCAAAGAATGTCATGCAGCTGCGTCTCCAGCCCGCCCACGACGAAAAGCTCATTTTCGATCATAGAAGTAGGAGCCCACCATATCTATGATGATACCGGGTTTTGTAACAATTATCGTCATAGAAGTGTCATATGTATGACATAATTTTTTTTCGTTCGGCCCAAAATGTCATGGATGTGTCTTTTTTATAGTGCATAGGCTAGCTTCTAGGGTTTAGCGTCTCTGATCCCGTGGTAGATCAACTCTTGTACTGCTCATATTATCAAGAACAATCAAGTAGGACGTAGGGTATTACCTCCATCAAGAGGGCCCGAATCTAGGTAAAACATCGTGTCCCCTGCCTCCTGTTACCATCCGCCTTAGACGCACAGTTCGGGACCCCCTACTCGAGATCCACCGGTTTTGACACCAACATTGGTGCTTTCATTGAGAGTTCCACTGTGTCATCGCCGTAAGGAAGGATGCCTCGTCTCGTTGTTAGAAACAACATTGCCGCTGGGAGCCCTGGCTGTCGGCCAAACTCTCTGGCTAGGCAGTTTCATCATGACCGCCCGTTCGGCTGCTGCACCGACAATGACTTCTTGGGTCATCGAAAACAGCCTCCATGTCGGCTCGGAATTCGTCGAGCAGATGGATCCAATGGAGCTCTCTTCCCTAAACAAGCTCTTGGATTGCATCTCCGCCTTGGGAGTCGCTACAGACTATGATCGGATTGGGCTTAAACCCGATCAAAGGGAGATTAACTCTCCACCGATCACCCATCATATTGCGGTGGTGGAGGAACAATGCGGTGATTCTTCCTCTATCTTGAGGACTAACTATGTCCGGATTCCTGAGCTCTCCAAGCCGGATACCCGTTTACGGGAGGACATCACGCAAGCCCTGAACCTAGAGTCAGGCAGCGGGCCAGACTTATCGGGCAACATCCCGGAATCCGAACTTCCAAGATTGGAAAATCCTCGGCCCCTGGGTCTCAGATCGGGTAAGGGTTCGGACTCAAATCCACCCACCCACCTAGACATAAACGATCTTTCCCACATCAGGCAAGAGCCCCATGAAACAGTACATCATTATTGGGCCAGATTCCTCCTTGTGATGAACAAGGTTAAGGACTGTCGCTAGGAAGATGTAGTCTCATTTTTCTGCAAGGGAATCCTTAACGCCTTAAGTCGACGTGACATATCATGCTTCGTTGACTTGGCGTCCATAGTACGGAAGTATTGTGCGATGGAAAGCGCCTGGAAAACCGAAACGAAATTTTGGGATAATCCGGCTCCAAATATGCACCCAGTCCGAAGTAAAAGGGTGCACTATCATAAGACACCCGAGTTAATTACAAAGAAACAAAAAACCTCTACAGGGCATGGAAACGTATTGGAGGGATGGCTCAAAGGACCCTGCAAAATTCATAGTACAACGGATACCATACCAACACACAACCTTAGAGCATGTTGGGTACTCCGGAAGGTGGCCAAAAGTGGTGAGGATCTTCTCATCCCAGATGCCACAGAGCACCATCCCGGGGATAACAATACGGTATTAACAGTATTTGAAACCTTCGCATCAAATAATAGGCGCAAGCAAACACTCCGCAGCCTTGCCGAAATCTGCCACGTGGTAGCAATAAATCCATGGAGTGACACGGCTATTACCTTCAATGCCAGTGATGAACCTAAATTCCGAACAGCCCAAGCACCAACTGCACTGGTCCTCAGTCTAATTGTGGACGGCTTTCGACTCGCGAAAGTACTCATGGACGGCGGCAGTGGATTAAACCTCATCTATGAGGAAACTCTTCAAAAAATGGAAATAGACTGGAACCACATTGAGCAAAGCAGCACAACCTTCAGAGGAATCATCCCCAGTCGTGAAGCACGCTGTGCTGGGAAAATCACACTAGATGTGGTATTCGTCATGTCGGAGAAATATAGGTCTGAAGAAACTACATTCCAAGTGGCCCCGTTCAGTAGCGGATACCACGCCCTTTTAGGGCGGGAGGCGTTCACGATCTTCCAAGCTATACCCCATTACGGGTACATGAAGCTCAAAATGCCCGGGCCCAATGGAATCATTACTCCCGCTAGTGATCCGGACACAACACTCTGTGCTGAAAACAAAACAGCCGCATTGGCCCTCGAGGCATTATCCGAAGCCCTTGCGACCGAGGAATTAACTGCGCTGCGCTCCATAGTGGACATGGACGACGTGATACTGGATAAGAGATCCAAGTCCACCTCTTTTAAACCAGCGGATGAAATAGTCAGATTCCAAGTCCACCCTAGGGACCCTACAAAAACAGCCTCCATCGGGGCAAGTTATACCCCGCTGTGGACACTGCACTATGAGAGTTCCTGCACGAGAATTGGGACATATTCGCCTGGCACCCCTCAGACATGCCAGGAATCCCACACAGGCTGGCTGAACACAGCCTTAATATTCTAAAGGGATTCAAGTCAGTCAAGCAGACTCTTCGGCGTTTCTCTGAACCTAAGAGACAAGGTATGGGAGAGGAACTAGCCAAGTTATTGGAAGCGGGATTCATTAGAGAAATAAAACACCCGGACTAGCTAGCAAACCTGGTGATGGTACCAAAGAAGGACAAATCCTGGCGCCTATGTGTCGATTTCAAGGACCTCAACAAGGCTTGCCCAAAGGTTCCCTTACCCCTCCCCCGCATCGATCAAATTATCGATGCTACCGCAGGACACGATTCATTGTGTTTCCTCGACGCATACTCCGGCTACCACCAAATCAAGATGGTGGAGTCCGACCAAGCCATGGGGGCATTTATCACACCATACGACCCCTTCTGTTTCAACACAATGCCTTTTGGGCTCAAAAACACCGGTGCAACATATCAGCGCATGATTCAGACATGTGTGGAGAAACAGATCGGCAAATCAGTAGAGGCATACGTAGATGATGTGGTCGTCAAAACCAAACACGTCGACTCTCTAATAGACGACTTGAGGCTCACATTCGACAACCTCCGAACATACGACATCAAGCTCAATCTGGAAAAATGCGTTTTCGGTGTACCAGCCAGAAAGCTCCTGGGTTTCATTGTCTCCAGTAGAGGAATTGAAGCAAATCCAGCCAAAATCCGAGCTCTGTCACAGTTGGCTATACCAATGGACCTCAAACAAATCCAGAAATTAACCGGATGTGTGGCGGCTCTAAGCCGCTTTATCTCCCGCTTAGGAGAAAAAGGCATTACCCCTTTATCGCCTCCTTCGGTGCACTGAACACTTCTAGTGGACGGACGCTGCCACAGCTGAATTGGAAGAAATAAAAGCCATACTAGCAACCAACCCAATCCTGGCCACGCCAAACATCGGCGAACCAATGTTGTTGTACATTGCGGCAACTCATCAGGTTGTAAGCGCAGTGCTCGTCGTCGAACGAGAAACGGACGGACATAAATCCCCCCTTCAAAAGCCGGTATATTATGTATCCACTGTCCTCACTCCATGCAAATCACGGTACCCACATTATCAAAAGATAGCCTATGCGGTATTCATTGCATCCCGGAAGCTGCGACACTACTTTCAAGAGTGTTCAATTACAGTAGCCTCGAAAGTGCCACTTAATGATATTATAAACAACCGCGACGCCACGGGCCGGATTGCCAAATGGGCCATTGAGCTCCTCCCGTTCGACATAACATACAAACCCCGGCGAGCCACTAAATCGCAAGTATTGTCCGACTTTGTCGCCGAATGGACGGAAGCCGAACTCCCTAAAGAGTACGGCGCATACTCCAATTGGATCATGCACTTCGACGGCTCCAAAATGCTGGCTGGTCTGGGGGCTGTCGTCGTCCTGACGTCCCCAACCGGAGATACAGTTCAACACGTACTACAGATACTGTATACAGACTCCAACAACGTAGCCGAATATGAAGGCCTGTTACATGGTCTTCGGATGGCAGTCTCCATGGGCATTCAACGCCTGGAGGTGTGTGGGGATTCAAACCTTGCAATATCCCAAATAAATGGAGACTTCGATGACAAGGATCCGAAGACGGCGGCCTATCGCAACGCCGTCCTAAAGATGTCAGCTCGGTTCGAGGGGCTCGAATTTCACCATGTGGCTCGAGAAAACAATCAGGCGGCGGATATCCTCGCCCGCATCGGCGCAAAACGCGACGCGGTCCCCCCATCATCTTTTTGGAGAGGTTGTTTAAGCCATCCGTGGTATGGGAAGGGGACACCAGTAACAATAGTCCGAACCCGGCCAAGATGCCCGATACCGAACACTCTGACATAATCGGAGGCTCTGCCACCGAAATAACACCTTCAGCCCACGTAATAATGGCCATCATCGCCCCGTGGACAGAACCATTCCTGGCCTACCTAACTAGGCAGGAACTTCCCGAGGACCAAAATGAGGCGCGCTGCATAGTGCGGCGATCTAAAGCCTATAGGGTCCACGAGGGAGAGCTGTATAAAAAAAGCACTACCGCAGTCCTTCAAAGGTGCATCTCCGAAGAGGAAGGGCGGAAGCTTTTGGCAGAAATTCACGCTGGACTCGGCGGCCACCACGCCGCAGCCCGGGCCCTTGTAAGCAAGGCCTTCCGTACATGTTTTTATTGGCCGACGACCCGGGTAGATGCACAGGACTTGGTCCAATGCTGCGTCGGTTACCAGCTTTTTGCAAACCAAAGCCACATGCCACCCACTACCCTCCAAAAAATCCCCATTACCTGGCCCTTCGTGGTCTGGGGGCTTGAGATGGTTGGACCCCTTAAAGGGGGAACCCATAAGAAAAAATACTTACTGGTCATGGCGGATAAGTTCACCAAATGGGTAGAAGTCAAACCTATTAAAATGGCCGAATCCGGACCGGTGATAGACTTCATATCCGGGGTTGTACACCGTTATGGCGTCCCCCACAGCATCATCACTGACAACGGCACGAACTTTATGGACGACGAGGTAAAACTCTGGTGCAACAACATGGGCATCAAGCTCGATTATGCTTCTGTCTATCACCCATAAACCAACGGCCAAGTTGAGCGAGCGAATGGTCTTATCATGAGCGGCATCAAACCCAGATTAGTGCAGTCTTAAAGGAGTCTAACACGCATTGGGTAGAGGATCTCGACTCCGTACTCTGGGGGCTGCGGACCACGCCGAATCGTACTACCGGATACACACCCTTCTTTATGGTGTACGGCGCAGAGGCGGTTCTGCCCTACGACATAATTCATGACTCACCTCGAGTGTGCATGTATGAAGAAAGAGAATCCGAGCTCAATCGGCAGGACAGTCTGGACACCCTGGAGGAGGAGCGCGACGTGGCAAAAGCACGTTCCGCATTCTATCAGCAACAGGCTCGAAGATACCAAAGCAGAGAAGTATGGGCCAAAACTTATAACGTTGGCGAGCTAGTTCTACGCCTGCCGGAGAAGAAAAAGACCAAGAACGAGCCCAAATGGGAAGGTCCCTTCATTATTGACCAAGTTCTGACCGGTGGAGCATACCGTCTGCGGGATGCACCGAATAATCGACTTGAGCTGAACCCATGGAACGCAGCCAGGCTCCGAAGATTCTACCCCTAGTGTCGGACTCTATGTTCATCTCCTTCCTCTATCCATTTTCGCATATACATTATCTGTCTTTTTTTCTCTTTCTTTCTTTTATTCTTTCTCAAGGCCTTCAAGGGCCAACTTGTGCCTTGCTTGCACACTATTGACGCGCTAACCGCGCTCATGATACCTGGGGGGCTTCTTACACAGAAGCTTAATTATTTATCTAGGCTTCATGCCCCGCACATGTGTTATTCTTCCGCATGTACCTTTTCTTCGCCATTATATGCATCGATATGACTTAAGTTTTGGCCAAGCTGGGTTGCCTGGCTCTTGTATTTATGCCCTACGTTCCCGTTAATTCGGCTAGGGCATAAGGGGAGCACATCTGTGATTGTTACTGCTGGGTCAGCCGGATGTGTACCTCAGACTGGGTGAAGCCGAAAGCTAGCGTTCTTAAGGGAATATTCGGTCGGTGAACAAAAGATGATTTTTATTTATTTTCCATATGTGCCCCCAGATGTTTTTGCCTGCGTCTCCTCTCGCAGTCCGGACATGCACTTTAGGGCATGCGTACCCAGGGAAAGGAACCCTTAACAGAACTATTCTCCCTGGAAGATGTTTCTTACTACCCATGTAATATAACATAACTAGTTGGATACTTGTCTGTTCAAGCACTGATGACCCCTACGCCTGGTTTCCACGCATACCCTAGTTCTTATATAACTGAGTGGGTATTCGGATACACTCCGGACTATTGGGTCCCGAGGTTGAAGCGAAAAGGTCCGCCATGACAAATGATTTACAATCCGGCTAGAAGGCATTATACATGTCACTTTAATTACATAGTCATGTAGACTGACTAAATTCCTCTTCTATACCATCCAACAGGCTATCTAGCCTACAATCCTATTGGGAATACTTTGCGGCTAATTCTACTTGCCCATACACTAAGCTAACGGGGATCTCTTTCCCATCGGGCCCCACAGGTCCGACCTCGGCCATGTGGTTTGGGTCAACCTTGGTATACCGCGTCTTCACCATGGCCCAGGCTTCCCTGGAACCTTGACGGCAGGCCGATATCTTCCATAATTGGAAGCGCCGCCGTGCTCCCTTGAGCTTCTCCGCAAGCTCTCCAATGCCTTCTGGAAGGGAGATGGATGGCCACAAGGCCTGGGCAATACCTTGCATCACCTGCCGAACTTGTTCGTGCAGCTGTGAGAGCTCGGGTAGAAGATCACCCGCAGATCCGGGAATCTCCTCCGCGGGACAACCTGTCAGCATACCTGCAGACATAACTCTATTAGCCGGCTTCTCCGCCGCACCCTTTTAAGGGTTCGTTCAAGCACTTACTGAAAATGCCGCGTCGAAGCCGCTTATTCTCCTTCTCGGAGTCCGCAAGCTGGCCTCAAACATCTTTCAGTTCCACGCTCAGCTTGGTATTGGCATCTTGGAGATTGTTTTTCTCCCGCCTGACCTTAGTCAGCACGCGTTCGCCAGCCTTTAGCTGTCGTACGACATGCTAGTCCTCCGGATTCTCTCTGGAGTCATCTGCAATATCTACTGTTAGATCTGCAGCCATGCCGCACACTATATGGTACCTATCATTCTTTGTAACAAATGTTACCAGCTGGGGACTTTTCAGGTTCCTTCAATGCGGCAATGGCGGCCCGAAGTTGGGTCTTGCATTCCTCCAGCTCCTGTGACAGTCGAGTATTCTTCTCTGTAAGAACCTGCACAATAAATGATCCTTAAATTGGTTGTGCCAACTGTTTCAAGTCTCAGGGGCTACTGATACATATAATCGTCAGATTTGCTTACCCATACATCCCTTACATACTGGTCTGTGGCTCTGGCTAGACCATTTTGAGCAGCACGGAGGTACGCGTCTCCAGAATTGAAGGCATCAAATGCCTCTGGTGAGAAGCAAGCGTCACGGAGTATGGCTCGGCGACGCCTATGATTCATGGCGCTCTCCACTTCTGAATTCGTAGCGGATAGTCTATCCGCATCCTCTGTAGGAGGAGCATCCGGCGTCCTCCCCATGTCGGCTTCCGCCTCTATGTACGGCCCTGGAGCCCGACTGGTGGAAGCATGATCTGCAGCCTCGCCGGACATATTCCGGCGAGTGTTTTTTATATTAAAGAAACATGGACGTCATTACATTTCGAGAAAGACGACAACCATGGAGCGGGGTTTTTTGTCATACCTCTGCGCCGGCGTCTCCGTCCTGACTGATGAAGCTATGTACCTATGGTAGGGCATGGACCTGTCCTAAGTACCCTACCCAAGGACATCCCTAGAAGAAGTCACCTTTCAATTGACTTGGAGTTATCCCACTCGACGGATTCAAGACACTCGACCACGAAGCAATCACTCGACCAAGATCCAACCACTCGACTGCCAGGAGATCTAAAGTCACCCTGCACGCAAACGGTCGGTCATTAAGTAGCTTTTATGGTCATCATGGCACTTTATTAGGGGCGTTACCAGTAACCTCCAGTCTTAATGTACTTTAAACCCTGCATTACTGAGGGCTGGAGGGGCCTGGCGAACTCTATATAAGCCACCCCCCTCCTCAGTATCAAGGGTTCGCACCCCTGTTATTCATACACACATAATTCAGTCGACCGCCTCCGGGCACCGAGACGTAGGGATGTCACTTCCTCCGAGAAGGGCCTGAACTCGTAATCCTCGTGTGCTTACAACTCCTCCATAGCTAAGATCTAGCCTCTCCATACATACCCCCCTACATCACTGTCAGAGTTAGAACCACGATAGTTGGCGCCCACCGTGGGGCGAGGAGTCTTAGCGCCTAGTTGGAGAAGTTGCAATTTTTTCCGATCTCTTTGATCATGGTTTCGGGCGGAGCTTTGGTGGAGGGCCGCGAGATCCGTTTCGGCGCGCTCACGTTCATCGCCGACGACTCTGCTTGGCTTCAGGAGGCTCCACTCGACGTCGACGCGCTCCCCGTCCGCGGGGCGACGCACTTTCGCGCATGCGTCCATGGCGTCCTCCTGTGGCGGTCGTCGACCCAGTATCGGTCGGCTCCTGTGGCATCTCCCCGCCCTGTTTCTCGCCGGCGCAAGCGCTCCGGTCGGTCGAGGCTTCAGAGGTGGGTGAGGCATGCGGTGGCCCGCCAGTCGGCCACCCCACAAGTCGCGGAAATCGAGCCCGACGAATCCCTCTACGGCCTATTCGACCTGTCGACTGGCTCCGCAGAGACCGCATCCGAATGTGACAGCAGTGACCCAGCTGCAGAGGTTCTGGTGATTGATGGGCCACACAGTCCTCTCGGTTTCCCCCGCGCTGACGGAGGCGCGGATGGGGGCGACCCGTCGCGTCCTCACGAGGAGTATCTCCCCGAGCCTCTCACGTCGTTGCAGCAGGAGGAGCTTCGCCGCCGGAACATGGATGCATTCCACACTCCTATCGTTGGAGAAACCCCCAAGGCCCGAGCCTTGGAGGACGTGTGCCTAGCTAACTTGTCCGAGCGCACTCGACTGGAGAATCTCCAGCGAATACTCGATGAGCGAGCGCGTCAATGGGCTCCAGAATCCAGTCGACGTCAACTCTTTCCGCCCCCGCAGGTATATCGTACTCCGATTCAGAATTTGGCGGCTGCGGCCCATATAGCAGAGTTGATTCAGCCCTCCCAGTCAGAGGCTGGCAGAGGCTTGTTGCAAATCAGAGCGTTGCTCCAGGCAGCAGGAGACCAGAATTCCGCTGTTTCTCAGTCGCGGAACAGGATCCATAGTCGATCCGTTGCAGCGGATACAGTCCAGTCGGCTCACAGCCCAAGATCGCCTCCGAGGCATGAGGGACGTGGAGACCGGCGTGATCAGTACAGAAGGAATGAGCAGTATGATCACCGATTCGATCGTGATGATCGATGTCGAGTGCCACCCCCTCCCCCGAGGAGTGGATCATATGTGCCTCGACAGCAGGATAACAGACGCCCTCATAGTGTTGGGCAGAGAATTCCAGTCGACCCCAGGGAACCAGGCTTTGATGCGAGATCCATTCTCGTTCAAGGTTTGGTCGATAGGAATAGAGCTCACCGAGAAGGCCACAACAGAGATGCACCTACCAGTAGCAGAGTACATGTTTCAGGGCCGGAGTGTTTCAGTCGAGCCATCAGAGCCACTGTAATTTCTCCCAACTTCAGGTTGGCGACTGGAGTTAGTAAGTTCACCGGTGAGTCCAAGCCCGATACTTGGCTCGAAGATTACCGAGTGGCTGTCCAGATTGGCGGTGGGAATGATGAGGTAGCCATGAAGCACCTGCCTCTCATGTTAGAAGGCTCGGCCAGAGCGTGGCTGAATCAGTTAGCACCCAACAACATTTACACTTGGGAGGATCTCTCCCGAGTGTTTGTCACCACATTTGAAGGAACATGCAAGCGACCTGCAGGCCTTACGGAATTGCGGTCTTGTGTGTAGAAACCGAATGAAACTCTGAGGGATTACATCCAGAGGTGGATCACATTGCATCACATAGTTGAAAACGTACCAGATCATCAAGCAGTTTGTGCCTTTAAAGAAGGCGTTAAGTACAGAGAATTGAATCTGAAGTTCGGTCGAACCAGAGAGATGTCTCTGAATCGGATGATGGAGATTGCCACCAAATACGCTAATGGTGAAGATGAGGATCGACTCCGGAGTGGCAAGCATAAAACAGTCGCCCAGGAAACCGGAGGAAATTCCAGTCGGAAACAGAAGCGGAAAGCCGAGCCAGCCGCTCCTGGAGAGGCCCTGGCCGTAACCCAGGGAAAATTTAAGGGAAAACCCAAAGGACCTTGGAACCCCAAGAAAGTTAAAGACCAAGATGGAAATGATGTTTTGGATCTACCGTGTCACATCCACACCAAGAAAGATGAAGAGGGTAAACTCATTTACCCAAAGCATACCACACGACAGTGTCGGCTTCTGATCCAGCAGTTTCAGGGCAAGCAGTCCAAAGATAAGGAAAAGGAGTCGGACAAAGTTGAGGACAAGGAAGATAGTGACGATGGGTACCCCAGGTCAATTCCACCCTGATGATTTTTGGTGATGTTGAGAGCAAAATTCGACTGAAGGTTATTAACCGTGAGGTAAATATGGTTGCTCCGGCAACACCCAATTATCTGAAGTGGTCCCAGACTGCCATCACATTCGACCAGTCTGATCACCCTACGCACATTGCCACCCCTGGGAGGCAAGCTCTGGTGGTCGACCCAGTTGTCGAAGGCACTCGACTGACCAAAGTCCTGATGGATGGAGGCAGCGGTTTGAACATACTGTATGCAGAAACATTGAAAGGGACGGGCATTCCGATGTCCAGGCTCAGTACCAATAACATGAGTTTCCATGGAGTCATTCCGGGAAAGAAAGCCGAGTCACTCGGCCAAATTGCTCTTGATGTGGTTTTCGGTGATTCCAAGAATTACCGCAAGGAAAAGTTGACATTTGAAGTTGTGGATTTCCAAAGTGCTTATCACGCTATTTTGGGCAGGCCAGCTTATGCACGCTTCATGGCTCGACCATGTTATGTGTATCTCAAATTGAAGATGCCTGGTCCCAAAGGTGTGATCACTGTTACAGGCAATCGGAAGAAAGCAGAAGAATGTTTTCAGAAAGGCTCAAAGATTGCTGACGCTCAGATGGCAGTGGTCGAGATGCAAGAGTATCAGAAGACTGTAGATCCGAGTGAGTTGCTACGAGCTAAGAATCCTGCTTCAGAATCAGCTTTTCAGTCGTCCGGTGAAACGAAGGCGGTTCACATTCACCCGACCGATCCCAATGCTGCTCCGACTCACATCTCAACGACGGTCGACTCCAAATAGGAAGAAGCGCTCATCCAGTTCCTCCATGAGAACTGGGACATCTTCGCATGGAAGCCTATTGACATGCCTGGAGTTCCCAGGGGGCTGGCTGAGCACCGTCTATGAGTCGACCCAAAATTTAAACCTGTGAAAGAACATCTTCGACGGTCCGCCGTCCAGAAGAGGAAGGCCATTGGCGAGGAGGTGGCTCGGCTCTTAGCAGCGGAGTTCATCCGAGAAATTTACCACTCCGAGTGGCTCGCCAATGTTATCATGGTCCCCAAGAAGGACAAGTCACTTCGCATGTGCATTGATTTCAAGCATATCAATCGGGCCTGCCCGAAAGATCATTTTCCTATTCCCCGCATCGACCAGATAGTCGACTCGGCTGCGGGATGTGAGCGTTTATCTTTTCTAGACGCCTATTCCGGGTACCATCAGATCCGTCTGTACGGGCCCAACGAGATCAAAACAGCTTTCATCACTCCATTCAGGTGCTTCTGTTATGTCACCATGTCGTTCGGCCTCAAGAATGCCGGAGCCACGTTCATGAGGATGATTCAGAAGTGTTTGCTCACTCAAATGAGTCGGAATGTGGAGGCATACATGGATGATATTGTGGTCAAGTCATGGAAGGGTTCCGACCTACTGACTGACCTTGCTGAAACCTTTGCCAACCTCAGGAGGTATGATATCAAGCTCAATCCGTCAAAGTGCACATTCGGAGTTCCAGGTGGGAAGTTACTTGGTTTTCTCGTTTCCGAACGGGGAATCGACGCCAATCCTGAAAAAATTGGTACTATACTCCGGATGAAACGTCCTGTGTGTGTGCATGACGTCCAGAAGCTTACAGGATGCTTGGCCGCTTTAAGTCGATTCATCTCTCGCCTCGGTGAAAAGGCATTGCCTCTTTACCGACTGATGAAGAAGTCCGACAAGTTCGAGTGGACTCCAGAAGTTGATGCAGCGTTTACAGAGCTCAAAGCTCTGCTCTCCACCCAGCCGGTGCTTGTTGCCCAATCAGCAAGGAGCCTTTGCTGATTTACATTGCAGCCACAGGACAAGTTGTCAGTACAGTACTTACGGTCAGCGCCCAGTATATTATGTTTCTGAAGTTTTGACTCCTTCAAAGCAAAGATATCCTCATTACCAGAAGCTTGTATATGGGATTTATATGACCACGAAGAAGGTTGCACATTACTTCTCTGATCAGTCCATTATAGTCGTCAGCGACGCTCCACTATCAGAGATTTTGCACAACAGAGATGCAACTGGTCGAGTGGCCAAATGGGCGATTAAACTTCTTCCCCTAGATATCAAGTTTGAGGCAAAGAAAGATATCAAGTCCCAAGCAATTGCAGATTTCATCGCCGAGTGGATCGTACAGCAACTTCCGACTCAAGTTCACTCGGAGCACTGGACCATGTTCTTCGATGGATCTAAGATGCTGAATGGTTCCGGTGCTGGGGTAGTATTGGTTTCCCCCCGAGGAGATAAGCTCAGATATGTTCTCCAGATTCACTTCGATTCCTCCAATAACGAAGCAGAATATGAAGCACTTTTGTATGGGTTGCGCATGGCCATTTCACTCGGCGTCCGTCGCCTCATGGTCTATGGCAACTCAGATTTGGTGGTTAATCAGGTGATGAAAGAGTGGGACGTCAGAAGTCCAGCTATGACTGGTTATTGCAATGCAGTGAGAAAGTTAGAGAAGAAATTCGAGGGGTTAGAGCTTCATCACATCCCCCGACTGAAAAATCAAGCGGCTGATGATTTGGCAAAGATAGGCTCCAAGAGAGAAGCCATCCCCAGCAATGTGTTTTTGGAACACATCCACTCACCATCAGTCCAAGAAGATCCTTTTATAGATGAAGCCCCGCAGCCAAAGAGTGCCACAGATCCGACTGAAGTTGAAATTCCGGCAGTGGTCGACCTAATCATGGAAGTTTTGGCAATCACCCCCGACTGGACGATACCGTACATCGTGTATATCCTGAGAAAGGAACTCCCGGAAGACGAAGAAGAGGCTCGACAGATCGTCCGTCGATCCAAGGGCTTTACAGTCATAAAGGGACAGTTGTATAGAGAAAGCGTGACTGGAGTCGGTCAGAAGTGTATAACACCAGAAGAAGGTCAGATAATCCTTGATGATATCCACTCGGGGACCTATGGTCATCATGCGTCCTCTCGGACCATTGTGGCTAAAGCATACCGAGCGGGATTTTACTGGCCAAGAGCGAATGAAATGGCAAAAGAGATAGTCGACAAGTGTGAAGGGTGCCAGTTCTACTCCAACATGTCGCACAAGCCTGCATCAGCCCTGAAGACCATTCCACTCGTCTGGCCCTTCGCTGTTTGGGGACTGGACATGGTTGGCCCATTGAGAACAGGCAGGAGCGGTTTCACACATGTGCTTGTGGCAGTCGACAGGTTTACCAAATGGATTGAAGCTAAGCCTATCAATAATCTTGATGCTTGCACTGCTATCAGTTTCGTCAGAGAGTTAACATTCAGATATGGAGTCACGCATAGCATCATCACCGACAATGGGTCAAACTTTGATTCAGACGAGTTCAGAGCTTTTTGCGCCTCTCAAGGCACACAAGTCGACTACGCATCGGTCGCCCACCGCCAGTTGAATGGACAAGCAGAAAGGGCAAATGGTCTGATTCTCAAAGGACTAAAGCCTCGGCTGATGCGTGATCTCAAGCACGCAGAAGGCGCTTGGGTCGACGAGCTTCCGTCAGTTCTGTGGGGATTGAGGACCACCCCGAATCGGTCGACTGGAAGAACTCTGTTCTTTCTGGTTTACGGAGCGGAAGCAGTCCTGCCGAGTAATCTACTTCACAATGCACCCCGAGTCGAGCTTTATACCGAAGATGAAGCAGAACAAGCCCGGCAAGACGCAGTCGACCTCCTGGAAGAAGAAAGAGAAATGGCTATGATCCGATCGACCATCTTTCAGCAAGACTTGCGTCGATTCCATGCCAGAAATGTGAAGAGTCGAGCCTTCCAAGAGGGAGATTTGGTCCTCCGAGTGGATCAGCAGAAACCACACAAGATCGCTCCTACTTGGGAAGGTCCCTTCATTGTCACCAGAGTCCTCCACAATGGAGCGTATCACCTTTACAATTTCGATCGCTAGATCGATGAGCCACGAGCTTGGAATGCAGAACTGCTCCGCCCCTTTTACACTTGAATTCTCACTTGGATGAGATGTAATAAGAAAAACTTCTGTAGTCTATTTATCAAAGACAAGAGTGTTACAAATTTTCTTATAATTGTTGTCGCTTTTGTTTGCGTGTGAAATCCCCCAGTGGGTGGCTTAGCTGCGAATCCATTTCGCCTAAGTTTGTAAAAAAATCCTACCGAGTGGTGAGCCAGACTCCCACTCGAAGGCTTAGCTGCAGCCCAGTGCTCGCCTAATTGTTTAAAAATCCTACCGAGTGGCGAGAAAACCTCCCACTCGGAGGCTTAGCTGCAGCCCAGTGCTCGCCTAAGTGTTTAAAAATCCTACCTAGTGGTGAGCCAGACTCCCACTCGGAGGCTTAGCTGCAGCCCAGTGCTCGCCTAAGCGTTTAAAAATCCTACCGAGTGGTGAGCCAGACTCCCACTCGGAGGCTTAGCTGCAGCCCAGTGCTCGCCTAAGTGTTTAAAAATCCTACCGAGTGGAGAGAAAACCTCCCACTCGGAGGCTTAGCTGCAGCCCAGTGCTCACCTAAGTGTTTAAAAATCCTACCGAGTGGTGAGCCAGACTCCCACTCGGAGGCTTAGCTGCAGCCCAGTGCTCGCCTAAGCGTTTAAAAATCCTACCGAGTGGTGAGCCAGACTCCCACTTGGAGGCTTAGCTGCAGCCCAGTGCTCGCCTAAGCGTTTAAAAATCCTACCGAGTGGAGAGCAAACCTCCCACTCGGAGGCTTAGCTGCAGCCCAGTGCTCGCCTAAGTATTTAAAAATCCTACCAGGTGGTGAGCAGACCTCCCACTCAGGGGCTTAGCTGCAGTCCAGTACTCGCCTAAGTTTGAAAAAATCCTACCGAGTGGAGAGCAGACCTCCCATTCGGGGGCTTAGCTGCAGTCCAGTACTCGCCTAAGTTTGAAAAAAATCCTACGGAGTGGAGAGCAGACCTCCCACTCGGGGGCTTAGCTACAATCCAGTATTCTCCTAAGTTTGAAAAAAATCCTATCGAGTGGAGAGCAGACCTCCCACTCGGGGGCTTAGCTGCAGTCCAGGACTCGCCTAAGTTTGAAAAAAATCCTACCGAGTGGAGAGCAGAGCTCCCACTCGGGGGCTGAGCTGCAGTCCAGTACTCGCCTAAGTTTGAAAAAAATCCTACCGAGTGGAGAGCAGACCTCCCACTCGGGGGCTTAGCTGCAGTCCAGTACTCGCCTAAGTTTGAAAAAATCCTACCGAGTGGAGAGCAGACCTCCCACTCGGGGGCTTAGCTGCAGTCCAGTACTCTCCTAAGTTTTTAAAATCCTACCGAGTGGAGAGCAGACCTTCCACTTGGAGACTTAGCTACAACCCAGTGCTCACCTAAGTACGGAACACATCCCAGTCCGCAAGGACGACGAGGTGCAAATCGACTGCTACCTTCTCCTTCGGAGCTGCACCACAAATACAAAGTTATTTCGAGTGAAGATCAAGTTCCACTCGATAGATAATTCATGAAGATATTCATCGATAAATCAAGTTCAGATAAGATCCAAAGGTCCTAGACCGCAGATCAAAGTACTCGAGCCTCCAGCTCGATAGAGTTTAACGGTTACAAAATCCACTCGGCATTCCGAGGCAAATTTAAAGTGAAGCATAAAAGTTTTTATTCCTCAGGCGGAGGACTGGAAGGGGCGACGAACTCGTCCAAGTCGATCCCATCTGCAATGCGAGTGGCAGCAGCAATGAAAGTCTCCATGAAGTCTTGAAAGTTGTGCTTACTGGTATTGGCAACTTGGATGGCGGCCAACTTTTCTTCTCGCGCCTCCTTGCAGTGGACGCGGACCAGAGACAGAGCGACGTCAGCGCCACATCTAGCAGAAGATTTCTTCCATTCCGCCACTCGACCTGGGACTTAATTCAGTCGAGTCATCAGGGACTCGAGGTCATTCTGAAGCGTCGTCCTAGGCCAGAGCGACATGTTGATCCGCGACATCGCAACCTTCAACCGAGCAAGATAGTCAACAACGCCGGCAACACGAGATTCCAGTCGGAGCACGTTCATAGCAGCCTCGTCCTTCACTGGAGAATTGATGGGGTCCAAGTCTGTCTCTACTCGACTGGTCTCCTCTTCGAAGTTCTGGCAGAATTCTGTAAACACAATTCAAGGATAAGTCAGTGGCTCTATGCAGGTTTGGTAACTGCAAGTCAGTCGGGCCGGAGTAATTACCCTCGAGCATGACGAACAGCTTCTTGGCGAGTCCACCGAGATAAGCCTCCAGATCGTTCCTCTTCCCCGCCAGTTCACTTGCCTTGTCATTTAGAGCTATATTGCCATTCTTCAGACGACTGACCTCTCGATTAGCCGCGTCGAGAGCAATTTTCAGCCTGGAGTTTTCCTTTTCAAGAGTACCGACTGAAGCCAGTTTTTCTTCAGCAAGCTTCGTTTTGTTCAGGGCCTCCTTCTGCGCTTCGGCAAGGTCTTGATCCTTCTTCTTCAGAGCCTCCTCCATTTTGTCTGCGAAAGAGAAAGTGGGATCAACATCGAGGACGGCCAGAAAGAAAGGACAGTCGACAAAAGCTCACCAGCCATACCTTTTGCTTCGTCCCTCGCCTTCTGCAAGTTCTCCTGAGCAAGCTTCAAGTCAAGGTTCAGCTGGATCTGTTTGTTCTCCAACTCAGTGTAGCGAGCCACAAGTTCGCAGGATTTCTACAAAAAATCAGTCGACAGACATCCAAGATAAGTTGCTTCCGAGTAACCAAGAGACAATGATGGCGTTTCTGAGACTACAGCAAAATCAAAAACATTCGACAATAGTCTCGGGGACTACACCCAGTGGGTGCACTTAGCGTGCCCCCACTGGTTTGACCAAAAAAAATCGACTGCCCGCAGTCGACCATGTACAGTTCCATTCGACATGGCCTGACTAGACCGAGTGAAGAAGTTCAGCTAAAGCAACACAATATAAAGACTACAGTCGACTGCCAGCAGTCCACCATAGTCTCGGGGACTACACCCAGTGGGTGCACTTAGCGTGCCCCCACTCGTCAAAAAGATTAATAGACACACCCAGTGGGTGTACAGATATAAAGATTTCGGAAAAGAGATTCTTCAGATAGCATATCCTAACAGAACATGCGGTGAATCGACTGACCTGGACGTTGCTCTGAAGAGCTGAACTCGCGTCATAAGCTGCTTGGCTGGCTTCCCGAGCCACCTTCACTTGCTCCATCATGATCCCCGCCTGGCGTATAGCCTCTTTAGCGGCACCCACTTGGTCCTCAGGGACGTGGTGTGTGGCAAAAAGCGAAGGCGGATTTGCAATCGACGTCGAAGGCCGGACACTCGTCAGAGGTTCAGCGAAGGTCACAGAAGCCCGAGTGGTATCACCACCCTCCCGGACTGCGGCCTCAGGCGCCGGAGTAGTTTGTGGGGTCTTGCCAGCCGGCGCCCTCCTGTTCCTTCGTGCCCTCAGCGGCACTTTGTCGTCATCATCAGGGAGGTCAATGACATGAGGAGGAGCTACAAGAAAAATCCAATCGACCGGAATTATAAGAAATCGTCAGTCGACTAAAAGCAGAGCATCAGTAATCGTACCGGGGTTGGCGGTAACAGCGTCTTCCATCTCTTGATCATCGTCCTTGGCGGAGATCTCCGAGGTGGCAGCACTGCAAATTTCGAAAGTCAGTCAGCTTATTCAATGAGTTGACCAAGAGTCCGTCACGTTCGACAAAGGAAAACAAATTCTACTATTACCCAGAAATGGTGGGGACAGTCATCTTCATCTTGGGCAGAGCCTTGGGCGGCTTGGACGGCGTCGTGCGTGGGTGCTTGGGAGCTTTTTCTGTCAGCGCTGGAGATGAGGTCTGAGGGCGCTTCGACGACTGCCCAACAGGGACAGTCGCCTTACCACGTTCTCGCGCAGGGTCGTGTGTAAGCTTGGATCGCCGTTCCGAGCGGGGAGGTTCGACTTCTTCCTCCTCCTCTTCACTGGAGTCGTCGTTGTCATCCCCCTCTCCTTCGCCGTCAGATTCCCACTCTTCTCTCTCATCTCCACTTTCGCCTCCGCTCGCCTCTCCTTCCTCGGCCTGCTCCTGTGCTCCATTGGGTGTCGAGTACATCTCAGTAGTGGCCTAGAGGACAACAAACAAGACAAAAGTCAATCGACTGATCCAAAGAGAACAAATAAAGAAAGCAAGATCACAGTCGAAAACGCAAGGTCAGACCTTGTCCACTTCGTATGTTTGGTCGAGTGGAGGAATCCTACTGGCTCCTCGGGGGTTGTCCTTGTTCCCTGTGATACTCGACAGCCACCCTTCCAACATCTCGTCAGTGACCTCCTTTGGGTGAATCCGAGTGGTGTCTTCGAGACCCGAGTACAGCCACATCGGGTGGTCACGAGCCTGAAGCGGTTGGATGCGCCTCCGAAGGAAGACTTCCAACAAGTCCATGCCAGTCACACCCTCGCGGACAAGCTGAACCACTCGACCGACCAGCACCTTGACTTGCGCCTTTTCCTCCGACATCACTTTCAGAGAGGCAGGTTTTTGTGCTTGATTCAGAGAAAAAGGGGGAAGCCCAGTCGACTGTCCTGGGGTCACCTGGTCTATACAGTAAAACCAAGTCGACTGCCACCCACGGACTGACTCGGGAAAAGTGATAGACGGAAACGAATTTTTTCCCATCATCTGGATCGCCAGGCCCCCGCACAGCTAGATCACCCGCGTCCGTTCGTCACTCGACTTGGCCTTCTTGTACGACTGAGAGCGGCAAGTGAAGATGTGCTTGAAGAGTCCCCAATGGGGGCGGCAACCCAAGAAGTTTTCACACAAGGAAACGAAAGCATCAAGGTACACAATAGAATTGGGAGTAAAGTGATGGAGCTGCGCTCCGAAGAAGTTCAAGAAGCTCCGGAAAAAAGGATGAGGAGGCAGAGAGAATCCACGATCGATATGGGTGGTGAGGAGGACGCACTCACCATCAAGAGGCTGGGGTTCGACTTCTTTCCCCGGGAGGCGCACAGATTCGTGGGGAATGAATCCCCCCTCAACCAGATCATCGAGATCATCCTGCCGAATCACCGACGGCATCCAGTCGCCCTGGATCCAATCCTTGGGCAGAGCAGTCCTCGAGGAAGATTCGCCCCGAGTGGACTTCTTCCCCTTCCCCTGCACCGCCGCCTTCTTTGCGCGCTCCAGAGCCGACGTCTTCTCCTTCACCATCATCGCCGGCGAAGCTCGAACAGGCCTACGGCACCAAGGTGAGAGCGGAGGTGGCGGAGGATCTTGTGAAGGAAGGGGGAAAAGTGAAGGCGCACTGTTCGGGGGTCCCGAGCCGGCAGCTTATAAGAGGTCGCTTCCGAGTGGCTGACCGGTAGGCCCAGGAAATCCCGTCAAATCCCGCAACAGGCGCACGCGGTACGTGGTGAAAAGGGTGGCGCGGGGATTGAGGAGCTTCCATCCTATCCCATCCGATTACTGCGGCCGCCCCCATCCCGCGCGCTTCCCGAAATTCAAATCCCACAAAATCCGCGGGCCGCAGAACAACTCGTCAAACAGAAGATCCCTTTCACACCGTCACTCGGAACTTCACAAGTAAATAAATTCACTCGACAAGAGGCCAAGAATGGATCAAGGCGACTGAAAGAAGTTGACGACGTCATCCGTGACAATTGATCCAAAACAAGACATTCATATAACATGAAGAACCAGTCGGAAAGATCCCCAACTCCTTCCCCACTCGAACCTCGATCCATTCGGGGGTTAATGATGAAGCTATGTACTTAGGGTAGGGGCATGGACCTGTCCTAAGTACCCTACCCAAGGACATCCCTAGAAGAAGTCACCTTTCAATCGACTTGGAGTATCCCACTCGACGGATTCAAGACACTCGACCACGAAGCAATCACTCGACCAAGATCCAACCACTCGACTGCCAGGAGATCTAAAGTCACCCTGCATGCAAACGGTCGGTCATTAAGTAGCTTTTATGGTCATCATGCCACTTTATTAGGGGCGTTACTAGTAACCTCCAGTCTTAATGTACTTTAAACCCTGCATTACTGAGGGCTGGAGGGGCCTGGCGAACTCTATATAAGCCACCCCCTCCTCAGTATCAAGGGTTCGCACCCCTGTTATTCATACACACATAATTCAGTCAACCGCCTCCGGGCACCGAGACGTAGGGCTATTACTTCCTCCGAGAAGGGCCTGAACTCATAATCCTCGTGTGCTTACAACTCCTCCATAGCTAAGATCTAGCCTCTCCATGCATACCCCCCTACATCACTGTCAGAGCTAGAACCACGACACTGACCGCCTTCCTTTTTGGCCTACCCGGCCTCGGTGCCTCTTGTTGGCGAGTTGCTGCGGGTTCGGCATGGCGTCCCGAATGCCTTCCCTGTAAAACACCATGTGTATATGGTAGGAGAAGTTTCTAAAAGGGGATTCTAGTTTTTGGAGTTGGGATTTTGTTTTTTCTTACGTGCGATGTAGGGAGCAGTCCAGGATAGTCGGCCATAATGGCCACCATGGTGTCATCACCGCTCAATTGATAGAACTGCCTGTCTAACAGCTCCACGAATATGTCCGTATCTTCTTCGAGTCCAGGACCGAGGGCCCGGTTAGGGTCCTCTAGTTGTGGAGATGGGCTGTTGACCTCCCTTATGGCTTTTCGCAGTTCCTTCCGTATAATGGCAAGGTGAGTACCTACGGCAAATAATGCGGGAAGAATGGGAGTAAGGAGATATAACTCACCCAGCTTGGAGGGTTGTACATGGAGAATCCATCCCGTGGCTTGATGCGGATGAACTCCTCTTCCTCTCCCTTGGACAACTCGGACATAATTTTTGCTAAAGTAGCAGCGTTGTCCAGACCCTTACACCCACAATGGGTGGCATCATCTTCCCCGTTAAAACACCACAGGGGGTGCCCTCGATATTGAAGTGGCTGCACTCCCCGCATTATGCATATTGACATAACCTCGATTACTGTCAATTCTGATTGAGCCAGCGCTTTAATCCGGTTCATCAGGTAAAGGACTTCTCCGTTGTGTTACTCCTAGGGGCTCCGTGGGCGCCAACTTTGGCGTTTCTTCAGAGGAGCATTGTTGAACTCAGGAAGACCCCGCCGAACAGGGTCCGGAAGGGGGACGTCCTCCATATAAAACCATTCCGAAGGCCAGTCTTCAGACGCCTTCTTCGGAGTACTGGACAGGTATCCGGTTTCGGCGATGCGCCATATTTTAGCTCCGCCCACTTGATAAAGTGACCCCTTCTGTGTGCGGGGGACGAGGCAAAATAACCTTTTCCACAGCTCGAAATGAGCCTCGCAGCCTAGAAATAAGTAAGGAACAAGGCACACCCGCTCCCTCGTAGAGGGGCTGGGAAGCTCTACGCTTTCTCCCCGCCATTGTAGGTGGCGAGCCCGGCTCGGACGGGAACCATATACGCTGGAGGGAGAAATCCCTGAGTCTGTAGTTCGACTAATCGACTGTGTGAGACGGGGGCGAGAGGAGGAGCTGCGGTGGTCGGCCATGTTGGAGTGGATTTTTCCGAAGCGCGCTCCGATGGATTCTCACTGTGGGAGGATGGTATGGAGTGGATGTAAGAATCCCCATCCCTTTAATAGACAATTTATTTATCTGGCTAGGGGGGCGAATGTAAAAACTCCCTGACTCCTCGTATTCATTCGACGCGTGGAAGATAGCCCTTATTGGGCACAAAAGCCAAGAAGTCCAACATTTATGGTGCCGCACACTACTTGACAAACATTCAAAATTTGGAGAAGAACCCGCCTTGCAATGCCGAAGACAATACTGCGTGTCGGACTTGACGTCATTGAAGCCTGGTTCGGGGGCTACTGTGGGAGTCTTGGATTAGGGGGTCTCCGGACAGCCGGACTATATCCTTTGGCCGGACTGTTGGACTATGAAGATACAAGATTGAAGACTTCGTCTCATGTCTGGATGGGACTTTTACTTGGCGTAGAAGGCAAGCTAGGCAATACGGATATGCATATCTCCTCCTTTGTAACCGACCTTGTGTAAACCCTAGCCCCCTCCGGTGTCTATATAAACCAGAGGGTTTTAGTCCGTAGGACAACATACTATCATACCATAGGCTAGCTTCTAGGGTTTAGCCTCTCTGATCTCGTGGTAGATCAACTCTTGTACTGCTCATATTATCAAGAACAATCAAGCAGGACATAGGGTATTACCTCCATCAAGAGGGCCCAAACCTGGGTAAAACATCGTGTCCCCTGCCTCCTATTACCATCCACCTTAGACGCACAGTTCGGGAACCCCTACCCGAGATCCGCCGGTTTTGACACCGACACCCACCCACCATCCTCTCTCTCCACCTTTTCTCCTCTCTCTCTTATGCTCCACGCACAGGCCATGCCGGTGCACGCCACCTCCGCCTAATACATGCACCGCCGCGGTGTGCAGTAGCTCCTTGGTGCAACTAGCGGCGTGGCAAGCGCGGGCGCTGTGGAAAGCAGGCGGGCGCGGCGCGCCGCGGGCGGGCGCGGCGCGCCGCGGGCGGGCGCGGCTAGAGCTGCTGCGGGCGCGGGCGTGGCTGGAGCGGGGCAGCAGGGCGCGGGCACGGGGCAGCAGGGCACGGCTGGAGCTTCTTGCGGACGCGGGCGCGGCGCAGGCGAGGCCGACACGAGCGGGGCGAGGCGGGCCCGAGGGCGAGGCCGGCCGAGCGGGGCAAGGCGGGCACGAGCTGTGCGAGGCCGGCGCGAGCGGGGCGAGGAGGGCACGAGGGCAAGGTTGGCACGCGCGAGTGGGGCAAGGCGGGTGAGGGAGTCCTGGATTAGGGGGTGTCCGGACAGCCGGACTATATCCTTTGGACGGACTGTTGGACTATGAAGATGCGAGATTGAAGACTTCGTCCCGTGTCTGGATGGGACTCTACTTGGCGTGAAAGGCAAGCTAGGCAATACGGATATGTGTATCTCCTCCTTTGTAACCGACCTTGTGTAACACTAGCCCCCTCCGGTGCCTATATAAACCGGAGGGTTTTAGTCCATAGGACGACATACAATCATACCATAGGCTAGCTTCTAGGGTTTAGCCTCTTTGATCTCGTGGTAGATCAACTCTTGTAATACTCATATCATCAAGAACAATCAAGCAGGACGTAGGGTATTACCTCCATCAAGAGGGCCCGAACCTGGGTAGACATCGTGTCCCCTGCCTCCTGTTACCATCCGCCCTAGTCGCACAGTTCGGGACCCCCTACCCGAGATCCGCCGGTTTTGACACCGACATTGGTGCTTTCATTGAGAGTTCCACTGTGTCGTCACCATAAGGCTTGATGGCTCCTTCGATCATCACTAGCGATGCGGTCCAGGGTGAGGCTTTCCTCCCCGGACAGATCTTCGTATTCGGTGGCTTCACACTGCGGGCCAATTCGCTTGGCCATCTGGAGCAGATCAAGAGCTTCGCCCATGACCAATAGGTCAGATTTGGAAACTTGAATTACACGTCCGACATCCGCAGAGACTTGATCTTCGACGGATTCGAGCCCATGCCGGACGCGCCGCACAGTCGCGACGAGCAAGACGTAACTCTGCCGTCGAACAGTGTTCGGGATATCGCATCCGCAGCTACTTCGGCCATTAATCTGAAGCAAATCGCGCCATCCGAGAACGGAGGTGTAGACCCCGCCATGGAGGCCACACTCTCAGTGGCGATAGAGCCAGATACTGACTTCACCCCTTTCGAGAGTCGCGTCGCTGAACCACTGGATTTATCCCCGGCCACGGACTCCGAGCCGCCTACATCCGTGCCTGTTGAATCCGACGGGGTGCTGATCATGGAGTTCACCTCCGCGGATATCTTTCAGCACTCACCTTTCGGAGATGTGCTAAATTCATTAAGGTCTCTCTTCCTGTCAGGAGAACCTTGGCCGAACTATGTCCGGCTAGAATGGGATGTAGACGATGAAGAAATTCACTGCCCACCCACCACCCACTTAGTAGCCACTGTCGACGACTTAACCGACATGCTCGAATTCGACTCCGAAGACATCAAGGGTATGGACGACGATGCAGGAGATGAACAGGAACCACCGCCCACAGGGCGCTGGACCGCCACTCCATCACATGACGTATACATGGTGGATACACCCAGAGATGGCAATGGCAAAGAGACAGCAGAGGATGACCCCTCCAAGAAGCAACCCAAGCGCCGACGTCAGCGGCGCCGCTCTAAGTCCCGCCATAGCAAAAACAGCGATAACAACGCAAGAGGAAATAATAGTCCAGTCGACTCTAGAAGAAATGACGACTGCACCACCCCGGCGGCAGAGCACGATCAAGATGCAAATTGCAAACATAGTACGAATCCGACGTCCGACCACGACGACGCCAAGGATAAGCCTCATCAAAACCCGCTCGGGGAAGAAAACAGTCCGGACGAAGATGCACACATCATCTCGGAAACGCACTTGGAGCAAGAAAACCTCCGTAGAAGGCTTATTGCCACAGCGAGGAGCCTGAAGAAACAGAAGCAAAGGCTCAAGGTCGCACAAGATACGCTCAATAGCAAGTGGAACAAAGTAACAAAGTATGGTGGAAGTTACCATAAAAATAGCTATCCAAAGCGCAAGCTATTACCGGAATTCGACGATGAGGCCTTAGAGCCCATACATGCGAAAAGTGATACAGCCAACCGGCCGGATCCAGCACCCTGTGAACGCGATAGAGCGGCTAACAAAGTCGCGCATAAGTCAACACACGATCTACGTGAGAACTTGCATCAAAAATCCGGCGCGACCAGATCTATCTATGGATCTAGGAAGTGCGCTACGGTAGACAACCAACACCGAATACTACAATCGTCCGAACACCATGGCGCATCCCAATACAGGGGTGCCGCACACCCCTTATGTTTCACTGATGAGGTGCTAGATCACGAATTCCCAGACAGATTCAAACCGGTGAACATAGAGGCGTACGAAGGAACCACAGACCCTGGAGTCTGGATAGAGGACTTCATCCTCCATATTCATATGGCTCGTGGAGACGACCTCCATGCCATTAAATACTTGCCCCTCAAGATTCAAGGGCCAGCTTGGCACTGGCTGAAAAGCCTCCCCGAAAACTCAATTGGAAGTTGGGAGGAGCTCGAGGACGCTTTTCGGGCCAATTTTCAAGGGACTTATGTCCGACTTCCGGATGCAGACGATTTAAGTCATATAATCCAACAGTCCAGAGAGTCCACCCGAAAGCTTTGGAACAGGTTCCTCACCAAGAAGAACCAAATTGTCGACTGTCCGGACGCCGAAGCCTTAGCAGCTTTTAAACACAGTGTCCGAGACGAATGGCTCGCCAAACACCTCGGCCAAGAAAAACCGAGAACAATGGCAGCCCTAACAAGCCTCATGACCCACTTTTATGTGGGCGAGGACAGCTGGTTGGCCCGTAACAGCACCAGCGACCCAAGCACATCCGAGGTCAGGGATGGCAATGGCAAACCACGACGCAACAAAAACAAGCGTCGAAATAAAGAAGGTAGCCTAGATAACATGGTGGTAAATGCCGAATTCAGGGGCTCCCGACCAGGTCAGCGGAAAAAGCCTTTCAAAGGCAGCAGAGAAGGACAATTTGGCCTAAACAAAATTGTTGACAAACTCTGTCACATTCACGGCACCCCAGACAAACCTGCAAATCATACCCACAGAGAATGTTGGGTCTTCAAGAAGGCCAGTAAGCTAAACGCCGAACACAAAGGGGAAGAGACACCAAGCGAAGACGAGGATGAACCTCGCCAGCAAAACACGGGAGGACAGAAAAAGTGCCCACCAGAGATTAAAACAGTAAACGTGATCCATGCGACAAAGAGGAGAAGCAATCATGCACTCTGATGCACACGTGCCATAGAGCCCGTCACCCCTAGGTTCAACCCCTGGTTGGCCTGCCCAATCACTTTTGATCGTAGGGATCATGATACAAATATCCGGCGCGAAGGACCGACGGCCTTGGTGTTAGACCCAATAATAAATGGGTACCATTTCACACGGGCCCTCATGGACGGCGGCAGTGATCTAAATCTGATATATCAGGACACAGTCCGCAAAATGGGGATAGACCAAACACAAATAAGCCACAGTAATACTACCTTAAAGGGAGTAATACCAGGCCAAGAGGCCTACTGTACGGGCTCTCTACTACTATAGGTAGTATTCGGTTCTCCTGATAACTTCCGAAGCGAAAGGTTAACTTTTCACATTGCCCCATTCCGAAGTGTCTATCAAGCACTACTCGGAAGAACGGCTTTCACTCGTTTTAACGCAATACCGCATTATGCTTTTCTCAAGCTTAAGATGCCCAGTCCACGCGGCATCATCTCGATTAGCGGAAATACCGAATGTTTCCCATGTACGGAAGAGGATGCGGCGACTCTAGCAGCCGCAAACTAGACGGCCTCACCAACCAGAAAAATGGCAGGTCGTCAAGACCACGGACACGATCAAATGAATCCGGCGTTCCATCATATATGCATGAGATTGGTTTTCGAACCCTCATAAACGATACCAGGGGATTCCCGCGTGTAATCAGGGCTAGCCCGGCTCAACTAGGCTTCTCTTGAATTTTGATAGTTCATTGACAATAACCAATTCCTCTTTTTGGCACGACAATTTTCACCTAAGTTCTTTCCTTTTGCAGATGACAATCGTGCTACACCCGTCCAGGACACGACACAATGAAGACACAGGCGCAGACGTGCAGCAGGGACCCGTCCAAAGGTTTCTTTTTAGATTAAGACCCCGCGTAAACCTTTTTTTACTGTCTCTTGTTGCTCACATCCTCCGGATACTCCACACAACCGAGAAGGATGCTGGCGTTATTGGCATGTGGCCGCGCCAGAATTTTGCACGTACCTGGACACATGGGGTTTCTTATTAAGGGCATTGTTTAACCCGGTATATGTTATAAAGACTGAACACCTTAGGGAGTGTTCGGCATCGTGAGTTTGGCCCTATATGCATCACCTCCGAATCATGTCTTTGGTCAAATGTTGGGTTTGCCCGGCTCCCATGTTTTGGTACCTTACGTTCCGTTATATCGGCTAAGGTAGCGCTGGGAGAACTACTACGATTGTGCCCTGGTTCATTCGGATGAGCACCTCAGTAGAGAAAGCCGAAAACTGGCTGTCATGATATAGCGAGAGACTGGTCAACCACTCGATGACTCATCAGAATCTTCGGGATTCCTCCGCACTAACGAAGGGCTGTCTCCCGGTCATGTACGTACGCGCCCCGTATTTGGACAAGCGCAGAAGTACCAGGGGCTATATAGTATCCCCACTGTCAAACTCCTATGGCTAAGTGAAAGTGTTAAAGCAATATAGTCTGATTGCCTCTTTCGCTGCGCTATCACCTCCTTAATGGACCAAGACGTTGGATCAAGTGTGGATATGCATCTTTTGCGAACACCCCCGCATTATATGCGTGGGGGCGGAAGCCGACGACTGCAAACTTTCAGGTTATATACATATATACATAAACGGCCGCACAGGAGGCATCATAGTACTTTTGGGCAAAAGTATAAATACAGCCTTGTTAATTCAGTAAAACATTGTTTGTACAATGGGAATACATGTCACTAGAAAATAATATTCTTCGAGCACTGAGCCTCTATCGACCGAGCGCCTTCAAGAACTTCTTCAAAGTAGTGCCCGGCAGCCACTCGGCCTACGGCCGAACCCTGTGTCACAACAGTGGTGGCCTCCATCTCCGCCCAGTATGTCTTGACACGGGCAAGGGCCATCCGTGCACCTTCTATGCACGCCGATCTCTTTACAGCATCGATGCGTGGCACAGCACCAAGGAATTGTTGCACTAAGCTGAAGTAGCTATTTGGCCTTGGCCCTCTCGGCCACAGGTGATCCACAACGGACCTCATGGCAAGTCTGGATCACCTATGGAGCTTGGCCAACTCGGCCAATCGCTCATTCAACAGCAGCGGATGGACTGGAGCGTGGAACTGTGACCAGAACAGCTTTTCCACTTCGGGACCTTTCTAATCCTTGAAGTACCCGGTCGCATCAGCAGCACTTGCAGCCAAATCCATGTACGCATCCGCAGAACTCCATAGCCGGTCCAGAGGAGCATACTTCAGATCTTCGAACTTACTCCGCAACAAGAAGGGCCTCCCAGACACGATATCTCCAGCTTGATTCAGCTCCTCCTTCGTCGCTCTAATTTTGGAGCGGGCTTCCTTGGTAGCCATCCGGGCCTTCTCCAGGTCCGTCGCCTTCACCCGGTTCTCTTCTTTTAACTCTACAGCCATCTTGGCTATTGAGGGAGTCCGGGATTAGGGGTCTCCGGATAGCCGGACTATTGGACTATGAAGATACAAGATTGAAGACTTCGTCTCGTGTCCGGATGGGACTCTACTTGGTGTGGAAGGCAAGCTAGGCAGTATGGATATGGATATCTCCTCCTTTGTAACCGACCTTGTGTAACCCTAACCCTCTCCGGCATCTATATAAACCGGAGGGTTTTAGTCCGTAGGACAACAATCAATTATACCATAGGCTAGCTTCTAGGGTTTAGCCTCTCCGATCTCGTGGTAGATCAATTCTTGTAATACCCATATCATCAAGAATAAATCAAGCAGGACATAGGGTTTTACCTTCATCAAGAGGGCCCGAACCTGGGTAAAACATCGTGTCCCGTGCCTCCTATTACCATCCGCCTTAGACGCACAGTTCGGGACCCCTACTCGAGATCCGCCGGTTTTGACACCGACATTGGTGCTTTCATTGAGAGTTCCTCTATGTCGTCGATGTTAGGCTTGATGGCTCCTACGATCATCGATAGCGATGCAGTCCAGGGTGAGACTTTTCTCCCCGGACAGATCTTTGTGTTCGGCGGCTTCACACTGCGGGCCAACTCGCTTGGCCATCTGGAGCAGATCGAAAGTTATGCCCCTGGCCACCAGGTCAGGTTTGGAAGCATAAACTACACGGCCAATATCCGCGGAGACTTGATCTTCAATGGATTCGAGCCTCTGCCTTGTGCGTCACGCGGTCATGATGAGTACGATTTAGCTCTACCATTAGATAGTGTTCAGGAGATCGCAATGGCAGCCGCTCCGACCCTCAATTCGGAGCCAGTTGCGTCGTCCATGGATGGGTGGATGGACCCCGCCATGGAGGCCTTACCCTCAGCGGCGATCGAGCCGAACATCGACCTTACCCTGCACGAGAGCCGTGTTGTTAGACTGCCGGATCCTTCTCCGGCCATGGACTCCGAACCGCCTGCACCCGTTCCTAGCGAATCCGATTGGGCGCCGATCATGGAGTTTACCTCCACAGATATTTTTCAGCACTCGCCCTTTGGCGACATACTGAACTCACTAAGGTCTCTCTCCTTGTCAGGAGGATCCTGGCCGAACTATGTCCGGCAGGATTGGGATGCGGATGACAAAGAAATTCGCTGCCCACCCACCACCCACTTAGTAGCCACTATCGACGACTTAACCGACATGCTCAACTTCGACTCCGAAGACATCGACGGTATGGACCACGATGCGGGAGTCGAAGAGGAACCACTGCCCACAGGGCACTGGACAGCCACCACATCATTCGATATATACATGGTGGACACACCCAAAGAAGGCAATGGCGACGAGACAACAGAGAATGACCCCTCCAAGAAGCAACTCAAGCACCAATGTCAGCAACGCCACTCTAAGTCCCGCCAAAGCAAAAGTGGTGATACCGGCACAGGAGATTATAATACTCTGGATAGTGCTGAAGATGGCAACAATCCCCTCCAGCACGATCTAGGACAGGAGGATGGAGAGGCCAGCCCTCCAGAGAGAGCGGCAGATGGAGAGGCGGAGGATAATAATTACATGCCCCCTCCGAAGACGAGGCAAGCCTCGATGATGACGAATTCGTCGTGCCAGAGGATCCTGTCGAACAAGAGCGCTTCAAGCGCCGGCTTATAGCCACGACAAATAGCCTTAAGAAAAAGCAGCAGCAGCTTCAAGCTGATCAAGATCTGCTAGCTGACAGATGGACTGAAGTCCTCATGGCCGAGGAATATAAACTCGAACCCCCCTCCAAGAATTACCCAAAAGGCAGGTTGCTACCCCGACTGGAGGAAGAAGCGTATGATGCGGCTGATCGGCCACCTCATGGCCGCGATAGAGAGGCAGTCCAGCCAAAAGCTTAGCCTCCACCCCGACCCCATTCAAATAAAAAGGCATGGGGAAATACGCCAGACCTGCAAGACGTATTGGAGGACAAAGCAAAACATGCAAGATCGATCTACGGATCACGAGGGCGCGCCACTATGTGAAATGTTAATCGTCATGCCGGATACAGTAAAAATAAATCCGGCCTTGCCGAGCACAGCGGGCAAGACTCATTGGAGCTGCGTCGCGATATAGCCCAGTACAGAGGCGCCGCACACCCCTTATGCTTCATAGACGAAGTAATGGATCATCAAATCCCAGAGGGTTTCAAACCCATAAATATAGAATCATACGACGGCACAACAGATCCTGTGGCATGGATCTAGGATTTCCTCCAGTATATCCACATGGCACGCGGTGATGATCTACACGCCATTAAATAGCTCCCACTCAAACTCAAATGACCAGCTCGGCATTGGCTCAATAGCTTGCCAGCAGAGTCCATTGGCTGTTGGGAAGATCTGGAAGCCGCATTCCTCGACAACTTTCAGGGCCCTTATGTGCGACCACCAGATGCCGATGACTTGAGCCACATAATTCAGGAGCCAGAGGAATCGGCCAGGCAATTCTGGACACGGTTCCTAACAAAGAAAAATCAAATCGTCGACTATCCGGA
Source organism: Triticum urartu (assembly GCF_056163025.1). Classification (NCBI taxonomy): domain Eukaryota; kingdom Viridiplantae; phylum Streptophyta; class Magnoliopsida; order Poales; family Poaceae; genus Triticum; species Triticum urartu. Next base: position 119,582,728 of record NC_141877.1, read on the forward strand.
TGCAGAGGCCCTAGGAGCTTTCAAGCACAACATCCGCGACGAGTGGCTAGCTCGGCACCTTGGTCTGGAAAATCCGAAATCTATGGCAGCCCTCACAACTCTCATGACCCGCTTTTGTGCGGGAGAAGACAGCTGGCTGGCTCGCAGCAATAACATATCAAAGAACCATGGTACTTTGGATACCAAGGATGGTAATGGCAGGTCACGTCGCAACAAACATAAGCGCCGCATTAACAGCAACAATACCGAGGATACGGCAGTCAATGCCGGATTCAAAGGCTCTAAACCCGGTCAGCGGAAAAAGCCATTCAAAAGAAGCACTCTGGGCCCGTCCAGTTTGGACCGTATACTCAATCGCTCGTGTCAAATACACGGCACCCCCGACAAGCCAGCCAACCACACCAACAGGGATTGTTGGGTGTTCAAGCAGGCCGGCAAGTTAATTGCCGAAAACAAAGATAAGGGGCCACATAGCGATGATGAGGAGGAGCCCCGGCAGCCGAATACCGAAGGACAGAATAGGCTCCCCCCACAAGTGCGGACGGTGAACATGATATACGCAACCCACATTCCCAAGAGGGAGCGGAAGCATGCTCTCAGGGACGTATATGCGTTGGAACCAGTCGCCCCAAAGTTCAACCCATGGTCCTCCTGTCCGATCACCTTCGATCGCAGGGACCACCCCACTAGTATCCGTCATGGCAGATTTGCCGCACTGGTCCTAGACCCAATCATTGACGGATTTCACCTCACTCGAGTCCTTCTGGATGGCGGCTGCAGCCTGAACCTGCTTTTATCAGGACATAGTGCGCAAAATGGGTATAGACCCCTCAAGGATCAAACCCACAAAAATGACCTTTAAAGGCGTCATACCAGGTGTATAGGCCCATTGCACAGGCTCAATCACATTGGAAGTGGTCTTCGGATCCCCGGATAACTTCCGAAGCAAAGAGTTAATCTTTGATATAGTCCTGTTCCGCAATGGTTATCACACACTGCTCGGGCGAACCGCATTTGCGAGATTCAATGCGGTACCGCATTATGCATACCTCAAGCGCAAGATGCCAGGACCTCGGGGGGTCATTACAGTTAATGGAAACACAGAGCACTCTCTCCGAACGGAGGAGCACACTGCGGCCCTCGCAACGGAAGCACAAAGCAGCCTCTTAAGGCAATCCACTAATTCGACGTTTAAGGACCCGGACACCTTCTAGCACGCCTGGAGCAATCAGCAACAGGACCACCTGGCACGTTCCGAGCTCGCATAGCAATGCGGGCCCCACCCCGGTCCCAGCCAAACGGCGAAATCCGGGCCACGGGTACATAATTACGCATTAAAAATACCATGGACACAGGCGGGGAGGGGGGCACGATGGTGGCACGCCCCAAGTCATGGATTAAACCACACTAGGGGCTTCCCGCTTTTTTATTTTTCTCTTTCAGGACTTCAATCTCTGGAAACCCTGTCCGATAGCGTGATTGCCGAACACATGATGCAGCATCCAAGGAGGCAGAAAGCTATGTCACACCACGGAACTCCCAGGTGGATTACGATAACGAGTGAAATATTTGCTTTACTACCATTCCTCAGCTTGCCCTTGGAAGGGACATGTCAAACAGTCCTACTTTTTGCTTATCGCACTACTTGTATCATTCTGCTTTAACGCACCATTTTTGAATAAAAAATGCATAGCATTAAGACTATTATTGCATTCTTCTTTATATATATATTCATTTATGACAACCAGCACCCGTACACTCTGGTACGGCCAATACGCCAGGTGCTTAAGCATACCCCATAATATGGCGTGAGAAGTCCGAACACTTTCGACAGTGCGGCACCCCAAACTTATAGCATTATATGCATCAGCTCTGAATCATGTCTTGGGTCAATAGTTGGGTTTGCCCGGCTCCCATGTTTTGGTACCTTACGTTCCGCTATATTGGCTAAGGTAGCACTGGGATAACTCCTGCAATTGTGCCCCGGTTCTGCTGGGCTAAGAACCTCAGTAGAGAAAGCTAAAACTGACTATCATGATAAGGCGAGAGACTGGTCGCTGTTCGAGAGGTTTCGAGTCCCTAAAGGCTTATGCCGCTTAGAGCGAGGAGTCGGCCCTGTCCAGCTTAAGGCATGTATCGCGCCCCGAATTCGGCCTTCCGAATACTAGGGGCTTCGCCGAAATTTAAAATTATAGAATTCTATGGCTAAGTGAGAGTGATAACGCATTATAGTCCGATTGCCTTGTTCGTTGTGCTGAGCACCTCCCTCAAAGGACCCAACAATGGGAACAAGAGTGCTCAGGTTTATCCTGAACACCCCAGCACTCGTGGCGTGTGGGCAGAAGCCAACGACTAGCCATCTCTCAGATTTGATAAACAGCCGAACAGAAGGTAATATTTTAAATTCAAACAAGCGTTGCATAGTGCATATGAACAAGTTTTCATAAATACATGATTACACGAGCAAGTTTACTCAAATATTATATCTTTCGTACACTCGTCCGCTATGAGACGGGCACCCTTCAGGACACCCTCATAGTACATCTTGGGGTGGCGATGCTCCTTGCCCTCCAGCGGCCCTTCCTTAATCAGCTTCACGACATCCAGCTTGGCCCATTGCACCTTCACACGGGCGAAGGCCCGGCGTGCACCTTCGATGCAGACAGACCGCTTGATGACTTCCAGCCGTGGGCAGGCATCCAGAAGCCGCCTCACCAGGCCGAAGTAGCTATTGGGAAGGACGTCGCCAGGCCACATCCGGACTATACAGCCCTTCATGGACTGTTCGGCCACCTTGTGCAGCTCGACCAGCTGCTTCAGCTGGTCGCTCAGAGGCATCGGGTGTTCGGTCCAGTATACTGAGACCAGAACAACTTCTCTGTTGAGCTCCCTCCTCGGCCTGGTAAAACTGTGCGGCATCCGACATGCTGCGGGGAAAATCTGCGAATGCTCCCGGAGAGCTCCGGATTCGGGTAAGTAACAGGTAATTTACTTTTACATGCTTGCCTTGCATATAGAATGCCTTACCCGCCGCTATCTTCTTCATCGCATCAATCTCCTTGAGGGCCTTTTGGGCTTCGGCCTTGGCATTCTTTGTGCTCTCAAGGGCCACGGCAAGCTCGGACTCTCGCGTCTTCAAGTCAAGCTCCAACGCCTCATGCTCCGTCACGAGAGCGTGGAGCTCTTTCTACACCTCGCCCACCCGTGCCTCATGCCTTTCCCGCTCGGTGCGCTCCTTGGCCGATTTTTTTTGGCCTCGGATAGGGCTTGCTTCAGGGTCGCCACCTCAGTCGTGGCCCCTGGCAAATTTACGATGATCCTGTCATTTTGCAATCGCATTCTCTTTATACATATCCATAGACTAGATATTACTTACCTTTGTTCTCCTCGAGCTGCCTCTTGGCAAGGCCAAGCTCATCCTTGGACCCTTTAAGGTCCTGCTGTAGTGCGGCGACCTCCGCAGTTAGTGCGGCAGAGGCCAGCAGCGAAGCCTGCATATGCATATTGACATACTTATATTAGACTCCTGTGATATTGTTTGATCCTCCATTCGGCTTTTCTTTGTGAACACTGAACAGAGCATCAGGGGCTACTATCTATGCGGTAATATTTTTCCCCATATTTCAAAAACTTACCTCAAAGCCTGTTAGAAGGCTGGCACAGGCTTCAGTCAGTACGCTCTTGGCGGACTGAACCTTCTGGACCACCGCACTCATAATAGTGCGGTGCTCCTCGTCGATGGAAGCGCTGCGAAGCGGTCCCAGCAGATTATCCGGTGCCTCTGGATGGACAGAGGTCACCGGCACAGGCGTCTTGCCCCTCTTGGAAGGAGGCCGCCTGCCCGAGTCCGGAACCACTTGAGGTTCAGGCGCGGTGTTCGGCTGAGGGCCGAACTTGGAGCCCTTGGGGGCCTTGTTCCCTCTGCTCCCGGAGTCCGGAAGGTCTCCTTGAGGTGCCTCTGGGACTGTCTCCCCTCGACCCGGTGCCTCTTGAGACAACACCTCGGCATTGTCCATAGGGAAAGGGGAGGTGGCGGTCGGAAGTGGATCGCTATCCATATCCGACGAGTCCAGGGAGCCGTCCAACGAGGATACGTCGATGCGGGCTCGGAGCAGTCTGCATAATCACAATTCGGCGTTAGGAGAAGCAGTGCGACAAAGTAATGATGTGAGATACTCTGGTATCCGAATACTTACGACTTCGCCAGGGGCTTGGCCCTGGGCAGCCACTCGTCTTTGCCTTCCTTTTCCATCTTGGACCCTTCGCCCGCCCCCCAGTTGGGGCGGCCTTCCTTTTCTTGTCTCCCCCGACTAGAGGGGGAGCGTCTTCATCTTCCTCCTCGTCTTCGTGGGAGGAGTGCGCCGAGGAGTCCTCGGACGATGAGTCCGATATCACCTGGCGCCGGGAACTCTTTCGGGTTCCCTTGGCCTTCTTGGTCTTCTCCGGCACCTTGTAAGGAGCCGTCGTCAGCATCTCCGTCCGGAGAGCGTCCGCAGTGTCTTCGGGCAGAGGGGCCGGACAGTTAATCTGCCTCGACGTCTCCACCCAGTCCTGTCAAAGGTATGGATCTCAGACCCTGCACATGATTAAGCTAGGGGAAATAAATATCCTACTGGATGTATAGGACTCACCGAACGCGCTAGGCGCTTTGCTCTTAGCCCGCGGTCCTCGGCAAGAGAGGGAGGGACCTCGACGCCCTTGAACAGCACCCTCCAGACGTCCTTGTGCATCATATCGAAGAGCTCGCTCAGAGTCTGGTGTTGGGCCGGGTCGAACTCCCACAAGTTAAAATCCCGTTGTTGGCACGGGAGGATCCGGCGGATGAGCATGACCTGGACTATGTTGACAAGCTTGAGCTTCTTTCTTACCATACTCCGGATACATTTCTGGAGTCCATCCAGCTCCACTGATGAACCCCACGACAAGCCCTTCTCTTTCCAGGAAGTGAGTCATGTGGGGAATCCGGATCGAAACTCGGGGGCCGCCGCCCATTTGGTGTCGCGCGACTCGGTGATGTAGAACCAGGCCGATTGCCACCCCTTTATGGTCTCCACGAAGGAGCCCTCAAGCCATGTGACATTGGGCATCATGCCCACCATGGCTCCGACGCATTCTTCTTGTTGGCCTCCCACCACCTTTGGCTTGATGTTAAAGGTCTTCAGCCACAGGCCGAAGTGGAGCCGGACGCGGAGGAAAGCCTCACAGACGATGATGAATGCCGAAATGTTGAGGATGAAGTTCGGGGCCAGATCATGAAAGTCCAGCCCGTAGTAGAACATGAGACCACGGACGAATGAATGAAGGGGAAACCCCAGTCCACGGAGGAAGTGGTGGAGGAAAACTACCCTCTCATGAGGTTCTGAGGTAGGAACGATCTGCCCTGCAGCGGGCAGCCAATGCGCGATATTCGCGGCTAAGTATCCGGCGCCGCGCAGCTTTTTGATGTGCCCCTCCATAACGGAGGAAGCCATCCATTTGCCCCCGCTCCGGACATGTTTGGAGAAGGTTGAGGGGAAGGATGTGGACTTGGGCGTTGGAGCTCGAGTGCGCAAGAACGGATAGGCAAGGAGGAAGAAGGAGTGGGTAGAAAAAGGTTAAACCTTTCCCTTTATAAGAGCGGCCGAAGCCGTGCGCCCCCACTAGCCTGGTAAAACTCGCTTATTCCCCAAGCGCTATAATCGATGGCGCGGTTGGGTTACCGACGCCCGTATTGATGAGAATCCCGTAATAAGGGGGACACGATCCCTGCTTTGACAAGACATGTCGGGAAACTGCCTCGCGTTATGTGCGGAGTTAGTTAAAGGAAACGGTTCGAATAATCAACGGGCCATGTCATAACGTCATGTTGACGAAACGTGTCAGCAGATTAGATTTGTGGAAATATTATTCTCTCTATGGAGATATGTGGAACTTGTTTTGCAGGGTCAGACACTATCCTTTTATTTGAACTCTTCTGTGGTATATCCGGAGGAGGAACCCGCCGTGCAATGCCGAACACAACACTGCGCGCCGGACTCATCGTCATTGAAGCCTGGTTCAGGGGCTACTGAGGCAGTCCGGGATTAGGGGTCTCCAGACAGCCGGACTATATCCTTTGGCCGAACTGTTGGACTATGAAGATACAAGATTGAAGCCTTCGTCTCGTGTTTGGTTGGGACTCTACTTGGCATGGAAGGCAAGCTAGGCAGTACGGATATGGATATCTCCTCCTTTGTAACCGACCTTGTGTAACCCTAACCCTCTCCAGTGTCTATATAAATCAGAGGGTTTTAGTCCGTAGGACAACATACAATCATACCATAGGCTAGCTTCTAGGGTTTAGCCTCTCCGATCTCGTGGTAGATCAACTCTTGTAATACCCATATCATCAAGAATAAATCAAGCAGGACGTAGGGTTTTACCACCATCAAGAGGGCCCGAACCTGGGTAAAACATCGTGTCCCCTGCCTCCTGTTACCATCCGCCTTAGACGCACAGTTCGGGACCCCCTACCCGAGATCCTCCGGTTTTGACACCGACAACTATTTTTTCCTTGCTCTCGCAATGCGCGGCCTGTTCGGCCCTTAACTCTTCGGCCGCCTTTAAAGCGGCCGCATTGCTACTCCTTGCTTGCTCCTTGGCTCAGGCAAGCTCCGCCAGAAGGGTCTCCACGGTGGTAGCTCCATCTGCAGTCACAACATATTAAAGATACTGGCATCATGCTACTCTTATTATGTGACGATCACCAGAAAAATCACTCACCCTGTGCCTCGTCAAGCCGCTTGTTGACAAGCACGATGTCGACATCTGCCACATCAAGTTGCCGCTTTAGCTCGGCAAACCCTTCAGTCCGGCTAGCCACCGGAGCTTTAGCCACCTGCACATAAAGGCGGTCTGGTTATTACCTGGGACTATGATGCTCTATTTGCCGCCGTTTTTGACGACAACCAGAGTCTCAGGGGCTACTATCTTCATAGGGCATACCTAACGTATGCGGTACTGTCAAAAACATACATTATTTCACGTACCTCGAAGCCTTTTAGCAGACTCATAAAGGCTTCATGCAAACCGCTTTCAGTGGATGAAATCCTTTCAATTACCGTACCCATTAGCGTACGACGCGCTTCCGAGACGGCCGCTTGCCCCAGAAGATCCTTCAGCGCGTCCGACCGCACACTGTACGGACCCTTGCTGTTGCTCTCCTTAGGAGCTAGATACTGGGGATTCTGGGCAGCCAAAGGGTTATCCTCTGGCCCTAGTGGATCCGGAGATACCCTTCGCGACGACACTTCAAGGTCGCCCGCTTTTCGAGGTGGGGTGTCCGGGGGAGGCGTTTGGCTCTCCATCATCTCCGGAAGAGGATCCCCCGAAGATGAACTCTGTTGAGAAGGGCTACGATCCGGACTACAATTTATAAGCATCGGTTATTGTCTTTGGAACTAAGGTAGGATGTTTTCACTATTAAGTACTTTTCGATTACTTACAGCTCGGCAGAGGGCTGATCCCCGCGCGGACATTGTGCGGCAAGAAGACCCTCCGAGGCAGGACCCTCTGATGAAGATTTCTTCTCCTGTTTGGAAACCTTAGTTTCCGGATCTTCAGAGCTAGTCCTCTTCCTTCCCCGGGGAGAGAGAATATCAGATTCTTCCCTTTAATTGTCCTCCCTCGCGGAGGTGCTCATTCCCCCGGCTGGAGTAAGTAGAAAGTGAGGCCCGCTTTCGCCCTCTTTATTCCCCCCATCATCTTCCTTTGAGGACACTGGATAAGGCGCCAGCTCGAGCATCTTGTCCAGTACTGGATTGTCCAAGCCCTCAGGAAGGGGGGCCGAACACCAGATCATCATCGCCTTTGTTATCCAGTCCTGGTCAAAAGGCGGCTCTTTAGAATGATGCCATGATAAATAAAAGGACAACAGGTTTGGCATGGGATTACTTACTTGGGCAGCGGGGCGGTTGCAGCTCAGGCCCACGTCCTCGGTGGTGTCCGGACACTCTATTTGGGGTCCGAAGAACGATTTGTACATCTCTTCGTACGTCATGCCGAGGAAATGCTAAATAGCACGCGGTCCTTCCAGGTTGAATTCCCACATGCGAAGGGGCCGGCGTTTGCAAGGTTGGACTCAGCATAACTTGCATTACCATAACCAGACTGAAATCTCCCTCAAAGAGATCTCGGATACAGCTCTGCAGTATTGGCACGTCCTTGGCTGGACCCCAGCTCAGCCCCCTGCTGATCCATGACATCAGTTGTGGTGGAGGGCCCGAGCAAAAGGTGGGGGCAGCTACCCACTTGGCATTTCGGGGAGCTGTGACGTAAAACCACTCCCGATGCCATAATCCGGACACCTCTGGGAAGGAACCCTCTGGCCATTGAGCGTCAGTGATTCTGCTTATTAAAGAACCTCTGCACGCTACGTGCTGCCCCTTGATCATCTTCGGCTTCACATCGAAGGACTTGAGCCACAGGCCAAACTGAGGGGTAATGCGGAGGAAGGCCTCACATACGACAATAAATGACGAGATGTGAAGAAGGGAATCCGGGGCCTGATCATGAAAATCCAGCCCGTAATGTAACATAAGACCCCTAACAAAGGGATCCAGAGCGAGGCCTAGTCCTCGGAGGAATTGGGAGATGAACACAATGCTCTCGTTGGGTTCGGGAGTAGGGACGACCTGCCCTCGGGCGGCAACCTATGCGAAATTTCGGCGGTCAGATATCTGGCCTCTCTCAACTTCTTGATGTCCTCCTCTGTGACGGAGAAAGGCATCCACCAACCTTGAAGGCTGGATCGGGACATAGTTGAAGGTCCAAAGCACCTGATCTGAGCTTTGGGTGTTAGAACTCGAGGCGGGGGAAGGATTCGATTGAGCGCGGGAGGGAAAAAAGAAAAAGCCTTGTCCCCTTTATAAAGAGGGTGAATATCAGGCGTCCTCCTCGTGGCCGTTTGAGACTTACCTAAGATCTAGGAGTCATACCAACAGGCACGGTTGGGTTACCCACGTTTGTATTGATGAGAATCTCGTGATAAGGGGAACATGATCTCTTCTTTGACAAGACGTGTCAAGGAAACCGCCTCGCGTTATGTGCGGAGCTGGTTAAGAAAAATGGTTCGAATAATGACCGGGCCGTGGTGTGATGTCATGCTGTCAAAACGTGTCAGCAGATTAGATTTGTGGAAATATTATTTTCTCTATGGTGGTATGTGGAAATTATTTTGCAAGGTCGGACACTGTCCTCGTATTCAAACTCTTCCATGGTATATTCGGAGGAGGAACCCACCTTGCAATGCCGAAGACAACATTGCGCGCCGGACTCATCGTCATTGAAGCCTGGTTCAGGGGCTAATGAGGGAGTCCTGGAATAGGGGGTCTCCGGACAACAGGACTATATCCTTTGGCCGGACTGTTGAACTATGAAGATGCGAGATTGAAGACTTCGTCACGTGTCCAGATGGGACTCTACTTGGCGTGAAAGGCAAGCTAGGCAATATGGATATGTATATCTTCTCCTTTGTAACCGACCTTGTGTAACCCTAGCCCCCTCCGGTGCCTATATAAACCGGAGGGTTTTAGTCCATAGGACGACATATAATCATACCATAGGCTAGCTTCTAGGGTTTAGCCTCTTTGATCTCGTGGTAGATCAACTCTTGTAATACTCATATCATCAAGAACAATCAAGCAGGACGTAGGGTATAACCTCCATCAAGAGGGCCCGAACCTGGGTAAACATCATGTCCCCTTCCTCCTGTTACCATCCGCCTTAGACGCATAGTTCGGGACCCCCTACACAAGATCCACCGGTTTTGACACCGACGGCGGGCACGAGGGCGAGGCCGGCGCGAGCGGGGCGAGGCGGCCATGAGCTGGGCGAGGCCGGCGCGAGTGGGGCGAGGCGGGCATGAGGGCAAGGTTGGCGCGCATGTGCAGGGGCGTGCGGTTGCGAGCGGGGTGAGGCGGGGGCGGGCGGCGCGGCGTCTGCAGGGCCGAGCGGGGGCGGCGCCGAGGCTCGCGGCAGCTGCGGCGAGCGCTGCGCGCGAGCGGCATGCAAGGCGCGAGGGCTAGCCGGGCCAAGCAGGCGCATGCGGGAGCGTGTTGCCGAGGCTGGCGCGGGCGGGCGTGGAGCAGCGCGGGGCGCGGCGGGGGGCGCAGGGGCGTAGGTCGCGGGCGGGCTCAGGCGGGAGCACGGGCAGGTGCGTGGCGGAGCGGGCGAGCTCGGCAGCGGCGGCTCCACCGGCGGAGCGAGAGGGCAAGCTCGCGCGGGCGGTTGAGGCGCAAGGACGAGGCGGACATTTTGGGGTCGCTCGGCGCGTTGGGCGCCTCCAACTTAACCCGGACATGCATGTCCGTTTTGCCACCCATTGCCATCCCAAACGGACAGAATCCGGACAAAACGGACGTTCGTTTGGGGTCGTGCGGTGGAGTTGGCCTTAGCGACATGCCAAGAGCATTCTAATTTTTTTACTGTACTCTATTGTTATGCCAAGAAGAGGAAGCGCTTTGACCGGCGAACCAAACAAGACAGGCGTGTCGTGCCGTGAGTGGGTCCAGTTTCTCGTTTTGAACTTGTTTGGTGTAGTAGTAACACTTGGTTTTGACTATTGATAAGATTTTATAGGCCTAATGTATTCTTCGAGGATGCCTTTGACTATTGATAAGATTTTATATAATTTGATAATTATATCATTCTAAGATCCTTTCACGTTCCGTTAAAAAAAAAAGAAGATCCTTTCACGTACGAATTCGACTGTATGCTTGGAGCAACTTGCATGTCCTATACTGCTCCTGTTTGGATACTCTAACTTACCTAGAGGTTAGACTAACTCATGACTAACCCTGAACTAACTATAGCCAAAGAGGTGTTTGGGTTACATGGTTAGATTGACAATACATGCACTTGATGGAGAGAGAAAAGTGATTTTTCAGTGGTCCCAATGGGAACTATCTCCAATTAGCACCTCTTGGGTGGGATAGTTTTTTTGGTGGGTTCGGTGTAACTTGCTCCAATTTAACCCTCATGCTTGGATACTTTAGGGATATTTGAGCGCCAACTAGCTCAAACTAACTCTAACCATGGATCCAAATAGGGCCAAAGTTAGTCTCGAAAAACGCATTAAGCCCTATATACATGGATAGACGGAGTACATGATACTAGCAAACGCTCACCATCAGTAGTAGTTCATTGGTTGGTTTCGATTTTTGATTCAGTTGTTGTGCTACTACAATCTAATATTCGCGTGTGGTTGTTTCTAGAGTAAAAAAAGGAGGTACTAGTACTTACTGTGGGAAAGGTGAAGTGATGGTTGTTTCGCTCGAGCAACTTACGGGCTATTTGGTTTGAGATTAAGTTTGTGTAAGGATACCACACCTAAGGTTATGCAAATTTGACCAACTTAGGTGCGTGTTTGGTTCAAGCCACATCTTAGGCAAGCCACACTAGGGCCCCACATCACATACACTCAAAAAGTGTGGCAAGATTCCCTTAGGCTTACCAACTTGTGGCTCTCATTTTGAAGAACTAACCTTAGGCAAGTATGGCAACATTGTATGGCAAAGTGTGGCATGGTTAGGCCTAGAACAAAACAACCCCCTATTACTCTGGGAATATGGGAGTACCATCGGATTCAAGGAACAGAGAAATGATGGTTGCTTCGTCCGAGCAACTTACTATGGTGAAGGTGGGGCTTTGTGATTTGACTGCTCACTAGTCATTACTACTGCGGCGCAATGACCGGGGTGAATCTTTCCCTGCAGTTGCGCACTTAATATTGCTGCATGGTAGGTGGAGCCGGATGAAGGATGTCCCTCATGTCGGCGAAACAAGGTTGAATTGTTTCTGGCAGTGCTATCAACCCTTCAGGATTTTTTTATATGTACACATATTTTAATGAAATTGTACTGTGATGCTATGAAGGTTTCAACTTTGGTTCCTGCAGGAAAAAAAGGTTTCAACTTAGGATTCATGTGTCCTCTTGCCTCAAGATTATCTCGTTGCAACATTCCATCAAATACAAATGAAACTACCATGGCTGCTAATGCGTCTCAATGGTTCACAGATCAGTGCCAATATTCACATCACAAATGAAGACAAAGTTGTGAGAAGGTGTGCAAATAAAGAAAAATATATAATTGATTGATGTTGTTCATAGGCATGGCTCCATTTCCTAGGCACGGTGTTCATTGCTTGGCAGCTAATTTCACCCAACTATGTAGCCAAAAACAGCTGTATGGAGGACACCACAATCCAATCATTTTGTGCAGCTCCACTAAAATCGAGCTGACCATTCCTATTTGCAAAGATATCTAGTCAGTGTGATTACAATAATAGTGGAACTAGATGATGAAACATAAGAAACACAAATAGAAGCCGATCACCTCTGCGATATCTCTTTAGGACTAATTACTTGTTGGAGAAGATTTGGCACAGAGTTGGATGAGGAGGATAGCAAGACCAATCTCCCTTTCTGCAGTCCCACGGAAATGTAAAAACATTACCCGTGTGACATTTTGGTAGAAGTGCACAAAACACTCTTAAGAAAAAATTGATTTGTGCAGTTCACCAAAAGGTCACAATAGAAACGAGGTGAAATGGATAGCCCTGTTTGCAAAAGGTGCTAGAAAGGAAACAATTACTACCCAATAACACGAGTTGAAGACACATACGCCGACAAAAAAGAAGCATATTCAATGTAATAAGGGAAATATAGCAGCATGGTGGTTTATCAAAAATGGTTTGAGGACAAGATTGCAACATGCATAGTACGCCAGCCGAGATATGTTTTAAGCAAACAACTAAAGAAGATCCACATGCAGCAACAAAGATGTGAAGTGGAGAAAGGCCGGAGGAAGCTGTACCTGAGGGTCGTCGAGATGTTACTAGGAGGGCGCCGACGGCCGGGTTCTGCCCACACTGCGGCATCGAGCAAGTGGCGAAGGCCCTACCGTGCCGGATCTTGGTCAGAGAGAACGGCGGGTACCGCAGATCGGGACGTGCTACCTCAACGCCGTCGAACGGAGAAACGATGCACATCCTCCCTTTCAGCCGGCGGACGAGATGCGGCCGGATCACTGACCAACTGTGTGAGAGAGAGGCCACTACCGCCTTTTGTGAGATGGTGTGACGAGAGACAAACCCCGGCAGGCAGGCTCCGTTGTATATAGTGGAGCGGATTTTTCCATTTTCCCCACGACAATCATTTTACGTTCTGTACGTGCCATTGAGGAATATATATAACTTTATTTAATACTAACGCATCAAGTCGAACTTTGTTCCTCCTAGGCGTGGTACCCGACCCTCCTTCGAGTAAAGAACCGCTACACGCGTCAAATTATCACGTGGGCTGCCTTTTCGTACAGAAACAAACTCCACCATGTACCCGCGCGCGTGTGGTCGGGAACGAGACGTGAGTACGTGTGTCCTGCGTGCACCTCTTCTTTAGGTGCAGGTATGTATGTGGGTGGGTGTGAGAGAGATGGTTTGTGCAAAACAAAGGCAATGTGTCGATGATATCTCAAACAAAAAAACATAACATATGTAATGTGTGTGAAATAGAGTCATGGATATATCATATATAGAGGGAGCGATCCATGAGAAGAGAGTGGAGGGATCATCGGCGTGAGATATCGATAGAATGGAAAACCGGGATGAAGTGTGTTGTTGCACGATCGATAAAGAGTGCCATCAAATTTGTGTTTGCCCATGTCAAAGATACAGGGCGGCTGGCCTACTGGGATTTGAGAGGCAGAGGTGCAATTTTTCTCTGTGGCATGGATACCTACCTACAACGTTCGACTATCAGTGTGTTTGGGGGGGGAGGGGGCATGGATACCTACCTACAATGTTCGACTAGAGGTAGATCGACTAGTAGATGTGTGGAGAAGGAGAGATACCTAGCTATGTATTGAGGGAGATCGATCGGCATCGATGGATATGTGTAGCAGAGGAATACGGTTGGGAGAAAGACAAAGGTAGAGTGTCGGAGGGTTGGTGGTGGAGTGGCGTCTCACAAATGGGAGGAAAGGCCTGCTAGACAAACGAAGGGTATGAGTGCAATATCAATAAGAGAGGGCCGGGGATGTCTGTCTGTCTATGCACATGCGTGTGAGAGACAGGTCGGGAGGTATGCAAGGATGATGAGGGGAGACGATATGGTTGTGGTAAGCATATGTAACTACATAGGACGATCGACCATCGTGTGTCTGAGAAAGGGAGAGACATAACTAGTGAGGTAAGTCTATCAGTGCGTGGGGAAAACGAATTATAGTCGACTCGGCTATATGTAGGGAGATCGGTACGTATACATGCATGCATGTGTTAGAAGCAAATAAGGTCCGGAGAGATAGACAGGGGAGAGAGCTGCGGCTAGGAGGTGGTGCAAGAGGCGTACCATGTCGAGGGGGAGGAGTGTGCGAGTATGAGATTGATGAAAAGAGGAGTGGGAGTGTGCACCTGTGTGGAACCGTATTGGACATAGGGGGCATGGACGGTGAGAAGAGAAGAGGGGAATTATGTGTTTGTGGTAAGCACACTTGGCTAGAGAGGTATATCGACCGGTGTGCACCAGAAAGAAGGAGCCGAGGGCCTACACACACCACGGATGAATGACCTAAAGAGAAATAATGAACGTGCGCGATGGAGGGGACGCTGAGGGAGGGTGAGAGGGGGGCGGGCGTGTGCATGCACGATAGAAAGTTAGCGCTAGCTAGCTACAAAGAGAAGAGAATCGTGAAGGTGTAAAAGACGAACATAGATCATAATTCATTATAAAAAAGTGGATACGGATACTTGAAGAAGATATCATAATGTAGAACAGTGATTATAATTTGGGCTAATGTGTGGCTTTTGTAGCTCAGGGCTAAATACTTGTCATAATGTAGGGGGCGGGGCACTATACTTTGTGTGATAAACACGGTGTACGTATGGAGCATGGTTTAGATTATGAATATATAGTTAGTACATCAAATGTACTATTATTTGGAATCAACATCAAGTGTATTCAAAAAATTGAATTCGAGTTCATATAGTACACATAGTTCATATCTATCTCTATAGTAATCATGTGGCGTGTTGTTAAGGTAATACACGAATGATGGTTCAAGTTGGCAACAATCATGATTGTAGATTCTTACTGAAATAGAGAAAAGAATTCAAATTTAGTTCGAATAGCAGCAGTAGTATAGACAATTGGAATGCACTAAAATGTTGGTATGAGTAGGATACATGCATTATACACCCAGCGAAAAAAATTAATTGGTCATAACATGGATTCATACTCTGTTTTGAATAGCAGTTGTATAGTAAAACGGGACAAGACTCTCTCTTTGTGTGGTGTGAATAGTTTTATTTTTTTCGTTTTTTCATTGAGGGAAGTGCGAATTGATTTGGTACGTACAAGTATAATATTACATGTTAGGCTTGTCCCTAAAATTCAACCCGCGCCTTGTTATATCCCAAAAATTCAGATATCATGCTCCCAAAACTAGCGCCTTCACAACCCGCGCCTTGCTTTCCCGAAATTAGAACGCACGCGAAAATTCCCTCCAACTACCAAATCCCGACACGCGAAATCCCCCTTCTAACCCTGAGCCGAAAGGGCCGCTAGTTCAAATCGGTGGGTGTACTTCTGTAACACGCCCTACATTTTGGACAAGCGCGTCCCTAAGTCATAGTTCACCCTCCCATCGCCTTCGTTTCGCCATTCGAAATCCCAGGCCGCCATAACTTCTCCACTCGAACCGCGAAACCCCACCCTCCTCCATTCGCCACCTCACTGCTGCCCAGCCGAAGCCTCTTCCCCGAGGACGTCGTCCACCGCAACAGCTCGACGTCCCTCATCCACCTCCCCGGATGAGGATCCTCGTCCATCTCATCGTCCCGCCGGTTCAGCCGCCCCGTCCTCCACCTCCAAGGAGCTACTCCGACGATCGCCTAGTCTATCGTGGCTGCTCCATCCCCACGGCGCCGCCTTAACCTGCTCCACCGGAACTGCAGCATCCTCATCGACTCCTCGGACGAAGCCGAGGCCTACTCGACGCCACCAAAGACGTTGTACACTCATCTCATCACACCTTCTCCTTAACTCGACCTCCCAACGCCGCCGGTGCTCCATCCTGCACCCCCATGGAGGAGCTACCTCGAAGCCGATGCCGCGAGCAACATCTCCACGCCGGCTCTCCCCCAGTGCGAGGCCCCTTGGGCGGTGGCGTCCATACCAGCTGGATCTACTGCTGCTGCTCCGGCTCTCGCTCGCTAGCTCACTTGCGCTGCTGCTGCTGCTCTCCCCCTCGCTCGTGCTGCTGCTCTGCTCCGATTTAGCTACACTTCAGTCGACAGAATCGAATTTTGGGTCAGTCTATTTTCAGGGGGTGGGGCACTCGCCAGAGTTAAGGAAGAACCAACCACAACAGGGAGGGGGGCTCACCGGAGAGGTACCCCACTGTCGGTGTTCTGGGAACGGGGGTGTTCAGACTTGCCTGCCTGCGGCCCGCGGCGTGGCTCCACCAGCAGCCCTGTACGGCCCATTTTCACCAGCAAACACTTCAGAACCTCGCAAGGGGCCAAGCCTCGCGAGGCAGACGACACAAGACCTCCTCGGGGCAGCTTCACCAGGCAGGCTCGTGAGGGGCGGAGTGATCAAGGCAAGGGACACCTCGCGAGGTTTCTGTGATGCAAGCCATGACGACTGGAGCCAGGCGGGCGCCAGCACACACAGTTTCCTCGTTTCCTATTTGGTGCTAAAGGGGCAAGCGCTGGCGAGGAGTCCTGAGGCATCTGCCAAAGGTTACCATATCGGTGCAACGAGACCAAGACCAGCAGGACGACGGGATGGAGGTCACTGTGGAACCAGGACGGCGTCACCATGAGAGACTTTGGCAGGCGAAGAGCACCTTTAGTCAGGATAACTTGTAGTAGTTGTCTCCCTTTGAAATTGGCCGTTGTTGGATCCCTTCCCGCTCAATATTTGGTAAGAGGACCGAGGCCACTATAAATAGGACTAGCCACCACAGTGGGAGAAAAGGATCGAGATGACCCTCAACCACACAAGTTCGCCAAGCACAAGAACACCTCTCCTCAGGAGGCTGTTCTTCCCTTGTGACTATTCATCCTCAGCCCAAGAGGCCATCCACCACACCACACTGGAGTAGGGTATTACACCACATCGGTGGCCCGAACCATTATAAACTCTTGTGTCTCCTATTCTTTGGGTTCATCAAGCTAGGCCGTGAGATCACGACATGCGCGATCTAGAGGGAGGAGAGATCTTCGTGTGCACTCCAGGGTTCGAACCTCAAGGGTTTTGCCGGAACCCGAAATCCGACATTTGGCGCGCCAGGTAGGGGTGCGTCGAAGCTTTCCTCTCGTCAATCCGTGCTTCGCCACTCCACCAAGTTCATGGCCGACGCTCGCCGGGCCCGCGCTAAGCGCCGGGCCGCTCTCGCGACCCGTGTCGCTCAAACAGCCCCTGTCGGCGGGCCTCCCCGTCGTTGTTCGTCACCTGCTACCAACGCCGCTACCGGCCCGGCAGCAAACGAGCAACAAGCAGCATCACTTCACCCCTCCGTGCGGCGGGACGACCGCACCGCCACCCCGTCGCTGACTCCGGTCGTCTCATCATCTCACGCTCGCCGCGCACCCACGGACGTGCAAGCCGCGCTGCTAATGGCACGCGAGCTCCTGTGCTACCGCTCGGTCGACGACCTCTACGAGGACTGGTTGGACCGCATCGCCGAGCTCGTCAGCGCCGCTGGGGGCTCTCCTGCACCATCCCTCTTGCTGCCTCGCCCGCCCCGGCTGTGGGCGATGTAGCTCACGGAGCGCCTCCGCCCCCTCCGCATCAAGATGGTGCCCTCACGCCGAGATGCGCGGCTCATGGAGCGCCTCTGCCCCCTCCGCATCAAGACGGTGTCCTCGCTCCAAGATGTGCAGTCCCACGGCATGATCCACCGCGCCGTGTGCCCGCGCACAAAGAAAGAAGCTGCCAACAGGTGCCCCATCCGCAAGAAAACGCTCCACCACTCCTAGCACCGCCACGTCAGGATCCCTTGCTGCGACAGGGCCATGCGCCACTTGCCGTGGCGGAGCGGGGACACCAAGATCAAGCTCCGCCTCCACGACAGGCCCCGGTGGCCACGGCAGGCTACCGCGCCTTCACTCCTGAGCCGCGTAGCGTCGTCTGGCTAGGCAAGTTCAAGCCGGATCTGCCTCCTCGCTACGACAGCACCCCCGACCCTGCGGAGTTCTTGCAGCTCTATGAGCTGAGCATCAAGGCAGCCAACGACAACGAAAAGGTCATGGCGAACTCGTTCCCCATGGCTCTCAAGGACGGCGCCTGCTCATGGCTCCTGAACCTGCCCCGGGCTCGATCTCCTCCTGGGATGATATGCGTGACCACTTCGTCGCCAACTTCTAGGGCACTCGTGACCGCCCCCCGGCCACGGGTGACCTGCGCCGCATCAAGCAACAGCCGGGAGAGACCATGCATAAGTACATCCAACTCTTCAACAGTGTGCGCCTCAAGATCCCCAAGGTGACGGACGAGGCCAACATCTCAGTGTTTTACGATGGCGTCCGCGACATCAAGATGAAGGAGGAGCACGCCATCCATGAGAAGCTATGCACGACTTTGGAGCTGTTCAACATAGCAACCAAGTGTGTAAGAGCTAAGGAGGGGCGTCTCTCCCTCCTCGAGCTCCCTACTATGGATCCAGAGGAGAAGAAGGCCAAGGTTAAGGACGTGAAGTGCAAAGGGGTGGCCGTACTCACGGTAGAGCCAGACACAAAGCGCGGCCGAGACCTTCCCGAGTCGTCCAAGGGCAGTCGTAGTTCTGTGCCTTCCACAACATGCGCAGCCACAACACCAACGATTGTCAAGAGCTCAGGGTCATTCGAGATGGACGCTTTGGTTGACGCCCCGAGCGCAACGACCGGGGCTATGACCAAGGAGGTGGACAAGGTGGAGGACGTTGGGACGACTGCGGGCCCCGCCAAGAGTGGCGCGACCAGCCTCGCGAGGACCGTTGGCAGGACCAGCCTCGTGAGGGCGCCTGGAGGGACCAGCCTTGCGAGGACCGTCCTCAGGGCAACCCTGGTCTCCCTCCGCTGCCGCCACCACCAAGGAGGAACAACGACCACTAATAGGGCGAAGGGGCTGGGGGCTTCCAGGAGCCGCGCGTCGTCGTCTGCATCTTGGGTGGCGCTCAGGCCCCATCTTCCCAGAGCATCTTCAAGCAGTACTCTCGCGAGGTGAATGCAGCCCTCCCCAAGCTCGAGGCTATGCACCCACTCAGATGGTCCAAGTACGCCATCACCTTCAGCTCGGCGGACCAGCTCAAATGCGCGGCAATCGCCGGCGTTCTCCCGAAGCTCTGTTCACCCGTCATCAGCAATGTCCAAGTCACCAAGACCCTCATCGACGGGGGCGCAGGGCTTAGTGTCCTGTCCGTCGAGACGTTTGACAGCCTTCAAGTGCCATACGATCAGCTCCAGCCCACCAAGCCTTTATCAGGAGTGAATGATGGCTCCACCACCCCGATAGGGAAAGTTCGCCTCCCTGTCACCTTTGGTCAGTGTGACAACTACCTCACCGAGCTTGTCGACTTCGACATCGCCCACATCCGCCTACCATACAATGCTATCCTAGGGTACCCAGCGCTAGCCAAATTCATGGCAGTCACCCACCATGGCTACAACATCCTCAAGATGCCGGGAAGCGGCGGAATCATCACAGTCCCCTGCGAAGAAGGAGACGCGGTGTGCTCCCTCAAGCGCGCCTTCCAAGCTGCAGCAGTCGGGGACCCTGGAAGCGCGTATGTGTAGTACCCTCCCGAGGCCAGCCACAAGAAGAAGAAGAAGCAGCTACTCCGCACTGGGCCTCAGGGGAGCAGCGCCTCCAGCGGTGCCACCTTAGGATCGGCGCCCGTGCCTGGGGCGCCTCCCTCCCTCGCATAGGGAGGCGCGCCCAGTGCCCTCCTCAGGCACCACGCGGAGTCGTGCTTCGCGGCACATTTCCCTTGGGAGGACACAGGGCGAGGAGTGCCCGACGCTCAGGAGTTCAGCGTCAAGACGATTTAGGAGCTTCAGGAAGCAAGGGCAGTACGTGGGGACCACCGCCCACCTGGTGTAGCTCCCCACTCAGCTGAGGGTGGTGAGCTGCGCGTCTACATTGACATCCTAGGGCTCAACAGGGCCACATATCAGGAGCGCTTCTGGCCTTCACATGGTGTTTGGTGTGAGGGTCCACCTCACAGCTACGTGCACATGTTGTTCGGCCTGCCGAGCGTAGCAGCCTCCTTCTAGCGTAACTTGCGGAGCATCCTGGAAGGTCAGCAGGCCAGGCATCACGCAGTCCTGGTGGAGATGGAGACGGTCCTCAAGAGGCCACCTGAGCCTCCAGAGCCTCCCGAGGCTCTGGGTCACGATGGCTCGTGAGGAGCGACTTCTTCAGTGCGCGCCTTCGGCTACCCCAACACTCCTTCGACAACCGAACCAGGTAACATTTTCCAAGTTTATTTAGCCGGGAGCGCCCCCTGGGCCGCATCATTCCCAGGCCGCGTGGGTCTGTCCCTACGGCATGTGTCCTTACACGTCTTTAGCTTACTCTGCTGGGGGCGCCCCTCGGGCTGCATCATCCCCAAGCCGCTCGGGTCCAACCCAGTGGCGTGTATTGTTCTTGCATTTACCTGAGCTAGTTTGCTTTCCATGCATAAGCTACCTATCGTCATCGCCTGCTTGATTATCGCCCGCCGCGGGAACCTCTCATGCCGGCACGATGCTTGTGCTCGGGTCCGCCCTACAACGCTGATAAATCTGAGCGGTCAAGCTCTGGCTCGTGGCAAACCCACGCACGTCACCTCACCAGACCCTCAGTGCCTTCACCTTCTTGCAGAGCGGCCTGCGACAGACCGACAATCATCATGGTGATATATGTCCCTTCTCGTGCTAACCTGCAGGGACCTCCTGAGGACGACAGCGGGCGGTACCACGGGCTCCTTCTTCTCCCATGCGATTCGCTTGTGCGTTAAAAGGGGGGCTCCTGAGCATCGAGACTAAAGAGCTCTTACTAGCTCTCCAGCCCTCACCCCCTGGCCTTGACCATGGCATCGCGACCTGCAGTACAAAAAATACACTTCCATGATGATACGTGTTTGTCACAGTAGGTCGTGTTTTTTGTCATGCATGTACATCCATGACAAATTTATGACAGAATCAAGATAGTCATACCTGTGCTGTCGTAGAAGTGTTCCATGACATTACCAAAATTATCATCACGGAAGTGTCCACTTCCATGATGATAAATCGCGCATCACAGAAGTGCTTTCATCAAGGGTGGCCGGCACGTGGCATCCACCATAACGGAACGCCGTTAAGCTATCGGGTCGGGTTTTGGATCCGATAACCCGTTAACAGCCCCGACCAATGGGAAATTTCCACACGTAAAATTCTTATTGGCCAGACGAAACACGTGTCAGCTCGTCAATGGGTCAGATAGGCGCCTATGATATGTCGACACGTGCCATGGCCCACCACTGGCCCATTTAGATTACAAAGCCGACCCGTTTGACTTGGTTAAAAGTTAACGGGCTGGCCCATGAAAACCCTGATAACGGTCTCTTCGCAAATAGCCCATTTTACGGCCTATTAACTCACGGCCCGTTAGGCCCTAAAGGAAATCGGCCCAACAACGTCATGTGGGCCGTCGAATATAACACCAGCCCATTTCACTTTCGGCCCATGTTTGGCCCACGACGTCTTTCGGCCCATATGAGGCCTTTGTATCTTTCGGCCCTTTACAGGCCCACGGTGACTCTAGCCCATAATGAACAGTAATTTTCTTTATACCCGTTAACGGCCCGTGATTTACATGGGTCGTTTCCAGCCCATGTTAGCTTTCGGCCTATTGACGGCCCATACGTTCTTGGGCTCCTTTTCGGCCCTCGATTACTTCCGGCCTGTTACTGGCCTGTTCCCCTAATGGGCCAAATTCGGCCCATGGCAAGAGTCGGCCCGTTACTGGCCTGTTCCCCTAATGGGCCAAATTCAGCCCATGGCAAGAGTCGGTCCGTTACTGGCCTGTTACCCTAATGGGCCAAATTCGGCCGATGGCAAGAGTCGGCTCATTTCTGGCCTGTTAACCCGTTGCGCCGTTTCCAGCCCGTCCTATATTCTGGGCCATTAATGACCCGTTATGCATGTGACAAAATTAAGCCTTTTCTGTCCTACGACCTGTTACCGTGCTGGGCCGATACCAATTACGCCCGATTATGGCCCATGTAGACCCATTTATTCGATGGCACGAGGCCCACCGATTACAGACCCATTTATCGACGGCCCGTAGGAGACCCATGGATCCTACGTCCCATATATGGCCCATGGTTGTTGCGGCCACTAGCAAACCAGGGAAAAAGAAGACTAGGAAATAAATAAGGCCGAAACTAACGCTAGGCTATTAAGGCGATTGCACAGATTACATCCAGTCGGCATCAAAGATCGCCACCAGTGCAAATATTGGGAACACCCTACACTATACAAAAATGGCTTGCTGTTTTCTTCAGCCGGTGGCTGCATGTTAAGAATAAATTTTGTATCGCACCAAAACAAATTACAACTATATAACAAAAGGAAGGTTGGCATAAAACTTAACAGTCTAGCAGATAAATGCACCACCAGAAGTTCAGAAGCTCAGTTCATTTGACCTGACTGTTACGTTTTCATGCTGTATTGTCCGATGGAGCACCATAACCCTCGCCTTCATTTCCCCTAGGCTCCTGAACAACATAGCAAATGTCTGATAGTGTGGTTTCAAAACCATGCATATCTTGACGACATTGAGCAATGTTTCTCCTTGTTTCACAAAGGGTCTCTGTTAGGGAATGGACTTGTGTCTGGAGTGCAGATACAACATTGCTTTGAGCTTGCATATCTTGATCATGAGGCAGTTTGGATGATATTTCCTTAACAACCAACCCAGTATTACGCAGGAACGTGCTTTTGGCACTGTTAGTGGATAGGTACTGACCCACTGCAGCAAGAGCTGACATTGCGGTTATAGTTGCCTCGCCACCTTCAGAAGGTGGCGGTTCCACCATTTTTTCCATAGCTCGCTGAAAAGTTGAGGTTTTACATTAGTAGTACCAGAACAGAAGATATTAAGGAGGCAGCAAAACCAAACAAAATAGCTTTGATCTCTATACAGAACTTATTTTGGTGAATCCATGTAAAATATTAGTTGTATTTCATTGCAAAGTACATAATAAAACCAGGTTCCAAACATATGACCATGTACCATCGCTAATGTATTGTCTATTTCTTCACATTGTATTGAGGGCTAAGGATAAAGAGACGAAGTCTATAATACGGTAAGCATAGTATGACATCATTCATATCACAAAACAACTAAGAACAGATAAATAGGCAATTGTAACGTTGTGTGGGCAAGTCCAGCATGGAACTAGATTACGGGTCAAGATCAAAGGAACATCACTCTTCTCTTTTAAACCTTGTAAGGTGCAATGATACGCTAAGACAATTGTGTATAAAATTGAAAAGAGTAATAGACTTTGGCTGCAAACCATGCAGTTCAAGGCACAAGTCAGAGTAAGTAGTAGTTAAAAGGCATGATGATTAAGGACTTACAACAGCGGCTTTGACTGGTGTAGTCATGCCCTTCTTCTTGCTGGTGTGACAGTCCTTGAAGATTTCCACATCATTTGGTTCAGGTACATTTTGGTCCTTGTGGGATTTCCTCTGCATTTCGAACAAGTCAATATAGATCTGATAATATGGTACAGCGAAAAGAGTGAAACAGCAGCTCATTACAAGAGCCTCGCAGTGTGCAATATAGCTACGAGATCCTGTCGTCTGTTGGAATTTCACTTTTGTACGGTTGGCCTTGTTCTTTGAACAGTTCACCTACAAGAAGATAGATTTGTGTGGCACATGCATAAATAGGACTTCAACATGTGATCTAATCACATATATATATATATATATAATGTACATGATACTTCAGATCAGACTAGTGTTTAACAAGGCCCCTGCAGTCTTCATCCGATATATTTTCTACTGGAGATGTTTGGGAAAGTTCACTGTTACCCTTACCTTCAAAGTGAGTTTTCCTCAAGTTACACCGATACTGTCGCAGAGCAGACTTGAAAACATGGGTGCAAGCTTGTCTGGTTGCATCATCTTAGCTATCCAACTTGAACCTCATCTGTTGAAAATTATGGGAGTCTCATTATCAGCAACCTAGAAAGTATGGGACAGAGCAAGACGATATTACTAGTTTCCATACATAACCATACTTACAGATAAATGGTCGAGGAAGGTGTTGAACTGGGTTTCGTCGTTGTCATTCCTGTACTGAATCCATGTTGGGAGGATACGTACATGACACCTAACGGCAACCGTTGCCTCTGATACTAACTTGGCTGACTCTGTAGCATCACGTGGCCTTTTTAAACCTGCCCCAAAATGGATCTCCATTCTTCCTCCTCTAGATTTAGTTAACCAATCGAGCATTATCCCTGATGTTTGTTTCCTCTTGCGCCTAGGTGCTAGTCCAACAACGAACATAGGAAGTGTTAGTGTACATCAAACTGTGAGACTACATATAAAGAAGCATGCAACTGTAACTTGACTCCAGCAACTACCTTCTTGCTGTTGAAGCTCACAAGGTTCATCTGATATTGCCAACTCGTCTTGTGTCAAGAGTGCTTGGGAAGTAGTGTCAGGTGGCAAGGGAGCTTGGGAACGTGCTGCTAGCTCAGTTGATGCACGAGTAAGTCGTGCAGCTGGTAGTACTGTGGTTGTCGGCGTTCTGGGAACGGGGGTCCCCAGACTTGCCTGCCTGCGGCCTGCGGCGTCGCTCAAAGGGGGGCCCAGCACGGCCCATCCTCACCAACACAAACCCAAGACCCTCGCGAGGGGCCAAGCCTCACGAGGCGGACGACGCGAAGCTTCCTCAGGTGCGGCCTCGTCAGGCTGGCTCACGAGGAGGCAGAGAGATCAAGGCAGGGTACCTCACGAGGAGCCCGTGACGCAAGCCATGAAGACTCAGGGCGCCAGGCGGGTGCCAGCCCACGCAGCGTCCTCCTTTCCTCTTTGGTGCAAAGGGGGCAAGCGCAGCCGTGGAGTACCGAGGCATCAGGCAAAGGTTGCCATTTCGGTGCAACGATACGAAGACCAGGAGGACTACGAGATGGAGGTCACCATGGAGCCCAAGACGGCGTCATCACCAGAGCTTTGCGCAGGAGAAGACTAATTTTGTCAGGATAGTTGATACTTGCTGTCCCCCTTCAAATTAGCCCGCCATTGTTGGCTCCCTTCCCGCTCAATATTTGGGAAGAGGACCAGGGCCTCTATAAATAGGACCAGCCACCCACACAGCAAGGTTTTTTTTAGGGTTTTGGTTTTGGGTGGTCCCGGTTCGGTTGGTCGAGAGGGAGAGAGAGAGAGAAAGGTGGCTGAACTCCTCCCAGCAGTTCATCGCCTCAGCCAAGAACAGACCCTCGCGAGGCTGTTCTTCCTTGCATTGTTCATCATCACCAGCCCAAGAGGCAATCCACACACCACACACTGGAGTAGGGTATTACACCACAACGGTGGCCCGAACCAGTATAAACCCTGAGTCTCTTGTGTTGTTCTTTCCTGAGTTTATATCCTAGCACGGCGGAGGGGTGTAGGAAGGTAGGAGGCGAAATATTCGCGCGCACCCCAGTGTTCGAACCACAAGGGTCTACCGGAACCCAAAATCCGACATTTGGCGCGCCAGGTAGGGGTGCGCCGGAATTTGTCTTCCACCGCCCCGTTCTCCTCCGACCGTCACGCCCATGTCTGATGCTCGTCAGGCCCGCGCCGAGCGCCGGGCCGCACTCGCTTCCCGCGTTGCCTAGACGGCCCCTGTCGGCGGGCATCCACATCGTTCCCCGTCACCTGCCGTCAATGCCGCCACCGGCCCGGCGGGGGACGAGCGGCAAGCGTCGTCCCAGCATCCGTCCGTGCGGCAAGACGGCCGCACCGCAACCCCCTCGCTCGCCCAGCTGGATCTTCGTCACGCGCGCTCCGCGCGCCCATGGAAGCTCGGGCTGCACTCATCGCGGCAAACGAGCTCCTGCGCTACCGTCCCGTCGACGACGTCTGCGAAGAATGGCTCGACCGCGTCGCCGAGCTCGTCCGCGCTGCAGGGGGCTCTTCCGCGCCGTCCGTTCCACTGCACCGCACCCCGCCCCGCGCGGGTGAAGAGGCTCCGGCGGCGCCCCGGCCGCCTCCTCAAGAAGACGCCATGGCTCCAAGGCGCATGGCCCCTGGGCAGAACCCACTCCGTCAGGTGCCAGCGCAGCAAGAACAGAGCTGCCAAGAAGTCCCTCGCCCGCCAGAAGTTGCCCGGGCGCTCCTTGCTCCAGCACGTCGCGACCATCCCCCTGCTCCAGCGCATGGGGACATGCAAGACCAGGCTCTCCGTCACCTAAGGCCTCCCGTGGCCACAGCAGGCTGCCGCGCCTACACCACCGAACTGGGCAGCATCACGTGGCCCAGCAAGTTCAAACCAGACCTGCCTCCTCGCTACGATGGCACGGCCGACCCTGCGGAGTTCCTCCAGCTCTACGAGCTGGGCATCGGAGCTGCCAACGGAGACGAGAAGGTCATGGCGAACTGGTTTCCCATGGCGCTCAAGGACGGGGCCCGCACCTGGCTCCTGAACCTGGCTCCAGGCACAATCTCCTCCTGCGAAGCGATGCACACCGGCTTCATCGCCAACTTCCAAGGTATTCGCGACCGGCCCCCCGCCGTGAGTGACATGCGCCGCATCAAGCAACAACCTGGGGAAACCCTGCAGAAGTACATCCAGCGCTTCAACAACGCATGCCTCAAGATCCCCAAAGTGACTGAGGAGGCCATCATCTCAGCTTTCTCCGACGGAGTGCGCGACGTCAAGATGAAGGAGGAGCTGGCGATGCATGAAGACCTGTGCACTTCCTTGGAGCTGTTCAACCTGGCAAACAAGTGCGCCAGGGCTGAGGAGGGGCGTCTCTCCCTCCTCGAGCTGCCTGCCGCAGACCCAGAAGAGAAGAAGCTCAGGGCCAAGGATGTGAAGCGCAAGGGGGCTGCAGTGCTCGCGGCAGAACCAGACACCAAGCGGGGCAGAGATCAGCCCGAACCTCCCAAAGGTAGCCGGTACTGCGTGTACCACGACCTCCACACCCACAACACCAACGAATGCCAAGAACTCCAAGCCGTGCATGAAGGAAGGATCGGTCGTCGCCCCGACCGCGGTGACCGGGGCTACGGTCGAGGAGGAGGAAGAAACGCAGGACGCTGGGAAGACCGTGGGCCGCGCCAAGGGTGGCGCGATCAACCTCACGAGGATCGCTGGCAAGACCCGCCTCGCGAGAGAGGATGGAGAGATCAGCCTCGCGAGGGAGACTGGAGGGATCAGCCTCGCGAGGATCGCCCGCTAGGAAACGCAGGCCTCCCACCACAACCGCCATAGCCAAGGAGAAACGAGGACCGCCATCAGGACGAGGAGGCTGGGGGCTTTCAGGAGCCACGCGCGATCGCCTGCATCTTGGGTGGAGCACAAGCCCCAGCCTCTCAGCGCATCTTCAAGCAGTTCGCCCACGAAGTGAACGCAGTACTCCCCAGACTCGAAGCCACAAGCCCTCTCAGGTGGTCGGCATGTGCCATCACGTTCAGCTCAGCAGATCAGCTCAAGTGTGCGGCAACAGCCGGAGTCCTCCTGATGCTTTGTTACCCAATCATCAGCAACGTGGTGGTCACCAAGACCCCCATCGATGGCGGGGCAGGGCTCAACGTCCTGTCCGTGGAGACGTTTAACAACCTCCAAGTGCCCTACAGCTAGCTTCAGCCAACCAAGCCCTTCTCCGGTATCACTGACGGCTCCACGGTCCCGATTGGGCAGGTCCGCCTCCCTGTCACCTTCGGGGCACGCGACAACTACCGCACCGAGCTCATCGACTTCGACGTCGCTCACATTCGCCTGCTGTACAACGCCATCCTTGGGTACCCAGCGCTGGCCAAGTTCATGGCCGTGACTCACCACGGCTACAACGTCCTCAAGATGCCAGGAAGTGGCGGAGTCATCACGGTGCCCTATGAAGATAGGGACGCGGTGTGTTCCATGGAACGAGCCTTTCAGGCCGCATCACTAGAAGACCCGGATCGTGGAAGCGGGAGGCCTCCCGAGACCACCCCCAAGAAGAAGAAGACATTGTCCGACTCGACCACTCAGGAGGCAGGCCCTTCTGGGCCCGCGCCTGCCCAGGGGGAGCCTCCCTCCATCACATAGGAAAGCGCGCCCGGCGCCCTCCTCAGGCAGGGCTTGGGGGCTCTCCCCTGGAGGGCCACCGACCTAGCCAGGGACACGAGGGAGGCGCTTGGGCACCACATGGAGGCGTGTTTTGAAGCACGTTTCCCTCAAGGAGGAGCAAGGCAAGGAGATCCAGACCCACAGGAGTTCGTCAGCAAGGCCATTCAGGAGCTACAGGAGTCAAGAGTCATGAGAGGCGCCCGCCGCCTACCATCAGTGGCCCCCCATCCAGGCGAGGATGGTGGGCTGCGTGTCTGCATCGACATACCAGGGCTCAACCGAGTCGTCTCTCTGGAGTGCTTCTGGCCCTCGTGAGTGGGGCGCTGCGGAGGTCCACGCACAGCTACGTTCGCATGCCTTACGGCTTGCCGAACGCGGCTGACGTGTACCAGCGCCTCTTGACGGGCATCACGGAGGCAGAAGAGGCCAGACGTTCCACAGCCCTGGCAGAGATGGAGATGGCCCGCGAGGAGCCGTCAGCGCCTCCGGAGCCTCCCGAGGCCCCTGGTCCTGGGGGCTCGTGAGGATCGGCTCCCGCAGCCCCCCGAGCCTGCTACACCAACACCCCTTCGTCCTCAACATCATCAGGTGACATCTTTCGAGTTTTACTTCCAGCTGGGAGCGCCCCCAGGGCTGCATTATTCCCAGGCCGCATGGGTCTGTCCCTGCGGCATGTATCCCTTTTATTTCGTGTCGATTAGCTTACCTTATTGGGGGCGCCCCTCAGGCTGCATGATCCCCAAGCCTCTCGGGCCAGGCCCAGTGGCATGTACCCCATTTGCGTTTATTTCCGATTATGCGTTAGACCCTCCATGCTTGATTTTTTGATGCCGGTCTGCGGCACCTCTTCTCCTCCATGCCGACCACTTGCACGTTAAAGGGGGGGCACCTGAGCATCGCGACTCAGGGCTCTTACTGGCTCTCCAGCCCTCACCCTCTGGCCTTGTCCATGGCATCGCGACCTGGCATACCAGCGACGGCTGAGACCAGCTCGAGGGCCGGGACTCGAGGATGTAGAGTGCCGACATCTAACCAAATTTGCAGGGACACATCGCAAGATAAGGCCCAGTGCCAGGCGCAACCCTCCTAGAGGTAGGGCCCCGTGAGTCCCGCGCTGGCTCACGGGTGCCCAGATACACCTCGCCAGGCCCTACCGTGCTAGCCACGTGTCAGGGCGGGGCTGTACACGCCCCGGGGGCTCCTCCCGGAGGGGGCCCCCTCCCACGTACCAGTGGAAGCACCATGCTCCGTGCTGGCTGACGACACTGCCGAGGAGCGGCTATGCCCGTACACATACGGTAGCACTATGCTCCGCGCTGGTGATAAACAACTGAGGGTGGCCCCCGGGCCGCATTAACCTCAGGGAGCCCAGAGCTCAGTGTCTAGCCTCATCGTAACGCCTCCCCTCGGGAGTGCCGCGCAAGGGGGCTGGGCACGGGGGCTGCGCCTGGGTCACACCCAGACGCACGCCGCCTGGCCAGGTCCCCCCCGGGCCTGGTTCGTCGCATGTCTCTCCTCGAGCGGAGCCAAGGTACGAAGGCCGTTTGAGCGTCAAGGGGGACTCCTGAGCATCGCGACTCAGGAGCCTAACTGGTCACGTAGCCCCTCACTCCGTGGCCCCGTCCTGGTTTCTGGTCGGGACCATCGCTGGGTAAGGCATGCGCACGGCCGGGCCTTGCAAACGTAGAATGGTGGATCCACCTGCATCACACCTCCCTACTTGATGTTCGTGCGCCAAGGGGGACTCCTGAGCATCGCGACTCAGGAGCCTAACTTGTCACGTAGCCCCTCACTCCTTGGTCCCATCCTGGTTTCCGGTTGGGACTATTGCTGGGTGAGGTACGCGCGGGGCCGGGCTCTGCCGGCGTAGAACGTAAGCAAGTAGGAAGGAAAAGCGCTAATTTCAAGGAATTCAAAAGAAAATATTACAGTCCACACTGTTATTTCAACACCAAACGCAATTTTAAGCGCCTCCCCGAGGCATGATACATGTACAGGAATTAAAAGCAGGACAGGAGCCACGACGGAGTCACTTGGCGGCGGGGAAGCAGCACGGAGCGGGTTTGCCTCACGAAGCAGCGGGGTCGGTAGCGCCTTGCTCCGGCTTGGTGCTGAAGGCCCGGAACTTCCCCAGCAGAACCTCCGCGTGACCCTTCACGGCCTCGGCAGCGGCCGAGGCATGTTCACCGCTCACTGGCTCCAGCAGGCTGTTGAGGTCGACACCGGGATCGCGAAGGTAGATGTGGGTGAGGACCCGCGTCAGTGCTGTAGAAGACAGGACACGCGCCTTGGCCTCGGCCGTGGGGCCAAGGCCAAGGGCGACATCTTCAAGAGCGTGAACCAGGAAGGGAAGCAGCTTGGCGGGGCCGTCCTCGGCGCCAGCCAGCGGGCTCTCCAGGCCACTGTCGTAAAGCGTCCTCAGCGAGGAGCGAGCCTTCGCCTCCAACTCCGTGAAGGCCACGCAGTCCTCGACAAGAACCAGGGCCTTGCCGTCCAGCTCGGCCTTCCTCGCCCCCAACTCCTGCTCCAGCGCGCCTGGGCGGTCGCGGCGCGTCCTGAGCTTGGCCTCCCGGCCCTCGACGGCTGCCTCGCGAGCCTTCACGCCTTCTTCCTGCTCTTGGCGAAGACGGACCTCTTCCGCGAGTCGATCCCGCAGGCCTTGCAGCTCGCCCTCCAGCGCATTGCAGCGACCGCGGACGTCGACCACCTCCCCCAGGGCTGCATCGCGGGCAGCCTTCGCCTCCAGGACGGCCTGCTTCTCCTCATCCCACGCCGTCAAGGCCTGGACCAGCGCCGCCCGAATTGAGGCGTCGGAGCGAACCCATCCAAAAGCCAGCTCCAAACGCCCGGCCACCAAGCGGGGGTCGGTGCCAAGAAGATCCTGCCGTAGTCGGACCAGCTCGGCAACAGCACAATCCAGAACGGTAGAAGGAGTCGGAGAGACAGCGGCCGGTGGAATAGGAGGAGAAGGCGGCAGCGCAGCCGCAGCATCCTGAGGCGGAGTCTGCCGCGCCCCGACAGCTGTAGTGGCGGCGGCAGGCAGGGGCACCTCGGGAGCCACTTGGGCCGTGGGGGCTGAGCTCGCCTCAGCCGGCTCAGCCAGACCTCGCGAGGACGATCGGGCGGGAGAATCCTGTGCGTCGCGGTCACCTTCCTTCGCGGGCAGAAGCGCCGCCACGGATGGAACCTTGGGAGCCCCCTTTGGCTTCTTTGCTGCGGGCGCCAACCTATCCAAAGATGCGAACGTCAAGCCTCGGAAGCAGAGCAAGAAATAAAGACAAGAATCGAATGCTTACGGGTCGTCGCCAGTGAGCTCAAGCGGCCTCCGGCCAAATTTGAAGCCTGAAAGCCGGCTGGAAGGGTCAACCTCGGGAAGCTTGGAGGCGGAAGGTGCGTCTGCGGTTCGCCCCGGGGCCGGGGAAGACCCGCGGGAGATCAGCCCGGTCCTGTCCTTCTTCGGGATCGGGGGCGAGCTCCCGCCGTCCTGCTCGTCGTCGTCTTCGTCGTCATCCTCGTCATCATCATTCGGAGAGAGGCGGAGAACGCGGGACCTGCGCCGGGGGAGGGGAGCCCTTGACTTTCCATCAGTCGCCTCGGAGTCAGGCCCCTTTCCGTGCTCCTCCCCCTCTTCCTCTTCGCTGGAGTCGCCGGAGGGCACGTCCACCAGTTCCTTGGGAGCTTCCAGGGTCACTGGCCCATCCCCGTTGAAGACGGGCATGGACTTCACCACCTGCTCCCAGTCGTTGCGGAGGAACAAGGGCGTAGGAGCGCCCTCCAGCCTCGACACATTGCCCCCGACCAGAGATTGGAGAACCGCAGCTAGGTCTCCGGCGGCCAAGGCCGCGGGGTTCGGACGGGGCCTCCCCATTGGAAGCGAGTACTGCCGAAGCGGAGCCAGCCGGTGCTCTAGGAACTCCCTCAGCAGCGACGCGCCTGTCAGCTTCGCCGCCGCCATGTCGGCTAGCCTCAGATCCACGTCCATCTTCTCCAACACCATCTTCGTGCGTGGATCCGTGAGCTCCGCTCTACCCCAGTCGCTGGAGCTCGTGGGCTGCTCCGTGGGCAAGATCAGCCGAGGGTGGATGCGCCCAGCATCCACCAAGATCCACTTGCTCCTGAAGCCCTCAATCCTCTTCCCAGAGTTCGAGATGGCAATGGCGCCACCGGACGCGACGAAGCTCGCGCACGCGGAGGCGGTCCCGCGAGAGGTCCGGAGGTAGAAGTAGTGGCGCAGCAATGCCACTGAGGGCTGCACCCCAACATGTGCTTCGCAATAATAAGCAAAGATTGCCAGGAGAAGGACGGAGTTGGGATGGAGATGCAGAGCCTGTAGCTTGTAATGGCGGAGGACAGAGAAGAAGAACTCGGAGAAGGGAGGCACCATGCAAGCAACAATGGCACTTACAAAGAGCGGATAGAAGGTGCTCCCTTGACCTTCAGGGGTGGCGGAGCCGGCCTTGAACGCCTTCTTCCCGTCGATGCCCCACGCCGTCGCCATCCGGCGCAACCGGGCAAGGCCCGCCTTCGACACGTCCGGCGAGTCCAGGGCAGACGAGTACCAAGCTGCGGCCGGGGACTGACGAGGCGCCATGGCTCCCTAGGCCGCGCGGTCAGAACAGATCTGGAAATCTCGGAGGAAGGAAGGAGAGGCACAAGAAAGGGGATCTGAGCAGCAGCCGGAGAAAGCAAGAAGCAGGGCCTAGGCGGATGCCACTCCTTTATCAACTTGCGCGGTTACTGAGGTGCCCACGTCCAATCAACCTCCATGCGGCGCCCAAGGCCGCAGGCTGTTAGGGCCCGCGGCGCTTCGCTCTTGCCCTTCCGCCTCCCTGCACGGCCAAGTCCGGGCGCACCTCGGGCCCGGGGGCTACTGTCGGCGTTCTGGGAACGGGGGTCCCCAGACTTGCCTGCCTGCGGCCTGCGGCGTGGCTCACAGGGGGCCCAGCACGGCCCATCCTCACCAACACAAACCCAAGACCCTCGCGAGGGCCCAAGCCTCGCGAGGCGGACGACACGAAGCTTCCTCAGGCGCGGCCTCGTCAGGCTGGCTCACGAGGAGGCGAGAGATCAAGGCGGGGTACCTCACGAGGAGCCCGTGACGCAAGCCATGACGACTCAGGGCGCCAGGCGGGTGCCAGCCCGCGCAGCGTCCTCCTTTCCTCTTTGGTGCAAAGGGGGCAAGCGCAGCCGTGGAGTACCGAGGCATCAGGCAAAGGTTGCCATTTCGGTGCAACGAGACCAAGACCAGGAGGACTACGAGACGGAGGTCACCGTGGAGCCCAAGACGGCGTCATCACCAGAGCTTTGCGCAGGCGAAGACTACTTTTGTCAGGATAGTTGATACTTGTTGTCCCCCTTCAAATTAGCCCGCCATTGTTGGCTCCCTTCCCGCTCAATATCTGGGAAGAGGACCAGGGCCTCTATAAATAGGACCAGCCACCCACACAGCAAGGTTTTTTTTGGGGGTTTTGGTTTTGGGGGGTCCCGGTTCGGTCGGTCGAGAGGGAGAGAGAGAGAGAGAAAGGTGGCTGAACTCCTCCCAGTAGTTCATCGCCTCAGCCAAAACAGACCCTCGTGAGGCTGTTCTTCCTTGTATTGTTCATCATCACCAGCCCAAGAGGCAATCCACACACCACACACTGGAGTAGGGTATTACACCACAACGGTGGCCCGAACCAGTATAAACCCTGAGTCTCTTGTGTTGTTCTTTCCTGAGTTTACATCCTAGCACGGCGGAGGGGTGCAGGAAGGTAGGAGGCGAAATCTCCGCGCGCACCCAAGTGTTCGAACCACAAGGGTCTGCGGGAACCCAAAATCCAACAGTGCTAGGTGTTGCAAGAACTAGGGCTGTCTCTACTTGTTTGGTGGCAGCTATTTGTTTCTGTTTGGCTTTTTTTGCAACTCGTGTAGCATGGGATGCTGTGTTTGTAGAATTTTCTGCTGGACTTTGACCTTTTATTGCACCATCAGTACCAGCAGAATATGCAAGATTCATCTGCTTCTCATTCCCTACCATTCTGTCTTTCTTCCTCTTTCTCTCTGCCATGTTAAGTCAAGCGGCCAAGAAAAATGAATAAAAATTTAGTTCTTCAGAACAAATTGATGCGTGATGCAGACGAACTGAACTTTGATGTTAGACAACCACATGATAGGAGGATGTAATATGTATCAAAAACAAGACGGAAGAGATAACCAGAACTATGATGTGTAAACTAAGAAGAAGACATTTCACCAAATTAGAAGCAATGCAATGGAAGGTAGACACCATATGAAAGATGCTACAAATATCGCTCTGCCAAGTTAACAGTGTCTCATCATAAATGGCGTTTAAACAAATGTGAAGCAGTACAAGAAATAAATCATATGCAAGATGCAAACAACATCACACTACCATGTTAGAGGTCTCTCGTCATTAGTGCCATTGCATATTCACAGCATTGCATATTCACAGCTTATGATGTGTAAACTAAGGAGAAGGCATTTCAACAAATTAGAAGCAATGAAAGTTAGACACCATATGAAAGATGCAACGAATGTCACTCTACCAAGTTAAAACTGTCTCGTCATAAGTGCCATTTCAACAAATTAGTAGTACAAGCTAGAAAAGAATGTGAGATGTAACCTATATCACACTCCGAAGTCAAACGTGTCTTATGATAAGTGATTGTTGCAGGTTACACAACAGTAGTAATTTGATGTAAGAACATGGTGTGATAGACAGATATTGTATGTTCCAGAAACAGGAACACATGTCTTATTCAAGTATAATGTGTAAAGTAAGAAGATGGAATTCAACAAAATTAGAAGCAATACAAGCTAGACATCACACATAACATGCAACCACATATAACAGTGGCAAGTTAGAGGGAGCATCGGTGATGCTGCACTAGGGGAGACGTGCTCATCATAAACACAGCTTTGTTGTGTGTCTATGCATGTGTTGTCTTAGAAATCATCTTGGGGGTGTGGAGGAGTAGAAACTGTAGAGGCCCTCCGTTCGGAAGGAGCACCTTTATCCGCTGCCTTGCTAACTTCCTTCCGTTTTATTGATTTTGAATTGTCAAGTAAATCCGGACAAGAAAAAGCAATAAAATTCTCTCTTCAGAACTCATTCATGCATGATACTGACAATCACTACTTTGATGTAAGGCAAACACATGATACCAGGATGGAATATGTACGGAAACAGGATAGCATGGCATGTTCACAACTGTTTGTGTAAACTAAGCAGAAACCATTCCAGCAAATAAGAAGCAATGCAAGCTAGACACCACATGAAAGATGCAACCAATATGACTCTGCCAAGTTAAAAGCGTCCCATCATAAATGGAATTTCAAAAAATTAGAAGCAGCGCATGCTATAAATCACATGCAAGATGCAACTAATATCGCACTGCATATACTAAAGGTGTCTCGTCATGTTGATTGATGCGGGATACAAAAAAACAATAGTTTTATGTAAGGACATGCTTAATAGACAGATGTACTATGTAATAAATACAGGAAGGCATGTCACATTAACATGTATAATGTATAAGCTAAGCAGACTAGCACATGCAGTTTAACAATATTGGAAGAATTACAATCTAGACACCATATGCAACATGCAACCACATATCATGCTGCCAAGTTAGAGCAAGCACCTGCGATGCTAGTGTAGGGGAAATGCTGTAATCAACTACAGAGCTACGTTCACTATCTTCATCTAGCATTTATGTTTCTTGAGAATCATGTCGGGAGGCTGACGCTGCATTCTTTAAATGAGGAGTAGTCCCCTTGCCTGCCTGCCTCATCATAAGTGATTGATGAGGGATACACAAGAACATTAGTTTGATGTAAGAACATGGTTAATACACAGATGTACTAGTATGTACCAAAAACAGACAGGCATGTCATATTCAAAGGTATAATGTGTAAGCTAAGCAGATGCAATTTAACCAAATTGGAAGCAATACAAGCTAGACATCCGGCTGGAGTGGTGAGCATGATAATCTAGGACCTGAGAGCCTGTTGGGAGCCGGGCTGCTTCACCACCATCGCAACTTTTTAGTTGGCTTCCAGGTGAGGCCTATCATTGCTGGGCTTGTCACTGCCTCGGCCAGTGCCCTGACTAGCTATTTGTCTTCTGGTGCTCACAGGATGGTGGTTCATGTAAAAATATATCTTTCCTTATCTTACCGACTTTGGCCTTTCGAATACAAGCTAGACACCATATGGAACATGCAACCACATATGACACCGCGAAGTTAAACAAGCACCTGGGATGGTGGTTCATTGCGAGCAAGGTCATCAACTCCAGAGCTACGTTTACCGTCTCCATCTGCTGAAACTGCACCCTTTGTAGCGTTGTAACGTATCTTGCCTACCCGCATACGAAGCTGGAGCGACTTATCTCTTTTCTTTTTGGCTTCTCTCATGGCAGCAGAGTCTGAAATACCCTTGCATAAAAACACAATAGTGAGAGTAAGGGTGAAGTGTGTGGAGAACTAGTGCACTGTAAAAGTAGCAGATAGCAGGTGGCTGAAAAATAAATGACAGGAGACATATGATAGCTCTACAACATTGCATGGCAAACAAAATTAGATTCTACTCCGTATGATTTTGTAATATATGAGCGCAGGAAATGCAGGTACTCCTCCAGCACACCACCACATGTGGTCATATCTAAGATAACAGTCGACTGAAAATAAATAGGTTAGTCAATTTTTTTAATGAACAGTCTGATCTATAAGGAACGGGCAGATGGCCTTCGTCTACCTCCCGCCAGTCACTGTTGACGATCTTTCTCGAACCGCTAGTGACCACCGGCCCAGACCCCTGCCTCCGCCGCCCCGCCCTCCCATCGACCTCACACCACCGCCGTGCTTGGCAGCGCCCCCAGGCTATCCCTTTAATCTCGGCCGACCTCCAGATCGGGCGCCAGTAGCTCTAGGCCGCACACGCCCCTAAGATAAACACCAAGGCGCTGCTTCCCCAACGTAATAGGCGTACTAGCGCCTGTTATGCCGGGGAATGCTTCAGTTAATTGGGAATCAACTGGCCGGAAATTGAAATTCAGGGGGGCGATGGACCTCTAGCTAAGGTGAAATAGCATATGAGGAGAAACCTTGTGCATCGCGAGTTACTAGGAACATCTAGTATCAAGAAGAAGCGGTCAACTAGTGTCTTCTGTGGGATGAATACCGTGCAAGCAGAGACGTAAGATTTGCACGAATAAGGGAAGAGGAGTACCTTTTTCGGTTGCCAGTGTGGTCACCTCCACATGTCGCGCCGATCTTCTTCTTCTTACCGGGGAAACCGATGTTCTGGAGGGTGCAGGCTTGGACGAACCCATGGCCAAATTGTTGACCGTGTTGTCGTGGCCGTATGTCGGCGGAGGGGAAGCAGATCCGAGGCGGTGAAGGACGGCGTAGCAGGAACAGCTCCGGTGCGGTGAAGGGTGGCGAAGTTGGAGCGGCATCGGTGAGGCGCAGGACGGCGTGGTTGAACTGGCTCGGGTATGGACGGCTCGGCCTCGGCTTCAACTACTAGCCGTGGAGGGCATTGCGGTTGAGGTTGCGGTGGACGACGACGTTGGGGTATCGGCTCCGGCGTGATGGAGGAGGGCGGCGGTTGATGGGTGGGATGGGGTGGCGGACGGAGGACGCTGGGGTTTCGTGGCTGGTGGAGAGGTAGGTTTGGCACCCATGGAGTACGAATGGGGAGTCGGACGGGTGGGGGGAACCATGTTTCGGTCTGGGACGCGCTTGTTTTTGGATTTTTTGAACAGAAGATGGGACGCGCTTGTTTGAAATTTGGGGAAAGTACAAACTTTGCCCCCCTCTTAAATTTCGGACCTACTGCGGGTCGGGGGTAGGATGGTAATCCCAGGTGTCCCAAATAGTGGGCGGGAGCGATTTCGGCCGTGCACATGTGTGCTTAGGGAGCCATTGTGTATGAATGTTTTTCGGATGCGGTTGTGTGGCGTCTAGATAAGCTACAAACCTACCTCAGTTTAGACCTTTGGACGTCAGGCCGGTAGGTTTCACGGGTCGGAGTTATTAGAAAATTAATTTCCTTGTACTACCAAACA
Source organism: Triticum urartu (assembly GCF_056163025.1). Taxonomy (NCBI): domain Eukaryota; kingdom Viridiplantae; phylum Streptophyta; class Magnoliopsida; order Poales; family Poaceae; genus Triticum; species Triticum urartu. Next base: position 119,621,103 of record NC_141877.1, read on the forward strand.
TTGGTCTCACACGGTTTCGGGTGAGTAGAGGCTCTTTTGGCACTTCGTTTGAAATTTTGAAACACAAGCATTCACGTTTAGAGTACTCTTGAACTATTAGGATTGACCTAAATAGACAACGTTATATTTGACCTTGTATGTTTGAAAACCTCATTAAATTATCCGCTTCTTTTTGAAATTTTGACACTTGAAAATCCTATAACTACGATTATTTTGGAATGGAGGAGCTAAATTTGAATCTATTTTGTACATGACTATATATGCTATTATGTACAAAATCAGAGCAAAGATTGGTGCCCCCATAATTTAGGTATGGTTTACAAATGCCATGATATCAAATTCAAATAATTGAATGGACTTCATGTTGAATTCGATTTTTTTAAACCACCTTAAGTTGAATTCAAATGTATGCTAGTTCATAGGTAGCTATTTATAATGTCCATTGTGTAACTTTCATATGTATAATGTGCTTTACACACACAACATGAACTATACTCACGTTTATATTCAATTGCTAAAGTGATGCATTGTCTGGAGTTCAAAATACTAACTATGTGGGTCAATTGTGTCGAATAATAACATAGACATGCTCAAATTCGATAGAATCTAGATGTCTGATGGATCAATGACCGCTCATTACGCGAATTGCAAATATCAAGATCCCATCCTAATATTTGGATACAATTTATATCTTTAATCAATGTGCAGAGCAGTCTTTTACGTGTAGTTTCACTCTCCATAGGTGGTCTCTCACACATGCTCACACACTCTCTCCCGAGGTGTCTTTCTCGCACACATGCTCTGGATATAACCCTCCCTCCCTCCCGTAACCATTTACAACTATTTCCACTAACCTTTATCACAAGCACTCTTCCTCTCGCAAACATACACACGCACAATCCTCATCGACCCTTTCTATATACGTGGACCTGCCTACGTGCCTCATGTACACACATTATCTTTACGCCTGTCTCTCACGCATTGTATCACACCTCTCTTCCTAATCGACGAGTATGATTCTAGCAGAGCATTCTGTAGGATGCCCCTTAAAGTTAGGTTGGATGAATAGTAATATCAGAGATAAAGGGGTTACCTTAGTCCGAGAACCTAGGGTTACAAATCCTAGCCGGCTTTGTCAGTGGACACAGAGTCCTTCACAATTCTACTATCTTTGTCTTGTACGACTAGTCATCCATGGGTCTTCCTAAATGCGTCACGGGCCGACCAATGTGGCGCAGGATGGAACCGAACGAAGGGCCTCACCTCGACCCACCGGACCTCACGCCGTGACACACCCTCTGCCCCCATGTCTCATTATCTCCTCACACCCACACATACCAACACAAACACCGCGCACAGAAAATTTCTCCTGGTGCCTCTATTCCCTCCCCCCTTGCATATACACACTCAAGGGAATGGGATCTCTTATCATGACATCATATTCGTCTCTCTCACTCTAGACCACTCTCATTTCTCGTTCTATCTCTCCCACGCCCCCCCGTTGGCCCCTTTATCCATGCCTCTCTCGAATACGTAATACACACACATACCTCTCTAGGCCCCGCCAAATGCATCAACTACACATTCACACATGTTACATCACGTACCCCATTGATCTAAAAAGCCCTCTCTTCACGTTTATTTCGCATACAATATTCCTTTTGAATAAAGTGTGGCCAAAAAATTATTTTTAGAGTTTCTACATATATACAACATTACGAAGTTATATGGAGGAGTACGAACGCTAATTTGCATTGCATGGTGCCCACAATGATATTTATTCCGCACTGTGAATTTGTATATTTTTATACTATATACAAAGTTAGTCATAATAAAGAGAAACGAAGAGCATCTCTCTCTCCATCGCATACCCCCCTGTACGCCCCTTTCACGTATGCACACAAAACTATCTCCAGGTCCTCTAAAAGTAAGCCCCCAGAAAATTCATGCATGTTTCATCTTTCTCTCGCGATATATGCAATAACGATCATTGTATTTGAAGTGAAAGCACGATACGTACATTGGACTCAACACTACTAGGGAAAAGCCTATACACAGAATCTTACCAGCAGCGCGCTTTAAAATCAGGCGCTGCTGCTAAGTAGCAGTAGCGCGGGTTTTTGACCCTTGCTACTACTAAGTTGATAGTAGTAGCGCTGGTTTTTACCCATCGCTACTCCTAAGCGGTCTCTACCGTGCCCCTGGGCCATGCCATAGTAGTAGCGAGGGTTATAAACCCGCGCTACTACTAAGTTTTTACCCCTCGCTACTACTAAGAGGTCTCAACCGTGCCCCTCCGGGACATGCCATAGTAGTAGCGAGGGGTAAAATCCCTCGCTACTACTAAAGGTCCCATTTTGAAACTCTACCCCCCCCCCCCCCCCGTGGATCGCCTTTTCGGTTTTGTAAAAAGCAAAAGAAAATGATAAAAACTTCAAAAATTAAAATCCTTCGAGATGTAGTTATGTTACTACATCTACTAGTTAGGAAAATTTAAAAACTTAAATTTGGACATGTTTTGCAAAAAGTGTAGGGAAAATGTAAAACGCTATAACTTTTGCATACGATGTTAGAAAAAACGTATAATATATCAAAATGTTTCAAAAATTAAAATCCTTCGAGATGTAGTTATGTTACTACATCTACTAGTTAGGAAAATTTAAAAACTTAAATTTGGACATGTTTTGCAAAAAGTGTAGGGAAAATATAAAACGGCTATAACTTTTGCATATGATGTCAGAAAAAAACGTATAATATATCAAAATGTTCAGCATGAAAATCCGCATACGACGGAGACCGCCTACGGCCTGTTTGCAAATTTTTAGAATCCTCAAATTCTAAAAGGAAAAAAAGTTATGCTCAAATTTCAGTTTTTTTTTAATTTTGGTCAAATCTGGTCAAACTATGGTCAAACTACTTATTCAAGAAGTATTAGTGTTACTAAATAATCATTCAAGAATATTAGTGTTACTAAATAATTATTTCAGTTTTTTGGAATTTTGGTCAAATCTGGTCAAACTGTGGTCAAACTCCTTATTTAAGAAATATTAGTGTTACTAAATAATTATTGTTTTTTAGAACAATAGTTTTAAACTCAAACAGCGAAATGTGTGACTTCATGCTCAAGCTAAACTCCCGAGGGTTAATAGGATTGACATCTTACTATTGTCAGGAAAACAACAAGTGCAGACTTGGAATTGAGGGAGAATAGAACCCGGAAGTTAAGCGTGCTCAGGCTGGAGTAGTGAGAGGATGGGTGACCGTCCGGGAAGTTAGATGATTTGGAATGATGAGGGGTGATTAGAGATTAAATTGAGCAGCGATGAGGGTGATTAGATATTAGAGGTTAAAATAATTCAGAAATTTAAAAATTCGCGCAAAAAATTCAAAAAAAAAATTCCGCGGGTTAGTAGTAGCGCGGGTTTTTACCCACGCTACTACTAACGGACGTAGTAGTAGCGCGGGTGGCACCCACGCTCCTGCTATACGTTAGCTGTAGCGCCTTATTAGTAGCACCGGCCCCCGTGCTGCTAATAGGCCCAAAACCCATGCTGCTGCTAGGCTTTTCCCTAGTAGTGCAAGAATCCACTCATTACGGTCACCATTTACGTTTAGTGGTTATTATACAGTCACGGGCTCACCGTACAACTCTGTATTTGCTCATGACATGACTAGTTGACCAGTTAAACGCTCCACGTGGCACCTCTAGTGTTTCATCACATTATCTCACTACCATCGTGCCCACCCATCGACTTGTATCTACTCTACATATACACTCTTATAAAATACATAAAATACACTCTTATAAAAAACAGAGTTGGTGATGATGGTGTGCCTGCCATCCTACAATATAGGCCGTCCGATTTATATCTGACAGATAGGAAAGAAACTATGGCAATTTTGCAAAAGGTACCCACACACCTCTCCACATTTGCAAATAAGGCCTTCCCTCGTTCATCATTTTCTCTCACAAGATAAACAAGTCATACAAATGCATCTTGATGTTACGTGCAACGCACGGGCATCTTGCTAGTAAGAATGAAAACAAACAACAAAAATATTTGGATGGTGGTTCGAAGTCATGACCGCAGGCACAGCGGACAAGGTGGCCTTGTATTGGTATGCTGAGTCATTTGTTTTAACACACAGGAGCTGATGTGGTGATTATACACACACGCACGCATGCACACGAACTGCATCCACGCAACACATGCACCCATGCACGCATGCAACACTCACACATACACACGCAGCCACGCACGCACGCAACACTCACACACACGCACGCATGCATGCACACACCAGTACACCACACGACCAACACACACTCTCACGCTCAAGTGCTCAACCTACACGTGCATGCGCACACATCAGGCCCTGACAGACACGTACACAACCAGGTGATTCCCGCGCACGGGTTGGAGCCTTGTCATGCCTGCGTAAATTTGTTTTTATCTGACCTTTTGCCTATGCGAACTGAGAGGTGGGACCCACAAGGAACGTGGTCAATTTAACTAGTCACGATGGTGCCACGCAGACTATTTGGCTGGTCAACAGAGTGCAATCCGATGCTGAACTGTGAGCAAGTGACCGTATAATCACCGCAAAACGTATATAGTGACTGTAATCAGCTTATTCTGATGTTCGGTGACCGTATTACGCTTTTCTCTCTGTAGGGCCTCCAAAACTACATCTCTACACATTCTTGCATGTTACATCTAACAACTATGCAATAAAACACTACTACTACATTCTAACACAATAAATCATATGTGTTTTTAGTTTTATTAGATATCATATTGTTACTTATAATTATTCAGTTTGCATACATTAAAATTGCCTTTGAAATGTATGGCCAGTATCATCTACCGCGCGGGAAAAATCCCGCCCTTTCCTGTTTAATCGGGTTTGTATCGATGGATCGTGCGAAACAGAAAAACTATAGTACTATACAGTACAAGTGATGGTTCAGTCGGCCGTCGTGTCGTCTACTCCTCCGTCGTAAGAGTGGAGCGCTCGCTTTCATAAATCTTCTAGTCCCTTTCGCCGACATGTGGGACATCAAGCTACCGGGTCCACGTGCCATACCGGAATACAGTGAAGAGCAGCCGGGGTGAAGCACCCCAGTCATGGCGCTGGCGTACTAATGGGCAATGAGGCGTCAAATCACAAAGCTGCACCTTTCCCGCTGTTAAGTTGGAGGGACGAAGCAACCATCATTTCACTCGTTGATGAATCCGCTTCTCCCTCATCTTCTTCAACTTAACCATGTATTGCTTCTGCCGTTGTTCTACCTCATGTGGGACGCGGATCGTCTTGGTAAAGCACTAACACGTGGGACCGCATGATAGCAAACCGCGAGGACAACGTCCTCCGAAAATAAGAAGCCTAATCCTAGACATACAAAGGGTACGTAGCTGCTATGTATACTTTCCATCTAATCTATATATGCCCCCCTGATTTTCAGGTGGGGTGGGCCTAATCCTCTCCTTTAATCCAATCAAATAGTCCCACATCACATTAGTTCATAACTTTACGTAAACCATTACATGGATGTAGCATTGCTCAAATAAGAAACCTTCCCCGCCATCCGCGCGGCAAAATCACCTCCTTTTTACTAATCTTGATTCTATAATTTTTTAGATCAATATAATTGAGATTTGTATAGATAGCACACAGGAGCAAAACCAAGTGGTACGGTTAAGGGCATCCACAATGTGTAGCCAAATGTGAAAATAGCTTTTGGCATCGTGGGAACCATTGTGGACGGTGTTGCCAAAGCCAAAAAGATGGAACCGAACCTCCCTGACTAATTGATTGAAGGAATAGAAAAATGCAATGTCTCTCCTCTTTCTCCCATGCTTGGACGCATGTAGTACAGTATAGAGCACAGAGTCTACTCCCTTGTCCCTTCTATCACAAATCACAAAGCAGTGAGGCGTCAAATCACAAAAGCACGGACGAAGCAGGTGCAAGATGAAGGTAAACCACGAGATATGGCATCAGCTGTGTACGTCTTGGACAAGGTAAAAAGAAAAGAATTCTGCGAGGTCCTGTCATGTGTGAGATTCCCACATGGATTTGCTTCCAACCCTAAAAGGAGAGTCAGTGCAGATGGAAACAAGGTACAAGGGTTGAAAACTCATGACTGCCACGTCCTTAGAGGATTGGGCTGCCCTGACGTATATAGAGCAGTTGCAGAGTTGGGACAATTCTTCAGGGAACTCTGCAGTAGGAATATCAGGATAGATGCTTTGGAGCGTCTTAGAGACAAGATACCAACTATCCTATGCGACCTTGAGAAGATATATCCTCCAGCCTTCTTTGATGTGATGGTGCATTTGGCTGTTCATCTACCTGATGAGGCACTACTTAGAGGTCCAATACAGTATGGCTGGATGTACCCTATTGAAAGGCGTCTAGGCACTTTCAAGGGCTATGTTAGGAACAGATCTAGACCCGAGGGTTCCATTGCAGAGGCCTACATTGCTACAGAAGCGTTGACATTCTGCTCAAAATACATTGAAATAGCTAATCAGCTTAGCAAAGAATTGGGTGAAGACAATCCCGGGCTCAATGTTTTCGATTATTCTGTTCGAGTTACAGGGAAGAGTCGACAAGAGGACAAACCTAAAGATTTGGACAAAATGTTTTGGTATGTGTTGAATAACTGTCCTGAGATAGTACCTTATATCAAGTAAGTGCAGTACTGCAGCTTATACATCGTAATCTACTAAACTTGCAGCACATTCTTATATATTTAGATGTTTGACGCGATCACTATGTTGTGCAGCATCTACAAAGAGGAGTTACTGCCGCAAAATCCAAGAAACATTGACAAACTAGTTATGGCAGGATTTGCGAAATGGTTCAAGAACCATGTAAGCTTTTGAAGTGCACTGTCAGTTTTTTTAATATATTACATAAGATGACCAGCTTGTCTATTTTCTAACCATAGGTTAAGAAGATGTGGGAGGATGGGCAGGCAGTTGATGATGCCCTTTACTCACTAGCAATGGGTCATGATACTCGGGTAAGACATTATGAATCTTGCGTTGTTGGAGATGTTGCTTACACTGCTCCTAATGTACAAGATAACATAGATGTTCCTAATATCTTTGAGAACCATCATGTCAATGACACCGGCGAAAAGATTGCCTGTCGTGCTGTGGACATACAAGAGTTGATCAAGAAGAAGCCAACATTCGAGGACGTTGAGGACGAAGAAGAAGATGACACCATGGGAAATTATGATTCAGACTGATACACATGGCGAAGATGTTGACGCTGCTGCTATGGATGATGATTACATTGCTTTTGTCGTATTTGCCTGTCAGAAGACGTTTTTTTATCTACTATGTGAAATTGTGTTTGCTATGAGAACTGAAACCTGATGAACATGTTGTTTAGTATTTTGCTGTGAGAACATCACTTGTTATGTATGATGATTTGTGTTTGGTGATTGTATGACAACTAAAACATGATGACATTGTTGTTTAGTTGTACTCATATTTGGCTTTGAAACTTGAATTTGATGACATAGTTTGCTGTTGGACTGCAATTTGCTCGACGTCTTCGAATGAGAACAAAGCTGACCCGACAGGGCCTCTGCTATTTATTTATTTATTTATATGAGCAAAAGGGGATACCCCCTGATTTCCGTTAATAGAAATCATTAGATGTTCACAACACTACGCCCAGCCTGCTACACAGGTTTCATTCATTACTAGTTTCAGCAAAGTGCTCATGTCGTAGCCACTTAATACATCACGAGTGCTACATACACTGCAGATAAAGAGACAATCATCCTACAGAGCACATCGATTTTGCCCATTATCTTCACAAGCTCTTTCATCTCCTCATTGCTGTCAAGGCTGTTCAGCAGCTGTTGCTTGACCATGATCAGAGGAACTGCATCTTTAACCTTCTTCCCTGCATCTTCCTGTTCTGCCGTTCCTTCAGTTACTTGTCCAACACCCCAACCTGCTAGTATTGGGATTCCTCGGCTAACCAAATAATCAGCGTAGTTGCATTCCCCCACATCAGCAACTTCCCAGAAATACAAATCACACAAATCTTCCCTTTTCTGCATGAATCAAATTGGAAGATCATCAACCAAACTATTAAAAAATCAGCAACTGAAAGCAGTAGAACAACACTTAAACATATTATTACCCCATTATTCGCGCATTTGTAGAAGAGCCAGGGTTGTGGATTATGGTTGAGACGCGATGGATGACTCTGCGTGATTTGCAGCAGTGGCACCACACCAACGGCAGCGGGTTGCGATGAGCAATCGGCTGCGGTGCGCGTGCCGGCGGGGGTGTGATGAGACCCACAAGCGATGGTACGGGTGGCGACTTGGCGCATATCTGGTTGTTGCCTGCTGAAGAGCAGGTGGACGAGCAGCCAACGGACATGGTTGTTGCGGCCAGAGCTTCTGATGCTAGGCAGAGTAAGTAGAGAAGAGGAGAAGCGAACGTTGGATATGTCAGTTTCATTACTTGCAGAGTAGCATAGCACCATATATAGGGGCTGTTTGGATTGTGACTATGTTTGCCTTATGTTGCCACATTACTTTTTGCCACACTTGCCTAACTTGAGTTGTTCAAATTGTTAGCCACACTTTGGCTTGCCTAAGGGAATCTTGCCACACTTTTTATGTCTATGACATGTGGAGTTCACTTCTCATAAAAAATCTTGCCTTAGGTGTGGCTAGAACCAAACACCCACCAAACTTGGTCAAACTTGCCTAAGGTGAGGTGTGGCAAAGTGTGGCAATATGTGGCTAGAAACCAAACGGCCTCATAGTCATAGTCTAGGTTTGGATTCGAACCAGCTACAGGAGCACGTCTTTCTTTTTTCTAAAACTCGGCAATGTCTCTTTACTGGTACACTAACTTGTTCTGTACGCCTTCCCAAGTCTTTGATTTTCTTTCTATATATAAAAAAGTATGCTACTTGGTGTCCACTTAGTCAACAAACAATTGTGCCAACCTTGACCGTTGGATTGACATTCAGTGTCTGTCGCATTTCTTCAGTCTCTTCTTCCTCGAGCCGCCAAAACCAAACTAGCGCCGGCGGGACCTCCTGCTCCCGCCTCCCACGGCTGGCTGTGATCTTCCCCGGCTCCTGTTCGTTCCCGTTCGAGGCCTCACCATCGTCCTCCGCCTTGGTTCGCTCGCCGCGGCGCCGCCCTCCGGTGTTGTCAACATGGTCAAGAACCGAGAGGAATAAGAAGATGACTGTACATGGTGAGGATGATAGTAGGGACCCAGCAGCGCGCGCAGTAATTTTGTTTTTTCGGGACGGAGAAGGGTATCAACTGGGTTGTGCGGGGCTCGTGACACGTCTAGCCCAGGATTTTATTTCATATGTTTAGCACATGACTAGCCCAGTTTGTTTTTTCCTTTCTGAAAATGGCTAGCCAGCTATTTTGTTTTTGCAGAATAACCAACATAGGCCTACTTGCTTTTCTATGCCCTGCTGGGCCGGAAATCTTTCAAGACGAGGAGGGATGCATTTTGCCCAGAAAATGGGCTATAAGTAATAATAAATGGGCTGTAAAATGAAAAAATACAACAAACAGGCAATTAGTTCCAAAATATTGTTTTCTTTCGGATTTTGATATTTTAAATTTCATTGTGTTTGTGCGGGTAAAATTTCATTGAATTTAAATTAAGGTATATTTAGATTTAAAATTAATTTGAATCTGGCTAGAAATTTCGGGCTGTATGCTGTTTGGGATAGATTTGGGGGCTGACTTGTGGGTCTACTAGGTTGACGTGTACTTTGGCTTTGTCAACTTAGTACAGAAACGATTCTAGCAGCAATGACTGTTGGATGTTAATCCAACGGCCGTGCTGCTTCTTCAATATCTAAACTTCTTGCTCCAGCCGCCCAAACCAGCTCCGGTGGGACTGCCTACTCCCGCCTCCCATGGCCGGCTGTGCTGCCGCATAGGACGCACTGCCCCACCCTACTTCATTGCTGGTCAGGCCATTCCTCTACTCACCCACACCTCCTGTTATTTTTCGGCGACGGTAGCCGGACCAGTAAACCCTCGTACTCCCCACCGCGTGGGCAACCATTGTCGAGTCTTCCCCGGCTCCGTGTCGTTCCCTTCCTAGGCCTCACCGTCGTCCACCGCCATGGTGCTCTTGGCGCGGCCTGGTCAACGTGGTCAACGAGCGACATCCATCGGCCGTGGACTGTACGCGCAAAATAATGATTCCTCCACCTAGCAGCCGGGACCCACCGGAAGGGCCTCTGTATTTCGTGAAAAAAACATTCCCCCCGCTGACATGTCGGACCCACCAGCTATATCTTCACACGCAAGGAAGTGCCTCCTTATTACGCACAAAAAAATGAATACCCCCTGCTAGCTGGGACCCACCACTGTGGGAGGCTGACTTGTGGGCCTACAAAGTTGACGGGGACGGAGGGCTTTGTCAACTTAGTCAATATGAACGATTCTAGCTCCAGTGATCGTACGATGTCCATCCAATGGCCGTAGTGCTTCTTCAACCTCTGGTCTTCTTGCTCTAGCCGCCCAAAGCAGCGCCGGTCTTGCCGCATGCTCCTGCCTCCCGTGACCAGCTGTGCTGCCGCGGGGGCCTCACCGCCCTCTACTATTCCCACCGCTGGCCAGGCCCTGCGGCGACGGCAGCCTCACACCACAGCCGAACCAGTGAACCCTCGTACTCCTCTCCGCACGGGCTTCCACTGCCGTGTCTTCCCCGGCTCCGCGTCGTCCCCTTCCTAGGCCTCGTCGTCGTCCATCGCCGTGGTGCTCTCCGCGCGGCGTGGTCAACATGGTCAAGGAACGACTTCCATCGGAAGAGTACTGTACGTGGAGAGGCTGACAGCTGGGTCCACGGCCACAAGCCAGTTTTTTTGTGATTTGCCAAGTAAGTCGCTTTGTCAGGCCTGTTGGGCTGCAAATCTTTCAAGACGAGGAGAGCTTTCATTCGGCTGGCCGAGAAAATGGCCCATCAGTAATGAGAAATGGGCTGTACATTTTAAAACAGATCAAACCGGCAATTAGTTTCAAATATCTTTTTTTTCATTTCGAGATTTTAAATTACATTAATTTTTATGCGTGGAGAATTTGTTGGATTTTATATTGATATACATTTATTTTTAAAATCAGTTTGAATGTGAGTCGAAATTTCGGGATTAAAAACAGTTCGGACCGCACCGAGAGATGCAAAATTTCATATAATTTTTTAAACGTGGCCACAGTATGGGCTGTAATGCTAACAAAAAGAATATGGGCTCCAAAAAAACCTTAAGAATTAGCAAATGGGTTGTATGCTGTTTTCCACAGATTTGAGGCTTTCCTAAAAAAAGGTTGACGCACAAGCAGTGACTGTTGGATGTCCATCGAACGACCGTCGTGCTTCTTCAATCTCTGCTCTTCCTGCTCCAGCCGCTCAAACAAGCGCCGGTGGGACTGCCTGCTCCCTCCTCCACGTGGCCGGCTGTGCTGCCGTGCAGGCCTCACCGCCCCACCGTACTCCCATCGCTGGCCTAGCCATCCCTCTACTCACCCACACCAGCTGTTATTCTCCGGCGACGGCAGACGAACCAGTAAACCCTCGTACAGTCGTACTCCCCTCCGCATGGGAAACAACTGCCGAGTCTTCCCTGTCTCAGTGTCGTTCCCTTCCTAGGCCTTGCCGTCGTCCACCGCCCTGGTGCTCTCGGCGTGGCCTGGTCAACATGGTCAACGACCGACATGCATCTGAAGTGGACTGTACGTGGAGAGGCCGACAGCTGGGTCCATGGCCGCACGTAAGGAAATGCCTCCTTATTACACGCAAAATAATGGTTCCTCCACCTGAATCAGGGACCCACCGAAAGGGCCTTTGTATTTCGCGAAAAAACATTACCGCCGCTGACAGCTCGGACCCGCCAACTATATCTTCGCAGGCAAGGAAGTGCCTCCTTATTACGCACAAAAAATGAATACTCCCCCTGTTAGCTAGGACCCAGTATAGTGGCAGGCTGACTTGTGGGCCTACTAAGCTGACGGGGACGGAGGGCTTTGTCAACTTAGTCAATATATGCACGATTCTAGTTCCAGTGACCGTATGATGTCCATCCAACAGCCGTAGTGCTTCTTCAACCTCTGGTCTTCTTGCTCCAGCCTCCCAAACCAGCGCCGGTCGTGCCTCGTGCTCCTGCCTCCCATGGCCGGCTGCGATGCGGCGGAGGCCTCACCGCCCCCTACTACTCCCACCGCTAGCCATGCCATCCCTCTACTCACCCACACCCCTTGTTATTCTGCAGCGACGGCAGCCTCACATAGCAGCGAACCAGTGAACCCTCGTACTCCTCTACGCGTGGGCATCCACTGCCGCGTCTTCCCCGGTTCCGCATCGTCCCCTTCTTAGGCCTCGTCGTCGTCCACCGCCCTGGTGCTCTCGGCGCGGCGTGGTCAACGTGGTCAAGGAACGACTTCCATCGGATGTGGACTGTACGTGGAGAGGCTGACAGCTGGGTCCACGGCCGCAGCAAGGAAGTGCCTCCTTATTACGTGCAAAATAATTATTAATCCACCTGACAGCGGGGACCCACCAGACGGGCCACGGTATTTCGTGAAAAAAATGTTTCCTCCCTGACTGTTGGGACCCACCAGCTACACCTTCGCACACAAGGAAGTGCGTCCGGGCAAAAAAAAACAAAACGATTCGCCCCCCTGACTGCTGGGACCCACCAGCTACATCTTCGCACGCAAGGAAGTGCCTGACAGTCGAGACCCACCTGGTCGAAGCGTACGTAGTGTTGTCATTCTGGTCGCGAATGTGTACGTACATATATACTGGTCGATGTAGAGGCGCGCACGTGTCGTAGTAGAGGCGCCTACGTGTCGTAGTAGAGGCGCGCACGTAGGATGTACATGTACGTACAGCGGCCAGGGTGCAAGAAAGAAAATACAGCCACATACGTACATATAGGCAGGGTCTTGAACGCCTACTCGCGCATACGTACGGCCATGGCTCATGTACATGGCTGGGTCGTAACGGAGAAACAACGTCGTCGTCGTGTTCATGGGGAGGCAACGGAATGCATCGTGTTCATGGGGAGGCAACGGAATGCGTCGTGTTCATGGGGAGGCAACAGAATGCATCGTGTTCATCGAGAGGCAACGGAACGCATGGGAGCCAACCGGATGGGTCGGAACGGAATGCGTGGTCATGTTCATCGGGAGGGCTTGGACAGAACAGGCGATGGAAACGAGGCCTGGCGTACCATAGAACGGAGGAAACAGACCTCCTACAGTCGAAACGGGGGTCCTGTTGATCGGGAGGGGTTGTGGCGTACCACAAACCGGAGGAAACGGAGCTCCTACGGTCGAAACGGGGGTCCTGTTGATCGGGAGGGGTGTGGAGTACCGCAAAACGAACGAAACGGACCTCCTACGGTCGAAACGGGGGTCCTGTTCATCGGGAGGGGTGTGGCGTACCGCAAAATGGGACTCCATGGGATATTGTTCATCTCCACCGTCCACCTCCTCCAGCCTCCACGGGCTACCGTCGACCTCCTCTAGCCTCCACGGGCTCCTGTTCATCCAGCCTCCATCGCGCGCTACTCCACTGGCTACTGTTCAACCACCCTTCCATCGTCTACTGTTCATCCAGCCCTCCACACTACAGGGTCCTGTTCAACCACCCCTCCACGGGCACCCCTCCACAGTCTACTGTTAAACCAGCCCTCCACCACACCACGGGGTCCTGTTCATCCAGAGGCAACGCCACTGCTCACTGTTCATCCAAACCCCCCGCAACACTCACTGTTCATCCCAGAGGCAGCATCGATCGGCTTCAGTTAGCAGCAGTAGCGAAGGAATCGCTCGATCGGGTTCAGTTAATAGCCATCGATCGATCGCTCGATTTCAGTAACGCGTAGCCTATAGTGCAATCGCTCGGGTTCAGTTAGAGCCCAACGCCTCGCTCGGGTTCAGTTAGAGCCAACGCCTCGCTCGGGTTCAGTTAGAGCCAATGCCTCGCACAGACGCGCATACGTGTACGAGAGAAAAGCGCATCGCTCGGCCCCCGACCTCCCACCGTAACCGGGAACTCCTCGAAATTTTCCTCCCCCTCGCTTCTACCATGGTTTTTTCCGTCATGGATGGCCCAAAGAATGTCATGCAGCTGCGTCTCCGGCCCGCCCAGGACGAAAAGCCCATTTTCTGTCATGATTTTTTGTCATAGAAGTAGGAGCCCACCACATCTATGATGATATCGGGTTTTGTCACAATTATCGTCATAGAAGTGTCATATGTATGACAGAAAAAAAATTCGTTTGGCCCAAAATGTCACAGATGTGTCTTTTTTTGTAGTGCTAGCAAGCGGCGGCTGAGCTCGCTCGAGGGTCGGGACCTGAGGACGCAGAGCACACAAGAGCATGGAGAAGAGGGGGAGGCTCGCATGGGCCTAACCTAGCTACCCAACAGTGGTCGACGCACAAGTCTGGTGCAACACGAGGAACCTGCTCCGGAATGCCAAGATAAGTCTTGCACCTGGATCGACCCAGCGCTACGGCATAAGATCCTCGCCTTTCGTTGCCCTACTACGGCAACGTCGCCTCCCTTTCCCATCGTCAGGTAGCTGCTTGCGTGCTAAAGGAGACCTCTTGAGCATCGCTCCTCAGGAGCTCTTACTGGACCTCGGGCCGCTCACCTCCTGGCCTTGATCATGGCATCGCGACCTGGCATACCAGCGACGGCTGCAGCCTGCCTGGGGACCGGGACCTGTCGGCGTAGAGCACCAAGCTGCCGCGGGGTTGGAAAGGGGAGACCGAGCCTTTGCGTCTGCAAATTTTCATAATAAGGATAATATCAACAAAAGACATTACAAACCCTTTACATGCCCCCACGGGGTCCGTCTTCATTCCTCACAGGGAACAAGAGAAGGAAGTTTCTAGGGGCCCTATCTACACGCGCCAAGCGTCACCGACTCCATCATCAACAGTGGGCCTCTGGAGGCCGGCGCCAACCCCATCCAGATCAGCGACGGCGGCGGCCGGACGCTGCGGCCTTGCTCCGAGCGCGGCGAGAGCTCGGGGGCACGTAGCTGTCATCGCTTGTGTCCGGAGTCTCATCAAGCTCGGGAGAATCACTGGACCACCAGGAGTCACCACCACTGCTGGAGGAGTCGGTGGCGAAGCCCGCGGTCGGCTCGACGTTGCCCGCTGCACCGTCCTGGCGACCCCTTTAGGGCAGCACTCCAAGC
The DNA here is from genome assembly GCF_056163025.1 of Triticum urartu. Lineage (NCBI taxonomy): Eukaryota > Viridiplantae > Streptophyta > Magnoliopsida > Poales > Poaceae > Triticum > Triticum urartu. Next base: position 119,636,342 of record NC_141877.1, read on the forward strand.
GGTGGCCTTCCTCGTCGAAGACCTTGAAGAACATCATGGAGACGCCGTCGTACTCGAAGTGGATGGCGAGGGCGCCCTCCGCACGGCAGACTCGAGCGACCTCGCCCCAACCACGAGTCATGAAGATCCTCCCGGAGGAGACGTCTTCAACCTCTGCCCCAGTCACCAGGGCATCGCAGTCGGCGTGCTACAGCCAAAGCTCGAGGGGGCCCCTCGGCGGCATCTCGGCGACGAAGAACTGCGGGAAGCGAATCCAAGTGTGCAGAGGCATCGCCGCCCACAACAATAATTCATGTGAGGAGTCCGCGGCGTGGACTCCTGGGTCGGCGGCCTGCGTCACCACGGTGCGGCGATCACGGCCACGGCGTGGGCGGCGTTGTTCGCCGCCCCTCCCTGCAGAGCCCTCAGCTTGGGCGTACAAGGGCAACGGATACCCGGGAGGTGGCCGCTCGTACCATGCCCGCGACACTTCCGGCCTCACGACTATGTCGCGACGATGGGACAACCTCTTCTTCGGCGGAAGTGGCTCAGGCTCGTCAAGGGGAGTCTTTCCCTTCTCCGCGGCCGAGAACCCCCGTATCGGCGCCATGGTCGATGCAGCAAGCAGTGAAGCGAGGAATAAGAAGGAGCGGGAGAAGCGAAGGAAGAGATGGGTGACAGGGGCTCTGCCCCCCTCTTCCCATTTATAGCCAAGGGGAAGACAACTGTCGGCCTCCACGATCTAAGGGAATGATGATCTTTTTCTGCATGCAGCAAGGACTCGTCAAGTCGGGCAGTTGCCGAGGCAGCATGGAGAAGCGGAGACGCCCACGTCCAATCAGTCGCCACGCGCCAACCGAGGCCGCAGGCTGTTGGAGTCTACGACACTCCGCACTTGCCCTTTGGCTTCGCCTCGAAGCCAAGTCCGAGCGCGCCTTGGGCCCGGGGGCTACTGTCGGTGTTCTGGGAACGGGGGTCCCTAGACTTGCCTGCCCGCGGCCCGCGGCGTGGCTCCACCAGCGGCCCTGTATGGCCCATCTTCACCAGCAAACACTCAAGAACCTCGCGAGGGGCCAAACCTCGCGAGGCGGACGACACAAGACCTCCTCAAGGGAAGCTTCACCAAGAAGGCTCGCGAGGGGCAGAGAGATCAAGGCAAGGGAGACCTCACGAGGTTTCTGTGACGCAAGCCATGACGACTGGAGCCAGGCGGGCGCCAGCACATGTAGTGTCCTCATTTCCTTTTTGCTACTAAAGGGGCAAGCACAGGCGAGGATTCTCGAGGCATCAGGCAAAGGTTACCATATCGGTGCAACGAGACCAAGACCAGCAGGACGGCGGGACGGAGGTCATCGTGGAGCCCAAGACGGCGTCACCACCAGAGCCTTTGGCAGGCGAAGACCACCTTTACTTAGGATAACTTGTACTAGTTGTCTCCCTTCGAATTTGGTCGTTGTTGGATCCCTTCCCGCTCAATATTTGGGAAGAGGACCGAGGCCACTATAAATAGGACTAGCCACCACAATGGGAGAAAAGGATCGAGATGACCCTCAACCACACAAGTTCTCCAAGCATAAGAACACCTCTCCTCAGGAGGCTGTTCTTCCCTTGTGACTATTCATCCTCAGCCCAAGAGGCAATCCACCACACTGATACGTCTCCAACATATCTATAATTTTTGATTGCTCGATGCTAGTATTTTGGATGTTTATGGCTTTATTATACACTTTTATATCATTTTTGGGACTAACCTATTAACCCAGAGCCCAGTGCCAGTTTTCTATTTTTACCTTGTTTTAGGGTTTCGAAGAAAAGGAAAACCAAACGGAGTCCAATTGACCTGAAACTTCACGGAACCCATTTTTGGAAGGAAAGAAGCCCGGAAGACTTGAAGTGCATGTAAGGGAAGCTTCGAGGAGGCCACGAGGTAGGGGGGCGCGCCCACCCCCCTGGGCGCGCCCTCCACCCTCGTGGCCCCCTCGTGGCCCCCTAATGTACTTCTTCCGCCTATATATCACCATATACCCTAAAAACATCCGAGAGCACAATAGATCAGGAGTTCCGCCGCCAGAAGCCTCCGTAGACACCGAAAACCAATCTAGACCCGTTCCGGCACCCTGCAGGAGGGGGAATCCCTCTCCGGTAGCCATCTTCATCATCCCGGTGTTCTCCATGATGAGGGAGTAGTTCTCCCTCAGGGCTGAGGGTATGTACCAGTAGCTATGTGTTTGATCTCTCTCTCTTGTGTTCTTGAGGTGATACGATCTTGATGTATCGCGAGCTTTGCTATTATATTTGGATCCTATGATGTTTCTTCACCCTCTACTCTCTTGTAATGGATTGAGTTTCCCCTTTGAAGTTATCTTATCGGATTGAGTCTTTAAAGATTTAAGAACACTTGATGTATGTCTTGCCGTGCGTATTTGTGATGACAATGGGATACCACGTGATTCACTTGATGTATGTTTTGGTGATCAACTTGCGGGTTCCACCCATGAACCTATGCATAGGGGTTGGCACACATTTTCGTCGTGATTCTTCGGTAGGAACTTTGGGGCACTCTTTGAGGTTCTATGTGTTGGTTGAATAGATGAATCTGAGATTGCGTGATGCATATCGTATAATCATACCCACGGATACTTGAGGTGACATTGGAGTATCTAGGTGAAATTAGGGTTTTGGTTGATTTGTATCTTAATGTGTTATTCTAGTACGAACTCTAGGGCTGTTTGTGACACCTATAGGAATAGCCCAACGCATTGATTGGAAAGAATAACTTTGAGGTGGTTTCGTACCCTAGCATAATCTCTTCGTTTGTTCTCCGCTATTAGTGACTTTGGAGTGACTCTTTGTTGCATGTTAGGGGATAGTTATGTGATCCAATTATGTTATTATTGTTGAGAGGACTTGCACTAATGAAAGTATGAACCCTGGGCCTTGTTTCAATACATTGCAATACCGTTTACGCTCACTTTTATCATTCGTTACCTTGCTGTTTTTATATTTTCAAATTACAAAAACTATTATCTACCATCCATGTACCACTTGTATCACCATCTCTTCGCTGAACTAGTGCACCTATACAATTTACCATTGCATTGGGTGTGTTGGGGACACAAGAGACTCTTTGTTATTTGGTTGCAGGGTTGCTTGAGAGAGACCATCTTCATCCTACGCCTCCTACGGATTGATAAACCTTAGGTCATCCACTTGAGGGAAATTTTCTACTGTCCTACAAACCTCTGCACTTGGAGGCCCAACAACGTCCACAAGAAGAAGGTTGTGTAGTAGACATCAAGCTCTTTTCTGGCGCCGTTGCCGAGGAGGTTAGCGCTTGAAGGTATATCTTTAGATCTTGCAATTGAGTCTTTTAGTTTCTTGTTTTATCACTAGTTTAGTTTATAAAAAGAAAACTATAAAAAAATGGAATTAAGGATGCCTCATATGCTTCATCTTTTTAATGTCTTTCGTGAGAATAAGGATTCCGAAAATTGTGCCAAAGTGTTAGAAGAAGAATGCATTAAAATGTTTGGCACTAAATATTTGAATGATGAGCATGATTGCAATGTTGTTAGTATGAACTCCTTGAATATCCATGGTACTAATGATGATTTCACTAGTTATGATGAAAATGTCTCCTATAAACATGTCAATTTTTGTGGAGTGTATTGGGTTTGTAAGTACACACAAAATAGGGAAGATAGATATTGCAAGAGGCATAAGTACTTAGAAACTAAATTGTTGCAAGAAATGCTAGATGATTGTGCTGAAAATTTAAATTTCTTGGCCATACTTGTGAGCTTTGTGTTCAACGCGGTCATTTAACTATCCGATGCAAATTGTTTCATGATCTAATCGTGTCCAAAAATTGTGATGACTTGATTTCCCTTGCATATTATAATGAACTTAGTTTGCTTATGGGCTACGAAGAAATGAAATGTATAACTAACTATCTTCCAGAATTTGCCCGTTATAAACTTCTTGGATTTGATCTAGAAGAAATTTATATGTATTGTGCGGTGAATTGTATTGAAAATCCTTATATTGCCAACTACATAAAGAAAAGAAAACAAATAGAAGATGAAGAGAAAACTAATGAAAGGGAAGAGACTTCCCAATATCCTCCTATTATTTCTTATGATGAATTAGGTAATGAGGAGGAGCCTCCTATTCAACCAATCTCATTAATAAGGAGCTCCAAAGAGAGGATTGAACCCACACATGATGTGGTGAAGAAGAAGAAAAGAAAAAGGAAGAGAGGTAAAAATATATATCCCCAAATAATGTTGCTCCTATTACTATTATGCCTCATGAAAATATAATTGTGGAAGATAATGATACTTCTTACGATCCTGAAAATCTTTTTGGCACTTGCTTGGAAGAATATGACAATTGCTATACTATTGGTGCTATCCATACTATTAATGATGAAAGTGATTATGCTTATGATATGAAAAGGCCCAAGCTTGGGGATGCTATGTTTGATCAAGATGATGTTTTTGAGAATATATTTGCTACAATTAATGTCAGTCCCAAGCTTGGGGAAGCTACGTTTAATGAAGATGATATTTTTAGTCTCCCAAGTTTTGATATGCAAATTTATAATGATGATAGCATGCCTCCTACTTATGATGATTATTGTGATGATACTTATGCTATAAAAAGTAGTGATTATATTTAGAAAAAAATTCATGATTATGGTTACCCCTTTTCTGAACATTACTCTTTTAATGTGGAAACAATTTATAGTATTCGAGTTTCTTATGATACTCCCACTATTCCGAATGAGAAGAATTTTGCTTATGTGGAGAGTAATAAAATTTGTATGCTTGTAGATCATGAAAAGATTGCTTTAGGTGCTGTTTATATTGTTGAATTCATTCATGATGCTACTGAAAATTATTATGACGGAGGAACATATGCTTGTAGGAATTGCAATAATATTAAGTTTCCTCTCTATGTGCTTAAAGTTTTGAAGTTATGCTTGTTTTACCTTCCTATGCAAGTTGATTCTTGTTCCCACAAGTTGTTCGCTCACAAAATCCCTATGCATAGGAAGTGGGTTAGACATAAATTTGCTAGTCATATTCTTCATGATGCTCTCTTTATGTTACAATTCTTATCTTTTATGTGAGCATCATTGAAATCATCATGCCTAGCTAGGGGAGTTAAACGATAGCGCTTGTTGGGAGGCAACCCAACTTTATTTTTGTTCCTTGCTTTATGCTACTGTTTAGAAATAAATAATTTATGTATCCTCTGTTATGAATGAGTTTTTATGTTTTAATTAGTGTTTGTGCCAAGTAGAACCGTTGGGAAGACTTGGGGAAAGTCTTATTGATCTTGCTGTAAAAAACAGAAACTTTAGCGCTCACGAGAATTCCTGCCATTTTTTATTGGAGAGTGATATTTAGTTAATTATTTTTGAAGATGATTAATAGATAAATTCACGTCTAGCAATTTATTTTAGAATTTTTGGGGTTCCATAAGTTTGCGTTAGCTACAGATTACTACAGACTGTTCTGTTTTTGACAGATTCTGTTTTTGATGTGTTGTTTGCTTATTTTGATGAATCTATGGCTAGTAAAAGAGTTTATAAACCATAGAGAAGTTGGAATACATTAGGTTTAACACCAATATAAATAAATAATGAGTTCATTACAGTACCTCGAAGTGGTGTTTTGTTTTCTTTCGCTAACGGAGCTTACGAGTTTTGTGTTAAGTTTTGTGTTGTGAAGTTTTCAAGTTTTGGGTAAAGATTCGATGGACTATGGAATAAGGAGTGGAAGGAGCCTAAGCTTGGGGATTCTCAAGGCACCCCAAGGTAATATTCAAGGACAACCAAGATCCTAAGCTTGGGGATGCCCCGGAAGGCATCCCCTCTTTCGTCTTTGTTCATCGGTAACTTTACTTGGAGCTATATTTTTATTCGCCACATGATATGTGTTTTGCTTGGAGCGTCATTTTATTTCCTTTAGTTTTGCTTGCTGTTTGAATAAAATACCAAGATCTGAGATTCTTAAATGTTAGAGAGTCTTCACATAGTTGCATAATTATTCGACTACTCATTGATCTTCACTTATATCTTTCGGAGTAGTTTGTCATTTGCTCTAGTGCTTCACTTATATCTTTTTAGAGCACGGTGGTGGTTTTATTTTGAAGAAATAATTGATCTCTCATGCTTCACTTATATTATTTTGAGAGTCTTTAGAACAGCATGGTAGCTTGCTTTGGTTATGAATTTAGTCCTAATATGATGGGCATCCAAGAGGGGTATAATAAAAACTTTCATATAGAGTGCATTGAATACTAAGAGAAGTTTGATACTTGATGATTGTTTTGAGATATGAGGATGGTAATATTAGAGTCATGCTAGTGAGTAGTTGAGTAGTTGTGAATTTGAGAGATACTTGTGTTGAAGTTCGTGAGTCCCATAGTATGCACGTATGGTAAACGTTGTGTAACAAATTTGAAACTTGAGGTGTTATTTGATTGTCCTCCTTATGAATGGCGGTCGGGGATGAGCGATGGTCTTTTCCTACCAATCTATCCCCCTAGGAGCATGCGCGTAGTGCCGAGGTTTTTGATGACTTGTAGATTTTTGCAATAAGTACGTGGGTTCTTTATGACTAATGTTGAGTCCATGGATTATACGCACTCTCACCTTTCCATCATTGCTAGCCTCTTCGGTATCGTGCATTGCCCTTTCTCACATTGAGAGTTGGTGCAAACTTCGCCGGTGCATCCAAACCCCGTGATATGATACGCTCTTTCACAAATAAACCTCCTTATATCTTCCTCAAAACAGCCACCATACCTACCTATTATGGCATTTCCATAGCCATTCTGAGATATATTGCCATGCAACTTTCCACCATTCCGTTTATCATGACACATTAATCATTGTCAAATTTCTTAGCATGATCATGTAGTTGACATCGTATTTGTGGCAAAGCCACTGTTCATAATTCTTTCATACATGTCACTCATGAGTCATTGCACATCCCGGTACACCGCCGGAGGCATTCATATAGAGTCATACTTTGTTCTAGTATCGAGTTGTAATCATTGAGTTGTAAATAAATAGAAGTGTGATGATCATTATTTTCTAGAGCACTGTCCCAAGTGAGGAATAAAAAAAGAAGAGAAAAAAAAGAAGTGAAAGGCCATAAAAAATAGAATGCCCAAAAAAAGAGAAAGGCCATAAAAAACGAGAAGGCCCAAAAAATGAGAGAAAAGAGAGAAGGGACAATGCTACTATCCTTTGCCACACTTGTGCTTCAAAGTAGCACCATAATCTTCATGATAGAGAGTCTCTTGTTTTGTCACTTTCATATACTAGTGGGGATTTTTTCCATTATAGAACTTGGCTTGTATATTCCAACAATGGGCCTCCTCAAGTGCCCTAGGTCTTCGTGAGCAAGCAAGTTGGATGCACACCCACTTAGTTTCTTTTGTTGAGATTTCATACATTTATAGCTCTAGTGCATCCGTTGCATGGCAATCCCTACTCCTTGCATTAACATCAATCGGTGGGCATCTCCATAGCCCATTGATTAGCCTCGTTGATGTGAGACTTTCTTCCTTTTTGTCTTCTCCACATAACCCCCCTCATTATATTGTATTCCACCCATAGTGCTATGTCCATGGCTCGCGCTCATATATTGCGTGAAAAGTTTATAGATTTGAGATTACTAAAGTATGAAACAATTGCTTGGCTTGTCACCGGGGTTGTGCATGATGAGAGCATTCTTGTGTGACGAAAATGGAGCATGACTAAACTATATGATTTTGTAGGGATGAAATTTATTTGGCCATGTTATTTTGAGAAGACATAATTGCTTAGTTAGTATGCTTGAAGTATTATCATTTTTATGTCAATATGAACTTTTGTCTTGAATCTTTCGGATCTGAATATTCATGCCACAATTAAGAAGAATTACATTGAAATTATGCCAAGTAGCACTCCGCATCAAAAATTCTGTTTTTATCATTTACCTACTCAAGGACGAGCAGGAATTAAGCTTGGGGATGCTGAGATGTCTCCAACGTATCTATAATTTTTTATTGCTCCATGCTATATTATCTACTATTTTGGATGTTTATGGGCTTTATTATACACTTTTATATCATTTTTGGGACTAACCTATTAACCCAGAGCCCAGTGCCAGTTTTTGTTTTTACCTTGTTTTAGGGTTTCGAAGAAAAAGAAAACCAAACGGAGTCCAATTGACCTGAAACTTCATGGAACCCATTTTTGGAAGGAAAGAAGCGCATAAGACTTGAAGTGCACGTAAGGGAAGCTTCGAGGAGGCCACGAGGTAGGGGGCGCGCCCACCCCCCTGGGTGCACCCTCCACCTTCATGGGCCCCTCATGGCCCCCTGACGTACTTCTTCCGCCTATATATCTCCATATACCCTAAAAACATCCGAGAGCACAATAGATTGGGAGTTCCGCCGCCAGAAGCCTCTGTAGCCACCGAAAACCAATCTAGACCCGTTCTGGCACCCTGCCGGAGGGGGAATCCCTCTTCGGTGGCCATCTTCATCATCCCGGTGCTCTCCATGACGAGGAGGGAGTAGTTCTCCCATGGGGCTGAGGGTATGTACCAGTAGCTATGTGTTTGATCTCTCTCTCATGCTCTTGAGGTGATACGATCTTGATGTATCGTGAGCTTTGCTATTATATTTGGATCCTATGATGTTTCTTCCCCCTCTACTCTCTTGTAATGGATTGAGTTTCCCTTTGAAGTTATCTTATCGGATTTAGTCTTTAGAGATTTGAGAACACTTGATGTTTGTCTTGCCGTGCGTATCTGTGGTGACAATGGGATACCACGTGATTCACTTGATGTATGTTTTGGTGATCAACTTGCGGGTTCCGCCCATGAACCTATGCATAGGGGTTGGCACACGTTCTCGTCGTGATTCTCCGGTAGGAACTTTGAGGCACTCTTTGAGGTTCTATGTGTTGCTTGAATAGATGAATCTGAGACTGTGTGATGCATATCGTATAATCATACCCACGGATACTTGAGGTGACACTAGAGTATCTAGGTGACATCAGGGTTTTGGTTGATTTGTGTCTTAAGGTGTTATTCTAGTACGAACTCTATGGCTGTTTGTGATACCTATAGGAATAGCCCAACAAATTGATTGGAAAGAATAACTTTGAGGTGGTTTCGTACCCTACCATAATCTCTTCGTTAGTTCTCCGCTATTAGTGACTTTGGAGTGACTCTTTGTTGCATGTTGAGGGATAGTTATGTGATCCAATTATGTTATTATTGTTGAGAGGACTTGCACTAGTGAAAGTATGAACCCTGGGGCTTGTTTCAATACATTGCAATACCGTTTATGCTCACTTTTATCATTCGTTACCTTGCTGTTTTTATATTTTCAGATTACAAAAACTATTATCTACCATCCATATACCACTTGTATCACCATCTCTTCCCCGAACTAGTGCACCTATACAATTTACCATTGTATTGGGTGTGTTGGGGACACAAGAGACTCTTTGTTATTTGGTTGCAGGGTTGCTTGAGAGAGACCATCTTCATCCTACGCCTCCTACGGATTGATAAACCTTAGGTCATCCACTTGAGGGAAATTTGCTACTGTCCTACAAACCTCTGCACCTGGAGGCCCAACAACGTCTACAAGAAGAAGGTTGTGTAGTAGACATCACACACCACACTGGAGTAGGGTATTACACCACATCGGTGGCCCGAACCAGTATAAACTCTTGTGTTTCCTGTTCTTTGGGTTCGTCGAGCTAGGCCGTGAGATCACGACGTGCGCGAGCTAGAGGGAGGAGAGATCTTCATGCGCACCCCAGTGTTCGAACCTCAAGGGTTTTACCGGAACCTGAAATCCGACACCCACAATCTATCTTAGTGTTCAGTGTGGGGCGGTGTTCGCCGGCAGCGCGGGCGCGGTGGTGGGGCGGTGGCGCGGGGATCGTCGGAGAAAAATCTCGGCACCGGGGGGGGGGGGGGGGCTAGAGGGCTGGCCGGGGCGGCTGCGGACTGGTGGTGGGGAGTTGTTTTGGGGCGGCGAGGTGGCGGCGGACTGACTCTGGGGAGTTGTTTCGGGCCGGTGAGGCGGGGAGGCGGCGCGGGGGCCGGCGGATCGGCCGGTGGTGGCTGCTACCTCCTGAGCACTGCGTTGGTTTTCCCTTGAAGAGGAAAGGGTGATGCGGTAAAGTAGCGCAAGTATTTCCCTCAGTTTTTGAGAACAAAGGTATCAATCCAGTAGGAGACCACGCGTGAGTCACCTCGTACCTACACAAACAAATAAGAACCTCGCAACCAACGCGATAAAGGGGTTGTCAATCCCTTCACGGCCACTTGGAAGAGTGAGATCTGATAGAGATAATAATAATAATAAGATAAATATTTTTGGTATTTTTATGATATAGATTGAAGGTAAAGATTGCAAAATAGAATAGATTGGAAACTTGTATGATGGAGAATAGACCCCGGGGCCATAGGTTTCACTAGTGGCTTCTCTCAATATAGCATAAGTATTACGGTGGGTGAACAAATTACCATCGAGCAATTGATAGAAAAGCGAATAATTTTGAGAATATCTAGGTATGATCATGTATATAGGCATCACGTCCGTGAGAAGTAGACCGACTCATTCCTGCATCTACTACTATTACTCCACACATCGATCGCTATCCAGCATACATCTAGAGTATTAAGTTCATAAGAACTGAGTAACGCCTTAAGCAAGATGACATGATGTAGAGGGATAAACTCATGCAATATGATATAAACACCACCTTTTTTATCCTCAATGGAAACAATACAATACGTGTCGTTTCCCTTTCTGTCACTGGGACCGAGCACCGCAAGATTGAACCCAAAGCTAAGCACTTCTCCCATTGCAAGAAAGATCAATCTAGTAGGCCAAACCAAACTAATAATTCGAAGAGACTTGCAAAGATAAACCAATCTCTTCCCCGACAAACACACCGCAAAAGAAGATTACATCGAATAGATCTCCAAGAGAATCGAGGAGAACTTTGTATTGAGATCCAAAGAGAGAGAAGAAGCCATCTAGCTACTAGCTATGGACCCGAAGGTCTGAGGTAAACTACTCACACATCATCGGAGGGGACATGGAGTTGATGTAGAGGCCCTCCGTGATCAATGCCCTCTCTGGTGGAGCTCCGGAAAAGGCCCCAAGATGGCATCTCTTTGGTACAGAAGGTTGCGGCGGTGGAAATAGGGTTTCGTGGTGCTCCTGGATGTTTTCGGGGTACGTGGATATATATAGGAGGAAGAACTAGGTCGGTGGAGCAACGAGGGGCCCACGAGGGTGGAGGGCGCGCCCAGGGGGAGTAGGCGCGCCCCCCTACCTCGTTGTCTCCTTGATTGTTTCTTGACGTCCACTCCAAGTCCCCTGGATCACGTTTGTTCCAAAAATCACGCTCCCGAAGGTTTCATTCCCTTTGGACTCCGTTTGATATTCTTTTTCTACGAAACACTGAAATAGGCAAAAAAACAACAATTTGGGCCGGGCCTCCGGTTAATAGGTTAGTCCCAAAAATAGTATGGAAGTGTATAAATAAGACCATTAAAAATCCGAAACAGAATATATAATAGCATGGAGCAATAAAAATTATAGATACGTTGGAGACGTATCAGTGGCTGGCGGCTCAGGGGGGTGCTGGTTGAAGATGAAGTGCAGGCCCTCCCTAAACTACATGTGAAGTGCCTCTCTGCTACCATTGCGTTCAGTTTCGACAGTAACATTCAGATTCCACATTAAATTTCAATTTTGACAGTTAAGTTCAGAGTCAACAGTTTTTAACTCATCTGTTGCAGTCAGGTGGTATTTGGTGATGTAAATTTTACATCTATCACTTTTTGGTAATGTATTTTACATCATCTATTGGATATGCTATTAGAATCCCACTTAAGATTAACGATGTCTGTCTTGTGCTGCTTTAGCCTTGACGTCTTACGGCTCATTGGAGCTGCTCGAACGATAGAACGATCCATCACAACAGAGCAGTGCCTGTTGGACATATGCACTAGAGGCAATCATGTATGATGATATTTCCTATGCGTTTATGAATAAAGATAGTCCTTGGACATTATCAATGATGTGTATCAGCAAGTACGTGACTTGTTTGTGGGACTATGCATTGTATGATGGTTGTCCTAAAAGGTCCCTAGTCGAAAGGGCTGTGTGGACACGCAGCCTATTAGACTAGCATATGACACGGTTGATGGCTTGGTCTCACTAGCCATGGAGCATTGGATGCTAACCAGATAATATGGACTCAGAAGAATCTGGTCAGATTCGACGTATTCGGATCCGAGTTGAGATAAGGTTCGAGTCGGACAGACCCAACTATGAGACGCGGCAATATGTCATCTGTGAGTCTCTAGTACAACATACATTCTATGTCCTAAGACCTGAGCTAGCGCATGTACTCGGGATGGTGACACACTTGCTTTGGGCCAACCAAACGCTACTCCGTGACTGGGTAGTTACAAAGGTAGTGTCAGTGTCAAAACCGGCGGATCTCGGGTAGGGGGTCCCGAACTATGCGTCTAGGTGGATGGTAACAGGAGGCAGGGGACACAATGTTTTACCCAGGTTCGGGCCCTCTTGATGGAGGTAAAACCCTATGTCCTGCTTGATTAATATTGATGATATGGGTAGTACAAGAGTAGATCTACTGCGAGATCAGAGAGGCTAAACCCTAGAAGCTAGCCTATGGTATGATTGTTGTTCGTCCTATGGACTAAAACCCTCCGGTTTATATATACACCGGAGAGGGCTAGGGTTACACAGAGTCGGTTACAATGGTAGGAGATCTACATATCCGTATCGCCAAGCTTGCCTTCCACGCCAAGGAAAGTCCCTTCTGGGCACGAGACGAAGTCTTCAATCTTGTATCTTCATAGTCCAGGAGTCCGGTCGAAGGTATAGTCCGGCTATCCGGACACCCCCTAATCCAGGACTCCCTCAGTAGCCCATGAACCAGGCTTCAATGACGACGAGTCCAGCGCGCAGATTGTCTTCGACATTGCAAGGCGGGTTCCTCCTCCAAATACTTCATAGAAGATTTTGAACACAAAGGTAGTGTCCGGCTCTACAAAATAAGTTTCCACATATTGCCATAGAGAGAATAATATTTACACAAATCTAATCTGCTGACGTATTCCGTAGCGTGACATCACACCACGGCCAAGTCTTTATTCGAATAGTTTTACTGTCCCACCTCAGCGCGTTTAGCGAGGCAGTTTCCTTGGCACGTCTTGTCAAAGCAGAGATCGTGTCCCCTTATTCCGGGATTCTCATCAATACGGGCGTGGGTAACCCAATCGCGCCATTGATTACGGCGCTTGGGAGATAAGCGAGTTTTACCAGGCTGGTGGGGACGCATAGTCGCGTCCACCCATATAAGGGGATAAGGATCCACCTTTTCATCCATGCCTTCTTCCTCCTTTGCCTATCCATTTCCGCGCACTCGAGCTCCAGCGCCCAAGTCCGCACACCCCACCTCAACCTTCTCCAGCCATGTCCGGAGTGGGAGGCAAGTGGATGGTCTCCTCCATCACGGAGGGACACGTCAAAAAACTGAGGAAGGCCGGATACTTATCTAACGACATTGCGCACCGGCTTCCCGAAGAGGGGCAGCTCATCCCCACCCCTAGGCCCCATGAGAGGGTGGTGTTCCTCCCCCATTTCCTCCGTGGACTGGGCTTCCCTCTCCACCCATTTGTCCGGGGGCTCATGTTCTACTATGGCCTGGATTTCCACGATCTGGCCCCGAACTTTGTCCTCAACATCTCGGCGTTTTATCGTCATGTGCGAGGCTTTCTTCTGCATCCGCCCCCATTTCGGCCTATGGCTCAAGACTTTCAATTTCAAGCCGAAGGTGGTGCGCGGCACCCAGGCGGAGTGCGGAGGCGCCATGGTGGGAAAGATGCCCAACGTCCTATGGCTCGAGGGCTCCTTCATGGAGACCCTGAAGGGGTGGCAATCGGGGTGGTTTTACATCACCAAGCCGCGCGACCCTGAATGGGTCGCAGCCCCCGAGTTCCGATCCGGACCCCCTACGCGGCTCACCTCCTGGAAAGAGACGGGCCTGTCGTGGGGTAAACAAGGAGAGATGACCGGACTCCAAACATGCATCCAAACCCTGGTGGACAAGAAGCTCAAACTTGTCAACGTAGTCCAGGTTATGCTCATCCGCCGGATCCTCCCGTGTCAACAATGGGCTTTCAACCTGTGGGAGTTCGACCTGGAACGGCACCGAACTCTGAGCAGGCTCTTCGACACGACATACGAAGATGCCTGGAAGGTGCTTTTCAAGGGCGCCGAGGCCCCCGCATCCGCTACCGAGGCTCGCGGATTCAGCATGCAGCGTCACGCTCGTGCGGTAAGTTGTTTTTAACTTTTACAGGGTATTAGTTTTTCATAGTTTGACTCCATGCGGGATCTAAGCTCCCTTACCTTTGACAGGATTGGCAGGAGACGTCCGGACAGATCAACTGTCCGGCTCCTTTGCCCGAAGGCCCAGCGGACGCTCGCTTTGCGAAGCTGCTGGTTCTGGCACCCTATGTGGTGCCGGAGAAGAAGGCCAAGAAGAAGGCCATGGGGACTCGAAAGAGTGCCCGGCGCCAGGAGGTGTCGGATTCATCATCCGACGACTCCAAGGCGCACTCCTCCCATGAAGACGAGGAGGAGGAAGAAGAGACCTCTCCCCCTCCAGCGGGGGGAGGGAAGAAAAGGAAGGCCGCCCCAACTGGGGAGGCCGAAGGGTCCAAGAAGGGGAAGAACCCTCCTCCGGACTACTCCACCAACACCGATGACAGCGAAGAGGAGTGTCCACACAGGGCCAAGCCCCTGGCGAGATCGTAAGTATTCAGACACTAGAGCAATTCATAGTGTTCCTTTCTTGCATAGCTCCTCCTTACGCCAAATATGACTATGCAGCCCGGCCAGTCGTCGAGCGGCTCCCTGGATTCGTCGGACGTGAATTCACTTCCGCCCGCTACCTCCCCCCACCCTATGGATGACGCCGAGGTGCTATCCCAACAGGTTCCAAGCGAGGAGGAGGTGGTCCTGGAGGCGCCGCAAGGCTACCTCCCGAACTCTAGGTGCAAAGGGGATAAAACCCCCAAGGGCCCCGAGTCCGGCCTTGAGCCGGACACCGCGCTGGAACCTTCAACGGTTATGGACTCCGGTAGGTAGCCTCCTTCCAAGAGGAGCAAGCCTACCGAGCCGGTGACCTCCGTCCAACCGGAGGCACCGGACAATTTGCTGGAGGTGCTTAAAGGCGCCTCCATCGACGAGGAGCACCGCACTATTATGAGTGCGGTGATCCAGAAGGTTCAGTCCGCTAAGAGAGGACTGACTGAAGCATGTGCCAGCCTTCTAACAGGCTTTGAGGTAAGTAAAGAATATGTAAAAATATTACCGCATAGACAGTATCCCCTGATGCTCTGTTCGGCGTTCGAAAAGAAAAGCCGAATAGAGGATCTAATAACATTTGCAAGAGTCTAACATAATCAAGTCAATATGCATATATAGGCTTCACTGCTGGCCTCCGTCGCACTGACTGCGGAGGTGGATACGCTAAAGCAAAACCTCGCACGGTCCGAGAATGAGCTCGGCCATGCCAAGAGGCAACTCGAGGAGAAGGAAGGTGAGTAATACCTTGCGCGAGTATATAGAGAAGATGTGGTTGCAAAAAATGAAAGGATCAACGTGCTATTATAGGGGCCACGACCGAGGTGGCAACCCTTAAGAAAGCGCTGTCCGAGGCCAAAAACAGAGCGGCCGTGGAGCGCACAGAGAGAGGGAAGCAGGAGGCGCGGGTGGAGGAGGTGCAGAAAGAGCTCCAGGCTCTCGTGAAAAAACACGAGAGTTTGGAGCTTGACTCCAAGACACAAGCGTCCGAGCTTGCGGCAACCTTCGAAAGCGCGAAGTCTGCCAAGGCCGAAGCCCAGAAAGCCCTCCAAGAAATTGAAGCAATGAAGAAGATAGCGGCGGGTAAGGCATTCATTATGCAAAGCAAGCACGTGAAAGTGAATTACTTGTTACTTACCCGAGTCCGGAGCTCTCCAGGAGCATTCACAGATTTGCCTCGTAGTGCGTCTGATGCCGCCGCCTACTACCGATCCGAGGAGGGGAGCTCGACGAAGAAGGTGTTCTGGTCTCAGTATGCTGAGGCCGGACACCTGGTGCCTTTGAGCGACCAGCTGAAGCAGATGGTCGAGCTCCACAAGGTGGCCGAATAGGCCATAAAGGGCCTCGTAGTTCGGCTTTGGCCTGGAGAGGCTCTGCCTGGGAGCTACTTCGGGCTGGTGAGGCGGCTGGTGGATGCATGTCCACGGCTTGAAGTAATCAAGTGCTCCTTCTGCATCGAAGGTGCCCGTAGGGCGCTTGCCCGTGCTAAAGTGCACTGGGGCAAGATGGATGCGGAGAAGCTGGTGAAGGACGGGCCGCCGCCGGGCAAGGAGCATCGTGTCCCGGAAGCATATTATGAGGGCGTCCTGAAGGGTGCCCGCCTTATAGCGGATGAATGCTCCAAAGATGTAATTTTTGAGTAAACTCGCATTTGTGATCCTGTACGCTGAAAACTTGTTCATATGCACTAAGCAACGCTTTTGAATTTAAAATATTACCTTCTGTGTTGCCGTTTATCAAATTTGAGAGATGGTGAGTCGTCGGCTTCTACCCCCATGCCACAAGTGCTGGGGTGTTCGGGATAAACATGAGCGTTTTTTCCCATTCTTGGGTCCTTCGAGGGAGGCGCTCAACACAACGAACAAGCCAATCAGACTA
This sequence comes from Triticum urartu, assembly GCF_056163025.1. Classification (NCBI taxonomy): domain Eukaryota; kingdom Viridiplantae; phylum Streptophyta; class Magnoliopsida; order Poales; family Poaceae; genus Triticum; species Triticum urartu. The sequence continues at coordinate 119,653,145 of NC_141877.1, forward strand.
TAATGCTTCAACACTCTCACTTAGCCATAGAATTCTATAATTTTAAATTTCGGCGAAGCCCCTAGTGTTCGGAAGACCGAGTTCGGGGTGCTATCCACGCCTAGGCTGGACAGAGCCGACTCCTCGCTCTAAGCGGCATAAGTCTTTAGGGACTTAAAAACCTCTCGAACAGCGACCAGCTCTCGCCTCGTCATGATGGTCAGTTTTAGCTTTCTCTACTGAGGTGCTTAGCCCAGCTCAACTGGGGTATAACCGCAATAGTTCTCCTAGTGCTACCTTAGCCGATATAACGGAACGTAAGGTACCAAAACATAGGAGCCGGGCAAACCCAACTATTGACCCAAGACATGATTCGGAGCCGATGCATATAATGCTATAAGTTCGGGGTGTCGCACTTGTGAAAGTGTTCGGACTTCTCACACCGTATTGTGGGGTACTTAAGCCCCTGGCGTATTGGCCGTACCAAAGTGTACAGGTGCAACATGTCATTAATGAACATATATTCGTAAAAAAGAGTAATGCAATAATAGACGGAAGCTATGCATTGTTTATTTTAAAAAAGCTGCGATCAAAGCAGAACGATACAAATAGTGCAATAAGCAAAAGATGGGATTATTTAACATGTCCTTTCCAGGGGCGAGCTGCGGAATGTTACGTGAAACAGGTATACTGCTCGTTATAGAAACCACCTTAGAGTTCCATAGTGCGGCGTAGCTTTCTGCTTCCCTGGTTGTATCGTTTGTGCAGCAATTGTACTGTTAGACAAGCCTTCCGAAGAATGGAGTCCTGAAAATAAGAGAAAATTAAGAAATCGGCAGCCCCTAGTGCGGTTTAAGCCACGTTTCGGGCGTGCCGTGATGGTGCCCCTCCCCCTGTGCCCATGGTATTTCCAGAGCGTAGTTATGTACGTGCAACACTAGTTTCGCAAGTTCGCGAGGGCTGGGGTTGGGGCCGCATTGCTACACTTGCTTGGAACATGCCAGGCGGTCTTGTTGTAGGTTACTCCGGGCGTGCTTGACGGTGTCCAGACGTTTAATGGCCGGACTGGGGAATTTCCTTGAGAGGCTGCTTTGTACTTCCACTGCGATAGCCGCCGTATGCTCCTCCGTTCGGAGAGAGCGTTCAGTGTTTCCATTGACCGTGATGACTCCTCGAGGGCTTGTCATCTTGAGCTTGAGGTATGCGTAGTGCGGCACCACATTGAACTTGGCAAATGTGGTTCGCCCGAGCAGTGCGTCATAGCCACTGCGGAATGGGACTATGTTGAAGATTAACTCCTCGCTTTGGAAATTATCCGGAGCTCCGAAGACCACTTCAAGTGTAACTGAGCCTGTACAGTTGGCCTCTACACCTGGTATGACGCCTTTAAAGGTCGTTTTAGTGGGTTTAATCCTCAAGGGATCGATGCCCATTTTCCGCACTGTATCCTGGTAAAGCAGGTTCAGGCTGCTGCCACCGTCCATAAGGACTCTAGTGAGGTGAAATCCGTCAATAATGGGGTCTAGAACCAATGCGGCGAATCCACCATGACGGATGCTAGTGGGGTGGTCCCTTCGATCAAAAGTGATCAGGCAGGAAGACCATGGGTTGAACTTTGGGGCGACTGGCTCCATCGCGTATACGTCCCTTAGCGCACGATTCCGCTACCTCTTGGGGACGTGGGTTGCGTATATCATGTTCACTATCCGCACTTGTGGGGGAAAACCTTTCTGTCCACTGTTGTTCGTCGGGCGGGGCTCCTCCTCGTCATCGCTATGAAACCCCTTGTCTTTGCTTTCGGCATTTAACTTGCCTGCCTGCTTAAACACCCAACAATCCCTGTTGGTGTGATTGGCTGGTTTTTCGGGGGTGCCATGTATCTGGCATGAGCGGTCGAGTATTTGGTCCAAACTGGACGGGCCCGGAGTATTTCTTTTGAATGGCTTTTTCCGCTGACCGGGTTTAGAGCCTCTGAATCCAGCATTAACTGCCGTATCCTCAGCATTGTCGCCGTTAATGCGGCGCTTTTGCTTGTTGCGACGCGACCTACCACTGCTGTCCTTGGTATCCGAATTACCAGGGCTCTTGGTCATGTTATTGCTGTGAGCTAGCCAGCTGTCTTCTCCCGCGCAAAAGCGGGTCATAAGTGTCGTGAGGGCTGCCATAGATTTCGGCTTTCCCTGTCCTAGGTGCCGTGCAAGCCACTCGTCGCGGATGTTATGATTGAAGGCTGCTAGGGCCTCTGCATCCGGACAGTCAACGATTTGATTTTTCTTGGTTAGGAACCGTGTCCAGAATTGTCTGGCTGATTCCTTTGGCTGCTGAATTATGTGGCTAAGGTCATCGGCGTCTGGTGGTCGCACATAAGTGCCCTGGAAATTGTCGAGGAATGCGGTTTCCAGGTCTTCCCAACAACCAATTGATTCTGCTGGCAAGCTGTTAAGCCAATGCCGAGCTGGTCCTTTAAGCTTGAGTGGGAGGTATTTGATGGCGTGTAGGTCATCACCGCGGGCCATGTGGATATGAAGGAGATAGTCCTTGAGGGAGTCCTGGATTAGGGGGTGTTCGGGTAGCCGGACTATACCTTCAGCCGGGCTCCTGGACTATGAAGATACAAGATTGAAGACTTCGTCCCGTGTCCGGATGGGACTTTCCTTGGCGTGGAAGGCAAGCTTGGCGATGCGGATATTCAAGATATCCTACCATTGTAACCGACTTTATGTAACCCTAACCCTATCCGGTGTCTATATAAACCACAGGGTTGTAGTCCGTAGGCAATCAACTCCATGGTTTAGCCTCCTTGATCTCATGGTAGATCTACTCTTGTACTACCCATATCATCAATATTAATCAAGCAGGACGTAGCGTTTTACCTCCATCAAGAGGGCCCGAACCTGGGTAAAACATCATGTTCCCTGCCTCCTGTTACCATCCGACCTAGACGCACAGTTCGGGACCCCCTACCCGAGATCCGCCGGTTTTGACACCGACATTGGTGCTTTCATTGAGAGTTCCTCTGTGTCATCGCCTCTAGGCCCGATGGCTCCTTTGATCATCAACAACAATGCAGTCCAGGGTGAGACTTTTCTCCCCGGACAGATCTTCGTCTTCGGCGGCTTTGCATTGCGGGTCAATTCGCTTGGCCACCTTGAGGAGATCGAAAGCTACGCCCCTTGCCATCAGGTCAGGTTTGGAAGCCTAAACTACACGGCTGACATCCGCGGGGACTTGATCTTCGACGGATTCAAGCCACAGCCAAGCGTGCCGCACTGTCTCGATGGGCATGATATAGCTCTACCGCTGAGCAGTGCCTTGGAGGCCGCACACGCTTCGGTTCCGACCATTGATTCGGAGCCTACTGCGCCTATCGAGGATCAGCGGTTGGACGCTGCCTCAGGGGCTGCGGTCTCAGAGGCGATCGAGCCGAACTCCAGCCCCACACTCCGCATGGCCCGTGACTCCGAGGATCCGGATTCCTCTCCGAACTCCGAGCCCCCCGTGCCCCTGCCGATCGAATCTGATTGGGCGCCGATAATGGAGTTCACCGCCGCGGACATCTTTAAGCACTCGCCCTTCAGTGACATCCTGAATTCTCTTAAGTCTCTCTCTTTGTCAGGAGAGCCCTGGCCGGACTACGGTCCGCAAGGTTGGGATACGGATGATGAAGAAATTCAAAGCCCACCCACCACCCACTTTGTAGCCACTGTCGACAATCTAACCGACATGCTTGACTTCAGCTCCGAAGACATCGACGGCATGGACGACGATGTAGGAGACGAACAGGAACCAGCACCTGTAGGGCGCTAGAAGGCCACCTCGTCATATGACATATATATGGTGGATACTCCAAAAGATGGAGATGGTGATGGAACAGTGGGGGATGACGCCCCCAAGAAACAGCCAAAGCGCCGGCGTCAGCGGCGCCGCTCTAAATCCCGCCAAAGCAAAAACGATGATTCTGGCACGGGAGATAATACTACCCCGGATAGCGCCGAAGAACACCCACCTCAGCAAGATTCGGCACAGGAAGATGGAAAAGCCAGCCCTCATGAGAGAGCGGCAGACCGAGAGGTCGAGGATGATAACTATACACCTCCCTCCGAAGACGAGGCAAGCCTCGATGACGACGAATTCGTCATACCATCAGACCCCGCCGAACAAGAGCGTTTTAAACATAGGATTTTAGCCACGACAAGCAGCCTCAAGAAAAAGCAGCAACAGCTTAGAGCTACCCAAGATTTGCTAGCTGACAGATGGACTGAAGTCCTTGCGGCCAAAGAGTATGAACTCGAACGCCCCTCCAAGAGTTACCCGAAGCGCAGGTCGCTACCCCAATCAGAGGAGGAAGCACCTACATCACCAGCGCATGACATGGTAGACCGGCCACCTCGCGGCCGCGACAGAGAGGCCTCTCGGCCCTCCACCCAAGCCATGCCCCGACGCCACTCAACTAAGGCACGGGAAAATGCGCCCGACCTGCGAGACATACTGGAGGATAAGGCAAGACAAACAAGATCGATCTATGGATCGCGCAGGCGCCCTACGACATGTGACAATGATCTTCACTCCGGATACAACAAATCCGGTCGGGCTGAACACAACAGACATAGCTCTTCCGAGCTGCGTCGTGATATAGCCCAGTACAGAGGCGCCGCACACCCGCTATGCTTCACAAATGAAGTAATGGATCATAAAATCCCAGAGGGTTTCAAACCCGTAAACATAGAATCATACGATGGTACAACAGATCCGGCGGTATGGATCGAGGATTATCTCCTTCACATTCACATGGCACGTGGCGATGATCTACACGCCATCAAATACCTCCCGCTCAAACTTAAAGGACCGGCCCGGCATTGGCTTAACATCTTGCCAGCAGACTCAATTGGTTCTTGGGAAGACCCTGAAGCCGCATTCCTCGACAACTTCCAGGGCACTTACGTGCGACCGCCGGATGCCGACGACTTAAGCCACATAATTCAGCAGCCAGAAGAATCGGCCAGACAATTCTGGACACGGTTCCTAACAAAGAAAAACCAAATAGTTGACTGTCCGAACGCAGAGGCCCTAGCAGCCTTCAAGCATAACATCCGCGACGAGTGGCTTGCCCGGCACCTGGGACAGGAAAAGCCGAAATCCATGGCAGCCCTCACGACACTCATGACCCGCTTTTTTGCGGGAGAAGATAGCTGGCTAGCTCGCAGTAACAACTTATCGAAGAACCCTGGTAATTCAGATACCAAGGACAAAACTGGCAGGACACGTCGGAATAAGAAAAAACGCCGCGTTAACAACGACAGCAATGAAGACACGGCAGTCAATGTCGGATTCAAAGGCTATAAATCCGGTCAGCGGAAAAAGCCATTCAAAAAGAATACTCAGGGCCTGTCCAGTTTGGACCGAATACTCGATCGCTTGTGCTAGATACATGGCACCCCCGAAAGGCCAGCCAATCACACTAACAGGGATTGTTGGGTGTTCAAGCAGGCAGGCAAGTTAAGGGCCGAAAACAGAAACAAGGGGCTGAACAGCGACGACGAGGAGCCCAAGCCGCCGAACAACAGTGGACAGAAGGGCTTTCCCCCACAAGTGCGGACGGTGAACATGATATACGCAACCCACATTCCCAAGCGGGAGCGGAAGCATGCGCTACGGGACGTATACGCGATAGAGCCAGTCGCCCAAAGTTCAACCCATGGTCCTCCTGCCCGATCACTTTCGATTGAAGGGACCATCCCACTAGCATCCGTCATGGCGGCTTTGCCGCATTGGTTCTCGACCCAATCATCGACGGATTTCATCTCGCAAGAGTCCTCATGGACGGCGGCAGTAGCCTGAACCTGCTTTATCAGGATACAGTGCGGAAAATGGGCATAGATCCCTCAAGGATTAGGCCCACAAGAACAACCTTTAAAGGCGTTATACCAGGTGTAGAAGCCAACTGTACAGACTCAGTAACACTTGATGTGGTCTTCGGATCCTCGGACAATTTCCAAAGCCAAGAGTTAATCTTCGATATAGTCCCGTTTCGCAGTGGCTATCACGCCCTGCTCGGACAAACCGCATTCGCAAATTTCAATGCGGTGCCGCACTACGCATATCTCAAGCTCAAGATGCCAGGCCCTCGAGGAGTAATTACGGTCAACGGAAACACCGAACGCTCCCTCCGTACGGAGGAGCATACGGCGGCTCTCGCAGCAGAGGTACAAAGTAGCCTTCTCAGGAAATTCTCCAGTCCAGCCATTAAAAAGCCAGACACCGCCAAGCGCGCCTAGAGTAACCCACAGCAGGACCGCCTGGCACACTCTGAACAAGCGTAGCAATGCGGCCCCAACCCCAGCTTTCGTGGCATAGCGAAACCAGTAACTCGCGTACATAACTACGCCCTTGAAATACCATGGGCACAAGGGAAGGGGCACAATAACGGCACGCCCAAAATACTTCTTAAAACGTACTAGGGGCTGCCGGATTCTTTTTTTAATTTTTTCTTACTTTTAGGACTCCATACGTCGGATGACCTGTTCGGCAATTCGACTGTCGCACAAACGATGCAAGATCCAGGGAGGCAGACAAGCCATGCCGCATTATGGAACTCCCAGGTGGTCTCTGTTACGAGCGGTATACCTATTTTAAATACAATTCTGTGGCCTGCCCCTGGTCAGGACATACTGAATAGTCCAATATCTTTTTTCTTATCGCACTACTTGTATCGTTCCGCTTTGATAAATAGCCTCTCTATAAACAATGCATAGCTTTTTTCTATTTTCTGCATTACTCTCTTTCATATATGATCATTAATGACATGTTGCACCCGTACACTGTGGTACGGCAAGTACGGCAGGGGCTTCAGTACCCTTTAATATGGTGTGAGAAGTTCGTACACTTTCACAAGTGCGGCACCCCGAACTTATAGCACTATATGCATCGGCTCCGAATCATGATTTGGGTCAATAGTTGGGTTTGCCTGGCTCCTATGTTTTGGTGCCTTACGTTCCCCTATATCGGCTAAGGTAGCACTAGGAGAACCACTGTGATTGTGCCCCGGTTGAGCTGGGTTAAGCACCTCAGTGGAGAAAGCTAAAACTGACTGTCATGATGAGGCGAGAGACCGGTCGCTGTTCAAGAGGTTTTTCGAGTCCCTAAAGACTTATACCGCTTCGAGCGAGGAGCCAGCTTTGTCCGGCCAAGGCGTGGATAGCGCCCCAAACTCGGTCTTCCGAACTAGGGGCTTCGCCGAAATTTAAAATTATAAAGTTCTATGGCTAAGTGAGAGTGTTCAAGCATTATAGTCCGATTGCCTGGTTCGTCGTGCTGAGCGCCTCCCTCGAAGGACCCAACCATGGGAAAAAGAGCGCTCAGGTTTATCACCGAACACCCCAGCACTAGTGGCACGGGGGCAGAAGCCGACGACTGGCCATCTCTCAATTTTTGATAAACGGCCGCACAGAAAATAATATTTTAAATTCAATAAGCATTGCATAGCGCATATGAACAAGTTTTCAGCGCACAGGATAAAAACGAGCGAGTTTATTCAAAAATTACATCCTTGGTACATTCATCCGCCACAAGGCGGGCACCTGCAAGAACATCCTTGTAATAGTTCTCGGGCTTGCGATGCTCCTTCCCCAGCGGCGGCCCGTCCCTCACAAGCTTTTCACCATCTAGCTTACCCCAGTGCACCTTTGCACGGGCAAGGGCCCTACGGGCACCTTCGATGCAGACGGAGCGCTTGATGACCACGAGCCTTGGACAAGCCTCCACCAGCTGCTGCACCAGCCCGAAGTAGCTCCCAGGCAGGGCCCCTCCGGGCCACAGCCAAACTATGAAGCCTTTCATGGCCTGTTCGGCCGCCTTGTGGAGCTCGACCAGCTGTTTCAGCTGGTCGCTCAAGGGCACAGGGTGTCCGGCCTCAGCATACTGAGACCAGAACACCTTCTCCATCGAGCTGCCCTCTTCAGCTCGGTAGAATGCGGCGGCATCGGATACGCTGCGGGGAAGATCTGCGAATGCCCCTGGAGAACTCCGGATTCGGGTAAGTAACAGGTAGTTTACTTTTATATTTCTGCTTTGCATGAAGAATGCCTTACCCGCTGCTATCTTCTTCACCTCCTCCAACTCTTGGAGGGCCTTTTGGGCTTCGGCCTTGGCAGACTTGGCAGTCTCAAGGGCCGCCGCGAGCTCGGACGCTTGGGTCTTTGACTCAAGCTCCAAACTTTCATGTTTTTTCATGAGAGCCTGAAGCTCTTGCTGCACCTCGCCGACCTGAGCCCCAAGTTTCTCTCGCTCGGTGCGCTCCGCGGCCGTTTTCTTTTCGGCCTCGGACAGCACCTGCTTGAGGGTCGCCACCTCAGTCGTGGCCCTATAATAAGCAGTGCAATCTTGTTATTTTTTGCAATCACGCCTCTCTGTAGGCACTTTTTTCTGTAAGGTATTTCTTACCTTCTTTTTCCTCGAGCTGCCGCTTGGCAAGGCCGAGCTCTTGCTTGGTCCGCTCGAGTCCCTGTTTTAGGGCACCCACCTCCGCAGTCAGTGCGGCGGTGGCTAGCAGCGAAGCCTGCATACGCATATTGACTCTTTTTGTTAGACTCCTGCGAAATTTAACAGATCCTCTATTCTGCTTTTCTTTCCAAACGCCAAACAGAGCATCAGGGGCTACTGTCTATGAGGTAATATTTTTACATATTTTTACTTACCTCGAAGCCTGTTAGAAGGCTAGCGCAAGCTTCAGTCAGTCTGCTCTTGACGGACTGAACCTTCTGGATCACCGTACTCATAATAGTACGGTGCTCCTCGTCGATGGAGGCGCCTTTAAGCGCCTCCAGCAGATTGTCCGGCGCCTCCGGTTGGACGGAGGCTGCCGGCTCAAAAGGCTTGCTCCTCTTGGAAGGAGTTCGCCTGCTGCGGTCCGGAATTGTTGAAGATTCTGGCACGGTGTCCGGCTCAAAGCCGGGCTTGGAGCCCTGGGGGGTCTTGTCCCCTTTACTCCTAGAGTCCGGGAGGTCGCCTTGCGGCTCCTCCAGGACCACCTCCTCCTGCCCCGGAGCTCGTTGAGACGCCACTTCGGCGTCATCCGCAGTGCGGGGGGAGACAGCGGGCGGAACTGAGTTCACGTCCGATGAATCCAGGGAGCTGCTCGACGACTCATTGAGTTCGGCCCGGGGCGGGCTGCATGATTATATTCTACATTAGGGAAGGCTGTGCAAGAAAAGGAATAACATGAGTTACTCTGGTATCCGAACACTTACGATTTCGCCGGACGCCTGGCCCTGTCCGGCCACTCCTCTTCGTCCTCGTCGCCGTCGGGGGCGTAGTCCGACGGAGGGGTTTTCCTCTTCTTGGACCCTTCGCCCCCCCTACTGGGCCGCCTTCCTCTTCTTTCCTCCCCCCGCTGGAGGGGGAGAGGTTTCTTCTTCCTCCTCCTCGTCTCCACGGGAGGAGTGCGTCTCGGACTTGTCGGATGACGAATCCGACCCCACCACGTTACGGGCACTCTTTCGAGTCCCCGTGGTCTTCTTCTTCTTGGACTTATTTTCCGGCACCACATAAGGCGCCGGAGCCAGCAGCTTCACTAGTAGAGCTGGGGCTGGGTCTTCGGGCAGTGGAGCCGGACAGTTAATCGGTCCGGATATCGCCCGCCAAGCCTGTCAAAGGCAAGGGAGTTTAGATCCCGCGTAGAGTTAAACTATGAAAAAAGCTGAACATCTTGTAAAAGGTGAAGATAGCTTACCTCGCTAGCGTGACGTTGCGAGCTGTATCCGCGGTCCTCGGAAGCGGATGCGGGAGCCTTGGCACCTTTGATTAGCACCTTCCAGACGTCTTCATACGTCGTGTTGAAAAGTCTGGTAAGGGTTCGGTGCTGTGCCGGGTCGAACTACCACAGAGTAAAGTCCCGTTGTTGACACGGGAGGATTCGGCGAACGAGCATGACCTGGACTACATGTACAAGCCTGATTGGCTTGTTTACCAGGGACTGGATGCATGTCTTTAGTCCGGTCACCTCTTCCTCGTTACCCCACGATAGGCCCGTCTCTTTCCAGGACATGAGCCGCGTGGGGGGTCCGGATGGGAACTCGGGGGCTGCGGTCCATTTCAGATCGCGTGGCTCGGTGATGTAAAACCACCCGGCTTGCCACCCCTTTAGGGTCTCTACAAAGGAGCCCTCGAACCAGAGGACGTTGGCAATCTTGCCCGCCATGGCGCCTCCGCACTCCGCCTGGCTGCCGCGCACCACCTTGGGCTTGACGTTGAAGGTCTTGAGCCAGAGGCCGAAATGGGGGCGGACGCAGAGGAAAGCCTCGCACACGACGATAAACGCCGAAATGTTGAGGATGAAGTTCGGGGCCAGATCGTGGAAATCCAGGCCGTAGTAGAACATGAGCCCCCGGACGAATGGGTGAAGTGGAAAACCCAGTCCACGGAGGAAGTGGGGAAGGAATACTACCCTCTCGTGGGGCCTTGGGGTGGGGAGGAGCTGCCCCTTCTCGAGAAGCCGGTGCGCGATGTCTTTGGACAAGTATCCGGCCTTCCTAAGCTTTTTTACGTCGCCCTCCGTGACGGAGGAGACCTTCCACTTGCCTCCCGCTCCGGACATCGCTGGAGAAGGTTGAGGTGGGAAGTGCGGGCTTGGGCGCTGGAGCTCGAGTGCGTAGGAGATGGATAGGCAAAGGAGGAAGAAGGCGTGGGTAAAAAGGTGGATCCTTATCCCCTTATATGGGCGGATGCGGTTGTGCATCACCACCTGCCTAATAAAACTCTCTTGCCTCCCAAGCGCCGTGGTAAATGGCGCAGTTAGGGTTACCCACGTCCGTATTGATGAGAATCCCGTAAAAAGGGCACACGATCTCTGCTTTGACAAGACGTGCCAAGGAAGCCGCCTCGCAAAACATGCTGAGGTGGAAAAGTAAAAACGATTCGAGTAAAGGACTTGGCTGTAATGTGATGGCGCACTGCAGAATATGTTAGCAGATTTGACTTGTGTTAATATTATTCTCTCTATGGCAATATGTGGAAGCTTATTTTGCAGAACCGGACACTACTCTTGGTGTTTACAATCTTCTATGAAGGACTTGGAGGAGGAACCCGCCTTGCAATGCCGAAGACAATTTGCGCGCCGGACTCGTCGTCATTGAAGCCTGGTTCAGGGGCTACTAAGGGAGTCCTGGATTAGGGGGTGTTCGGGTAGCCGGACTATACCTTCAGCCGGACTCCTGGATTATGAAGATACAAGATTGAAGACTTCGTCCCGTGTCCTGATGGGACTTTCCTTGGCGTGGAAGGCAAGCTTGGCGATGCGGATATTCAAGATCTCCTACCATTGTAACCGACTTTATGTAACCCTAACCCTATCCGGTGTCTATATAAACCGGAGGGTTGTAGTCCGTAGGCAATCAACTCCATATACAACAATCATACCATAGGCTAGCTTCTAGGGTTTAGCCTCCTTGATCTCGTGGTAGATCTACTCGTGTACTACCCATATCATCAATACTAATCAAGCAGGACGTAGGGTTTTACCTCCATCAAGAGGGCCCGAACCTGGGTAAAACATTGTGTTCCCAGGCTCCTGTTACCATCCGATCTAGACGCACAGTTCAGGACCCCCTACCCTAGATCCGCCGGTTTTGACACCGACAGTCCTCGATCCATACCATAGGATCTGTTGTGCCATCGTATGATTTGATGTTCATGGGTTTGAAACCCTCGGGGATTTTATGATCCATTACTTCATCTGTGAAGCATAGTGGGTGTGCGGCGCCTCTGTATTGGCCTATATCACGACGCAGCTCAAACGAGCTTTGTCTACTGTGTTCGGCCCGGCCGGATTTACTGTATCCGGAGTGACAATTACCATCTCGTGCTGTGGGGCCCCCACGCGATCCGTAGATCGATCTTGTTTGCCTTGCCTTGTCCTCCAATATATCTCGCAGGTCTGGCGCATTTTCCCGTGCCTTGGTATTTTTTTAGCAGCGCCGGGGTGCGACTTGAGTGGAGGGCCAAGAGACCTCTCTATCGCGGCCACGGGGTGGCCGGTCGGCCACATCATGCGCTGGTGATGTAGGTTTAGGTGCTTCCTCCTCTAATCGGTGTAGCAACCTGCGCTTTGGGTAGCTCTTGGAGGGGCGTTCGAATTCATACTCTTCGGCCGCAAGGACTTCAGTCCATCTGTCAGCTAGCAAATCTTGATCAGCTCTAAGTTGTTGCTGTTTTTTCTTGAGGCTGCTCGCCATGGCCATAAGCCTGCGTTTGAAACGCTCTTGTTCGACGGGATCCTCCGGCATGACAAATTCGTCATCATCGAGGCTTGCCTCGTCTTCGGAGGGAGGCATATAATTATCGTCCTCGACCTCTCTGTCTGCCGCACTCTCATGAGGGCTGGCTTCTCCATCCTCATGTGCTGAATCTTGCTGGACGTGGTTGTCTTCGGCACTGTCCGGGGTGTTATTATCTCCCCTACTGGAATCACCGTTTTTGCTTTGGCGGGATTTAGAGCGGCGCCGTTGACGCTGGCGCTTAGGCTGCTTCTTGGAGGGGTCATCCTCCGCTGTTCCATCGCCATTGCCTTCTTTTGGGGTGTCCACCATGTATATATCATACGACGAGGTGGCTTTCCAGTGCCCTATAGGCGCTGGTTCTTGATCGTCTCCTGCATCGGCGTCCAGACCGTCGATGTCTTCGGAGTCGAAGTCGAGCATGTCGGTTAAATCATCGACAGTGGCTACGAAGTGGGTGGTGGGTGGGCTTTGAATTTCTTCATCATCCGCATCCCAACCTTGCTGACCATAGTATGGCCAGGGCTCTCCTAATAAAGAGAGAGACTTTAGTGAATTCAGAATATCGCCGAAGGGCGAGTGCTGAAAGATGTCCGCGGCGGTGAACTCCATGATCTGCGCCCAATCGGGTTCGATCGGTAGGGGCGCGGAGGGCTCGGAGTCTGGAGAGGAGTCCGGCTCCTTGGAGTCACGGGCTTCGCAGGGAATAGGGCTAGTGTTCGGCTCAATCGCCGTAGAGATTGCAGCCCCCGAGGCGGTGTCCAACCACCCGTCCTCGATTGGCATAGTTGGCTCCGAATTAAGGGTTGGGGCTGATGCGGGTGCGGCCTCCAGGGCACTGTTCGGCAGCAGAGCTAGATCATGCCCATCGTGACAATGCGGCGCGCTCGGCTGCGGCTCGAATCCGTCAAAGATCAAGTCTCCGCGGAGGTCGGCCGTGTAGCTCAAACTTCCAAATCTAACCTGATGGCCAGGGGCGTAGCTTTCGATCTGCTCCAGATGGCCAAGCGAATTGGCCCGCAGTGCAAAGCTGCCAAATACGAAGTTCTGTCCGGGGAGAAAGGTCTCACCCTGGATCACATCGCTGTTAATGATCGGAGAAGCCATCGGGCCTAAAAGTGACGACACAGAGGAACTCTCAATGAAAGCACCAATGTCGGTGTCAAAACCGGCGGATCTCGGGTAGGGGGTCCCGAACTGTGCGTCTAGGCGGATGGTAATAGGAGGCAGGGGACACAATGTTTTACCCAGGTTTGGGCCCTCTTGATGGAGCTAAAACCCTACGTCCTGCTTGATTAATATTGATGATATGGGTAGTACAAGAGTAGATCTACCGCGAGATCAGAGAGACTAAATCCTAGAAGCTAGCCTATGGTCTGATTGTTGTTCGTCCTATGGACTAAAACCCTCCGGTTTATATAGACATCGGAGAGGGCTAGGGTTACACAGAGTCGGTTACAATGGTAGGAGATCTACATATCCGTATCGCCAAGCTTGCCTTCCACGCCAAGGAAAGTCCCTTCCGGGCACGGGACGAAGTCTTCAATCTTCTATCTTCATAGTACAGGAGTACGGCCGAAGGTATAGTCCGGCTATCCGGACACCCCCTAATCCAGGTCTCCCTCACCTTTTCGGGCTTGTCCAGACCCATGCTGCGAGACATGGTCGAGCAATATGGGATTTGCCCCTCCGATCGGAAGAGATATACTCTGGGCCCCTCATGTGATCCGACCAAGATAAGCATGGCCATGCGATTAGGATTATGAGATAATCCGGTTTGTGGTCGACATCACTGGAACGAGAAAGAGGTCGTGCTAGCACAAGGATGACAGACTCGCCTTGAGCCCGACAACATATATCGTGTGGCAAAAGGAATGGAAGTATGATGCACAGGTTCACCTAACCATCTTCATAGTCTACTTGGTGTTCGACATGCCTTGCTAGGGGCCGCTACCAACCGTGTAGTTCGGTGGTGATCCGAACTGCGACCAAGCCGGCTTGAACCTAAGGGGTCGCGCGCTTAAGGGAAAGAACCTACGAGGTCCGATCCGAGGACACTGGTCGGATGTGATCCGAGCTGTGTTCGGATTCTGGCTGAGTAGACTTATGGGTGTTAGGGTCCGTGCGAGGCCCAAGTGTTGAGCCCACGATGGATGCCTATATAAAGTGGGGGTGCAGCACACTCATGCGATTGATCGCTTCGGCACTGTCACTAGGGTTTGCATGTGTTGCGAATAGCCACCTCCACTCGACCGCCGACTGTGTGATCGGACCTAGCAGTCCGCCGCATGGTGTTCCTCCTGCACGCGCGGATACCGTTAGAGGCGGTGCACTTGCACCGCTTCGACGAACCTGTACAAGGGAATTGACGACCGGCTGTTTGAGGGAGATCGGACAAGTAGGAGACACGCTACCCCAACTCTTCTTTCACTGCATGGCACTGCGTGTCTAGTGGTAAAAATCTATGATCCATCTCCCGTAGCATGTTCTTGGTTGTTCTGCACATAGGAAAATTTGAATTTGCATTCGATGCACCCTACCGTAGAACCCAATAGTGGTATCAAAGCCTCTGCTATAGGATTTGAATTTGGATCGTATGCATATTAGATATGTGGAGGTGATAGATGAGATCTATTGTTTCTGATGATCGGAGTCGATGAGGTCGTGACACAACCTACCCCTACCGGTCGGTATCCGCCATCGAGGTTAACAGTGAAACGTAAATCCGTCGTGTCCGTAGCGCCTTGTATTTCGTACATGATCACTCAAACCGGTAGAATGCGATTCCATGCGTAACTTTGTTTTGCAGGTTTGATGTGAATAGTATGGCTCATGTGTATGTGATGCATGTGTGTAAATTATACATGGCCTATGTGTGAAGTTTTTCAGCCGGCAGGAGCCGAAGTGTTGTCATTATATTGTATAACGACCGGTGTGTCAACTTGTGACTCTATGTAAAATTCATTACTAGTTGTAGTAGTTGGATAATAGAGATCGGGTTGGTGGCTTGGCGTCCCGGCGTGACAAACAATATCGAGTTCCTAGATGGTCATCGGAGTCGGAGCTGACCTAGAAGAACATCCATGAAGGAGCCATACTATTTCACAATATATGTTTTATCGGTGATTGTTATGCTTCTTGTTTTCTATGCATGTCAGAATGATAGAAAGATGCCTCATTAATATCTAGAAATTTGCCATTTCCGATGTTGCACCTTCGCACGTCAAGTACATCTAGTAGTGGACTCATAAAATTGGGGTGCTGCTAGGTGTCATTGAACTGAAGGGTTCATGTCGGACACGGACATGTACTGCATTAGGTTAACTTGACAAGGCTATCAAAACGGTTTTGGGTGTTGTGGCAAAGAAGGTTGGGGGCCTGTGTATGAGATACCTTCCCGACCGACAGGAGTCTTATAGAGATACAATTAGCAAGGAGTTGCTTACCGGATAGGCATGTTGTCTAGCAGTGATGCTAAAGCTCACTAGTCGCATGTGCTAGTCAGAGCCTGAATCACTGAGAGTATGCAGAGGGATGGCGACTTCAGTGGGAGTATTTATATTTAAGGCTTGAATTACTCTACATAAACACATTGCTTAGTGATTGCATATTTTCTGTTGTATATCAATGTCACCACATGCTCAACCCAACTTTCCATTGAAATCAATTCTGGAAAAGGATAAACTGAATGGAACAAACTTTACCACCTGGTATAGAAATCTGAGAATTGTTCTCAAGCATGGTAAAAAGGAACATGTTCTAGAGGATCCACTTCCAGAGGAACCTGCCGATAATGATAATACCACAACTAAGAATGCCTACCAGAAACTCATTGATGAATCAACGGAGATCAGATGTCTGATGCTGGCTTGTATGGAGCCCAATTTGCAACAGCATTTCGGAAATGGCGAGGCTTACGATATGATCGAAAGTCTCAGGAGCATGTTTCTGACACAGGCTAGGACCGAAAGGTTCAACATCTGGCGATCCTTGATGGATTGCAAACTAAATGAAGGTGATCCACTGAGCCCACATGTGATCAAGATGATCGGATATGTGCAAGATTTGGATCGTTTGGGCTTCCCGCTCTTGGATGAGCTGGCTACTGATGCAGTTCTGGGTTCTCTTCCACCCAACTATGGGACGTTCATCTCGAACTATCATATGCATGGCATGGATAAGAAGCTCACTGAGTTGCATTGGATGCTCAAAGTGGCAGAGCAGGATATTAAGAAAGGCACACATCAAGTTTTGATGGTGCAGAAATCGGCTAAGTTCAAGAAGAGATGGTCCAAGAAAAAGGCTAAGGCAAAGGGCATAGAGACGGTAACCTTCACCGCTGCGCCAAAGTCTGAACCGGGCTCGAAGACCATTTGCTACCATTGCAAGGAGACCGGTCACTAGAAGAGGAACTGTAGCAAGTGGCTTGCAGAGCATGGCAAGAAGGCCGGAAATGCTTCTTCGGGCAAAGCTACACTTGTTGCATATGTTATAGACATTTACCTTGCGGACATACCTAGCAGCTCTTGGGTATTTGATACTGGATCGGTTGTTCATTGATACGTCTCCGTCGTATCTACTTTTCCAAACACTTTTTCCCTTGTTTTGGACTCTAACTTGTATGATTTGAATGGAACTAACCCGGACTGACGTTGTTTTCAGCAGAATTACCATGGTGTTGTTTTATGTGCAGAAAACAAATATTCTCGGAATGACCTGAAACTCCACGGAACATCTTAGAAAAAAAATCCTCGCCAAAGATGAAGACCAGGGGGCCCACACCCTTCCCATGAGGGTGGGGGGCGCGCCCCCCCGAGGGCGCGCCCCTGCCTCGTGGGCCCCCTATTGCGTCTCCGACTCCAACTCCACCTCCATATATTGAGTTTTGATGAGAAAAAAATCAGAGAGAAGAAATCATCGCGTTTTACGATACAGAGCCGCCGCCAAGCCCTAAAACCTGTCGGGAGGGCTGATCTGGAGTCCGTTCGGGGCTCTGGGGAGGGGGATTCGTCGCCGATGTCATCATCAACCATCCTCCATCACCAATTTCTTGATGCTCACCGCCGTGCGTGAGTAATTGCATCGTAGGCTTGCTGGATGGTGATGGGTTGGATGAGATTTATCATGTAATCGAGTTAGTTTTGTTAGGGTTTGATCCCTTGTATCGATTATGTTCTGAGATTGATGTTGCTATGACTTTGCTATGCTTAATGCTTGTCACTAGGGCCCGAGTGCCATGATTTCATATCTGAACCTATTATGTTTTCATGAATATATGTGAGTTCTTGATCCTATCTTGCAAGTCTATAGTCACCTACTATGTGTTATGATCCGGCAACCCCGAAGTGACAATAATCGGGACCACTCCCGGTGATGACCATAGTTTGAGGAGTTCATGTATTCACTATGTGCTAATGCTTTGTTCCGGTTCTCTGTTAAAAGGAGGCCTTAATATCCCTCAGTTTCCAATAGGACCCCGCTGCCACCGGAGGGTAGGACAAAAGATGTCATGCAAGTTATTTTCCATAAGCACTTATGTCTATATACGGAATACATGCCTACATTACATTGACGAATTGGAGCTAGTTCTGTGTCACCCTATGTTATGACTGTTACATGATGAACCGCATCCGGCATAATTATCCATCACTGATCCGGTGCCTACGAGTTTTCCATATACTGGTTCTCGCTTATTTACTTTCCCGCTGCTACTGTTACAATCACTACAAAATACCAAAAACATTACGTTTGTTGTCTTTACTTTTGTTGCCGCAACCACCACTATCATATTACTTTGCTACTAAACACTTTGCTGCAGATACTAAGTTTCCAGGTGTGGTTGAATTGACAACTCAGCTGCTAATACTTGAGAATATTCTTTGGCTCCCCTTGTGTCGAATCAATAAATTTGGGTTGAATACTCTACCCTTGAAAGCTGTTGCGATCCCCTATACTTGTGGGTTATCATTCATATTTGCAACTCCATGCAGGGGCTGGTAAGAACTAGGCGTGTAGGGGAGATTGACATCAGGGTCGGCAACAAAGCAAGAGTTGCTGCGTTGGAGGTCGGCACGATGCAGCTCCAGCTCCAGCTTCCTTCTGGATTTATTTTGGAATTGAATAATTGTTATTACATTCCTGCACTTTGTCAGAACATTATTTCTGCCTCATGCTTGATGAGTCAGGGTTATGAATTCAATTTAAAGGACAATGGTTGTTTGTTTTTTGAATGGTATGTTCCACAGCTATGCAGCCATTCTTGATGGGCTATTTATATTGAATCTAGAACAGGAACTGGTCTGTAACGTGAATGTCAAGAGGCATAAGACTAATGAGATAAATCCGACATACTTCTGGCATTGCCAGCTTGGACACATTATTCCGAAATGCATGAAGAAGCTCCATGATGATGGGCTCCTAACTTCGTCTGACTTTGAGTCGTTTGAGACATGCGAATCATGCTTCCTCGGCAAGATGACTAAGTCTCCTTTCGCAAAGAGTTATGAGAGGGCATCTGAGCTATTGGAACTTATACATAGTAATGTGTGTGGTCCAATGAGCACAACTGCCAGAGGTGGCTATTAGTACTTCGTGACTTTCACTGACGACTTGAGTAGATATGGATATATCTATTTGATGAGGCATAAGTCGAAAACTTTTGAAAAGTTCAAAGAGTTTCAAAACGAGGTTGAGAATCATCTCGGAAAGACTATAAAACTTCTATGATCAGATCGTGGAGGTGAGTACATGAGCCAGGAGTTTGATGATCATTTGAAAAGCCGAGGTATAGTACCTCAGCTCACACCCCCAGGTACGCCACAGAGAAACGGCGTGTCGGAAGGGAGGAATAGGACCTTGTTGGACATGGTCCGGTCAATGATGAGCAAATCAGATTTACCCTTGTCATTCTGGGGATATGCTCTAGAAACTGCAGCTTTCACACTTAACAGGGTACCATCAAAATCCGTAGAAAAGACACTACATGCGATGTGGACCGAGAAGAGTCCTAGTTTGTCTTTTCTAAAGATTTGGGGTTGTGAAGCATTTGTCAAGCGACTTATGTCAGACAATCTTACACCCAAGTCGGATAAACGCATATTCTTGGGATATCCGAGGGAAACCTTGGGATATAGCTTCTACAACCGGGAAGAGAACAAAGTGTTTGTTGCTCGGAACATGGTTTTCCTTGAGAAAGAGTTTCTCAGTCGAGAGGCCAGTGGGAGGGCAGTCCGACTTGAAGAAAATTCGAGTACCACTCGGGGACGGCTCGGCGGGTGATGAGATCATACCAGAGTCAGTCAGGGAACCCGTAGTGGAAGCGGCACCGGAACCACAGAGGTCGGAAATATTGCGCAGAGTGCGTGATGTATTGTTGTTAGAAAGCGACGAGCCAACCACGTATGCGGAAGCGATGGTGAGCCCGGATTTCGAGGCATGGCTAGAGGCCATGAGATCCGAGTTAAATTGCATGGATGAAAATCAAGTCTGGGACTTGGTTGATCCGCCGCCTGGCATAAAGGCCATTGGCTGCAAATGAGTGTTTAAGAAGAAAACCGATGTGGATCGAAATGTTCAGATCCAAAAAGCTCGGTGTCGGTGTACAAAAGTAGGGGCTCTCTTATTGACCCTTTTACTTGTGCGCGGGCGGTCAGAGCCATGCGCCGCGGCCACACTTAGCAGGGCAGAGGAGGGAAGCCAGAGAGAAGCCGAAGCACCAAGGCAAACAAGACGACGCCAAGGCCGAGAGAACAAAGAGCAGAGGGACGAAGCAGGTTCCCCCTGCAAGACCCTTGCCGGGGCAGTTCGCCCAACACCAGCGAAGCGCACCATGCTTGAGCCCACGGTCTCCAACACCATCAACCACGTTGGGCCAGGGCACGGGAGGCACCTCCATGGTGGCATGCAGATCTTTGTGAAGACAGAGAATACTCAAGATCAGATGAAGACCAGAAGACGGTGACCCTCGGCGGGATCCTAGCCAAGGAAGTCCACAAGGCCCCCCGGCAAGACCCTTGCCGGGGATAACAGGGATGACGGCAAGCCACGGCAGAGACCCTTGTCGGGCCCCTGGCAAGACCCTTGCCGAGGGCATCAGCAGGGCCACTGCCAGACCCGTACAAGCCAAGACTACCACCGCCGTTCGCATGTAGCTGCCGGCCCAACCAGCTGGGCAGGCACCTGCGTGGCAACATGCGACTTCCAGGCCAAATCAGTAGGCACCTATGTGGCGGCATGCGGACCTTCATGAAGTTCCTACCACCGCACCACCTCAGCTGCCTGCCTGTCTACATGGCACTACATGCATCACTAGCCTGGGCGCGTGTCGAAGCGAGGAGGAGCGGTGACGGATGGGACGGGCCTCGTTCCCGTCCCCGATAAATCTAAGGGACACCTAAGCGATGCATTGAATGTGTCTTGTCCTGTAATACGAGTGATAAGCTCGCAGTACTGTAGGCCTTTCCACCTCATGTGTGCCACTGTGGCAGCCCCTTTCGACTATAAAAGGAGGCCTATGGCATACTGGAGGGGGATTTGACTCTTTTGAACTACACAGCTGCCATAGCTAGTTCGAAAGCCCAAGAACACTCAATACATCCACCAAAGCAGAACTAGAGTTTTACGCATCCTCGTGGCCCAAACCTGGGTAAACGATCCTGATGCTGACTGCTAATCCTGCTCTTCTCATGACCCCGCGCCCCGGCAACCATAGTAGGGATTCTTGTGATCCCATAGGTGTCGTTTCCCACTGACATCTTTGGCGCGCTAGGTAGGGGGCGCAGTTGTGAGAATCTGGTCTGGCTGTTAGCCTAGCAGTTCTTCATTGCCATGGCTCCCAAGAAGAAGGCAGCCACGGCGGTCGGTTCATCCAGGGCCAAACAACCCGTACCAGTGAGGGCGAGTAGCGGGCTAGTCGCGGATAGGACCCAAGGCGTGGCCCGCGAGCACCAGCATCGCTCTGGTAGTCACCACCCACTCCAGCAGAAGCCTTGGCGCGCGCAGCTGCTCCTCGACTTCCCTCCTGCTGCGGAGAAGCTCAACGAGTGGAGAGCCACCATCCGAAGCCTCGTCACCGTCGCCAACAAAGATGATCCGTGACCAGCGGGGCCCTCGGGCCGGCGCTCCACCAAACCACCACATGCCGGTGGCGGAAGAACCGGGGGTGCTGCGGTCACAGTGCACTCTCTTCCTCCGTGCCAACCACCGCAGGTGGCAGCCCGTCGTGACGACGCTTGCGATAACATCTCCATAGCGTCGTCCGACCCGCGGATCCACCCCGACCAGCGCCAAGTTCTTCGGGAGCGAGCCCATGATGACGCTCGAAGCACCATCAAGCGCCGGCGCGATACACGCCACCAGTCGGACAAGCGGGCAGGGCCCGCTGCAGACCACCCGGCTTCGGGAGGCTCCGACAGACTACCTTACAAGGTGGGTTGCCCAGCCTTTACCCGGGAGCTGCGGCCGTTCCTGTGGCCATCCCACCGCACGTTCAAGCCTGTCGTCGGTGAGAAGTACAACGGCAAGAACCATCCGTCGGAGTTCCTCAGCGTCTACACCATTGCGATGCAAGCCGTTGGGGCTCGTGACGACAAGGTGCTTGCCAATTACTCCCCGCTGGCCCTAAAACCCAATGTCATGTCTTGGTTGATTCACTTGCCGGCAGACTCCATTTCTTCTTGGTCAGACCTATGCCATGAGTTCGTTGGTGCCTTCGCTGGAGGCCACCAAACTCATGGCCAGGCGAGTGATTTGCATATCATTCCCCAGAAGGAAGGAGAAAACCTGCACAAGTACATACAGAGGTTCAGCCGGGTGCAGTACAATATCCCCGACGTTCACCCCGTGGCCGTGATTAGCACGTTCCATCAGAACCTGCACAATCGCAAGATGTGTGACAAGCTGGCAATGAACAAGGTTAAGGACGTGGTCGAATTTTATGTTCTGGCTGATAGTTGCGCCCGAGCTGAAGAGGGTAGGAAGTACCCCGGCGAAGATGCCGTCGCGGAAACCGACTCTAGTGATGAAGGCACCGCCGCCCCGACGAAGAAGGGCCGGCGTCGCAGTAGGAAACGCAAGGGCAAGGCCGTACTTGCCATTGAGGGATCTGATGATACCGGTGCTGCCAAGAAGGCCAAAGCAGACGACCCCGGCAAGGAGATTCCCGGGTGCGCCGCTTGCCGGGCCTTAGCAGCTGCCGACAAGCCAGGGGGCTCCGACAAGCAGTACTGCAAGATCCACCGCACCAAGGGCCACGACCTCCATAATTGCCGGCAAGTCGAGCTGCTTGCTGAGAAGCAAAAGGCCGAGTATGAAAGGAGGGACAAGGAGAAGGATCAGGATGGTGCCGAAGGATCCGGCAAGAAGCGTGGTGGCCAGGGAAGTCGCCGCGGCAAGGATAAATAGCAAGAGAGGCCCGCTCGGGGCTGCGACAAGAAGCAAGATGACGACGATCGTGACGAGGACGACGAGTCCGGTGAGCATGAGTTTCAGAAGGCTACGGAGGCCATTTGTGTCGATGGTGGTGCCTCGCTGCATACCTCTCACCGCCAACTCAAGCGGTGGGCGCGTGAGATTATAGCAGCGGAGCCCTCGTTCGACGCTCAGAAGCCGCTAAAGTGGTCCAGCACGCCCCTCATCTTTGACGCCGAGGACCACCCTGACCGCACAACTGCAGTCGGGTGTTTGCCGTTGT
The DNA here is from genome assembly GCF_056163025.1 of Triticum urartu. Taxonomy (NCBI): domain Eukaryota; kingdom Viridiplantae; phylum Streptophyta; class Magnoliopsida; order Poales; family Poaceae; genus Triticum; species Triticum urartu. The sequence goes on from NC_141877.1 coordinate 119,676,083, forward strand.
TGGTTTCACAAATGATACGCAACCTCAAGATGAACAATATGTTGGTTGACGGTGGGGCCGGTCTAAACTTGATCTTGCCTGTTGTGATCAAAAGGCTGCAAATTCCTGATGGAGACCTCGAGGAAACGGGCATGTTTCAAGGGGTCAACCCAGGAAGGAGCCAGCCAAAGGGGAAGGTCACATTGCCTATGACGTTTGGAGGCGAGTTGAATTACAGGACGGAGAGGATTGTCTTCAATGTAGCCGAGATCCCCTTGCCCTACAGCAGGATCCTCGGCCGCCCGGCACTAGCCAAGTTCATGGCGGCGTTGCACTATGCCTACAACACGCTGAAGATGCCTGGGCCAATGAACATCATCACCGTCCCCTCCGATAACAAGGACGCGCTGATCTGCGCCAACCTACTCTACCAGTAGGCAGTTGCGGCAACTGCCGCCAAGGCGCTTGCTCCTGCCGCTAAAGCCCCAGGAGGGAAGAAGAGGACTGGCAGAACCTCTCGCACCCACTCCGACAAGCGCACTCCTTCAGGGTGTTGCGCTATCGTCGAGGACGTGCCAGAGAGCTCCACCGACAAGAGCAAGAAATCCAGAGCTGCGCCACCAGAGACCAAGGGGGTGTCCATCAAGGAAGATGGAACGGGAGGCGCTTTCACCATAAGCTCCACCCTCGACGGCAAATAGGAAGGCGCGCTCGTCGCTTTCCTGTGGGCGAATGTCGATGTGTTTGCGTGACAAGCATCCGACATCCCCGGCGTTCCCAGGGAAGTGATTGAGCACCATCTTGCTGTCTATCCCCATGCGCGACCCGTCAAGCAGAAGGTCAGGAAGCAAGCTTTGGAACGGCAGGAGTTCATCACAGAGGAGATCAGGAAATTGGAAGCAGCAGGTTTGGTGAGACGAGTGCTCCATCCGATGTGGTTGGCCAATCCGGTGGTGTTGCGGAAGGCAAAAGGGAAGTGGAGATTGTGTACTGACTACACAGATATCAATAAGGCTTGTCCTATAGACCCCTTGCCGTTGCCGCGCATCGACTAGATTGTTGACTCCACGGCCAGGTGCGATCTATTGTCATTCCTCGACGCCTACTCAGGCTACCACCACATCTTCATGACAAGAGAAGATGAAAAGAAGACAGGATTTATCACCCCATGTAGTACATATTGCTTTTTACGGATGCCTTTCGGGTTGAAGAGTGCTAGTTCAATATTTGCAAGAGCAGTCCAAATTGGTTTTGAACCCCAGCTACATAGAAATATGGAAGCCTATATGGATGACATAGTAGTCAAAACCAAGGATAGGGCGACTCTTGTACAAGACTTAGAAGAGACGTTTGCCAACCTGCGCAAGATCAACCTTAAGATGAACCCTGAGAAGTGTGTCTTCGGCGTTACGTTCGGCAAACTTCTCGGGTTCTTTGTATCACAGCATGGGATCGAGGCAAACTCAGACAAGATCAAGGCTATCGAGTGGATCGAGGCGCCCAAGCGGATCAAGGATGTGCGTCGACTCACAGGCTGCGTTGCCTCCATGAGCCGATTCATCTCCAAGTCTGCCGAGCGGGCCCTTCCCTTTTTGAAGATTTTGAAGAAGGCGGGCCCAATGGAATGGACCCCAGAAGCCGAGGCGGCGTTGCAAGAGCTGAAGAGATACCTTTATTCTACACCGATACTAGTTGCACCTAGACCACAAGAGCCATTGTTGTTGTATCTGGCGCCGACGAATCAAGTGGTCAGTGTCGCGCTGGTGGCGCAGAGGGAGGTGGACGAAGACGCGGTGGCTGCGGTAGGACCGGCAGATGGCAAGTCAAAGACTCCTCCAGCAGGGCCTGGTGCCGGCAAGGCAAGGCTCCCGGCAGAGTCTGACGCCATCGGGATAGAGCCCGTGCCGTCAAATGAAGTGGTGCAGAAGAAGAAGATGATGCAGCACCCGGTTCACTTTGTTAGCTCCCTCCTGGAGGGGGCTAGATCAAGATATTCCGGCGTGCAGAAATTGCTCTTCAGCCTCCTTATGGCCTCGAGGAAGCTACGTCATTACTTCCAAGCCCACAAGATCACTATCGTCACCCGCCTCCCATTGCAATGGATACTGCACAACCCAGATGCAACTGGAAGGATTGTGGAGTGGGCCTTGGAGTTATCTAGCTTTGGGGTGAAGTTTGAAAGTACTTCGACAATCTAGAGTAGAGTCCTGGCGGAGTTCATTGCAGAATGGACCTCGATGCCCGAGGAAGAGATCCAGGAGACCACTCTCCCCGGCAAGGAAACAGCTCGTGACTGGATTATGTACTTTGACGGAGCTTTCTCGCTGCAAGGCGCTGGTGCTGGTGTGCTGCTCGTCGCACCCACCGGAGAGCACCTCAAGTATGTAATCCAGATGCACTTTCCCAGGGAGATGTCCACCAACAACACTGCTGAGTACGAGGGATTGCCTGCCGGTCTCAGGATCGCGGCATACCTTGGAGTTAAAAAGCTCATCGTCAGGGGTGATTCGCAGCTTGTCGTCAGACAAGTCAACAAAGATTATCAAAGCCAGTTGATGGAGGCCTACGTAGATGAGGTGAGGAAGCTGGAGGAGCACTTTGACGGTATACAAGCAGAGCACGTTCCTCGAGCGGAGAACGACATCGCTGATTACCTGTCAAAGCGCGCTGCATTAAAGTTACCTATGGAACCAGGTACCTTTTTGCTTCGGCTAAATCAACCATCCGTCGAACCGCCAACGGAGCAGAACAAGCAGAGGAAATCAGGCCCCGGCAAGTACTTTCCCACCGAACCCCCAGGGACCGTCGGCAAGGATGTTGCCGTGGGCCCCGAGCCTACCGAGGAGTGACCGACTCCGGCAGGCCATCAAGCCCTGGCCATAGAGACGAACGTTCCCATGGCGGAAGAGATGCCTTTGGTGCTTGTCGTCGAGCCCCAGGCTCCGGCGTGGGTGCAGCACACCATCCGTTTCCTCCAGACGGGGAACTTCCTGAGGAGCAAGAAGAAGCGGAAAAGGTAGCCCGTCGGTCTGCCGTGTACCAGTTTGTCGATGACGTCCTGTATAGGAAAAGACCGAACGATGTAATTGAGGTGCATCCCCCGGGAAGAAGGACTGGAGCTGTTGGCAGAGATACACTGAGGCATATGTGGCTCCCACATAGGGTCGAGGGCCCTTGACGACAAGGCATTTCGGCGGGGTTTCTTCTGGTCCAATGTCCTCCAGGATGCAACGACACTAGTAACCAAGTGTGAAGCGTGTCGGTTCCATTCAAAGAAGCTTCATCAACCAGCTCAAGCCCTTCAAACAATCGCTCTCTCCTGGCCATTCTCGGTCTGGGTGTGCGACATACTGGGCCCTTTCCCCCGTGCTGTCGGGGGCTTTGAGTACTTGTACGTTGCGATCGACAAGTTCACAAAGTGGCCGAAGGTGGAAGCAGTGAGGAAGGTGACATCACAGTCAGCCGTCAAGTTCTTCAAGGGGCTAGTCAGCCGTTTCGGTGTACCCAACAGAGTCATCACCGACAACGACACGCAGTTCACAAGCCACACCTTCATGCAGTACATCCAAGACCTTTGACAGGCTGCACAAGAGCGGAAGGTGATGGATTGATGAGTTGCCGGCTGTTCTTTGGTCGATCAGGACGACGCCAAATCGAGCCACCAGCCAGACACCTTTTGCCCTAGTATATGGGGCAGAAGCAGTTCTCCCCATGGAACTCATATACGGGTCACCTCGAGTGCTCGCTTATTACGAGCTTGAGGAAGAGCAGTTGCGGCAAGACGATGTGACGCTCCTTGAGGAAGATCATCTTCGGGCGGCTGTGAGAGCAGCACGCTACCAGCAAGCCTTGCGCCACTAGCATAGCTGCAAGGTTCATGCCCAAAGCTTTGAGGAAGGCGACCTTGTTCTTCGGCACGTTTAGTCGGCCAAGAATTCCAACAAGTTGACGCCGAAGTGGGAAGGCCCTTATCGGCTAATACGAGTCACCAGGCCCGGCGCAGTCCGCCTGGAGACCGAAGATGTCATCCCAGTGGGAAACTCCTGGAACATCGAGCATCTTCGCAATTTTTACCCATAAGGCGCGGCTTGCCAGGCTCCCGGCAAGCCACCTTTTGTACAAGCTTTGTCGGCAAGGCATGTAACCCTCTGTACAGAGCCAGGCGCAGACCCTGAGCATAAATAAATGAAGCGCTGGCGCCCTAAGTTATAGCATGCATGCTAGGTTAAGTCTCTCCCTCGGTTAGAGTTGGTAGTGCTTAGCGGCGACTAACCCCTAGGCTAGAGGTCGAGTGTGCGTCTTTCTGTTCTCTTTGGTTCGAGGGCACTTCTGCTGAGCCGCTTGGGAAAAGGAGAACGAACCGGCGCTCCGACCCCGGCAGGGCAAGGCTGCCGGGAGTTGAAGATACGAGGGTCCAACCACGGCAAGCCTAGGGTTGTCGGGGGCTGCGGATTCAGATAAATCTTTCATCCCCTTGTTGTGCGTTTCCGTATAGAACTGGGATATGTGAAACCTCATTTGTGTTCTTGAAACCACCGTGCTCCCCCTTTTCTGGACCCGAGAGCTAACTCCTGGGTCGGAATTTGGTAGTAGTCGCGGTGGCAAGGAGATGAACGAGGGGCCTAACCCTACTTCGCCCCTGCCTCCGCCAAGAGCGCGAGAATGGTCGACTGGAGTAGGGGAACGGCAAGGCCTGTTGCCAGGCGACAATGTTTACCTTAAAAATAACAAGGATTCATCCTTGGCATGGGCCTCGCTCACGCGCAAAGAACCCGGCAAGCACCCTTTTATTAAAAACATCCCATACAGGTACAGTTCATACGGAATCAGAAACATGAGCAAGGGGATTACATGTCTTAAAATCAACAAGTGCCTGCAGGATTACAAAAAAGAGAGATGAAAGGTGCCCGTAACTCTTTTCTTGTCCCTCTCCTCAGAAGATGGAGCAAGATAGCAGGAGGGCAAAAAGAACGCCTAGGCGAGGTGCGAGGAGCAGAGGGCACCAAGAGGGGAAGGATCCGAAAGATGAGGCAGTGGTCTGGCAATACGCGGCGAAGGTGTCGGTGCCCGCGTACTCCGACTTGACGGCCGCCACTCACCTTCTTCGCCTCCTCCGGCCCTCCTACGCCAACCGCTCAAGGAGACGGCGGGAAGCACCCCGATGGAGAGCTTGGCGGGGAAGGCCCTCGGCAGGCCGCACGACATGGGGCGGGGCGACGCGTTCAGTCAGAGACGAGGTCGACGTGACCCCGCTCGACGCTCTCGTCGTCGCTGTCGCTGCCCTCCTCATCGCTCCCGCTTGAAGAGGAATCTTCATCGTCGGAGGAGCTCTCCACACAACACTTCAGGCAAGTTCCGAAATCTTCAAAGACCTTGATGGAGAGCAGGCTGCCCTCCGTTAACTTGAAGTAGAGGACAAGCCCTGCCTCAAGCTGTCGATGCGAGTGAACGTCTTCCATCCGCGGCAGAGGTACATGACGTGAGGAGCGGGGAAGTCGACGTCGACCCGCGTGCCGCCGCTCCCGCAGCCCTTCATGTGCAACCAGATGGTCTCGGGTGGATCGAGCTCCATCTCCCGAGCGAATGTAGTAGGGAGACGGAGGCGGCGATGCGGTGGCCGACGCAGCCTGATGAAGAACTCGCGGGGCTGGTCCCCGATGTGGCGCTCCATCGGGGGAGGCGTCGCTGGTGAAGACGAGGCCAATGCGCCGCCCCGTCCTCCTCTCCCCCGAGTGCCACGACGACCTCGGCTTTGCCCCTCCCCCTTCCTCTTGTGGCCGGCTCTACCGCCACGAGCTCTTGGGGAGGAGGAACGCGTTGACGAGCAACAACCCTCGCCGCCACCGTCGAAGGGCCAGCACCTCCTCTCGCCATGGTGGGTGGAAGAAAGAAGCAGAGGTGGAAGGAAACGGAGGATGGAAGAGTGTGGAATGCCGCCCCCTCCCCTCCTTATAAAGGGGCGGAGCTGTGCTCAGCCGCCCCACTCGACCAATCCGATCATTGGGGCGCAGGTAATCAGGACCGACCCACTGCCCTAATCAGCGACGACCCGATTTCCCGCCTCCACCTCCTCCCACCTTCATGAAGAACACATGGCGAGCGAGCAGCATTAAAGGGACGGGCAAAGAGGCCGCTCCCCACCCCGTGGTCGTGGGGCACGGGCACCTTAAAGACCATGGCCTGAGTCCATCCAAGTAAATGGGTCATGCCTCTATGCCTCCCTCCTTTTATGGGGAAGGCGCGAGCCGCCTCCTCCCCCATTAACCATGATGTGACGCATGCCTGCGGAAACCATCCCATGCATGACCCCCACGTCATGCACGACCCTCCACGTCGCATGTTCAAGGCGGGTCGTGGGGAAGCACGGCGGACGAGAAGTTACTACAGTAAAATCCACCCCACCTTCCCGCGCACCTTACTGGGCCTAGCCCAACAACGCGTCACGCTTATGTATGGCCCAGGCCCGGGGGCTCCTGTTGGTGTAATAAAGTAGGGGCTCTCCTTTTGACTCCTTTACTTGTGCGCGGGCGGTCAGAGCCACGCGTCACGGCCACACTTAGCAGGGCAGATGAGGGAAGCCGGAGCGAAGCCGAAGCACCAAGGAAAACAAGACGACGCCAAGGCCGAGAGAACAAAGAGTAGAGGGACGAAGTAGGTTACCTGGCAAGACCCTTGCCGGGGCAGCCTCAGCGGCCCCGACAAGACCCTTGCCGGGGCAGCTCGCCCAACACCAGCGAAGCGCGCCACCCTTGAGACCACAGTCTCCAACACCATCAACTACATTGGGCCAGGGATCGGGAGGCACCTCCATGGTGGCCTGCAGATCTTTGTGAAGACAGAGAATACTCAAGATTAGATGAAGACCAGAAGACGGCGACCCTCGGCGGGATCCTAGTGAAGGAAGTCCACAAGGCCCCCCAGCAAGACCCTTGCCGGGGATGACAGGGATGAAGGAAATGCCACGGCAGAGACCCTTGCTGGGGCCCCGACAAGACCCTTGCCGAGGGCATCAGTAGGGCCACTGCCAGACCCGTACCAGCCAAGACTACCACCGCCGTTCACATGCCGCTGCCGGCCCAACCAGCTGGGCAGGCACCTGCGTGGCAGCATGTGACTTCCAGGTCAAATCAGTAGGCACCTGCGTGGCGGCGTGCAGACCTTCATGAAGGCCCTACCACCGCACCACCTCAGCTGCCTGCCTGTCTACATGGCACTGCATGCATCGATAGCCTGGGCATGTGTCGAAGCGAGGAGGAGCGGCGGCGGACGGGACGGGCCTCGTTCCCGTCCCTGATAAAGCTAAGGGACACCTAAGCGATGCATTAAAAGCGTCTTGTCCTATAATACGAGCAATAAGCTCGCAGTACTATAGGCCTTTCCACCTCCTGTGTGCCATTGTGGCATCCCCTTTCGACTATAAAAGGAGGCCTATGGCATACTGGAGGGGGATTTGGCTCTTTTGAACTACACAACTGCTGTCGCTAGTTCGAAAGCCCAAGAACAATCAATACATCCACCAAAGCGGGACTAGGGTTTTACGCATCCTCGCGGCCTGAACCTAGGTAAACGATCCTTGTGCTGACTGCTAATCCTGCTCTTCTCACGACCCCGCGCCCTAGCAACCGTAGTAGGGATTCTTGTGATCCCATAGGTGTTGTTTCCCACCGACACTCGGCTTGTCGCCAAAGGTTATGGACAAGTTAAAGGAATTGACTACGAAGAGACTTACTCGCCGGTAGCGAAGCTGAAGTCGGTGAGGATCGTACTAGCTATAGATGCATATTTTGATTACGAGATATGGTAGATGGATGTCAAAATGGCTTTCCTTCTCGGAAATTTAACTGAGGACGTGTATATGATACAACCCGAGGGTTTTGTTAATCTGACTAGCAGTAGTAAGGTATGCAAGCTCAAGAGATCCATTTATGGGTTGAGGCAAGCATCTCGAAGTTGGAACATTCACTTTGATGAGTTCGTCACTAGTCTCGGTTTCATTAGAAGCGATGAGGACGCTTGTTTATACAAGCAGTTAAATGGGAGCTTGATTGTGTTTTTGATCTTGTATGTGGATGACATACTACTGATCAGAAATGATGTTTCGATGCTGAACTCGGCCAAGGAATCATTGAATGGCAAGTTTTCAATGAAGGATCTTGGTGAGGCAGTTTACATTTTAGGCATCAAGATCTATAGAGATAGATCGAGGAGGCTGCTCAGCTTGAGCCAAAGCACGTACATAGATAAATTGTTGAAGCGGTTCAACATGAGTGAGGCCAAGAAAGGGTTCTTGCATGTCTCACATGGTATAAGACTAAGCGAGACTCAGAGTCCTTCGACATCTAATGAGCGAAGCAGGATGAGTCGGATTCCATATGCCTCAGCAATTGGATCCATCATGTATGCCATGATATGTACATGGCTTGATGTTGCTTCTGCAATAAGCCTAACAAGTAGATACTAGGCCAACCCAGGTGAAAGTCACTTGGCAGCGGTAAAGACTATTTTGAAGTACCTAAAAAGGACTAAATAGATGTTCCTAGTTTACGGAGGTGAGTAAGAGCTCGTCGTAAGAGGTTACACCGATGCTAGTTTCCAAACCGATAGAGATGATTGTCAATCATAGTCCGGATTCGTGTATGTCATGAACGGAGCAGCAGTGAGCTGGATGAGTTCCAAGCAAGACATGGTGGCTGATTCTACCACAGAAGCCGAATACATTGCGGATTGTGGAGCTGAAAAGGAAGGTGTTTGGATCCAGAATTTTCTGGATGATCTTGGTATTTTTCCCAGCCTCGGTAAAACCGTTGAACCTTTATTGTGATAATTCGGGTGCCATCGCACAAGCCAAGGAGCCGAGGGATCACCACAAGACCAGACACATAGATCGGAAATGTCACCTGATACAAAAGATCATAAAGAATGGTGATGTTGAGTTATGCAAAATTCACACAGATGCAAATGTTGCAGATCCGTTGACTAAGCCGCTTCCACAATCCAAGCATGAGGGGAACGTTAGAGCTATGGGCAATCGATGTCTATTTGATTGACTCAAGTGCAAGTGGGAGACTGTTGGAGATATTCCCTAGAGGCAATCATGTATGATGATATTTCTTGGATTAATCCTATCCACCATACTAATGAATTGGTTCACCGAAATGAGTTTCATATACTAGTACATGCTAAACCTGTTATGTGTCTGCTTGTTTCTTCTTTTACAATGCTGACAGAATATTGGGGAAGAGTGCCTTATTAAGCAATGGTAAAGGAAGTAATGCAGATAAGGTTCAGGATAGTGAGACATCCTCGTTGGTCTCCAACAAAGCTGATAAAACAGCTAAGTAAGACTATCTTGAAGACAGTGAGACAACCCCAAAGTCCTGTCTTGGTTTAGTGTTCGAGTTACTAGCCACTACCGCTTGCACAAGCTATACAAACTCACTGTCTGAATCAGTTCGGTTTCTTGAGTCTGAACTACAAGATGAAAGACATCGATCAGTTGTGCTGTGACAAGAAGCGGAAGGACTGCGAATGTCCCTCGAGCATTCAGATGCATACTTTCTGGTGCAACAACAAGCGTTGAAGGATTTTAGTGCCAAACTGGACAAAGCTAATTAGAGTGCTAAGCTTATTGCCAGCATGGTGGATACCAAGGATAATGTTTCTTGAGCTCTTCTGAAGTTGATTCAGTTATAGTCTTGTTTTGCTGCCGTGTTTATTTGCACTGGTGGCCAATTTAGACAACTAGTGTATGTGATATGCTGCTTTGTTCCCTATATTTGCATTGGTGGAGAACTTTGATGCCCAGTGGATGTAATATGTGTAATAGTCGTAATAGCCTAGCATTAGTTCCTTGCTTGTTTATTTCCTTATTTTCTTGTTTAGTTGTTTGCTTATAGTCACTGTAGTTTTCCGTGTTTTTTAAGTCGGCACAGTAAACTAGGCTGCAATAACCATGGAAACACATGGACTATTGTGACAATGTCTTGCTACCTACGTAGTGACCATGGCCCTCCACGGGCTGTAGGATCCATGGGCCTTCCACGGGCCATAGGATCCATGGGCCTTCTACGGGCTGCATGATCCATGGGCCTTCTATGGGCCGTAGGATCCATGGACTTTCTACGGGCCGTCTCATCTATGGCCCTTCTATGGGCCGTATAATCGTTTCGCCAAACATGCGTTGTACTATTCGTGGACCAATGATGGACCGCAAAATGGGCTGTAAACGGGCTAGACTGTAAATCGTCTGTTTTATGGCCCGACCATAACGGGTCGTTAATAGGCCGTAATTGATGATGCTACGGAAATAGCCCAATGTGTTAACGGGCCACAAGCAGGCCGACTGTAACCACGGGCTGAATTTGGCCCACAAGCTGACAGGCCAGTAACAGACCGTAAGTAATCGAATTTTGGAAATGAGCCCAAGAATAAATGGGCCCTTAGAAGGCCGAAAGTTAACATGGGCTGGAAACGGCTCACGGACTAATTGGCCATTAATGGGTATAAAGTGATAGACTATTCATTACGGGCCAGTTTCACCACGGGCCGTTAATGGGCCAAGATATACAAAGGGCCTCATATGGGAGTCATGGGCCAGACATGGGACGAAAGTTACAATGGGCGGGAATCATACTGGACGGCCCAGATAATGCTATTGGGCCTAATACGGGTAAGTCGTAACGGGCCGTGACCTAGGGGGCTGTATATGGGCTATATGCTAACAGGCCGTTAACAGGCTTTCCGTGGGCTGGCCCGCTACCTCTTTGACCAAGTCAAACGGGATGGCCTTTTCACCGGAATGTGCATCTGTTGGGCCGTGCCACGTGTCGACGTAACATAGGCGCCTCCTGTCCAGTGAGTGGATGACATCTGTCCCAGCGGTGAGCCAACACATGTTTCCTCTGGCAAATGAGAATTTTACACGTGAAAATCCCCATTGGTCCGGGCTGTTAACGGGTTATCGGATCCAAAACCGGACCCGATAGCTTAATGGCGACCCGTTACGGTGGATGCCACGTGTCGGTCACCCTTAATGAAAGCACTTCCATGATGTGCCATTTATCGTCATGGAAATGGACAGTTTCGTGATGATAATTTTGGTAATGTCATGGAACACTTCTACGACAACACAGGTATGAGTATCTTGATTTTGTCATAAAATCGCCATGGATGTACATGCATGACAGAAAACGTGACCTACTATGACAAACACGTATCATCACGGAAGTGTATTTTTTGTAGTGTGGATAGGAGTCGATGTGTGGAGTAATAGTAGTAGATGCAGGCAGGAGTCAGTCTACTAATCTTGGATGTGATGCCTATATAATGATCATTGCCTGGATATCGTCATGATTATTTGAAGTTCTATCAATCGCCCAACAGTAATTCGTTTACCCACTGTTTGCTATTTTTCTCGAGAGAAGCCACTAGTGAAACCTACGGCCCCGGGTCTCTTTCTCATATTATTTTCCTTTGTGATCTATTTTATTTGCATTTTATTTTTAGATCTATTAAACTAAAAATACAAAAATACCTTGCTGCAATTTATTCTATTTTTTGTATTTGGCGTTCGATCTATCAATCTACTACAATTTATTCACGTCTGTTTGGCAATTTGTGGCACCGTTACCCGAAAGGGATTAACAACCACTACTGTAGAATGATGCTAACGCAACACTACAATCAGAGACCCTTCGATGAAACTGTGTGTGATGCAATAATCGCAAACGGTGGTGTAAAAAAACGTCAAAAAGGTGCAGAACATTAGCGATGGAGGATGCATCAAACACGGTTCAGATTTTAGTTGCGTGTGCGATGCAGGGCATACGGTTTAGTTCAATTAACTATTTGCGATGAGAGGAACAAAAGAAATGGGCAGCCAGATGAAGGTGTGTGTGATATACAACATATGGTTCACTCGGATCAACCGTTTGTGACTAGGAAACACAAAAGAAATGGTCAGCCAGATAAAGGTGTGTGTGATATACGACATACGGTTCACTCGGATGAACTGTTTGTGTTGAGACAAGAGAACAGAAATGGTTCAACTTTACAAGATGTGTGTGATACACGACAAACAGGTCTATAATCAGAAACGTGTGCGAAGACCGATAACAACACATACGATTACTGCTAACAAGCCGTGTGTGTTGTGGGCAAGCGACCGCTGGTATACAATTGTGAGTGATCGATGAAAACATCACCGATGGGGTCCATTGTTTAGTCTGTGTGCGATGTGATTTTCTTTATCCGCACAACATATATGCTCTGTCTACAGAGGATCAACATATACACTGAAAAAGACAGAATTGCATAACCAAATTAAGCATACAATTACACAAGTGACTACACACATAACACTTCCACACACCAAAGTAAGCAATTACATGCATACTAAAGTAGGAGAAACGAGGATCTAATCATCTACTTATTGTTGCAACGACGCTTGCCATTGCTCTGCTTCTGGCTGGATCCCTGGTCGTTTTGTTGAAGGAGGTACTTCCTCATGTCAACGATCCGCCTGTACATGTCGTGGCTCATGTATGCCTCCTTGGCCGCATACACGACGTGAGCTTTGTCGAGTTTCTCCATCCAGGCCGAGTGCCAGGCACGCTTGTCCTCGTTGCACGAATCCTACATGTCTCTGTAGTAGGGGTCGATGATGGCCTTGGCGAGGAGAACCAGCGAGTCCTTCTCATGCTCCTTGCTGCCCCAGATCTGGTATTGGCCCTGGATGTCGACAAGATTCTAGCAGGCGATGCCCGAATTCTCGAGAGCCTTTACATCGTTGGTAATGTCCACCGTAGCGAACATGTAGTGGGGGCTGTTGACAAACCTCGTGAAATGCTCATAAGGGCTTGTGGCTAGGCAGTAGTGGTAGACGAGGACGTGGTGGTGCAGGCACATCTGGCGACGGTGACCTTGGGACGAGGCCCGGCACGAGCGCGGGTGTACTCGAGGTCGAACCCTACCACCTTGTACTTCTCCTCGGCAAGCAACAACTCCATGAGGTGGATGGAGTGCTCCACCCAGTCCGGGTCATTGGTTGTAATGCCCCGAGACGGATGTGCCAGGTGTCTTCCAGTTATTCGCTGTTGTTGCCTTGTCATTTGCTTGCGTGTCATGCATCTCATATCATGTCATCATGTGCATTGCATTTGCATACGTGTTCATCTCATGCATCCGAGCATTTTCCCTGTTGTCCGTTTTGCAATCCGGCGCTCCTTTGTCCTCCGGTGTCCCTTTCTACCTCTTTTTCATGTGCGGGTGTTAAACTTTTACGGATTGGACCGAGACTTGTCATGCGGCCTTGGTTTACTACCGGTAGACCGCCTGTCAAGTTTCGTACCATTTGTACTTCGTTTGATACTCCAACGGTTAACCGAGGGACCGAAAAGGCCTCGTGTGTGTTGCAGCCCAACACCTCTCCAAAGTGGCCCAAAACCCACCTAAACCCCCTCCATCATCTTGGTCGTTCGATCACGATCGCGTGGCCGAAAACCGCACCTCATTTGTACTCTCCTAGCTCCCTCTACCTATAAATAGGTGTCTCACTCCGAAATTCCCGCGTAGATGAAACCCTAAAAATTCCCCCCGCACGCCGCCGGACATGTCCATCCCGCCGCCGGACGCATCCACCCCAGTCGACCACCTCACCCCGGCCAATCAGCGGCCGCCACGTCAGCTCCGCCGACCCTCTCCACCAACCCGCACGCGCCACTTGGCCTCCTACCTCATCCCCGCCGCCGCGCCTCACCCACCGGCCCTCCAGGGCCCGCGCGGGGCCCTTAGGGCCCGATCATCACCGCCTGTCGCTCGGCTCGCGCCACCCCGCGCCTTCGCCTCGTCCCGGCCGCCCCGGTCCGCCACTGCGCCGGTGATCGCCACCTCGCCGGCGACCACCGGTCTCCTCCACCCCGCCGCCGACCATCGCCGCCCGGCACTGCCACCGAGTCCGGTGAGCTTCCTCCTCCGTCGCCTCTCCCTCCTACTCCGACACTCCGGCAAGTCCCCGGAGCAGCTCCGGCCACCTCGATCTTTGGCGAGTCCAGCCAGCCATCCTCGGGCTCCGTGCGCTACAGTACCGGCGAAATCCGATCTGGATCCAGATCCACTGGGTTGACTTTTTCTCCCCGTAACCCTAATTTTTATGCCATCTTCATCATGCCATAACTCTGCATCCGTGGCTCCGATTTGTGCGTGTAGAATATCAAAATGTTCGTCTCGACGAGTACATCATTTCATCTCATTGCATCATTTTCATTTGAGCTCATCTTGATGCCCGAAATGCTGTTGGAAGAGGGCTATGTGATGATAGTTTCAGATCTGTTGCAACAAATGCACTTTTGTCATTTTTGCCATGATTAATGTGTGCATGCTATGATCCTTAGCTCTACATTTGTTTTGTAGAATGCCATGTTGTCTTTACAGGGGTGTATACCATGTATTTTTGTGATCTTTGTGGTGACTAGCACAAGCATGCAAATTAGCTTACTCAATGATGCTGATTTCAGGAACTTAGAATTTCACTAAGTCCTTGCCCTGTCATTATTTTTATGCCATATGTTCATGTTGTTTCCTAGTGATCCGTGCCTCTTTTGAGGATGATCAGTAAGGATGTTTTGTAGATAATTTTGTACTCTATCCATCCATGCCTTTGTTTGCAATTATGGAGCACCCTAGCTTGAGTCAATCGAGCTCTACTTTTGCTATAAAATGCTCCTGGCAGATTGTTAACATGTTTAGAAATTTTGCCGAGCTTATTGTTGTTGATCTGTGCAGGCTATGTGGTTGTTCTTGCCATGTCTAGCTTCTATGCCATGTCTATTTGCTGGGTGTATGATTAGTTTGTCATGCAATGCCTCGTAGTGAGTGCATCAAGCTCGTAAACATACCTACTTGTTAATCTGTTTTGCATGCTCCAGTTTTTCAGTAAGTCTGAATCTGTTTATCTTTTTGACATGTTCACATGCTTGCAATTGTATTTTCCGATTCCTTTTGGCTCATGGTCACTAAGGGACTTTTGTTATATGCTTAGAGTAGCTTCATGACATGCCTTGCTTTGCCATGATATGTTCTTGTAGCATGCAGTTATTGTGCTCTAAACATTGCTTCCTGATGATAAATTCTTGACATGCTGTTAATTTCACTAAGTCGGTAACCTGTTATCTTTTGCTCTTTTGCCATGCTTGTTTGATCCTGTTAATGAGTGAATTAGCCGTAGCTCAGTGTTCATCTTTTGTCAAGCATCATGAGTGGATCCCTGCCATGTATTTTGTTGTCATGTTGGAGTGTTGTAGCATGTTGTTATTGATGCATTTAGAAGGCTACTTGCTGTTTATCGCAGACCGGTGCCATATTTGTTTTGCTTGCCATTTCCAAACCGTGCATCCGTTTCCGGTGATCTTTATATCAATTTCGACCTAAATAAACTCACCTTTCCAGTGGAACTCTTGGTTTTCCAAGTTTAGGCCAGTTTCAATCATTCCTTTCCAAATCATGCATATGCATCACATACCGCATCCCGCAAATCATGCCATGTTCATGTGTTGGTTGTTTACTATGTTGTTTGCTTCTTTCCGGTGTTGCTTCTTCATGTTGGTTCCGATTACGTCGCATTTGTGAGGACCCGTTCGACTACGTCTGTTTGTCTTCTTCATGGACTCGTTCTTCTTCTTTGCGGGATCTCAGGCAAGATGACCATACCCTCGAAATCACTTCTATCTTTGCTTGCTACATGTTCGCTCTATTGCTATGCCTATGCTATGATACCTACCACTTGCTTATCAAGCCTCCCATATTGCCATGTCAAACCTCTAACCCACCATGTCCTAGCAAACCGTTGTTTGGCTATGTTACCGCTTTGCTCAGCCCCTCTTATAGCGTTGTTAGTTGCAGTTGAAGATTGGAGTTTGTTCCTTGTTGGAACATGGATTTTTTGTTGGGATATCACAATATTTCTTATTTATATTAATGCATCTATATACTTGGTAAAGGGTGGAAGGCTCGGCCTTATGCCTGGTGATTTGTTCCACTCTTGTCGCCCTGGTTTCCGTCATACCGGTGTTATGTTCCTTGATTTTGCGTTCCTTACACGGTTGGGTTATAATGGGAACCCCTTGACAGTTCGCTTTGAATAAAACTCCTCCAGCAAGGCCCAACCTTGGTTTTACCATTCGCCACCTAGCCTTTTTCTCTTGGGAGTCACGCATCCGGAGGGTCATCTTATTTTAACCCCCCCGGGCCAGTGCTTGTCTAAGTGTTGGTCCGAAACAGAGCCACTTGCGGCGCCACCTCGGGGAAACTTGAGGGCTGGTTTTAGCTGTACGTAGTGTTCATCCGGTGTTGCCCTGAGAATGAGATATGTGCAGCTCCTATTAGGATGTCGGCGCATCGGGCGGTCTTGCTGGACTTGTTTTACCATTGTCGAGATGTCTTGTAACCGCGATGCCGAGTCTGATCGGATTGTCTTCGGAGAAGGAATATCCTTCGTTGACCATGAGAGCTTGTGATGGGCTAAGTTGGGACACCCCTACAGGGATATGATCTTTCAAAAGTCGTGCCCGCGGTTATGGGCAGATGGGAATTTGTTAATGTCCGGTTGTAGAAAACCTGAAACCTTAACTTAATTAAAATGCACCAACCACGTGTGTAACCATGATGGTCTCTTCTTGGCGGAGTCCGGGAAGTGAACACGGTGTTGGAGTTATGCTTGACGTAGGTTGTTCTAGGATCACTTCTTGATCATAGTTTCTCGAACGTGCTTTGCCTTCTCTTCTCGCTCTCATTTGCGAATGTTAGCCACCAAATATGCTAGTCGCTTGCTGTAGCTCCACCTCATACCTTTTACCCTACCATAAGCTTAAATAGTCTTGATCGCGAGGGTGTGAGATTGCTGAGTCCCCATGACTCACAAATACTTCCAAAACCAGTTTGCAGGTGCCAATGATACCGCGCAGGTGATGCAACCGAGCTCAAGGAGGAGCTCGATGAAGATCTTGTCCTTTGTGTTGTTTCGTTCTAGTTGATCAGTAGTGGAGCCTAGTTCGGGTCGATCGGGGATCTGTGTAGCTTTTGGGGTAGTCTTCTTTTATTTTGGTTCCATAGTCGGACCGTAAGTGTATTTGGATGAATGTAATGCTTTATTCATGTATTGTGTGAAGTGGCGATTGTAAGCCAACTATGTATCTCTTTTCCTTATGTACTACATGGATTGTGTGAAGATTACCTCACTTGCAACATTGCTTTCAATGCGGTTATGCCTCTAAGTCGTGCTTCGACGCGTGGGAGATATAGCCGCATCGAGGGCGTTACATTGGTGTACACCACCGAGAGGTCCATGAACCTTCTGTGGGTGTCCACCATGGCACGCATGGTGAACTACTGCTCGTCGTTGGTAGCCGCTCGGAGCACCATTGGAGCCGCGCAGGATACCCTCTAAGAATTTCTCGTGGTGGTGTTCTTCTTGCAATGGTGGGGCGCGATTGAAAGGTTGAAGAGACACAAGGGTTAAATGGCCGCTATAATAAATGGGGGATGGCCGGCCTGTAATCGTCACGTCTTATCAAGGCGTTCATAGCGGAGGATTCCAGTGCACCCTTGACAACACCACATGCGTGGGCTTGAAGAGGCGCCAAATGTATCGTCGATGATCCTGTTCCCGCGCTATCGCGCAGTTTAGCATGCAAGCTTCCCACCCGGCTAGTTTGGCCACGTGTCAGCAAGAAGAGGGACAAATCATGGGCGTTTATTGGCAAAAAGCTTTGTAAAAACGAAGTGTGTGGAATGAATTCAGTCATAAGTTTACCCGTGGGTGATGAGGTCAAAGTTACACAGAAGGGTGATGATGGACACTCGAGTGCGATAATTAATTCTGCGCTCTACAAGGCACACGGTGGAAGAAACCAACTGTGTGCAATAATGTCGAAGATCGCAGTTGAGTTAGCTATACAGATCATGTGCTGTGAGATCGACAAGGTAAACAAATTCGAGAATGGTTAATAAAATCTAAGACCATTGCATATTAAGGTCAAAATAGTGCTACCAGTATACAAGTCTCATACGATCTGTAATGCCCCAAGACCGATGTGCCAGGTGTCCTCCAGTTATTCGCTGTTGTTGCCTTGTCATTGCTTGCGTGTCATACATCTCATATCATGTCATCATGTGCATTTCATTTGCATACGTGTTCGTCTCATGCATCCGAGCTTTTTCCCCGTTGTCCGTTTTGCAATCCGGTGCTCCTATGTCACCCGGTGTCCCTTTCTACCTCTTTTCGTGTGCGGGTGTTAAACGTTTTCGGATTGGACCCAGACTTGACATGTGGCCTTGGTTTACTACAGGTAGACCACCTGTTAAGTTTCGTGCCATTTGGACTTCGTTTGATACTCCAATGGTTAACCGAGGGACCGAAAAGGCCGCGTGAGTGTTGCAGCCCAACACCCTTCCAAAGTGGCCCAAAACCCACCTAAACCCCTCCATCCTCTCGGTCATTCGATCATGATCGTGTGGCCGAAAACTGCACCTCATTTGGACTCTCCTAGCTCCCTCTACCTATAAATATGTGCTCCCCTTCCCAAATTCGCGGATGAACCCTAATCCTTTTTCCCCTCTCGCCCGCTGGACATGTCCGTCCCCGACTGACGAATTCGTGCCGCCACCTAGGGCGAATCAGAGACCGCCATCTGTCCGTCGCCGCCCTCTCTCTCCTCAGCCCCGCCGCCGGCCCGCGGGACCCAGATCGGGCCGGCGCGAGCCCATCTCGCCGGCGCCGCCGCCCCGCGGGCGCCCGCGCCCGACCGTCGCTTCTCCGGCGCCCTGCCCCACCTCGCCTCACCTATGTGCCGCCAGCCTAGCGCGCCGCCGCCCCGCAATGCTGTCCCCGGCCATGCGGACCGCGCCGCGCCTCGCCTCCTCTCCGCGCGACTCCGCTGTGCTCGCCGCCCGGCCTCGTCGTCGTCGGATCCGGGGGCGCCATGCCCGGATCCGCCCGTCCCTGCTCGCCGTCGTCCACCGGAGTCCGGCGAACCCCGACTGCGCCGCCTGCGTCCCTGCGCCGAGCGGTTGCTCGGGAACGAGCTCGCGCTCGCATGGGCCTCCCGGCAGCCCATCTACTCCTGCCACCTGGGCGGTGCAGTGCGCCAGAGCCGGCCCGTGTGGCCCAACGTGAGCACCCATGTTTTTCCCGATTTTTGACAGTCCCAGTTATTTTATGCAGATTTCATGTCATCATAACTTCCTCATTGTAGCTCTTATTCGTGCGTGTAGCATATCAAAATGTTCGTCTCGACAAGTACATCATTTCATCTCATTGCATCATTTTAATTTGAGCTCATCTTGATGCCCGAAATGTTTTTGGAAGAGGGTTATGTGATGATTATGTCAGATCTGTTTCAGCATTTGGCATTTTGTCATTTTTTCCATGATTAATGTGTGCATGCTATGATCCTGAGCTCTACATGTGTTTTGTTATATGCCATGCCATCTTTACAGGGGTGCATGCCATGTATTTTTGTGATCTCTGTGGTGACTAGCACAAGCATGCAAAGTAGCTTACCCAATGATGCTGATTTCAGGGACTTAGAATTTCACTAAGTCCTTGCCCTGTCATTATTTTTATGCCATATGTTCATGTTGTTTCCTAGTGATCCGTGCCTCTTTTGAGGATGATCAGTAAGGATGTTTTGTAGATAATTTTGTACTCTATCCATCCATGCCTTTGTTTGCAATTATGGAGCACCATAGCTTGAGTCAATCAAGCTCTACTTTTGCTATAAAATGTTCCTAGCAGATTGTTAACATGTTTAGCGATTTTGCCAAGCTTATTGTTGTTGATCCATGCATGCTATGTTGTTGTTCTTGCCATGTCTAGTTTCTATTCCATGTCTTCTTTATGCGTGTATGCTTAGTTTTTCATGTCATGCTCTTTAGTGAGTGCATCGAACTCGTAAACATGCCTACTTGTTAATCTGTTTTGCATGCTCCAGTTTTTCACTAAGTCTGAATCTGTTTATGTTTTTGCTATGTTCACATGCTTGCAATTGTATTTTCTGATCCCTTTTGGCTCATGGTCACTAAGGGACTTTTGTTATATGCTTAGAGTAGCTTCATTCCATGCCTTGCTTTGCCATGATATGTTCCTGTAGCATGTAGTTATCATGCTCTAAAGATTGCTTACTGATGATAAATTCCTGACTTGTGTTATTTTCTCTAAGTCTGAAACCTGTTATCTTTTGCACTTTTGCCATGCTTGTTTCAACCTGTTAATGAGTGAATTAGCCATAGCTCAGTGTTCATCTTTTGCCAAGCATCATGAGTGGATCCCTGCCATGTATTTTGTTGCAATGTTTGTGTGCAGTAGCTTATTTATATTGATGCATTTAGGAGGCTACTTGCTGATTATCTCAGACTGGTGCCATATTTGTTTTGCTTGCCAATTCCAAACCATGCATCCGATTCCGGTGATCGTTATATCGATTTCGACCGAAATCAATTCCTCTTTCTAGTGGCACTCTTGGATTTCCAAGTTGAGGCCAGGTTCAATATTTCCTTTCCAAATCTTGTCCTTTGTGTTGTTTCCGTTCTAGTTGATCAGTAGTGGAGCCCAGTTGGTAGGGGTGGGCGTTCGGTATAAAACGAAAATTCAGTTTCTACCATTCGGTTTATTTCAATATTTGGTTCATAGAATCAGAAACCGAAAATGAGTACAAAAAAAAGCTAACCGAAAAATCAGTTAACCGATTATTTCGGTGCGGTTTCCGGTTTATACCGAAGGCCCCGTTGATTGAGCAAATGCACTCTATCCCCATGCGAGCAGCGGCATGCACTTATATAGATGAGCCTGTCTACCTTTCCTGATTGACCAAGCGAGGTGGGACTAAAGGAAGTGTGTCCCAATCGATTAAGTCACACGCGCTAGCTTCAGGCAGGTCGTCATTCCACAATCCACGAAAGCCATCTCATTTGGGCTAGTGGGCTATCTAGCTAGGTCCAGTAGACAGTAGCGTAGC
The DNA here is from genome assembly GCF_056163025.1 of Triticum urartu. Taxonomy (NCBI): domain Eukaryota; kingdom Viridiplantae; phylum Streptophyta; class Magnoliopsida; order Poales; family Poaceae; genus Triticum; species Triticum urartu. The sequence goes on from NC_141877.1 coordinate 119,697,070, forward strand.
TAGTTGGGCTGGGTACGGGAAAACAACTGGACGTGGTTCGCGTACAGAGACTGCGAGAAATTCCACGCTAGCTTAGTACTCCTGCATACTAGTTCGGTACTAGTTCGGCTAACCGAGAAAACAACCGAACAGACCGAACATTGTTTGGTTACTGGAACTAAAAACCGAAATTTTCTGTATCAATTTAAAAAACCGAAAATTCGGTTTATTCAGCCTCGGTATCGGTTCGGTGTTCGGTTTGTCGTTTTTCTGCCCACCCCTACCAGTTGGGGTCGATCGGGGATCTGTGTAGCTTTTGGGGTAGTCTTCTTTTATTTCGGTTCCATAGTAGGACCTTGATTGTATCTGGATGATGTAATGCTTTATTCATGTATTGTGTGAAGTGGCGATTGTAAGCCAACTATGTATCTTTTTCCCTTATGTATTACATGGGTTGTGTCAAGATTACCTCACTTGCGACATTGCTTTCAATGCGGTTATGCCTCTAAGTCGTGCTTCGACACGTGGGAGATATAGCCGCATCGAGGGCTTTACAAGTTGGTAATCAGAGTCTTCCCCGACTTAGGAGCCCCCTACTTGATCGAATCGCTGGCGTTGTTGAGTCTAAAAAATGTTTTGAGTCATTTAGGATTATATATATATCGGAGAGTTAGGAATTCTTTTTACTCCTCAGTCCCTTCATCGCTTTGGTGAGGCATCGTGACGTAGAGTTTTGACTCTTCTCTTCTGAAATTTCACTAAGAAAATTAGGATCACGCGGGTATCTTGGAATTGTTCTGATGGTTTTGTGACGAGAATATTGTTCTTGGTGCCTCCTGACATTTAGGGGTTGTGGCAGTGTCCCGGGGAGTTGAGCTCCGAGGTGTTGTCGTTACAATTTTATCGTTGCAATTCTGGAATACCTGAGTTTCGCCGACATCGAAAATCTCTTTTATGCAGTTGTTGGTGAGATAACCTCGACGCCACCCAGTACTGGGGCGGGAGTTCGGGAGTATTGCCATAACTCGTATAACGGATGCCTTTCAAAGGTTGAGGTAAACGATTTCCGAAGGTTTCTTGGTTATGTGTTGAAGGATGGATACAGCTGGATGTAGGATTTGATAGTTTTGGGTGAGATATTATGCTTCCCCTGTATCCCCAACACCTGATTTTATAACCAGAAAGGTTCGGGAGTTTATAAGTGGGAATTCAAGTAGCTCGTAGGATATCTTTCCGACAGATGTATGATATGAAATTGGGGTTCGACGTCTAGTGGTCCGCCTATCCACGGTTGGTTTTACAGTGGTCTCATTGTTTCTTAAAGAGTCCTTGGCTATGCTGACTCGGGGACGCTTCGTATGTCATGTGCACTACCTTGTACATGATGGTGCTGTACGATCGAGCCCGTGTAGGCCCCACCACGAAAACTTCGGACGAAATCTCTATCATATGTTTGTTCTGGCTTATTCCGCAAGCCAATCCTTGTTTTGTTTTGAGTTGTGGTATTCGAGTAGCTTCAATGTCAAGTGTTGATTCCATGCCTTTCCTAAACGGTGTTCTACTAATCTTTCTCATTTATCGAGATTGTCTTGTTAATCCTTTTCAACCGGCGTGTTTCTCTTCAAGTGAATCCGATCATTTTCAACATCTGCAAGATCAATTATCAGTTCTTTTCAACGGTGTTCATTTCATCCGCCCCAAGCTTGCCTTTGTTTTCCCGCCCACCCACCCTTTTTTCTTCAAGGACTTAGTTTTCTTATTCAAGTATCCATCTTATGGATGTGAAGTCTCTCCATTATTTTCCGTCAATGTCCTTACCCGGTGATTCTCATGAAGATCCTAACGGAGCTTCTAGTTCATCATTATTCGTTCTTTTTCTTCTCCGGTGGAACCAATTCAAGCTTGGTTTATCATATCCTTTCCTCGTTTCAAATGCCTTCTCATACCGGTGCACCTCATAATAATTCACTTCTTGCTATTCATTTGTTCCGGCGTGCTCAAGATATCTCAAAAGGGCTCTTCTTGTCATTCAAGATCCGTTCGACCTATTTCGAGGTTGTTATCTCATTCAAGCCATTTAATTCAACCGGTGCAACCTCTCTTTTAGATCATTTCAATGGTGTTACTTTTGAGTGGGCCCTAACCCACAGGTGTTTTCCCAGGATCTTACCTCACTCTTCCTATTCTCCTGGAGCTTTTCAAATTCATATCAAAGTTTGATGCAAGAATGAATTTTCATCAGTCAGATGTACTTCTCCAAGATCTGTCAAATTCTTTTCATCCTTGGTTCAACCTCTTTGCTTTTGATTCTTCCGGAGTGTCTAAACAATTCATGGTGGTGTTCCTCATCGTCATTCTCTGCATTTGAAGACCGAAGAAGAGTTTCTCTTTAATCTTTCTCCATTCTCTTCAAGATTCACAGTTCTAGCCTTTTGCCATCCTCTCATAATTATTTTAACGTGAGTATTCTTTTCACCTATACGGAGCATTTCATGAGTTGTTTTCATGTCTTTCCGTCGAAGGTCATCTTTTCAAATATTATTCATTCTCAGCTTTCAACTCTCGTTCTTCAATCTTACCGGTGCATCGTTCAAGTATTCTTTAATCAGCTCGTGATCTCTTTGTTCTCACAGATCTAAATTCTCTCAAGCATCTTCGTTCATTTGCTAATTCTTCCCGGTGTTTCTTTATCTTTTCTTCATTCATTTTTCAATTCTTACCGGTGGTTCATCCAAGATTCCTTTTCTCTTGATATCATATCGATTTTTTTTCAATCCTACCGGTGATTCGTTGAAGATCTTCCCAAGTTGAGCTATTCCTCTCTTTAATCCTTTCTACGAGAATGAGTAGTGTGCCAAATCCATTGCTTGTCATCAATTTAAATTGGTGAAGGATAAGCATAACATAATTCTTATTCTTGTTTCATCGACTAAATTCAATTCCTTATTTCGGAGCCTCATCAAAATTCTCGGTTTCACTTGATTCATCTTTTCATTTCCGGAGTTCCAAGCTCTCTCAATTTTCATGTCATGGAGATCCATCTAAATCATTACAAGGTTTCACCTTGTGATTTCAACTTCTCTTTCTTTTCGTTATCCTCTTGTTTACCGAAGTTCTTCATGGAGGCTCTACATGATGGTTCATCAAGGATTTAATTCCTTCTCGAAGTGTTCATTGAGATTCTTTTCAAGGGAGCTCAAGCATTCTTCTTCTTGCCATCCGGAGTGCAATTCTTTCTACCATATCATCGGAGGTGGTATTATGTCATTCTTGATAATTTGAGTTCATGTTTCATGATTCACATGTTGTTAAGAATGAGGTATTTTAAATCCATCAACCTCTTTGTTGGAGTTATCTTGTGTCATGTTTCACCTAAAGCCTTCCCTAAGGATTGTTGCTATTTATGGTGCTCATAAATGACCCAATTTCTTCATTTATCCTCCCGGTGAAATAAGTTCCTCGTCTCCTTGTGGATATCAATCCAATCTATCATTTCCGTCAGTGGCAGAATTTCAACTCAGTTTTGAGATGTTTTCCCTAAGCCCACAACAAGCTTACTCTTTTCGTTGTTGGTTTTCCAACAACTCCGTTCTAGCGTTTGTTGTAAGCGTGCTCTCTCAAGATCTTGTTTCCCTTCGTTCATTCCATTCCATTCTTACTTTTGTCCCGGAGGCGTTGTGATGTTGCTCTCTTCAACCCATCTTCTTGTTTTGTTAGGATCGTGTTCTTTTCTTGGTTTATCCATCTAACCGGAGTGTTGTGTCCCTTTGCTCAAGCTCTTTCATTTTATCAAGTCTTTCATCTCTTTTCAACCGGAGTGTTGTCTGAGATCTTTCTTACCCCTTGTTCCATTCATTCAAAAATTACGGAGGCAGTGTATTGTGATTTCATCAAGTATCTTCTCATCTTATCAAGTTATTATTCAATTCCTTTTCTTTTCAATCATAGTGCTGCCCGAAGTTGTTCTTCCTTGTTCCTCTTTTCTAATGGAGTGTTTTCAACTTCGTCATCTCTGTTGTATTCTTTTCTCGAATGGCTTAACCTTTTCAAGGTTCTTTGGCCTCACTCGTTTGTCAAAGAAGCAACTTAATTTTACCACTTCTCTTTCTCTTCCATTTGCCCTCCGGTGCCATTCTAGATCTCGGGATGAGATCCTGTCGTAGTGGTGGAGTGTTGTAACACCCCGAGACCGATGTGCCAGGTGTCCTCCAGTTATTCGTTGTTGTTGCCTTGTCATTCTTTGCGTGTCATGCATCTCATATCATGTCATCATGTGCATTTCATTTGCATACGTGTTCGTCTCATGCATCCGAGCTTTTTCCCCGTTGTCCGTTTTGCAATTCGGCTCTCCTATGTCACCCGGTGTCCCTTTCTACCTCTTTCCGTGTGCGGGTGTTAAACGTTTTCGGATTGGACCGAGACTTCTCATGCGGCCTAGGTTTACTACCGGTAGACCGCCTGTCAAGTTTCGTGTCATTTGGACTTTGTTTGATACTCCAACGGTTAACCGAGGGACCGAAAAGGCCTTGTGAGTGTTGCAGCCCAACACCCTTCCAAAGTGGCCCAAAACCCACCTAAACCCACTCCATCCTCTCGGTTGTTCGATCACGATCGCGTGGCTGAAAACTGCACCTCATTTGGACTCTCCTGGCTCCCTCTACCTATAAATATGTGCTCCCCTCCCAAAATTCGCGGATGAACCCTAATCCTTTTTCCCCTCTCGCCCACCGGACATGTCCGTCGCCGACGGACGAAATCGCGCCGCCGCCTCGGGCGAATCGGAGACTGCTATCTGTCCGCCGCCGCCCTCTCTCTCCTCAGCCCCGCCGCCGGCCCACTGGACCCGGAACGGGCCCGCACGAGCCCATCTCGCCGGCGCCCTGCGCCGCCTCGCCTCACCTGCACGCCGCCAGCCCAGCGCGTCGCCGCCCCGCGATGATGTCCCCGGCCACGCCGACCGCGCCGTGCCTCGCCTCCTCTCCGCGCGACGCTGCTGCGCTCGCCGCCCGGCCTCGTCGTCGCCGGATCCGAGGGCTCCATGCCTGGATCCGCCCGTCCCTGCTCGTCGTCGTCCGCCGGAGTCCGGCGAACCCTGACTGCGCCGCCTGCGTCCCTGCGCCGAGCGGTTGCTCAAGAACGAGCTCGAGCTCGCATGGGCCTCCATGCGGCCCATCTACTCCTGCCACCTGGGCGGTGCAGCGCGCCAGAGCCGGCCCAGCACCAGATCCGGCCCGTGTGGCCCAACGTGAGCACCTATGTTTTTTTCCCGATTTTGGACTAAGTCCCAGTTATTTTATGCAGTTTTCATGTCATCATAACTTCCTCATCGTAGCTCCGATTCGTGCGTGTAGCATATCAAAATGTTCGTCTCGATGAGTACATCATTTCATCTCATTGCATCATTTTCAGTTGAGCTCATCTTGATGCCCGAAATGTTGTTGGAAAAGGGTTGTGTGATGATTATGTTAGATCTGTTTCAGCATTTGGCCTTTTGTCATTTTTGCCATGATTAATGTGTGCATGCTATGATCCTGAGCTCTACATGTGTTATGTTATATGACATTCCATCTTTACAGGGGTGTATACCATGTATTTTTGTGATCTCTGTGGTGACTAGCACAAGCATGCAAAGTAGCTTACCCAATGATGTTGATTTCAGGGACTTAGAATTTCACCAAGTCCTTGCCCTGTCATTATTTTTATGCCATATGTTCATGTTGTTTCCTAGTGATCCGTGCCTCTTTTGAGGATGATCAGTAAGGATGTTTTGTTAATAATGTTGTGCTCTATCCATCCGTGTCTTTGTTTGCAATTATGGAGCACTCTAGCTTGATTCAATCGAGCTCTACTTTTGCTATAAAATGTTCCTCGCAGATTGTTAACATGTTTAGCGATGTTGCCAAGCTTATTGTTGTTGATTCGTGCATGCTATGTTGTTGTTCTTGCCATGTCTAGTTTCTATGCCATGTCCTCTTGATGGTTGTATGATTAGTTTGTCATTTCATGCTCTGTAGTGAGTGCATCGAGCTCGTAAACATGCCTACTTGTTAATCTGTTTTGCATGCTCCAGTTTTTCACTAAGTCTGAATCGGTTTATGTTTTTGCTATGTTCACATGCTTGCAATTGTATTTTCTGATCCCTTTTGGCTCATTGTCACTAAGGGACTTTTGTTATATGCTTAGAGTAGCTTCATGCCATGCCTTTCTTTGCCATGATATTTTCCTGTAGCATGTAGTTACCATGCTCTAAAGATTGCTTCCAGATGATAAATTCCTGACTTGTGTTATTTTCTCTAAGTCTGAAACCTGTTATCTTTTGCACTTTTGCCATGCTTGTTTGAACCTGTTAATGAGTGAATTAGCTATAGCTCAGTGTTCATCTTTTGTCAAGAATCATGAGTGGATCCCTGTCATGTATTTTGTTGCAATGTTTGAGTGCAGTAGCTTATTTATCTTGATGCATTTAGGAGGCTACTTGTTGATTATCGCAGACCGGTGCCATATTTGTTTGCTTGCCATTTCCAAACCATGCATCCGATTCCGGTGATCTTTATACGGATTTCGACCGAAATCAACTCCTATTTCTAGTGGCACTCTTGGATTTCCAAGTTGAGGCCAGGTTCAATCTTTCCTTTCCAAATCATGCATTATGCACCGCATGCCGCATCCCGCATATCATGTCATGTTCATGTGTTGGTTGTTTACTATGTTGTGTGCTTCTTTCCGGTGTTGCTTCTTCGGGTTGGTTCCGATAAGATCGCGTTTGTGAGGACCCATTCGACTACGTCCATTTGTCTTCTTCATGGACTCGTTCTTCTTCCTTGCAGGATTTCAGGCAAGATGACCATACCCTCAAAATCACTTCTATCTTTGCTTGCTAGTTGCTCGCTCTTTTGCTATGCCTGTGATGCGATACCTACCACTTGCCTATCATGCCTCCCATATTGTTAAGCCAAGCCTCTAACCCACCTTGTCCTAGCAAACCGTTGTTTGGCTATGTTACCGCTTTGCTCAGCCCCTCTTATAGCGTTGTTAGTTGCAGGTGAAGATTGGAGTTGTTCCATGTTGGCACATGGATATTTTGTTGGGATATCACAATATCTCTTATTTAATTAATGCATATATATAATTGGTAAAGGGTGGAAGGCACGGCCTTATGCCTGGTGTTTTGTTCCACTCTTGCCGCCCTAGTTTCCGTCATATCGGTGTTATGTTCCCGGATTTTGCGTTCCTTACACGGTTGGGTTATAATGGGAACCCCTTGACAGTTCGCCTTGAATAAAACTCCTCCAGCAAGGCCCAACAATGGTTTTACCATTCGCCACCTAGCCTTTTCTTTCCCTTGGGTTCTACAGACTCAAGGGTCATCTTTATTTAAACCCCCGGGCCAGTGCTCCTCTGAGTGTTGGTCCAACCTGTCAGCTGCCGGTGGCCACCAGGGGAAACTCTGGGCTGGCCTACCGGAACCTTGGACAATCCGGTGTGCCCAGAGAATGAGATATGTGCAGCTCCTATCGGGATTTGTCGGCACATACAGGTGGCTTTGCTGGATTTGTTTTACAATTGTCGAGGATGTCTTGTAACCGGGATGCCGAGTCTGATCGGATTGTCTTGGGAGAAGGAATATCCTTCATTGACCGTGAGAGCTTGTGATGGGCTAAGTTGGGACTCCCTGCAGGGATTTGAACTTTCGAAAGTCGTGCCCGCGGTTATGGGCAGATGGGAATTTGTTAATGTCCGGTTGTAGAAAACCTGAAGTTGATCTTAATTAAAATACATCAACCGCGTGTGTAACCGTGATGGTCTCTTTCCGGCGGAGTGCGGGAAGTGAACACGGTGTTGGAGTTATGCTTGACGTAGGTTGTTCTAGGATCACTTCTTGATCATAGTTTGTCACTCATGCCTTTGCATTCTCTTCTCGCTCTCTTTTGCGCATATGTTAGCCACCATATATTCTAGTAGCTTGCTGCAGCTCCACCTCATACCTTTTACCTTACCTATAAGCTTAAATAGTCTTGATCGCGAGGGTGTGAGATTGTTGAGTCCCCGTGACTCACAGATACTTCCAAACCCAGTTTGCCGGTGCCGTTGATACCGAGCAGGTGACGCAACCAAGCTCAAGGAGGAGCTCGATGAAGATCTTGTCATTTGTGTTGTTTTGTTCTAGTTGATCAGTAGTGGAGCCTAGTTGGGGTCAATCGGGGATCTGTGTAGCTTTTGGGGAAGTCTTTTTTTTGGTTCCGTAGTCAGACCTTGATTGTATCTGGGTAATGTAATAGTTTATTCATGTATTGTGTGAAGTGGCGATTGTAAGCCAACTATGTATCTCTTTCCCTTATGTATCACATGGGTTGTGTGAAGATTACCTCACTTGCGACATTGCTTTCAATGCGGTTATGCCTCTAAGTCGTGCTTCGACATGTGGGAGATATAGCCACATCGAGGGCGTTACACGATCCCATTTCAACGATTGTACCACAAAAGCTCGAAATATTACAAGGTTCAAATTCCAGAGTTATATGGCTCAAATTTGAAGATTACAAGGTTCAAACTGATATTAGAAATGAAATTTAGCTCATCAGCTGCAAACGTTTGCGTTGATCCGCTGAACATGGATATCAGAGAGGTTCAAACTAATATTACCACTTCTAAGACTGGTTTCGAAACCTCACAATTTTTGCAAAGGGGTCAGCCACTGAGAAGTCGTGTATGGGGTTGACACGATGACTTTTGATTACTATCTGAAGTTCCAAAATGAAATTCAGCATTTTTGGAGCCTATTCCATTCTGCCGCAGGAGACGACGCTGATCAACAAACCCTTCATTTTTGCGAAATAAATGTAGGGCAAACCTCATTTCCTTCAGCACCCTTGCTTTGAGAACAAATAACATGGCGAATATAATCTTCGGTAAGGTCCTCGGTAGGAGTTCAAAGTAATTTTTTGAGAGATGCAGATCTAGGCATTCGATGTGATTGTTATATTGTATCACATTATCCACCACTTGGCCTAATATTATCTGTAAAAGAAGAAAACGTGTTAGTGCCTACATTCAGTTTTGGACATTACTACAGGCCTATTTGGTTTGCAGGATTTGTAAAATGCACTAACATGCCATCTTCGATCTGACATGATTAACATGGGCATTTTGTTACATTCTAGAAAAATGTAGCCTTCTTCAAAAGAGGTTGGAGTGGATGAAAACTAGTACAGATGAACCCAAAGGAGAAATGCTTATTGATTGTAACCATATGGATCAAGCAACCAATATGGGGGGGGACATGTATGTACTGAAATCCTCCAAAAGAAGCCTTCATAAATCGTAGTACATTGTCATTGTAAACTTGGAAAAAGGTGTCACAAATTGAACTCCCTTATGGTTAACATTTAATAGGAAAGGAACATCACCTCGATATATAGCTTCTCTAGGCACGGAAAGCATCTCAGGAAACTGACAACTTGCTCCAGGTTGGAGCCGATAGATTCTAGTGCCAAGACCTTCACTGTGCGTAGTTTCAGGGTCAAGCTTGTCGGAATCATTTTATGAATGACAGACGAACAAACATCTTCAAAATTAGAAATAATATTAATTTGTAGAAGGAGAGGTAGAAGGCGGCTGTTGTACCTGAACGAGTGTGGATCCAATAACAAGTTCGGAGTATTTGTCAGACAAGTAGCCCACCACTATCAATTTCGGCGCAGATATGACATTGATTCTTGTTGGACCTTGTTGATCAACTACAAGTAATCTCTCAAGTGCAGGTGTCTCCTCAATGACCATACCATGGTACACATCTTGTGATGTCTTCCTGTCGCACCAGCAACACACATAAATAGTCCGGAGAGTCATGGAGGTGATGTGGAAGGTACTCAACCCATTGATCGCCTGAAGACGAAGGTACTCGAGTGCAGTACAGCCACGGAGCAGGCGCTCCATGTCACCATTTGAGAGGCAGACGACGATGAGCTTAAGGTGCTTTAGTCGTGGTAGAATAAGAGTGGGCACATCATTAAGGGGGATGGCAGTTCCTGAACTTGGTGACGCGCAGCGTGGGCGCGAGGCGGAGTGCAGACGTTGGCAGCGACCGCATATGCACATCATCAAAAGTGAGCTCCTCGAGCTAATCTAGGCGGGGGATCGGAACCAGTCGTCAAGCTTGGCTCGGTCCTTGCCATTGGAACGGAACTTGCCCATTCTAAGGCCACTGGTTGGGCCAAGGTGACTACCGAGGATTTTGGAGAACACATCCAAGCTTTTGCAATAGCCATGGCAGAGCTCGTGAGTGTCGATGAGGTCGAGAGGGATGGAGTTCCATAGGGGGCGCCACCGCCGGGAAAGGACGGTTGTCCGCGCCCCATATTTGATTGGGAGGAGGGTGATGATGACTGTCAACATATCATCGGGGAGGCTGCTGATGAAGCCTAGGCCTGCTGGAGTCGCTTGCGGTTCTAGCTTGCCCCGCCTCGGCTTGTTAGCAGCCTGTTCTCCACCTCCGTAGTCTCCTTGTCAGCGGCGCTTTCTGATAGAAATGGGAGTACATGCAATATTTAGTTAAAATAGGGCAATAGAAAAGTGTATTGGTAACTAGAAGTTATTAGTTAGGAATATAGTAAGAAAAGGGAATAACAGTTGGTTGCTTAAATACTACACAATTCATTTGATATTGCTAGGTAAGTCAACATGCTGATAGTTGAAAAGAAAACTTACTTCGAACAAAGTTTGGCCGGATGATATCGTCGGGGAAGCTACCATATATCTCATGACCAGGCCCTTTTATGTGCAGTGCAATTCCAGTGCCAGCTTTCAGTTCATAAAACTTGGCAATTTCATCCCAAAAGCCAGTGCCAAAATAGGAGTCACCACGTTCGTCAAGTCTTACAGTAGCAACGATTGTAAATCCATGGTTTGTGTGTAGTATGACATCCCTGCAGTCTTTATTTATGTAAAGGGAAAGATTGTGCACTACAGATTATGTTGCATAGCAAGGGACGCGCTGCAGAAAATGGTAGGATTGTTAAAGAAAATATGGTAACATGAAAATATGGGCCCAAATTGAAAGAAGTGTACAGCAGTTGAAATCGACGTACAAAAAATTATAATTAAACAGATAGGGTAAACATGATTTCATGGAAATATGAGAGTAATCGAAAGAATAATACATCATTAATTTGCCTAATATAGAAAGAAGAGGGCAAAAATACCCTTTGACGTATATGGTGCATGTGGCACCTTTTATCCAAATGTACTAATATTTATAATATGTTCAGGAAAGTAGGCCATGTCAGCCGATTTAGGGTGAGATTGAACTTACTGCGCGCATCCACAAGTCATCTGTTACGGTGAGATAGAATGTCTGGCGGAGGCCGCAAGGTCCTGATGTGTCCGCGCACTGTACACTCTATGAACGAAAGAAAACCCTCAAATCATCTCGAATAAAAATGAATTCACGGCGATTATTGCTGGGTGATTAAAGGAGGCAAATGAACTGGGATACGAGATGAGATAATATCTCATTAAATTAGTTACCTTGTTATCCATCAGAAAGAACCCTCAGTACGACAGATTCCGCAACCAAGCGGAGCTGGGTCGACCGCGAGCAGCGTCGAGAAAGTCGATGGCGATAGGCGGCGGCAAGTGAAAGTGGCAAAATGCGGTGGGCTTTGCCGGCAGCCTGGCGGCGGCAGGCAGGCATCGAGCTAAGTGTTTACCGCCGCGATAGGCGGTGCCATGCATAGACGTGGAGGAGCTTGTGCATGTGTGAATTGGGACTAGAGGGGGTAGAGGGCGGGGTGATGGTTTTTGTGATGTGGGGATGGTGGGGTTTTCTTTTTTGAATTGGGTGGTGATGGTTTTCTGTCCAACAAAGAATTTTGGAGGCGGCGGTTTGCTAGAGCCAACCTTGTGTGATTGATGCAACACGCAAAATGAAAGTCATTGCACATGGTTCCAATTTTGGGAATCGTATTGGATTGATGTAGTACCTCCGTCCTAGTTTATTGGTTCCCTTTGTAATTTTTACCAGATATTTAACTAAGAAATGTTTATGCATGTCACCAAAAATTATATCATTGAACACTATGCTCAAATACCCATCCAATGATATAATTTTTGCTGACCTGCACTAACATTTTGTCAGTTAAACCTTTGGTCAAAATTTAACACAAATTACAAAGGGGACCAATAAACCAAGACGGAGGTAGATTCCATCAATCGAACTGATTGCATCCATATCCCACGGTTAGACATAAGTAAACATAGATTAAACATACTCAGACATAGATAATAAGTGTACACGTACGCAAGCATAGTTCAACCATAAGTACATAGTTCGATCCCACATCTCATCTCACATGCCGGCACGATCCTGTAGCTTCTCCAGGTACTCAGCGTACGCGTCATGCACCACTCTGCGAGAATACTTCTCTTGAAGGAGCCAATGGCCCGTCCTCTTGCATGCGCCAGAACACTTAGATACACGTCATGAAGCTTGTGGTTGCAAAATGGGCATCAATAGCCGTCGTTCCAGGTCCTAATACGCTTGTTATGCATTCCCGCATAAAGCTCCCTCGGGATTTGCCTCTTGTACCTCCACTGGCCCTCTTCATCCTCGTTGTCCACTTCATCCTCGTTGCCGTGAAGTAGGATTAGGAATTTATGGCTATTTATGTATACATATCCAGAGATTATGGTTCGATTTTTAAGCACAGTCATCTATGTACAAACCAATCTTGAAGAAAATAAAGGCACAAACATATGTCGGTCATTCAAAATCAATTGTCAAGTCCTGGCTAGGAATTATTAGCACGAACACTAACCCTAGTCAGATTACTAGTAGAAATAATTGTTGGGGAACGTAGCAGAAATTCAAAATTTTCCTACGTGTCACCAAGATCTATCTATGGAGAAACCAGCAACGAGGGGAAGGAGAGTGCATCTACATACCCTTGTAGATCGCTAAGCGGAAGCGTTCAAGTGAACGGGGTTGATGAAGTCGTACTCGTCGTGATTCAAATCACCGATGATCAAGTGCCGAATGCACGGCACCTCCGCGTTCAACACACGTACGGAACGGAGACGTCTCCCATGCCTTGATCCAGCAAGGAGGAGGGAGAGGTTGATGAAGATCCAGCAGCACGACGGCGTGGTGGTGGATGTAGGGCGTCACAGTAGCAGGGCTTTGCCTATACTACGAGAGAGAGACGTAACGGGGAGAGAGGGAGGCACCAGGGGCTGGTGTCTCAAGTTCCTCCTCTCCCCCACTATATATAGGAGGGCCAAGGGGGGTGGTGCGCCAGCCTAGGAGATCCAATCTCCTAGGTGCGGCTGCCCAAGGGAGGTTTCCCTCCCCCCAAGGCACCTAGAGGTGCCTTCCACTAGTGGGACTCCTCCCATATGGAAACCCTAGGCGCATGGGCCTATAGGGGCTGGTGCCCTTGGCCCATATAGGCCAAGGCGCACCCCTTACAGCCCGTGTGGCCCCCCGGGACAGGTGGCCCCACCCGGTGGGCCCCCGGGACCCTTCCGGTGGTCCCGGTACAATACCGATAACCCCGAAACTTGTCCCGATGGCCGAAACAGCACTTCCTATATATAATTCTTTACCTCCGGACCATTCCGAAACTCCTCATGACGTCCGGGATCTCATCCGGGACTCCGAACAATATTCGGGTTACTGCATACACATATCTTCATAACCCTAGCGTCACCGAACCTTAAGTGTGTAGACCCTACGGGTTCGGGAGACATGCAGACATGACCGAGACGTTCTCCGGTCAATAACCAACAGCGGGATCTGGATACCCATGATGGCTCCCACATGTTCCACGATGATCTCATCAGATGAACCACGATGTCAAGGACTTAATCAATCCCGTATACAATTCCCTTTGTCTAGCGGTATGTTACTTGCCCGAGATTCGATCGTCGGTATCCCTATACCTTGTTCAATCTCGTTACCGGCAAGTCTCTTTACTCGTTCCGTAACACATCATCCTGTGATCAACTCCTTGGTCACATTGCGCATATGATGATGTCCTACCGAGTGGGCCCAGAGATACCTCTCCGCTTACACGGAGTGACAAATCCCAGTCTCGATTCGTGCCAACCCAACAGACACTTTCGGAGATACCTGTAATGCACCTTTATAGTCACCCAGTTACGTTGTGACGTTTGATACACCCAAAGCACTCCTACGGTATCCGGGAGTTGCACAATCTCATGGTCTAAGGAAATGATACTTGACATTAGAAAAGCTTTAGCATACGAACTACACGATCTTTGTTCTAGGCTTAGGATTGGGTCTTGTCCATCACATCATTCTCCTAATGATGTGATCCCGTTATCAACGACATTCAATGTCCATGGTTAGGAAACCGTAACCATCTATTGATCAACGAGCTAGTCAACTAGAGGCTTACTAGGGACATGGTGTTGTCTATGTATCCACACATGTATCTGAGTTTCCTATCAATACAATTATAGCATGGATAATAAACGATTATCATGAACAAGGAAATATAATAATAACCAATTTATTATTGCCTCTAGGGCGTATTTCCAACAGTCTCCCACTTGCACTAGAGTCAATAATCTAGTTCACATCGCCATGTGATTAACATTCACAGGTCACATCGCCATGTGACTATCACCCAAGAGTTTACTAGAGTCAGTAGTCTAGTTCACATCACTATGTGATTAACACTCAATGAGTTTTAGGTTTGATCATGTTGCTTGTGAGAGAGGTTTTAGTCAACGGGTCCGAACCTTTCAGATCCGTGTGTGCTTTACAAATCTCTATGTCATCTCCTAGATGTAGCTACCACGCTCTATTTGGAGCTATTCCAAATAACTGTTCTACTTGGAGCTATTCTAAATTGTTGCTCCATTATATGCATCCGGTATCTCCACTCAGAGCTATCCGGATAGGTGTTAAGCTTGCACCGACGTAACCCTTTACGACGAACTCTTTTTACCACCTCCATAACCGAGAAACTTCCTTAGTCCACTAGTTACTAAGGATAACTTTGACCGCCGTCCTGTGATCCATTCATGGATCACTCTTGTACCCCTTGACTGACTCATGGCAAGGCACACTTCAGGTGCAGTACACAGCATAGCATACTGTAGAGCCTACATCTTAAGCATAGGAGACGACCTTCGTCTTTTCTCTCTATTCTGCCGTGGTCGAGCTTTAAGTCTTAACTTCATACCTTACAACTCAGGCAAGAACTCCTTCTTTGACTGATCCATCTTGAACACCTTCAAGATCACGTCAAGGCATGTGCTCATTTGAAAGTACTATCAAGCGTTTTGATCTATCCTTATAGATATTGATGCTCAATGCTCAAGTAGCTTAATCCAGGCTTTCCATTGAAAAACACTTTCCAAATAACCGTATATGCTTTCCAGAAATTCTACGTCATTTCCGATCAACAACATATATTCATCAGAAATTCTATAGTGCTCCCACTCACTTCTTTGGAAATACAAGTTTCTCATAAACTTTGTGTACACCCAAAAACTTTGATCATCATCAAAGCACACATTCCAACTCCGAGATGCTTACTCCAGTCCTTAGAAGGATTGCTGGAGCTTTGCATACTCATTAGCATCTTTCAGGATTGACAAAACCTTCCGGTTGTATCACATACAACCTTTCCTCAAGAAAATCGTCGAGGAAACAATGTTTTGACATCCTATCCGCAAGATTTCATAAATAATGCAGTGACTGCTAATATAATTCCAACAGACTCTTAGCATCGCTACGAGTGAGAAAATCTCACCGTAGTCAACTCCTTGAACTTGTCAGAAAACATCTTAATGACAAGTCGAGCTTTCTCAATGGTGACATTTACCATCATTGTCCGTCTTCCTTTTAAAATCCAGATGTACCTAACAGCCTTACGACCATCAAGTAGTTTCTCCAAAGTCTACACTTTGTTTTCATACATGGATCCTCTCTCGGATTATATGGCCTCGAGCCATTTATCGGAATCCGGGCCCACCATCGCTTCTCCATAGCTCGTAGGTTCATTGTTGCCTAGCAACATGACTTCCAAGACAGGGTTACGTACCACTCTGAAGTAGTACGCATCCTTGTTATCCTACGAGGTTTGGGAGTGACTTGATCCGAAGTCTCATGATCAATATCATAAGCTTCCACTTCAATTGGTGTAGGTGCCACAGGAACAACTCTTTGTGCCCTGCTATACACTAGTTGAAGTAATGGTTTAATAACCTCATCAAGTCTCCACCATCCTCCCACTCAATTATTTTGAGAGAAACTTTTCCTCGTGAAAGGACCCGATTCTAGAAACAATCCCTTATTGCTTTCGGATCTGAGACAGGAGGTATACCCAACTGTTTTGGGTGTCCTATGAAGATGCATTTAAACGCTTTGGGTTCGAGCTTATCAGCCTGAAACTTTTTCATATAAGCGTCGCAGCCCCAAACTTTTAAGAAATGACAGGTTAGGTTTCTCTAAACCATAGTTCATACGGTGTCACCTTATCAGAATTACATGGTGCCCCTTTTTAAAGTGAATGTGGTTGTCTCTAATGCCTAACCCATAAACTATCGTGGTAATTTGATAAGAGACATCATGGTATGCATCATATCCAATAGGGTGCAGTTATGATGTTCGGACACACCATCACACCATGGTGTTCCTGGCTGTATTAGTTGTGAAACAATTTCCGCAATGTCTTAATTCTGTGCCAAACTCGTAATTCAGATATTCATCTCTATGATCATATCATAGATCTTTTTATCCTCTTGTTACGACGATCTTTCAACTTCACCCTGAAATTGCTTGAACCTTTCAATAATTCAGACTCGTGATTCATCAAGTAAATATACTCAACATCTACTCAAATCATCTGTGAAGTAAGAACATAACGACATCCACTACATGCCTCAGCACTCATTGGACTGCATACATCAAAATGTATTACTTCCAACAAGTTGCTTTCTAGTTCCATTTTACTGAAAACGAGGCTTTCGGTCATCTTGCCCATGTGGTATGATTTGCATGTCTCAAGTGATTCAAAATCAAGCGAGTACAAAACGGTCCATTTGCATGGAGTTTCTTCATGCATATATACCAATAGACATGGTTCGCATGTCCCAAACTTTTCAAAAACGAGTGAGCCCAAAGATCCATCAACATGGAGCTTCTTCATGCGTTTTATACTGATATGACTTACGTGGCAGTGCCACAAGTAGGTGGTACTATCATTACTATCTTTTGCCATGAACATGTGTATCACTATGATCAAGATTCAATAAACCATTCATTTTAGGTGTAAGACCATTGAAGGTATTATTCAAATAAACAGAGTAACCATTATTCTCCTTAAATGAATAACCGTATTGCGATAGACATAATCCAACCATGTCTATGCTCAACACAAACACCAATCTCGATGGTAGAAGGAGCGTACGATATTTGATTATATCAACATTGGAAACACTTCCAACACATATCATCAGCTCACCTTTAGCTAGTCTCCGTTTATTCTGTAGCTTTTATTTCGAGTTACTAACACTTAGCAACCGAACCGGTATCTAATACCCTGGTGCTACTAGGAGTACTAGTAAAGTACACATTAACATAATGTATATCCAATATACTTCTATCGACCTTGCCAGCCTTCTAATCTACCAAGTATCTAGGGTAATTCTGCTCCAGTGGCTGTTCCCTTTATTACAGAAGCACTTAGTCTCGGGTTTGGGTTCAACCTTGGGTTTCTTCACTAGAGCAGCAGCTGAATTGCCGTTTCACGAAGTATCCCTTCTTGCCCTTGCCCTTCTTGAAACTAGCGGTTTCACAAACCATCAACAATTGATGCTCCTTCCTGATTTCTACTTTCGTGGTGTCAAACATCACGAACATCTCAAGGATCATCATACATGTCCCCGATATATTATAGTTCATCACGAAGCTCTAGCAGCTTGGTGGTAATGACTTCGGAGAAACATCACTATCTTATCTAGAAGATTAACTCCCACTCGATTCAAATGATTGTTGTACTCAGACAATCTGTGCACAAGCTCAACAATTGAGCTTTTCTCCTTAGTTTGCAGGTTAAGAAAATCGTCGGAGGTCTTATACCTTTTGACGTGGGCACGAGCCTGAAATTCCAATTTCAGCCCTTAAAACATCTCATATGTTTCGTGACGTTTCAAAAACGTCTTTGGTGCCTCAACTCTAAACCGTTTAACTGAACTATCATGTAGTCATTAAAACGTGTATGTCAGATGTTCGGAACATCCACAGACAACGTTCAAGGTTCAGCACACTGAGCGGTGCATTAAGGACATAAGCCTTCTATGAAGCAATGAGGACAATCCTCAGTTTACGGACCTAGTCCGCATAATTGCTACTATCAACTTTCAACTAAATTTTTTTTCTAGGAACACATCTAAACAGTAGAACTAAAGCGCGAGCTACGGCATAATTTGCAAAAACCTTTTGACTATGTTCAGGATAATTAAGTTCATCTTATGAACTCCCACTTAGATAGACATCCCTCTAGTCATCTAAGTGATTACATGATCCGAGTGAACTAGGCCGTGTCCGATCATCACGTGAGACGGACTAGTCAACGTCGGTGAACATCTTCATGTTGATCGTATCTACCATACGACTCATGCTCAACCTTTCGGTCTTCTGTGTTCCGAGGCCATGTCTATGCACATGCTAGGCACGTCAAGTCAACCTAAGTGTATTGCGTGTGTAAATCTGTCTTACACCCGTTGTATGTGAACGTAAGGATCTATCACACCCGATCATCACGTGGTGCTTCGAAACGACGAACTGTAGCAACGGTGCACAGTTAGGGGGAACAATTTCTTGAAATTATAATGAGGGATCATCTTATTTACTGCCGTCATTCTAAGCAAATAAGATGTATAAACATGATAAACATCATATGCAATCAAATAATAGTGACATGATATGGCCAATATCATATAGCTCCTTTGATCTTCATCTTGGGGCTCCATGATCATCTATTACAAGAACATGATCAATCTCATACATCACATATATCATTCATCACATCCTTTTGGCCATATCACATCACATAGCATACCCTGCAAAAACAAGTTAGACGTCCTCTAATTGTTGTTTGCATGTTTTATGTGGCAGCTATGGGTTTCTAGCAAGAACGTTTCTTACCTACGCAAAACAGCAACGTGATATGCCAATTGCTATTTACCCTTCATAAGGACCCTTTTCATCGAATCCGATCCGACTAAAGTAGGAGAGACAGACACCCGCTAGCCACCTTATGCAACTAGTGCATGTCAGTCGGTGGAACCAGTCTCACGTAAGAGTACGTGTAAGGTCGGTCCGGGCCGCTTCATCCCACGATACCGCCGAATCAAGATAAGACTAGTAACGGCAAGCATATTGAACAAAATCAACGCCCACAACTACTTTGTGTTCTACTCGTGCATAGAATCTACGCAATAGACCTAACTCATGATGCCACTGTTGGGGAACGTAGCAGAAATTCAAAATTTTCCTACGTGTCACCAAGATCTATCTATGGAGAAACCAGCAACGAGGGGAAGGAGAGTGCATCTACATACCCTTGTAGATCGCTAAGCGGAAGCGTTCAAGTGAACGGGGTTGATGAAGTCGTACTCGTCGTGATTCAAATCACCGATGATCAAGTGCCGAATGCACAGCACCTCCGCGTTCAACACACGTACGGAACGGAGACGTCTCCCATGCCTTGATCCAGCAAGGAGGAGGGAGAGGTTGATGAAGATCCAGCAGCACGACGGCGTGGTGGTGGATGCAGGGCGTCACAGTAGCAGGGCTTTGCCTATACTACGAGAGAGAGACGTAACGGGGAGAGAGGGAGGCGCCAGGGGCTGGTGTCTCAAGTTCCTCCTCTCCCCCACTATATATAGGAGGGCCAAGGGGGGTGGTGCGCCAGCCTAGGAGATCCAATCTCCTAGGTGCGGCTGCCCAAGGGAGGTTTCCCTCCCCCCCAAGGCACCTAGAGGTGCCTTCCACTAGTGGGACTCCTCCCATATGGAAACCCTAGGCGCATGGGCCTATAGGGGCTGGTGCCCTTGGCCCATATAGGCCAAGGCGCACCCCTTACAGCCCATGTGGCCCCCCGGGACAGGTGGCCCCACCCGGTGGGCCCCCGGGACCCTTCCGGTGGTCCCGGTACAATACCGATAACCCCGAAACTTGTCCCGATGGCCGAAACAGCACTTCCTATATATAATTCTTTACCTCCGGACCATTCCGGAACTCCTCGTGACATTCGGGATCTCATCCGGGACTCCGAACAATATTCGGGTTACTGCATACACATATCTTCATAACCCTAGCGTCATCGAACCTTAAGTGTGTAGACCCTACGGGTTCGGGAGACATGCAGACATGACCGAGACGTTCTCCGGTCAATAACCAACAGCGGGATCTGGATACCCATGATGGCTCCCACATGTTCCACGATGATCTCATCGGATGAACCACGATGTCAAGGACTTAATCAATCCCGTATACAATTCCCTTTGTCTAGCGGTATGTTACTTGCCCGAGATTCGATCGTCGGTATCCCTATACCTTGTTCAATCTCGTTACCGGCAAGTCTCTTTACTCGTTCCGTAACACATCATCCCGTGATCAACTCCTTGGTCACATTGCGCATATGATGATGTCCTACCGAGTGGGCCCAGAGATACCTCTCCGCTTACACGGAGTGACAAATCCCAGTCTCGATTCGTGCCAACCCAACAAACACTTTCGGAGATACCTGTAATGCACCTTTATAGTCACCCAGTTACGTTGTGACGTTTGATACACCCAAAGCACTCCTACGGTATCCGGGAGTTGCACAATCTCATGGTCTAAGGAAATGATACTTGACATTAGAAAAGCTTTAGCATACGAACTACACGATCTTTGTGCTAGGCTTAGGATTGGGTCTTGTCCATCACATCATTCTCCTAATGATGTGATCCCGTTATCAACGACATCCAATGTCCATGGTTAGGAAACCGTAACCATCTATTGATCAACGAGCTAGTCAACTAGAGGCTTACTAGGGACATGGTGTTGTCTATGTATCCACACATGTATCTGAGTTTCCTATCAATACAATTATAGCATGGATAATAAACGATTATCATGAACAAGGAAATATAATAATAACCAATTTATTATTGCCTCTAGGGCATATTTCCAACAATAATTTGCACAGATGAAACAACTAATCACTTATCACTTGTACCATTCAAACAATCAATACACTACACGGATCTAAGAAACTTACTCAGATTTCATGGATTGGGAGAACATAACCATAGGATTTTTATTCCAAAAAGGGGGAGGCAGGAGTAACCAGAGAAACTCTATGATCTATTTGACACATAAATGGGTATAGATGTCTAACCAGTTGTCCGTCGTTGTCAGAGTCGTCGCCGGAGTGGTTGTCGGAGTCGGAGTCGGGTTCGTCACCAGAGTCGGTGTGGAACTCTGCTTCCGGCTGTGGAAGCTCGACATCGTCGGTGATGTCAGGGTGCATCGATAACTTGCTGGAGGTGACATCAACCTCTGTCTCCATCTCCACGCCGTGCTTCGGTGCTTTAGCAGCCCCGGCATCGCCACTCCCTCCGATGGGGCGCTTCGGCGGCATCCTCATTCATGCACTGACGGCTTTGAGGACTGAGAGCGGTGTCGAGGATGCAAGCGGGGGGAGAGGATTGTGTGTGTGGAGAGGATGGGAGGTGCGGCCGCTCAGGCGCACCATTAATATGGAGTAGTGGGAGTTGTGGGAGACAGGTGGGCAGTGGTCAAACCGATGGCTCGCCTCCCGGTGAGCCTGCGCACCGGACTGCTGGCATGCATACCAAAGTTTCACATAGCTACTCGCACGCCCCCGATGACACTGCACAGTGAGCACGCCTCCGTCAGTTCACGCACCTGCACGCATGCCTCCCGGTCTGCCTACATGGCGGACTACTTGCATGCGTTCTGTCAACTCACGCTTGCTCACACGGCACACGGGTCGCGCGGCGGCACATATATTGTTTTTCTATTTGGATGATTAATGTTGCCGCCTTATTGCTTAACCGAAGCATGGAACATATCCATCGTTGGTCTAACACTCACGGTTCGAATAAATAATCTGTTTGGGATATTGGTTCCCAATTATTAATAATCTCCCGTTTGTAATTAGATAAAGATTACATCAAAACTGGTCTCAAATTTGACAAAAAAGAGTACAATGACACTTCGTATTGGTGTCCATATGACAACATGATAAGTTTCATGAACTTCAAATTAGTTTTGGATGTAATAGAATTTAAAAATCAAGATTCTCAATGTTTGAAATTTGTTGCACGAGGAGTAAACATGCACCCAATGAGACACATGTGTTTTTGCAATCCATTTAGGTGCACTGTCACGTGTGCATGTAGCTCAAAATTGATTTTTGCACATTATACTCGTAGAAAATCAATCAATTAATGTACTAAAACATCTTAATGATCTCTGTGATTTTTTCCAAAATTAAAACGTCCCTCCTTTGGTAACATATGTTCACCACGGGATAATTAATTTAACATGCATCATAGTTGTGGTGGATTCGCGGTGTGTGTGTGTGTGTGCGTCTAGGGGTGGTGGGTTGCTCGCAGTACACTACAAGTTGTGAGCCACCGTGTGGGTTGGTCGTTTTGTTAGGCACGCCGGTGCCACATCAGAGTCGTGAATTCGTTATTTAAAACATTACACAACCCTTTCATACATACATGTTTTGGCCACATGCAGTCGATGGTTGTCCTACAGGAAACTCGATACTCGCGTGTGACGCTTTCTATGGGCCCGCGAGGTCGTCGTCCATCACTTTGACGAACAACCGGTAGTGAGGTTAATTTGAACAACATGGTAGAATCTTTTTTGTTTGTGTTATGGTGGTATATACTACGCGTCAAAGAGATGGGAGGGGACTAGCATATATACTATAAGTACGCGTTCGTGAACAAGTACACCTCACTCAGTGTCGGGACTTTTCGGTTTCTAAGGCACGTGCAACATCAGAATTGTTAAATTGGCTATTCAAACATCACACAACACCTCTTTGGGCCACATGCATGCACGCAGTGGTTATCCTAGCTAGGACACTCACGTGTGATGCTTCCATCTGTGGGCCGACGAGGGCATCATCGATGCATGCATGCATCACTTTGACCTACGTCGGGAAAGGTTAATTAATTTCACCATCGATGAGGATTCTTTTGGGTTGTACATATTACGGCAAGAGCATATAGTATGAGGTGAAGAGGGGGGAAGGGGTCCATCATATGTAGTACGCTTCATGAACCTTGCTCTGTGTGGGTGCATGTTTACGGTTTTTGAAGCATGTGGCACATCAAAGTTGTGCATTTTCGGTATTCAACATATATATGTTTGGCCCACATGCAAAGCGGTGGTGGTTGTCCTCTCACACCCACTTAAAGCGGTTATCAGCGATATCGATGCTTTCCATCTGTGGGCCTGCTTGGTCCATCACTACTTTTTGCCTGACAACACAAGAGAGGTTAATTTGACTTAGGAGGGGATAATTTTTTTTTGCTTGTAATATAGTATATATATAGGTCATGATCTAGGATGACATGCATGATACAGTTTGAGCACACATACATGCATGTGTACGCATGAATCTCTCCCATCAAGTCGAAGTGGCTAGTACAACGGCACGTCATGAACCGATCTCGCTCTGTGTGAGGAGCTAGTGTACGATTTTTTACGCACGCGCCACATCAATGTTGTGAAATGGTATTCAAACATGCATGCATGCATCACCTCCATACATATGCATGTAGTGGTTGCCTTCGAACGGTACACTCCCTCGCGTGGTTATTAGCGACAAGCCTATATATTCGTGGGCCCGTGTGGACACCCATGATCACCTTGACCGACAACAAGATAGGTTACCATGGCGGATTCTTCATTTGGTTCATGTTATCGTAGTATAGGTCATGGTGAGATCCAAACCTAATTAAGTTTGAGCGCATATACTATGCACGCATGCATGCATGAATCCCCGTCATTGGCTTGAAGTGTGGTGTAATGTAACATACATATGCATCATCAGCCTAACCCTCACTCAGTGTGGTTTGGGCCACACGCAAGCAGTGGTTGTCTTCGGGGACTAGCTACTTGCATGATTGTTGGCGAGCTAGCCCATATCCGGGGTCGCATGGACAGCCATCACTTTGACCAACAACAAGAGAGGTTGTATGACCAAGGTGGATTATTCTTGGTCCGTTTTACGATCCATCTTGGCGAGATATGCCTCTCTGGCTCGCCGACTGAAAGTGTGTGTGGGGGGTGGGGGGGCTGCTACTTCACACTTTGCTAGGTGAACATCGGTTGGGGGGGCATGCATTGATAGCTTAGGATTCCCTTCGTGGCGACACGAGGGTGGGCTGCTAGCTGCTACTTCGCACTTTACTAGGTGAACCTCAGTTGCAGGGGCATGCATTCATAGCTTAGGATTCCCTTCATGCCGACACGAGGGAGGGGGGTTGCTAGCTACTTCGCACTTTGGTAGGTGAACCTCGGTTGGGGGGCATGCATTCATAGCTCAGGATTCCCTTCGTGCCGACACGAGGGAGGGGGGATGCTAGCTACTTCACACTTTGCTAGGTGAACCTCGATTGGGGGGCATGCATTCATAGCTTAGGATTCCCTTTGTGCCGACATGAGGGAGCGGGGCTGCTAGCTACTTTGCACTTTGCCAGGTGAACCTCGGTTGGGTGGGAGGGGGCATTGATACGTCTCCAACATATCTATAATTTTTGATTCCTCCATGCTATATTATCTACTGTTTTGGGCAATATTGGGCTTTATTTTCCACTTTTATATTATTTTTGGGACTAACCTATTAACCGGAGGCCCAGCCCAGATTTGTTGTTTTATACCTATTTCAGTGTTTCGAAGAAAAGGAATATCAAACAGAGTCGAAACGGAACAAAATCAACTGGAGAAGTTATTTTTGGAACGAAAGCCACCGGATAGACTTGGACTCCATGTCAGGAGATACAGGAGGTGCTCACGAGGGTGGGGGGCTCCGCCCCCACCCTAGGGCACACCCCCTGCCTCATGGGGCCCCCGTACTTCCTCCGACGTACTTCCTGCACCCATATATATCGTCGTACCCTAAAACTTCCAGAGAAGACAATAGATCGGGAGTTCCGCCGCCAGAAGCCTCCGTAGCCACCGGAAGCCAATCTAGACCTATTCCGGCACCCTGCCGGAGGGGGAATCCTTCTCCGGTGGCCATCTTCATCATCCCGGTGCTCTCCATGATGATGAGGGAGTAGTTCTCCCTCGAGGCTGAGGGTATGTACCAGTAGCTATGTGTTTGATCTCTCTCTCTCTCTATCGTGTTCTTGATTTGGCACGATCTTGATGTATCGCGAGCTTTGCTATTATAGTTGGATCTTATGTTTCTCCTCCCCCTCTTCTCTCTTGTAATGAATCGAGTTTCCCCTTTGAAATAATCTTATCAGATTGAGTCTTTAAAGATTTGACAACACTTGATGTATGTCTTGCCGTGGATATCTGTGGTGACAATGGGATATCACGTGATTCACTTGATGTATGTTTTGGTGATCAACTTGCCGGTTCCGCCCATGAACCTATGCATAGGGGTTGGCACACGTTTTCATCGTGATTCTCCAGTAGAAACTTTGGGGCACTCTTTGAGTTCTTTTGTGTTGGTTGAATAGATGAATCTGAGATTGTGTGATGCATATCGTATAATCATGCCCACGGATACTTGAGGTGACATTGGAGTATCTAGGTGACATTAGGGTTTTGGTTGATTTGTGTCTTAAGGTGTTATTCTAGTACGAACTCTAGGGTTGTTTGTGACACTTATAGGAATAGCCCACCGGATTGATTGGAAAGAATAACTTTGAGGTGGTTTCGTACCCTACCATAATCTCTTCGTTCGTTCTCCGCTATTAGTGACTTTGGAGTGACTCTTTGTTGCATGTTGAGGGATAGTTATGTGATCCAATTATGTTAGTATTGTTGAGGGAACTTGCACTAGCGAAAGTATGAACCCTAGGCCTTATTTCAACGCATTGCAATACCGTTTACGCTCACTTTTATCATTAGTTACCATGCTATTTTTATATTTTCAGATTACAAAAACTATTATCTACTATCCATATTGCACTTGTATCACCATGTCTTCGCCTAACTAGTGCACCTATACAATTTACCATTGTATTCGGTGTGTTGGGGACACAAGAGACTCTTTGTTATTTGGTTGCAGGGTTGCTTGAGAGAGACCATCTTCATCCTATGCCTCCTACGGATTGATAAACCTTAGGTCATCCACTTGAGGGAAATTTGCTACTGTCCTACAAACCTCTGCACTTGGAGGCCCAACAACGTCTACAAGAAGAAGGTTGTGTAGTAGACATCAACCTCTTTTCTGGCGCCGTTGCCGGGGAGGTTAGTGCTTGAAGGTATATCTTTAGATCTTGCAATCGAGTCTTTTAGTTTCTTGTTTTATCATTAGTTTAGTTTATAAAAGAAAACTATAAAAAATGGAATTGAGTTTGTCTCATACGCTTCACCTTTTTAATATCTTTCGTAAGTATGATGGAAAGGAAAATTGTGCTCAAGTGCTAGAAGAAGAAATCTATAAAATGTTTGGCACTAAATCTTTGAATGATGAGCATGATTGCAATGTTGTTAGTACGAATTCTTTGAATATCCATGATACTAATGATGATTGCACTAGTTATGATGAAAATGTCTCCTATAAACATGTCAATTTTTGTGGAGTACATTGGGTTTGTAAGTACACACCAAATAGGGAAGATAGATATTGCAAGAGGCATAAGTACTTAGAAACTAAATTGTTGCAAGAAAGGTTAGATGAATGTGCTGAAAATTTAAATTATATTGGCCATACTTGTGAGCTTTGCAATGAACATGATCATTTCAATACCCAATGCAAATTTTTTCATGATCGTATCGTGTCCAAAAATTGTGATGACTTGATTTCCCTTGCACATCATAATGAACTTAGTTTTCTTATGGGTTATGAAGAAATGAAACGTATAACTAATTATCTTCCGGAATTTTCCCGTTATAAACTTCTTGGATTTGATCTAGAGGAAATTTATATGTATTGTGCGGTGAATTGTATTGAAAATCCTTATATTGCCAATTACATAAAGAAAAGAAAACAAATAGAAGATGAAGAGAATGCTAACGAAAGGGAAGAGACTTCCCAATATTCTCCTATTATTTCTTATGATGAATCAGGTAACGAGGAGGAACCTTCTATTCAACCAATCTCATTAATAAGGAGCTCCAAAAAGAGGATTGAACCCACACATGAGGTGAAGAAGAAGAAGAAAAGAAAAAGGAAGAGAGGTAAAAAGGTATCTCTCCCAAATAAAGTTTCTCCTATTATTGTTGTGCCTCATGAAAATGAAGATGATACACTTGATGATGATCTTATTATGCCTATTGCTTGTTGTGATGATTATGATTGGGAAGATAATGATACTTCTTATGATCTTGAAAATCTTTTTGGCACTTGCTTGGAAGAATATGATAATTGCTATACTATTGGTGCTATCCATACTATTAATGATGAGAGTGATTATGCTTATAATATGAAAAGGCCCAAGCTTGGGGATGCTATGTTTGATGAAGATAATGTTTTTGAGAATATATTTGCTGCAATTAATGTTTGTCCCAAGCTTGGGGATGCTACGTTTAATGAAGATGATATTTTTAGTATCCCAAGTTTTGATATGCAAATTTATAATGATGATAGCATGCCTCCTACTTATGATAATTATTGTGATGATACATATGCTATAAAAATTAGTGATTATATTTATAAAACTTGTCATGATTATGATTACCCCTTTTCTGAACATTACTCTTTGAATGTGGAAACAATTTATAGTATTCGAGTCTCTTATGATACTCCCACTATTAAGAATGAGAAGAATTTTGCTTATGTGGAGAGTAATAAATTTTCTATGCTTGTAGATCATGAAAAGAATGCTTTAGGTTCTGGTTATATTGTTGAATTCATTCATGATGCTACTGAAAATTATTATGACGGAGGAACATATGCTTGTAGGAATTGCAATAATATCAAGTTTCCTCTCTATGTGCTTAAAATTTTGAAGTTGTGCTTGCTTTACCTTCCTATGCAAGTTGATTCTTGTTCCCACAAGTTGTTTGCTCACAAAATCCCTATGCATAGGAAGTATGTTAGACTTAAATTTGCTAGTCATATTCTTCATGATGCTCTCTTTATGTTACAATTCTTATCCTTTATGTGAGCATCATTGAAATCATCATGCCTAGCTAGGGGCGTTAAACGATAGCGCTTGTTGGGAGGCAACCTAATTTTATTTTAGTTCCTTGATTTTTGTTCCTGTTTAGTAATAAATAATTCATCTAGCCTCTGTTTAGATGTGGTTTTATGCTTTTAATTAGTGTTTGTGCCAAGTAGAACCTTTGGGAAGACTTGGGTGAAGTCTTTATGATCATGCTGTAAAAAACAGAAACTTTAGCGCTCACGAGAATTGCTACCATTTTTATTTGGAGAGTGATATTTAGTTAATTCTTTTTGAAGATGATTAATAGATAAATTCCTCAGGTCCAGCAATTTATTTGAGAATTTTATGAGTTCCATAAGTATACGTTTGATCCAGATTACTACAGACTTTTCTGTTTTTGACAGATTCTGTGTTTCGTGTGTTGTTTACTTATTTTGATGAATCTATAGCTAGTAAAATAGTTAATAAACCATAGAGAAGTTGGAATAAAGTAGGTTTAACACCAATATAAATAAATAATTAGTATATTACAGTACCTTGAAGTGGTGATTTATTTTCTCATACTAACAGAGCTTACGAGTTTTCTGTTAAGTTTTGTGTTGTGAAGTTTTCATGTTTTGGGTAAGGATTCGATGGACTATGGAATAAGGAGTGGCAAGATCCTAAGCTTGGGGATGCCCAAGGCACCCCAATATAATATTCAAGGATAGCCAAGAGCCTAAGCTTGGGGATGCCCCGGAAGGCATCCCCTCTTTCGTCTTCGTTCATCGGTTACTTTACTTGGAGCTATATTTTTATTCACCACATGATATGTGTTCTGCTTGGAGAGTCAATTTATTTGTTAATATTTGCTTACTGTTATTTATAACAATGTTTTGAATCTTTTATTTCAATAAAAGTGGCATTAATAGTCTTTACTATGCCTATGTTACAAGTCTTCATATTGCTGTTTGAAAACAGAAAGTTTACCGCTGTTGCAATAATTCCCTAGAAAAGTCAGAATGTGATAATATGTTAAAACCTTTTGCATATTAAGCTCTGATAAATTTACTACAGTGGGAATTTTATTTCATAATTTTTGGAGCTAGGGAAGTATGGATGTTGCTGCATTCTTTACAGACTATCCTGTTTAGGCAGATTGCTGTTATGTTTGCATTGTTTGCATATGTTTGCTTCTTTAATGATTCTATTTGAGGATAGGACTATTAAATATGCAGAGGCATTTAGTATGCAATGTTGAATAATAATTTTAGTGATTTTCTACAGTAGAGTATGATAAGGTTTTGTCAATGGTTTATACTAACTTATCTCATGAGTCCTTGTTGAGTTTTGTGTGGATGAAGCTTTTGAGATTTAGGGAGACCGTGATATGAGAGGAATTCAGGAGACACAAAAGCTCAAGCTTGGGGATGCCCAAGGCACCCCAAGATAATATTTCAAGAAGTCTCAAGCGTCTAAGCTTGGTGATGCCCCGGTTGGCATCCCACCTTTCTTCTTCAACAACTATCGGTTAGTACCGGTTGATCCTAAGTTTTTGCTTCTTCACATGATGTTTGCCATTCTTAGAATGTCATTTTATTTAGTTTTGCTTGATGTTTGAATAAAATACCAAGATCTGAAATTATTAAATGTTAGAGAGTCTTCGCATAGTTGCATAATTATTCGACTACTCATTGATCCTCACTTATATCTTTCGGAGCAGTTTGTCGTTTGCTTTAGTGCTTCACTTATATCTTTTAGAGCATGGTGGTAGTTTTATTTTGAAGAAATAGATGAAATCTCATGCTTCACTTATATTATTTTGAGAGTCTTAAATAGCATTGTAATTTCCTTAAAATCCTAATATGCTAGGTATTCAAGAATAATAAAATTCTCTCATGAGTGTGTTGAATACTAAGAGAAGTTTGATACTTGATGATTGTTTTGAGATATGAGGATGGTAATATTAGAGTCATGCTAGTTGAGTAGTTGTGAATTTGAGAAATACTTTTGTTGAAGTTTGTGATTCCCGTAGCATGCACGTATGGTGAACCGTTATGTGATGAAGTCGGAGCATGATTTATTTATTGATTGTCCTCCTTATGAGTGGCGGTCGGGGACGAGCAATGGTCTTTTCCTACCAATCTATCCCCCTAGGAGCATGCGCATAGTACTTTGTTTCGATAACAAATAGATTTTTGCAATAAGTATGTGACTTCTTTATGACTAATGTTGAGTCCATGGATTATACGCACTCTCACCCTTCCACCTTTGCTAGCCTCTCTAATACCGCGCACCTTTTGCCGGTATCATACACCCACCATATACCTTCCTCAAAACAGCCACCATACCTACCTATCATGGCATTTCCATAGACATTCCGAGATATATTGCCATGCAACTTTCCACCGTTCCGTTATTATGACATGCTTCATCATTGTCATATTGCTTTGCATGATCATGTAGTTGACATTGTATTTGTGGCAAAGCCACCGTTCATAATTCTTTCATACATGTCACTCATGCATCATTGCACATCCTGGTACACTGCCGGAGGCATTCATATAGAGTCATATCTTGTTCTAAGTATCGAGTTGTAATTCTTGAGTTGTAAGTAAATAAAAGTGTGATGATCATCATTATTAGAGCATTGTCCCAGTGAGGAAAGGATGATGGAGACTATGATTCCCCCACAAGTCGGGATGAGACTCCGGACGAAAAAAGGAGAAAGGTCCAAATAAAAAAATAAAAAAAATGAGAGAAAAAGAGAGAAGGGGCAATGCTACTATCCTTTTACCACACTTGTGCTTCAAAGTAGCACCATGATCTTCATGATAGAGAGTCTCCTATGTTGTCACTTTCATATACAAGTGGGAATCTTTCATTATAGAACTTGGCTTGTATATTCCAATGATGGGCTTCCTCAAAATGCCCTAGGTCTTCGTGAGCAAGCAAGTTGGATGCACACCCACTAGTTTCTTTTGTTGAACTTTCATACATTTATAGCTCTAGTGCATCCGTTGCATGGCAATCCCTACTCACTCACATTGATATCTATTGATGGGAATCTCCATAGCCCGTTGATACGCCTAGTTGATGTGAGACTGTCTTCTCCCTTTTTGTCTTCTCCACAACCACCATTCTATTCCACCTATAGTTCTATATCCATGGCTCATGCTCATATATTGCGTGAAGATTGAAAAAGTTTGAGAACATCAAAAGTATGAAACAATTGCTTGGCTTGTCATCGGGGTTGTGCATGATTTAAATATTTTGTGTGGTGAAGATGGAGCATAGCCAGACTATATGATTTTTTAGGGCTAGCTCTCTTTGGCCATGTTATTTTGAGAACACATGATTGTTTTGTTAGTATGCTTGAAGTATTATTATTTTTATGTCAATATGAACTTTTGTCTTGAATCTTTCGAATCTGAATATTCATATCACAAGTAAGAAGAATTACATTGAAATTATGCCAACTAGCATTCCACATAAAAAATTATCTTTTTATCATTTACCTACTCGAGGACAAGCAGGAATTAATCTTGGGGATGCTTGATACGTCTCCAACGTATCTATAATTTTTGATTGCTCCATGCTATATTATCTACTGTTTTGGGCAATATTGGGCTTTATTTTCCACTTTTATATTATTTTTGGGACTAACCTATTAACTGGAGGCCCAGCACAGATTTGTTGTTTTATGCCTATTTCAGTGTTACGAAGAAAAGGAATATCAAACGGAGTCGAAACGGAATGAAATCAACTGGAGAAGTTATTTTTGGAATGAAAGCCACCGGATAGACTTGGACTCCACGTCAGGAGATACGGGAGGTGCTCACGAGGGTGGGGGGCGCCCCCCCCCCACCCTAGGGCGCGCCCCCTGCCTCGTGGGGCCCCCGTAGCTCCTCCGACGTACTTCCTGCACCCATATATATCGTCGTACCCTAAAACTTCTAGAGAGGACAATAGATCGGGAGTTATGCTGCCAGAAGTCTCAATAGCCATCGAAAGCCAATCTAGACCCGTTCCGGCACCCTGCCGGAGGGGGAATCCTTCTCCGGTGGCCATCTTCATCATCCCAGTGCTCTCCATGATGAGGAGGGAGTAATTCTCCCTCGAGGCTGAGGGTATGTACCAGTAGCTATGTGTTTGATCTCTCTCTCTCTCTCTCGTGTTCTTGATTTGGAACGATCTTCATGTATCGCGAGCTTTGCTATTATAGTTGGATCTTATGTTTCTCCTCCCCCTCTTCTCTCTTGTAATGAATCGAGTTTCCCCTTTGAAATAATCTTATCGGATTGAGTCTTTAAAGATTTGAGAACACTTGATGTATGTCTTGCCGTGGATATCTGTGGTGACAATGGGATATCACGTGATTCACTTGATGTATGTTTTGGTGATCAACTTGTGGGTTCCGCCCATGAACCTATGCATAGGGGTTGGCACACGTTTTCGTCGTGATTCTCCGATAGAAACTTTGGGGCAC
The DNA here is from genome assembly GCF_056163025.1 of Triticum urartu. Classification (NCBI taxonomy): domain Eukaryota; kingdom Viridiplantae; phylum Streptophyta; class Magnoliopsida; order Poales; family Poaceae; genus Triticum; species Triticum urartu. The sequence goes on from NC_141877.1 coordinate 119,729,879, forward strand.
TCTTTGAGGTCCTTTGTGTTGGTTGAATAGATGAATCTGAGATTGTGTGATGCATATCGTATAATCATGCCCACGAATACTTGAGGTGACATTGGAGTATCTAGGTGACATTAGGGTTTTGGTTGATTTGTGTCTTAAGGTGTTATTCTAGTACGAACTCTAGGGCTGTTTGTGACACTTATAGGAATAGCCCACCGGATTGATTGGAAATAATAACTTTGAGGTGGTTTCGTACCCTACCATAATCTCTTCGTTCGTTCTCCGCTATTAGTGACTTTGGAGTGACTCTTTGTTGCATGTTGAGGGATAGTTATGTGATCCAATTATGTTAGTATTGTTGAGGGAACTTGCACTAGCGAAAGTATGAACCCTAGGCCTTGTTTCAACTCACTTTTATATTTTCAGATTACAAAAACTATTATCTACTATCCATATTGCACTTGTATCACCATCTCTTCGCCGAACTAGTGCACCTATACAATTTACCATTGTATTGGGTGTGTTGAGGACAAAAGAGACTCTTTGTTATTTGGTTACAGGGTTGCTTGAGAGAGACCATCTTCATCCTACGCCTCCTACGGATTGATAAACATTAGGTCATCCACTTGAGGGAAATTTGCTACTGTCCTACAAACCTCTGCACTTGGAGGCCCAACAACGTCTACAAGAAGAAGGTTGTGTAGTAGACATCAAGCATGCATTCATAGCTTAGGATGCCATTCATTCCAACATGAGGGGGGTGGGGGCAAGCAATAATGTGCGCTTTGTGAGATAGTTGCCACATCGAAGATGCATTTGGTATTTGAAAATCAAACCACCATTTTCATACATAAAGTTGGTCCACATGCAAGTGTGTTCGTGTTCTCACCCTCTCCCGCGTCATTTTTCGCCAAATTTATGAACATTAGACAAGTCGGATGACGCAATAGAAACGGTTCACTCAAACTAACCGTGTGCATTGGGCTCCACGAGGCTTCCCCTCTCAAAAATATCTACCCGCCTGCAGCTTTTTTCTGTTTGGTAACACACGGTTATTGTGTTTCAGCCGTTTGTGCTGTTTCTTGTTCCCAATCCTGCCTGCATCCCTCGAAAATATCTGCCCGGCTCAAGGGTTTTTCTGTTTCATAACACACGGTTGTTATCTCCGGACCGTGTGCGATGCACCATCATTTAATTTTTCAATAGCCCTGGCATTTTACTCACGCGTAGTTAAATTTTCAGTACCCGCATCATTTCCTAAAACACCCCCGCCCCCTCCACACACACACGCACCAAAACCTCCTCGGGCGTGTGCACACACACACACCCTCCCTCGCTCAAAACCTTAGCAAGGTCCCCGCCGTCGCCACCGCAAGGCCTCCCTTGTCAACATCTGCCGGTTTACCCATGCAGCTTACCCACCGATCTCCATACCCTGGCCGCCCTGAGTTTCTTAGATGGCACCTGCCAAATGCCCCCCTTCCCACAGATCCCCATCCCCATCCCCCACTCTAGAGCGTTGCAGCCTAATCCCGGCTACGCTTCCCGTGGAGCTCGAGGAGCGACCAGCCCAAAAGAGGTGTATTGCGGTCTCTTCGCCCGACGTCTCCGAGGAAGCTGACGACCATTACTGGCGGCAGGTACTCAAGCAGCGGGCTAGAGTATGCGGGCATGTCTCTGCCACCGACTACGACATCGAGGTCATCGACAGCGACGTCCTGAGGCGGGCTATGTCACAGGTTAAGTGGCCCACCCCCAACCCCTCGGGTTCAACCGACGCCGATCTCATCCATGGCCCCACCGCTGATCTCCTCTGGCTCGTTGTCAACAATTTGCCATCCTACATCGCCATCGAGCCCCTTTTGGTATTTATGAAGGACACGTTTTGCAACGCTGGCTTGGGATCCACAACTTCCAAGTCAGACCTCATCGACGGCGACCATGAGGAGGGCACCCTCTCCGTCTCTTCCAAGGGGAAAGATCCCATCTGCTCTTCCAAGGGGAAAGCGCCCATCTACGACATCAGGGAGGGCACCCTATAGCCGTGCTCTTCCAAGGGGAAGGAGCCCATCTGCGACAACATGGAGCGCATCCAGGGTCTGTGCTCTTCCCACGGGAACGAGCCAATCTGTGACAAGTGAGGAAACCCATTATTTGTTTTGCCGTGCCTCTTCATAGGGGGAAACCCATGATTTGTTTTGTTGAGTCCCTTTTGTAGTGTAGTGAGAATATGTCCAGTTTTAATTGCTATATCTGGTTGTTTGCAGTATGCCTTGTTTATTTTAGTTGTTCACAATGTGATGCTCTATATGTGCAATTATTTACCGTGGAGTACATTTCATCAATCCAGTTTTAAACATACCGATAGGAATGCATATATTTTCTTGTTGTTAAGCCTGTTATAGCTAGCATATACCTCTTTTAAAGTTTTTTGATTGTTCGGTGGTTTGTATTTACCATATGTCCAGTTTCAAATGCTATCTTTGGTTGTTCGTAGTATGCCTTGTTTATTCTAGTTATTCACAATGTCATGTTCTATATGTGCAAGTATTAACTATGCAGTTCAATTTCATCACTACCAGTTTCAACAATACCACTATGAATGACTACATTTGGTTGCTGTATCTTGTAGTTAACACGCCTTTCCATCTTTATTTAGCAATAACCAGTGTACTTAGACTGACACAATACTAGTTTGAATGACTATGTTTGCTTGTTGTTAAATGTTAGGCATGTTGCAGTTAACACACCTTTCCACTTGTTTTGCTTTACTAGCATGCTTAAACCTACACACTGAAGCTATCTTTTGGAGATTATTTTGTCTGCCATGGATACTTTTGGTTGATGTTTAGCCCGTTGTGCTTAACATGCTTCTCGATGTACCTACACAGGACAATTTTGGGAACTACTGTTGTTTTCCATCGAGGTTAGTTTCATCCCATGGCATATATATATATTCACTATTCAGGATATCGGTAGCTGGTACCATATAGGCGGGGGGCTGATAAGGGACTAATCGGTGAATCGGACTTTTAATTAAATATATTTGTAACCCATTTATCGTTAGGTTAACTAGGGCCATATGTAATATATCTAAGGCTACATAGCAACATGCACTGTACTTAATATCTAAATATGCAATCCTAGGCTACATAGCAACAAGGAAGAGTGTTACATTAATGTTCTGATGATGTCTAGATATACGTAGAAGAGCAGCAGCAACAACATCAACAACACATCCCTATTTGGATACTCAACTTAGCTAGAGATTAGAGTTAGTTTCTAGCTCATGACTAATCCTGAACTAACTCCATCCAAGGAGTTGTTTGGATGGCACGGTTAGATTGACAATAAATGCACTAGGAGAACTAGCTCCAATTAGCACCTCTTGGGTTGGATAGTTTTTTGCGTGGGTTATAGATACAACTAGATCAAACTAGCCCTCATGATTAGATATACTTTAGGGCTATTTGAGCCCGAACTAGCTCAAACTAACTGTAACCATGTATGCAGCAGCAGTTAATCAGTCGATAATTTGTAAGAATACACTAAACTCCTTCCGGCCCATCATATAATATGTTAATTCATCTGATATGTGAGTATATTGGATGTTATAAGATACTATAAAAGAGTGTTGTAATACATCATTGTGCAATTGCTATTTAGCTTCTAATATTAACTTGGTGCTTTTAGATACATATGTCATTGGTAAAGATCCGCGCTTCAAACCTTTCTGCGTATGGGGCAATGACATATCGGTGAACCAGCATCAAGTGAGGAAGCTAATAAAGATTGTTAGTAAAATGGGTCCAAAGATGGCAATTAAACTATTTGTTTACACTTTATCCAAGACAACAGCAAACTGCGGGACGGTAAGTAAGAACTCAGAAGCCTTCTTTTTACTGCCCATAATGAGTTGTGTTAGATGACAATGTCTGAATCTTTTTCCTTTGCAGTGGTTGACAAAGCAGTTTACTCAAGATTACCTCTCAAACTACATGATTGGTGGGCATGAAAAGGTTAAAGTATTTCTACCAGAACATGATGATTATCTAGATGTTTTCATGAAGACTGTGAAGGATGGGCGGTCGGCCATCACAATGGGGTTGGACTGGAGTCGTGCATGCCTTCTCCATGGAGGAGGGTACAATATGGGCATTCCGCTTCACCTTGTTCAGCAACCAGAATGTATTTCGCCTCTTTCTTTACCGTCTTTAATAGTACAAGTATACAATTGTGGTTCATCATTCTTTATTTGGTTCTTGTGTAATTCTTGAACATATGTACCTATGAATCGAATAATGCATTGGTTGTTTGAAACTGATGGATATGAATAAAGTTGTAGCATAGATTCAAATTCAAATTCAAATCCGGTACAATTTGAAATAGCAGCAATTAAATTACGGTGAAAGTATGCTCTCCATGTCGTTATGACACACGCGGTTGGTAAAACACAAACGTTTGCGATATACTCCAAAATCCGAGACGGTTCACAGAGAGGAAACGTGTGCAAGCATGCACACAATTGCCGTTTGCAAAGCATGTGCGATGTCAGACAATATCACAAACGATGCGGGCAAACTAAACGTTTGTGTTAGTTGCCTTATCGTACACGATTTGTAACCATGAACTATTTCTGATGAAGTATGCCTTGTAAACATTGCATCATAGAATAGCGTGTGCGATAGTTGTCATGTACGACGATGTTACGACGGTCTGACGTTTCATAAACCTGTACGACACTCGTACGACAATTAGCTAATCTTCTTAATTGGTTATCGCATACGGTTTGGGAAAAGCGAATGTGTGTGATTGTATGATTATCATACACATTCTATAATAGTGAACCGTTTGTGATGGGCCGCGCATCGTAAGTGTAGCACCATAGAATACTGACTGTGATGGCAATGCGAGCACAAACGAGTAGGAGCACTCTAGAGTACCTATCCATGATGGTTTCTGGGTCGTGTGGGAAGGACCCCCCTATCGCGCCATCACTCACTAGGCAACAGTTCCAAATATTGTCGCGGAAAGGGGTTAAAACCGTTTGTATAGCACCGACACGCACCAGTGAACCCCTTTAATATGTTGGTTTGCGAGCATTTGTTATTTGTGTGCAGGTGTCGTTTACGTATTGTTGCTTGGTTCTCCTACTGGTTCGATAACCTTGGTCTCATCACTGAGGGAAATACCTAACGTCATTGTGCTGCATCATCCCTTCCTCTTTGGGTAAATATCAATGTAGCTTCAAGCCGCATCAATGTGCTGGAGCACGCGCTCGTCCTCCTCTTCGTATGCTGCGTGCATAAACGTGTCTCCACCAGCTACTCGCGTGCTTGGTAGCGCGGCGGCTTCGCGAGGAGGGACTACAGACGACATGAGCGGCCGAGCCTTCGTCTTCATGCACAGGGATGGTAGGGACACGACGGGGATGGGCGAGAAATGGTTCGCCGGAGCAGGCAGGTGCCGGCACGCGCAATGGCGGCGGCGACAAATTGATGAGTGCGCATATGGGAGCTTAGTTTAGTTTTATATAGGGCTGGTCAAACTTAAAAGAACACCGTACTAGTACACGTAAACATTAGTCTGAGGCAACGCTTATATTAGTTACCACAGCAACCATACGAAATCCTGTGCAAGCGCGTGCACCGCGGCCGCGTGGTCGATCAAACGGTGTGTCACCGTGTCGTGTGCGAAGGACATCCACCGAACCTTTTTGTGTGTGTGAAAACAATCCCCGAATATTACTCAACTTTTTTTCCTGGAAAAGTTCTTCACGCTACAATATTTCCATATATTTGAATTTAGCTTCAATTCGTGTTTATTTGGATTTTGACGTTTTAGGTGCACCCTAGTTTTTTTAATAGTGATTTTGTGTGTGTGACTGAGAGAGAACGTGTGTATGTGTCCATATGTGTGTTGTGTCGGAAGGGCAATGTGGAGACTGTGTGCGTGTGATAGATACATAGAGAGGTGTGAATGTGCGAATGATCATGCATGAGTGATACATAGAGAGATGCTGATACGTTGTGTATACATGAGAGAACGGTCTTCTATTTGTACTTGTGTGTGTCCGTGAGAGAGAGAGGAGCATCCGTAACACAACAACCATCTCTCTCGATTCGTCCATCCCTCACACGATCGCATGTAACACATGCATCAACGCACACATTTTGACACCCTCACCCTCACCCGGCCCCTGCCCACCTCAAGGCCCGCACATCCCTCTCTATCTCGCACACACAATCTCTTCATGAAAACCCTATTTAGCATGTAGCTTTCCATCACATACACACACATTCTCTCCATAGGTTTGATTTCTCTCAATGCCTGACACACACACACACACGCACTGCACACACACTCCTCCTCCCCCGAGCACACAATTTATCCCCATCCAAGGTTATATGGGGACCACTCTCGCTTGTGCTTCTCTGCACCCCAGCATGCACACCACCTCAATCTTCAAAGAGGGCGTCGAGGAGATCGAAGACGACGACCACACTGCACTAGAGAATGTGGGGCCATTTGGAAGAAGGATGATGTGACAACGGCCGACTGACTCCTCCCCCACCCTTTCTCTCCCACACAAAATTACCAATCCCTCTCTCTCCCGCACAAAATTATCAATCCCTCAACACACGAGATCCTTCCCCTCTCGTCCATGTTTTTTCAGCTCTCTCATCAAACCTATTGTCTCTTCTCCTTCCACGTCTACAAAATCCGGATGCACACACATCTCACGTATATTACATGTCTCCATATTTCTCGCAGACCTAACTTCTTCCTCTCTCTTTCTCTATCTCTCTAATACGTCCCCAACGTGTCTGTAATTTTTGATTGTTCCATGCTATTATATTATCCATCTAGGATGTTTTATATGCATTTTTATGCTATTTTATATGATTTTTGGGGCTAACCTATTAACCTAGAGCCTAGTGCCAGTTTCTGTTTTTCCTTGTTTTTGAGTATCGCAGAAAAGGAATATCAAACGGAGTCCAGTTGACCTGAAATTTACGGTGATTGTTTTTGGACCAGAAGAAGCCCACTGAGTACTAGAGATGGACTAGAAGAGTCCCAAGGCCACCACGAGGATGGAGGGCGTGCCCTACCCCCTTGGCGCGCCCCCTACCTCGTGGCCGCCTCGTGGACCCCCTGACTTCTTCCCAACGCCAATGCCTCCTATATATCCCCAAACTTCCAGAAAGAAACTTAGATCGGGAGTTCCGCCGCCGCAAGCCTCCGTAGCCACTGAAAACCAATCTAGACCCGTTCTGGCACCCTGCCAGAGGGGGAATCCCTCTCCGGTGGCCATCTTCATCATCCCGGCGCTCTCCATGACGAGGAGGGAGTAGTTCACCCTCGGGGCTGAGGGTATGTACCAGTAGATATGTGTTTGATCTCTCTCTCTCTCTCGTGTTCTTGATTCGACACGATCTTGATGTATCGTGAGCTTTGCTATTGTAGTTGGATCTTATGATGTTTCTCCCCCTCTACTCTCTTTTAATGGATTGAGTTTTCCCATTGAAGTTATCTTATCGGATTGAGTCTTTAAGGATTTCAGAACACTTGATGTATGTCTTGCATGTGCTTATCGGTGGTGACAATGGGATATTCACGTGATCTACTCGATGTATGTTTTGGTGATCAACTTGCGAGTTCCGTGACCCTGTGAACTTATGCATAGGAGTTGGCACACGTTTTCGTCTTGACTCTCCGGTAGAAACTTTGGGGAAATATTTGAAGTTCTTTGTGTTGGTTGAATAGATGAATTTGAGATTGTGTGACGCATATCGTATTATCATACCCACAGATACTTGAGGTGACATTGGAGTATCTAGGTGACATTAGGGTTTTGGTTGATTTCACTACAAAAAATACACTTCCGTGATGATACGTGTTTGTCACAGTAGGTCGCGTTTTTGTCATGCATGTACATCCATGACAAATTTATGACAGAATCAAGATAGTCATACCTGTGCTGTCGTAGAAGTGTTCCATGACATTACCAAAATTATCATCACGGAAGTGTCCACTTCCATGATGATAAATCGCGCGTCACAGAAGTGCTTTCGTCAAGGGTGACCGACACATGGCATCCACCGTAACGGAACGCCGTTAAGCTATCGGGTCGGGTTTTGGATCCGATAACCCGTTAACAGCCCCGACCAATGGGGATTTTCCACGTGTAAAATTATCATTGGCTAGAGGAAACATGTGTCGGCTCATGTTGGGACAGATGTCATCCACTCACTGGACAGAACGTGCCTATGATATGTCGACACGTGGCACAGCCCAACAGTGGCCCATTCCTGTGAAAAGGCCGGCCCGTTTGACTTGGTCAAAAGCTAGCGGGCCAGCCCATGGAAAGCCTATTAACGGCTTGTTCGCATATATCCCATTTACAGCCCGCTAACCCAAGGCCCGTTATGCCCTATCTGAATTAGGCCCAGTAGCATAATCTGGGCCATCCAATATGATTCCAGTCCGTTTTCACTTCTGGCCCATGTATAGCCCATGACGTCTTTCAGCCCATATGAGGCCCTTTGTAACTCTTGGCCCATTAGCAGCCCGTGCTGAAACTGGCTCGTAATGAACAGTGTATTACTTTACACCCATTAATGGTCCGTGATGAAACTGGCCCGTAATGAATAGTGTATCACTTTATACCCATTAATGGCCCGTTATTCCGTTGGGCCGTTTCCAGCCCAAGTTAACTTTCGGCCTTCTGAGGGCCCATTTATTCTTGGGCTCATTTGCAGCATTCGGTTACTTATGGCCCGTTACTGTCATTTTCTGCTTGTGGGCCAAATTCAGCCTGTCGTTACAGTCGGCCCGTTTGTGGACCGTTAGTCTGTTGGGCCATTTTCATAGCATCACCAAATACGGCCTATTAACGGCCCGTTATAGTCAGCGCATAAAACGTACGATTTCCATTAAAGGCCCGTCTATGGCCCATTAAAGGCCCGTACAAGACCCATAAATGAGTCGGCGGCCCATGGATCCTACGAGACGTAGAAGGCCCATGGATCCTACAAGACGTAGACGGCCCATGGATCCTACGAGACATAGAAGGCCCATGGATCCTACGAGACGTACAAGTCCCATGGATCCTACGAGACGTAGAAGGCCAATGGATCCTACGAGACGTAGAAAGCCCATGGATCCTACGAGACGTAGAAAGCCCATGGATCCTACGAGACGTAGAAGGCCCATGATCCGACGGCCCGTGAAGGGCCATGGTCGGGCGATTTGTCCCCCGTTTGAACGATATAGCATATTCAAAGAATTATCCTACTCAATACTATCACCTCTAAAAAGCATACACTATTCAACAAAGAGATCAAGGCATAGAAAGGTAGAATAATCCTACACTATACAATAAAGAAATTACAGCCGATTATACCCACTGGGCATTATGGTTCGGCACAGGTGATAATAAAGCATACACAAACAGCAAATTACATACACTGGGCAAATACAGCTCATACATCATGGACGCGCATCAACTTAACTCCATTTGAACTATAATATCTTCAGAAAATAGGATTGGCCGGATTCAGATAGCAAAAATTTCAGTCTACAAAATCTCCAATTCCTCCATGGTTACCTCAATGTCTTGTTTCATTTTTTTGACTCCTGCATCTAATACCTGCATGTCCAGTCTCAACTTGTTGATTATACGTTGACAATCATGTACACGTTGTCTTGCCACCTCTAGTTGATGCTCGAGAACATCAGCACATTCCAATTCCAATCCATAATCATTCGGTAACGGCCATGCCACACTGCTCGTAGATCTTTGTGTTGATGTCACTTCATCCTGAAATGTTTCTGTAAGTACACATGACTAGGGCAAAAATATAGTTACAATAGTGAAGCGAACAAGACACTATTTTGTACTACATGGCAAAACAGGACTAACAATAATGTTACACATCACTTTAAAAAAAATGTTACACGTCATGAAGCATAAGCAGGTGATATTTTAAAAATTATAAAAAAGATAGTCTGTGCAGCCTGCATACAGAAATCCCTCTTAGCTCACCAGAGGAGCATGATGTTGGGGCCCAATCGAAAACACAGACAAGTTACAAATTTAGACAGCACGTTGCGTATAAGTAAGCAAGCAGTTGGCCATTCTGTGCCTCAATTAAAGTCTTAGGGAGCATAATGAATAGCAGAGGGTTTCATACAAACATACTACAGCAGGCAAAACTATGCAATCATTAGCGTAGTATAAACTAGATTGTGGGCCTCATGCAATAATAGTTAGTTAATAGACTTCAAAGCTTTAGGCACACTTCGACAGAGTAATTAAATGGTAAGGCCTTTAATTATGTCAACTAATAGTGATACAAGTACCAAACACCAGACATGATTATTTGGGCATCTCATTAACTGAGGACAAATAAAGCAATTGAAAAGAGAAAATTAACTATGCCTGAAACAAACAAGGAATTGAACTGTTGAGTTGCATACAGTGACTTACCTTAGCAGGTTGAAGAGGCTCAGCGCAGCTCCTACTTCTCTTGCAAGGCTCCTTCCTAACATCTTGTACTTGGAAATCCTCAATCTTATCTTCATTGCACCCCCTCTGCAAGGTGACACAAACTAGGTACTCGTCTCCTTGGAAGATAAATATGCATACTTTCCAGACTGTGAACACAAAAGGATGAGATTATAACAAAACAACACCACATAATGAAACATGCCGCATCTCTTGCACTTGCACACAATGAAATGAGCATTTACTATGTCTGCACTATGTAAAAACTAGGCATACCTTCGAACTGGATCTCCAGGTACTCTTGGAGAGCCTACTGTAGTGCACAGCCAAACCTTTATGTCACCTATGAGTTAGACAAGGCCCTACTACAGCAGCCCTTAGTGTTTAAATCGTTGACAAGCTCTGTTAGAGTGTTAGGTCAAGAACAGCAAGTAATCAAAGCAAACAATCCTAGTATGGCTGGCTGATGCAAACAAGCAATTGAACAGATGTGTGAGAAAATCTTACATATCAAGAAAAGAAGCAAAGAAGCAAAGAAGGAGGCTTAAAGACCATCACTTGACTGACCAGATTTAAGGGGCATTTAAACATCATGTGCAACGTATGAACTAACATAAACATTGCATATTCCAGATTCTACAATGGAATGCACATGTATTAGGTTATGCCATGTATGATGATGCCTAAATGTACAGATAGCAGGCAGGAGTGATTCATCATCGCACACACAATTGAATTGCAGGTTAAGGGCCAGTTCGATTCTGCCTTTTCAGGGCATATTGTTAAAATAAGCCATAAAAGATGTAAATACGTCATTTTTGAGTTATGGGCCTGGGCTTAACTAATTTCGCTTTGGAGGGGGGTGTTTCGGGTAGAACCTCACTAAAAATTGAAGGGAAGGGGAATAGTGAAATGACTCTGTTGTCTGCCTATATTAAACTCAAAATGCAACTACTGACGCTCGTGTCACACCTAACCTCAAGTAAAAAAAAACATGCAAGCATTCATTGCCCTGCCCGCTTGCATCTCCTCTCCCCTTTCCCTCTCCCTCGATCCCCTGCCTGCAGCACTAGGGTTCCTCCAGCGAGCCGTCACCACTGGTCCCATCTGGCCTGGTCCTCGATGATGCTATGTCCAGCTAGGCTACATGGCCGGCGGGTAGGGGCAAATCTCCTTGGCTGCTCCTCCCTCTGGCGCCGCCCCTCATTCTCATGGTCTCCAGCAGCTGCTCCACTGTGGTTCTTCCAACGCACTACTCCCGCGGGCGCAGCACAACTACGGCCGATGCCACACTGCGGCAAAAGGCACCGTATTCCCCCTCCCCTCCTCCCAAGCCATGGCCTTGAGGTGTTGTTGAAGGATGAGCTCATCCAGCAAGGTGAGGATCTCCTCTGATTTTTTGCCAAATTTTCATTCTGATCCACTATACGATGAATTGCTATGAGCTGCTTCTGCTGCTGCTATATGATGCATTGCTATGAGCTGCTCCTGCTGCTGCTATATGATGAATTGTTATGAGCTGCTGCTGCTGTATGATGAGTTGCTATGAGCTGCTGCTGCTATATGATGAATTACTATGAGCTGCTGATGCTGCTATATGATGAGTTGCTACAAGCTGCTCCTCCTGCTGCTATATGATGAATTGCTATGAGCTGCTCCTACTACTGCTATATGATGAATTGCTATGAGCTGCTCCTGCTGCTGCTATATGATGAATTGCTATGAGCTGCTGCTGGTATATGATGAATTGCAGACTGCTGTTGTTGTATGATGAGTTGCTATGAGCTGTTGCTGCTATATGATGCTTTCAGGTGGTGCTGCTATACGATAATAACCAGCCACTTGGACCATCGAATTTCAATAAATAATTGTTCTTCACTTAAATGTGGGTCATGCGTTCTTCGTTTAAATTAGGCAATGGGATCTCTATGGAAAACATTGACCAAAGTAGATTGTACCAAGTAGATGGTATCTTTGTATTTACATTTTGAGCAAATAGTGATGGTCTGTTTTCCTATCATATTAATTACTGCACTGGGTTCAATTTGTGATGTTTACAAGTCAAATTAATTTCCATATGGGCAGCAAAATGAAAAAAAATATAATGCAATCTAGACTTTCCACTGATCATACCAAAGATAAGCTGAAAACACAATGAAAAGAACTGGTTGGCTTATTACATGGAGCTTATATTCACATGTGCTTATTTTCTTAGGATAACTCGTAACAAATGTCCCTAAGAAACTTGGCTAATAGAATTGGCATACAAATAACATGTCACGATGATTGCAATGGAGGAGTGACGTACCATAGCACACTGTATAGGCTCACTGCTGCCTCTCCTTTTTTTTGCGATGTTCCATGAAATTGCCACATACATCTTGTACTTTTTCATTGTGTGACCCTATCTACAAGTTGACACGGCTAATTTCAGACATCTCTACATGATACTACATTGCATATCCCTTGCGCATATTTAAACCACCAATTAACGATTGTGTGCGTACCATAAACTAGCCATGACTCTGTATGCTGGACTAGCAGGCACTCTAAGGGAGCCTAATGTAGTGCACTGGAACTCCTACATGCCACCTACGATTTTGTGTAATGTACTGCCCCTGTTCCTAAATATATGTCTTGGTAGAGATTCCAGTATGGACCACATCCAGATGTATATAGATGCATTTTCGAGTGTAGATTCACTCATTTTGCTCCGTATGTAGCCTATAGTGGAATCTCTAGAAAGACTTATATTTAGGAACGGAGGTACGAGGTAGTATCATGTATGACATCTACATATCTAATTTAGCAGCCATAGTAGAAATCATTGTCTCCACAAAGGGATAACTGGTCGAAAATCCTAGCAAAGCACGCAGGCAGGCACAGAACAATACAAGAGAGAGAGACGCGCTTACAAGATCATAGCAATGCCTCAGTCCAGGATCTTGGTTGGCCAAGCTGTTAGATCCAGAGGAAACATCATCCTTGTAGTTTTTGCCAGCTGCATAATAGGTAACAGCGACCGGTTAGTATATTTGAAGTACATCGGGCAGGTGATGCTGGACGGGTTTAAAGGTGACAAGTACCTAGGCCATGGCGGGTGCTTGGCATCTCTCCAGACGGTGGGAATCATGTTAGAAACGTCGAGGGTGATGATGTTGCATTGGCTGTCGGGGTCCAGTAAGGAGATCTAGAACCGTCGAGTAGGGTGTTTATGGAGCGGCTCCGGTAGGGTGGACTATGATGTGGGTGAAGCGGATCTGTGGCCGTGGACGAGGGCGTAGGTGAAGCTGCTCCGGTGGATGGGTTAAGGATGGTGTCGACGACGCGGATCTGCGGCCATGGACGGGCCGTCAGAAGCTACTCCGGTGGTTGGGTTAAGGATAGTGTCAACGATGCGGATCTGCGGCCGTGGACGGGGCGTCAGAAGCTGCTCCAGTGGTTGGGTTAAGGGTGGTGTCGGCGATGCGGATCTGCAGCCATGGACCGGGCATCAGAAGCTGCTCCGGTAGGTTGGATGAGGGTGCGAGGAAGCGGATCTGAGGCCGTGGACTTGTGAGTTGGCAAAGCAGCCCCGGCAGGGTTGAGAATGGTATAGGCGAAGCTACTTCGGTAGGGTTGACGATGGTGTCGGCGAAGCGGCTCTGGTAGGGTTGAGGAAGGTGTCGGCGAAGAGGATCAGAGGCCGTCGACGGGGGCGTCGGTGGGGCGGCTCCCTGGGGTGTGGATGAAGCGTCTCCGGTGGGGAGTATGAATGAGCCGCTGCAGATGCGCGGCGGTTGACGAGAGTACCGGTGAAGCAGATCTGGCGCCATGGACAAGGCCGGCACTGAATGGGCTGTGCTACAGTGGTGGATGAGCAGTCTACTTGTTTTTAGGGGAGGTGGGAGGGGTAGATGCGGCCGCAGAAGCAGATCTGGCGAGGTGGACGCCGCTGGCAGTGAATGGGCTATGGTACGCTGGTGGATGAGCAGTCTAGGGTTTTGAGAGGGGAGGGAGAAAGGGCGATGAAGTATGGACGGCATGATGTAAGATGCTCTGGTGCTGTGGAGTTAGTCGTTTTTGCGGGAGGGGGAGAGGAAATGGGGGTGCCGTGTAGTGGGGGAACCGGAAGTTACCAAATCAGCCCCGACCTATCATGTAGATGAGGGCGGTATTGTAACTGTTGGTCTCCGTGCACCAAGGACAAAAGGGGGATTTCGCATGCTAAAGACTAAGGTGGCGGAAATTTTAGAAGGAGGCGGGAGATTTTGCCGCCCGCGGGATCGTTCGTATCCAGCTTCAACTAATTTTGGACCGTGCTAGCGGGAAGGTCATGCTAGACTGTGTACACGGGGCACGCGTTAGCAGTTAATAACTGATGTGAAGTCCACCCCAGAAAAAAATACAATAACTCAGGATGATGCGCCGATAACTTGGACGTTCACACGGGCGCGGCCAATCGTATGGGTGTAGTGGCGTGTTCACAAAAAAGGGATCAAACGCTCAGCCTATGTATTTCTCGTGTAAATAGATAATTTAGTGCCATTCGTTATTTACTTTAAACATAATGCATTGATGTGTTAGTGTAGAGGCGCACAAAAAGAAATGGATATTGTAGTCAGCTACTTAAAAGTGTTACCTCATATGATTACATAGCCTCCATTTCATAAATTGCGTACCCGTTGAATTCATATATTAATAGTACATATATTACTTCAAAATAGACACTTAAATCATCCAAGACTAATGAATTTGAATGCAGGAGTAACAATGGTGCTTGTACATGATAGCTACATTGGTTGTTTGAAGAAACATCATTGTAACTTTGGCATGCACAACTGAAAAGGTTTATTTAAATAGAAAAAATGTGATATGTGAGTGTCCAATATTTATAGCGTTGAATCGATATTGTACCTTTGGCCACAATGCGAAGTAGATATTGACTTATGTTCAAGCGATGCACGTCCACGATCGCTAGATAGTGATACGTGAATGAATTGTGCAATCTTTCTCACACGCATACATATCTCATTTCCCTATGGGCATCAGAATCACACACGCGCACTTCATGTATTTATCTCCCTCCGTAAGGGTTAAATTCGTCTTTCTACCTCGTCCTACAAGTCTCTCACACAAAAACACACACGCTCTCTATGTCTAACACGCCCACCCCCTTAATTCCGCCCGCCCACAGCCGCTAATGTCTCAAAGTATAATAATGTCTCTCACACATATGCTATCTACCTATCCCTTAATATAGCTAGATATGTGTCACACAAACTCCTTCTCCCTACTAGCAAGATGCCCATGCGTTGCACAGAACATCAATATGCATTTGTATGAGAAGTTTATCTTGTGGGAGAAAAGGATGAACGAGGGAATGCCTTATTTGCTAATGCGGAGAGGGGTGTGGGTATATTTTTGCAAAATTGCCATAGTTTCCTTCCTATCCGTCGGATATAAATCGGATGGCCTATATTGCAGGATGGCAGGAACACCATCATCACCAACTCTGTTTTTATAAGAGTAGAGATATGTGAGTGTCACAGCCCCCCCCCCCACACACACACCCACACTTCCCAACACCGAAGGAGTAGGGTGACACCTCGATCTTGATACTAATCTATCGACTGGCTTCTCTCTCAAACATACACACACACACACTACCCAGCACCGAAGGAGTAGGGTGGCACATCGATCTTGATAATAATCTATCTACTCCTCTTTCAAACACACACACACACGCTAGTTGTGCCTCTGTGCCTACCGTCCACACTCTCGATACGTCTTTCTCCCCCCCCCCCTAACAATGACAGCAGAAGGGTGACAACTCGATTTGATCATAATCTGTCAATTGGTCTCTCTCTCAAACATTGTGTCTTGGTGCCTCGCTCGGTAGCCCCCTCGATATGTAGACTTCTCACGCGCGCACAGCTGTAGTGGCGATGACGCTGAACCCAGTGTGCCTTGTTTTTACCGGCCTCATGTGATAGTTTTCACCCTGTTTTCTATTAATTAACAAGGCAACCTTTTCTTTGTTACTACTAGTGAATCTGAAATCATTCGGGGCAAACATAAATTATATCACTTCAACCCAATTATCGCAGCAACTATATTAAAAGAAATTAGCTAGCTGCCCGTGCATTGCACGGAACATCAAGATGCATTTGTATGAGTAGTTTATCTTGTGAGAGAAAAGGTTGAACGAGGGAAGGCCTTATTTGTGAGTGTGGAGAGACGTGTGGGTATATTTTTGCAAAATTGCCATAGTTTCTTTCCTATCCGTTAGATATAAATCCGACGGCCTATATTGCAGGATGGCACGCACACCATCATCACCAACTCTGTTTTCTACTCCCTCTGTCCGAAAATACTTTTCATCAAAATGGATAAAAAGAGATGTATCTAAAACTAAAATATGTCTAGATACATTTCCTTTTATCCATTTTGATGACAAGTATTTCCGGACGGAGCGAGTATTTGTCTTTTTAGAGATTTCAACAAGTGACTATGACCGGACCTTACCAACATACTCAAAAAAGTAGTCCCTAATTTTGATGTTACCCTCTTTTCTTGGCGGTGCAGTGCCATCTGGATACCTCATAAATAAATCAAGGAAAAATCTGACCCCTTCCTGAAAAGACATACGGAGCAAAATGAGTGAATCTACACTCTAAAATATGTCTACATACACATCTGTACGTGGTAGTCCATTTGAAATCTGAAAAATACAAATATTTAGGAACGAATGGAGTATATATAAGAGTAGACATGGAGATATATCTCCAGCATGGTCTACAACAAAAATGTGCTGGGCTGGTTAGCGCCGGATGCTTGCAACGCGATGACATGAGTTCGAATTCTGTCTTTTAACTTTATATTTTTATATTATATATTACTCTACTTATTTAATATATACTTCTTTCGCTACAGTACTGACAGTGGAACCCATAGAGTACTTAGAATACAAGATTAAGGATGGACTTGTTTCTTTTTAACTTTCTGTACGAAGCTGTAGCCACCCTGCAAGTCACGTGTACACTGTACATGCAATTAACTTTTTATAGAGGGACAATCATACAGGCAATTAACTCAAATGGATTGGATGTCACTCTATTATTTCCAGCATAAAGAGCATCTCCAATGGCAGCTGGCAATTTTCCTCCCGCTTCCTTAAGTGGAGGACGACATCAAATGACAGCGGCATACATTTTTACAACTCTAACCAGCCAAATGAAATTCGTGCAAACACGGACTGATTTCATATAAGCATGAAGGATTTCGTATAAAAAAGCCAGATCTTCATATAAACATGATGGATTTCATTACATTTACATGAACTAAGAGGTGCCAATCCGGCTCTCTTGTATAATTAATACTCCCTCCGTCCGGAAATACTTGTCCTAGAAATGGATGTATCTAGACATATTTTAGTTCTAAATGGCCGCTCGCGGATCCCTTTGTCTTCCTCATGTCCGTCAGACACTTGCGGGGTCGACGAAGGTCCTCGGAAGAGACGAAGCAGGAAAGAAACCACCTGAATCTGCGGTCATCGCCTCGGCGGTGGCCTTCATGGGTCCCATGTGGCGGCGGCCTCCCGTGTTCTACTTCTCCTCGATGATGGCGGCAGACACGGAGCAGCTGGCCACCGACTCATCGCTCTCCATGCACCCGGCTTCTGTCTCTGCCTGCATGGCGCTGCCGCAGGCACGGGAGGCGCGCCCACAGACATGGGAGGCGCGGCCACCGTAGACACTGGTGGCGCGGTATGACGCGGTAGCGACGGCACCCGTACCGGCGTGCTCGCCGCCATGCCGGCGTGGAGCAGCTCGCCACTCCTCATCGAGCTGAACTGGAGCGGCGAGTTGCTGAACCACACACCTGCTTGGGGCGTCAACTGGCTCCGTCGGGCCAAGCGAGGTTGGTGAAGCACCGAGCGGCCTCGCCCGTATCCGGAGGGCTCGGCGGGCCACCCAGCCGGGTAATATGCCGGAGAATGGCTCATCGGAAGCCATCGGAAGAGTGGAGAAAATGGTGAAGGAGGAGATGGGGGAGCGGCGGAGGGGTGCGATTCTTGCCCGCTGTCTGTCTGGCCTCGTGTAAATAGAGGGCAGACGGTAGGAGCTTGGTCGGCGTCTGGCCTCGTTTAAACTGAGGGCGGACGGGAGGAGCTCGGCCAGTGTTGCATTTAATTCTGGCCCGCTCATGAACGGACATGTGGTCGGAGTAGGATTCTTGGTTTGCATGCGGGTTTAACGGAGGGGTTTAATGGAGGCGTCGGGCATGCAGCGGGCGGCGCAGAACTATTCGATTTGACAGCAGTAATGAGCCGTCAAATCACAAAGGCCCTTGCCTCTCATGAAACTGACCAAGCTAGACTGCCCAGCCCTCTAGCCTTTTAAAAAATGTATATACTCCACTTTTGTACAGTAGTAGTATCGATGGATTGCGCCATGGAGCAAAACTTGAAATTAAAAAAAGGTGGTACATATAGAGAGTGCTCGTCGCCAAATTATGCATATAGTACTATTAAAAAGTCTTGTTACAATAATGGTGTCCAGCACAAGTGCACAACCCACCCCTCAAATAAAACTAAGCACCATGGAATTCTTTGACAAAACTAAGCACTGTGAAATTCTTTGACGACTAAACTGCTGGCTATATGATGTTGGCCATGTATATTGTATGTATATAATGTGAAGAAACGAGTGGTAGTACTATACCAACTAAAAGATGAAATGTAAGAAATACTAGTATGTACGTACTAAAGAGTTAAAGTAACAAGAAGAAACATAACATAGTTCTGCTGGGGGCTCAGCACAACACACCCCTCAAATTAAATTAAGCACACCTGAAATTAAACTTTGCAACTATTCCGGTTGACACTGCATTAGAACCACCATGAGCAACGACACTGCCACCTTACTCGGAGTCCTCATCCACGTCCTCGACTTCGTCCTTGTCCCTCTTCCTCTTGGCCGATACTTCTTTGCTTGAACCGCACACTTCGTTGTTTCTCTTCATCCAACCCTTGTAGATATTGAAGCAAAGGTAGCCATCCATTGCAGCATAGTGGATGTGGTCTATATCTAGTACATTCCACTGCCATGCATGACGATGAAACGTCTATGGAGGTTTCTCCAGTTTACCATACGAAGGATGAACCATGGCTCCTGCCAGGATTAGCATTAAAGGCTGACGAGAGGACAATAGCCGATTCTTCTGGAGGTCGAAGGTGTTGCCTACAACGAGGCCTATCCGACGCAGGACTTCTTTGTCGTTACCAAAGTCTACAGTAATGAATTTGACTAGGTTGCTCTCGAGGAAGTCCTTAAAATCCTAGCACTCAACGTCGGCATGGCATATGTGGTAGACCAAGCATAAGTCACGCACGCAAACCTGGATCATGGCGGGCTCGTCCTCTCTTCGTCCTTTAGATCCTTCTCTCGTCCTAGGACTGTGGTGTACTCAACATCTAGCCCAGTGACCCACTCATCATCTGAGTCATCGAACATGCGTCTGAAGCGAGAAAGGCATCCTTTCACCTTCATGGAAGAACGGGTGTAGATGACGTCGAACTCATCGCCGGTGATGGTTCTAACCTTGTACTCATCGCCAATCGGGGAGATTTGGGACGCCATGGATTTGGGAGGAGGGTTAGGATTAGTGGAACTGCCGTAATGTGAATGGACGGGACGACTAGTAGCAAACCGCCGTAGTATTGAAGCGCCGCAATTAAAATGATAATGGCAAGTCAAATCATGGGGCCCCACCGGCAGTAACTCGCTGTCAAATCACAAAGCCCTACGTTTGCAGTAGCCTACTCCCCTCGTCTACTCGCGTCTCTGTCGAACCGACTAGGCGGAACTGCCCCGCCTACGGCGCAGGAAAAGCCCGCGCAGTATACTCCCTCCGTCTAGGTGACCAAGGTGGAGAGGAAAACGAGAGAACTTAATGTTTAGTACTTCGTATTTGCTAAGGCTGGTTGTAATGGTACTAGCCTTAGCAATTTTGATGAGGTGTCATAGAATTAAATGAAGAAAGAAAGAGAGAGAGTTGAGTACTATGTGTCATACATGGCAATAAATAAAGTACTACATGATACTAATATATGATACATGGCGCAGGAGTACTAAGTCTCATTCATCTTTTATAGCCATTGGATGTGATGCTATATAAGATGCGTGTGTGCTGACGTGGGTTGTATTTGTTCTTGTGCAACGAACTGACCACTGCATGTCATGTTTGATAGTCTCAAGTCATTAAAAGCATACAAGCCCCACATCTCTTCTTGGTTGATTCCTCTATTTATGTCAAAAAATAAGAAACAATGTGAGAGTTAACACACCATGCCTATGTGTTTACTATTTGGTTTTTGTAAGATGACTTAATACTCACCTAGACGGAGGGAGTATTCGATTTGACAGTGGGTGTCACAGTTCCTGATACGGCTTTAATGCAGACAAGGGAGGGACTAGCGGTTCCCGATATGTTGAACGGCCAATGCATCCTCATTCAATTAATGCATGAGGGAAGTAATGGGAGGAGGTCCGGGAAAAGAGGCTGCACGATGTGAATGCAACGCAGTTTGCCCTCATTGCCCTCATATAAAGGCGCCCCTCCATTCGAATGCATCTACCACATCGTACACACCTAAGCATTTGCCTAAGCACCTACACTAAGCGCAAAAGAGCTCACTCCAGACCCATGGCGGCGATGCACGTGAGCGGCCAGCGGCTGCGCCAGATGGTCCACAACGCCGGCCTGCGGCATGGCGCCGAGGATCATCTCCAGATGGTGTTGGAGACCGGCTGGTGGATGGCCGCCGTCGATGCCAACTACGACTCTCAGTTGGACCAGATGATCGTTGCCACCAGCAACAAGTTCACCGTCCTCAAGAAGCTCGCGGACGACATTGTCGTGCTCCTCCAGCCCGCACACCCGGGCTCCTCATTGCCTGCCACCCTAATCGGCCTCCATGGCCGGAACCTCTTTCAAGCACTGGTGGCCCTGCGACTGCCCACCGACGCCACGAAGAATGTCCACCTGGAGGTCATGCTCGCCGCGAGGCGCCTCTCCCTGCAAGAATTCGTCGACCTACACATCCACGTGTATGAGCAAATCGTGTACATAGGTATCTACAAGGCCAGTGAGGATGATACGACGTTGGCCTTCCTCAACTGGCTGGAAGCCTTGGATGCCTTTGCTGAGAAGCACCTCGACCTCGCCATAAAAGCCGCCGCTCCTTAGCCGCCGGTCGGTGGCCCGGCGCACTAAGTTGAGGAGGAGGAGTGTCGGTGTCAAAACCGGCGGATCTCGGGTAGGGGGTCCCAAACTGTGCGTCTAAGGCGGATGGTAACAGGAGGCAGGGGACACGATGTTTTACCCAGGTTTGGGCCCTCTTGACGGAGGTAAAACCCTACGTCCTGCTTGATTTATTCTTGATGATATGAGTATTACAAGAGTTGATCTACCACGAGATCGGAGAGGCTAAACCCTAGAAGCTAGCCTATGGTATGATTGTCTGTTGTCCTACGGACTAAAACCCTCCAGTTTATATAGACACCGGAGGGGGCTAGGGTTACACAAGGTCGGTTACAAAGGAGAATATATACATATCTGTATTGCCTAGCTTGCCTTCCACGCCAAGTAGAGTCCCATCCGGACACGGGACGAAGTCTTCAATCTTGTATCTTCATAGTCCAACAGTCCGGCCAAAGGATATAGTCCGGTTGTCCGGAGACCCCCTAATCCGGGACTCCCTCAGTAGCCCCTGAACCAGGCTTCAATGACGATGAGTCCGGCGTGCAGTGTTGTCTTCGGCATTGTAAGGCGGGTTACTCCTCCGGATATACCACAGAAGAGTTCGAATAAAAGGATAGTGTCCGACCCTGCAAAATAAGTTCCACATACCACCGTAGAGAGAATAATATTTCCACAAATCTAATCTGCTGACACGTTTTGGCAACATGACATCATGCCATGGCTCGGCGATTATTCGAACCGTTTTTTTCTTTAACTAGCCCCGCACATAACATGAGGCAGTTTTTTGACACGTCTTATCAAAGCAGAGATCGTGTTCCCCTTATTACGGGATTCTCATCAATACGGGTATGGGTAACCCAACAGCGCCTAGGACTCCTAGATTTTATTGAAGTCCCAAACGGCTACGGGGAGGACGCTTGATATTCACCCTTGAGGGAGTCCTGGATTAGGGGGTGTCCGGATAGCCGGACTATAACCTTTGGCCGGACTATTGGACTATGAAGATACAAGATTGAAGACTTCGTCCCATGTCCCGATGGGACTTTCCTTGGCGTGGAAGGCAAGCTTGGCAATACGGATATGCAGATCTCCTCCCATTGTAACCGACTCTGTGTAACCCTAGCCCTCTCCGGTGTCTATATAAACCGGAGGGTTTTAGTCCATAGGACGAACAACAATCATACCATAGGTTACCTTCTAGGGTTTAGCCTCTTTGATCTCGTGGTAGATCTACTCTTGTACTACCCATATCATCAATATTAATCAAGCAGCTTAGGGTTTTACCTCCATCGAGAGGGCCCGAACCTGGGTAAAAACATTGTGTCCCTTGTCTCCTGTTACCATCCACCTAGACGCATAGTTTGGGACCCCCTACCCGAGATCCGCCGGTTTTGACACCGACATTGGTGCTTTCATTGAGAGTTCCTCTGTCTCGTCACCTTTAGGCCCGATGGCTCCTCCGATCATCAACAACGATGCAGTCCAGTGTGAGACCTTTCTCCCCGGACAGATCTTCGTGTTCGGTGGCTTTGCACTGCGGGCTAATTCGCTTGGCCATATGGAGCAGATTGAAAGCTACGCCCCTGGCTGTCAGGTCAGATTTGGAAGTTTGAACTACACGGCTGACATCCGCGGAGACTTGATCTTCAACGGATCCGAGCCACAACCAAGCGCGCCGCACTGCCACGATGGGCATGACTTAGCTTTACCGCCGAACAGTGCCCTGGAGGCCGCGCCCGCAACAGCTCCGACCCGGAGCCAACTGCGCCGATCAAGGCGGGTGGCTGGACACCGCCTCGGGGGCTGCAGTCTCAATGGCGATCGAGCCAAACACCAGCTTTATCCTTTGCGAAGCCCGTGACTCCAAGGTGCCGGACCCTGCTGCGGACTCCGAACCCTCCGCGCCCTTGCCAATCGAATCAGATTGGGCGCCGATTATGGAATTCACCGCCGCAGATATCTTTCAGGACTCGCCCTTCGGCGACGTTCTGAATTCACTAAGGTCTCTCTCTTTGTCAGGAGAGCCCTAGCCGGATTATGGCCAACAGGATTGGGATGCGGACAACGAAGAAATCCGACGCCCACCCACCACCCACTTCGAAGCCACTGTCGACGATTTAACTGACATGCTTGACTTCGACTCCGAAGACATCAACGGCATGGACGGCGATGTAGGAGGCAAACAGGAACCAGCGCCCACAGGGCACTGGACACCCACCCCATCCTACGATGTATACATGGTGGACACACCCAAAGGAAACAACGAGGACGAAAGGGAGGATGCAACGAAGGGTCGTCCTCCGAAAAGCAGTCAAAGCGGCGGCGTAAGCGCCGCTCCAAGCCCCGCCTCGACAGAGACAGCGGTCATACAGACCCAGCCACAGAGCAGGGTGAGCCAGCGAACGATGAACATGGCATCGAGCAACCGTCCGAACAAGGCAACTTGGATAAACAAACCGCACAACCCGTCGCCGGCGAAGATAACAGTCCGGACGACCTCATGCCGGACAAGTTCCTGGACCAGAACAACCTCCACAAAAGGCTCGTCGCCACTGCGCGTAGCCTGAAAAAGCAGAAGCGGAAGCTCAAAACTGCGGAAGATGCACCCAGAATCAGGTGGAGCAAAGTACTCAACACCGCAGACAAATATGGCGACAGTCGCCACACAAAAAGCTACCCGAAGCGAAAGCTCCTGCCTAAATTTGATGAGGAGGCCTTAGAACCTCCGCAATCAACAAATAAGGAAGCCACCCGGTCGGATAAACGACCCCATGGCCAATATAGAGTGGCAAGAGGCGCCGCACACAAGCCAGCACGCGACCCACTCAAGGATTCGCATCAAAAAGATGGCCCGGCCAGATCTATCTACGAGCCACGAAAGCAAGCTCTAGTAAGCAATGCAACACAACAAACATCCGAACACTACGGCACACCCAAATACAGGGGTGCCGCACACCCCCTATGTTTCACCGATGAGGTGCTGGACCATGAATTTCCAGCGGGATTCAAGCCCATAAACATAGAGGCGTACGACGGAACGACAGACCCTGGAGTCTGGATTGAGGACTATATCCTCCATATCCATATGGCCAGAGGAGACGACCTCCACGCCATAAAATACTTACCCCTCAAGCTCAAAGGGCCAGCCCGGCATTGGCTTAAAGGCCTTCCCGGAAACACCATTCGATGTTGGGAAGAGCTCGAGGAAGCTTTTCGGGCAAATTTTCAAGGGACCTATGTCCGGCCTCCGGATGCAGATGATTTAAGTCATATAACTCAACAGCCCAGAGAGTCAGCCCGGAAACTCTGGAACAGATTTCTTACTAAAAAGAACCAGATAGTCGACTGTCCGGACGCCGAAGCCTTAGCAGCTTTCAAACACAGCGTTCGAGACGAATGGCTCGCCAGACACCTCGGCCAAGAAAAGCCAAGAACAATGCCCGCATTAACAAGCCTCATGACCCACTTTTGCGTGGGAGTGGACAGCTGGTTGGCAAGATGCAGCACCAGCGACCCAAGTACATCCGAAGTCAGGGACGGAAATGGGAAACCACGTCGCAGCAAGGACCAGCGCCGGAATAAGGGAAACAGCCCGAAGAGCACGGCAGTCAACACCGGATTCAAAAGCTCTCGACTGGGTCAGAAAAAGCTGCCCCGCAAGGATAACAGGGACGAGCTATCTAGCATAAACAAAATCTTGGACAAAATATGTCAAATCCACAGCACTCCCGGGAAGCCTGCAAACCATACCCACAGAGAATGTTGGGTCTCCAAGAAATCCGGCAAACTCAACGCCGAACACAAGGGGATCGATACACCAAGTGAGGACGATGACGAACCCCACAAGCAGAGCACCGGGAAACAAAAGAATTTCCCACAAGAAGTCAAAACAGTAAACTCACTTCATGTGACAAAAGGGAAAAACAAAGTGGCGCCTATAGAGATACGCGCCATGCGGCCTATCACAAAGGAGTCTCGCCACTGCTTGTTAAAACCGACCACCTTCGACCATCAGGATTACTCCGGAAGTATCCGGAACGCAGGTTGGACCGCCTTGGTATTAGATCCGATAATCGACGGATTCCACTTTACACAAGTCCTGATGGACGGCGGCAGTGGTCTAAACCTGCTATATCAGGACACAGTCTGCAAAATGGGGATGGACCCACCAAAAATTCGCCATAGGAACACTTCCTTTAAAGGAGTAACGCCAGGCCCGGATGCACATTGCACGGGTTCTCTCCCGCTAGAAGTAATGTTCGGTTCCCCCGATAACTTCCGCCGCGAAAAGCTAACCTTCCACATCGCCCCATTTTCAAGTGGCTATCAAGCACTACTGGGATGCGAAGCTTTCGCCCGCTTTAACGCAATACCGCATTATGCATCTCTCACGCTTAAGATGCCTGGCCCATGAGGCATCATCTCACTAAAGGGAAACATTGAATGTTCCTCGCGCGCAGAAGACTATACGGCTGCCTTGACAGCCACACATTAAAACAGCTTCACCAACAAAAGCATCTAATAGGTCATTAAGACCACGGACACGGCTAGGCGAGTCCGGAGCAAACTTATAATTGATAAAGGTTTTTGTAGCTGTACACCCCTATACAAGGGGCTCCGCATATGTAAAATAAACGACAATAAGGCTAAATTTTCCCCATCTTGAATTATACTTTGTTTACTTAGTACAACATATATTTCACACGGCTATTCTTCTTTCAACTAAGTTCCTCTCTTTTACAGATGAACATCGTGCTACACCCATCCAGCACACGGCGCAACAGAGACACAGGCGCAGACGTACAGCAGGGACCCGTCCCAAGGATTCTCTTTAGATTAAGACCCTGCGTAAACCTTTTTCACTGTCTCTTGTTGATGCGTATCCCCCGGATTCATAGTATAACCGAGGAGGAGGCTGGCGTCTTGGCATGTGGTCACGTCAGAATTTCGCACGTACCTGGACACCAGGGGCTTATTATCATGGGCACTGCTCAGCCCGTTTTTATAAAGACCGAATACCTTAGGGAGTGTTCGGCGTTGCGAGTTTGGCCTTATATGCATCAGCTCTGAATCATGTATTTGGTCAAATGTTGGGTTTGCCCGGCTCCTGTGTTTTGCTGCCTTACGTTCCGCTCTATCGGCTAAGGCGGCACCAGGAGAACTATAGCGATTGTGCCCCGGTTCAGCCAGGCGAGCACCTTAGTAGAGAAAGCCGAAAACTGATTGTCATGATATAGCGTGAGACTGGTCAACCACTCGATGACCTATCGGAGTCTTAGGGATTCCTCCGCATTAACGAAGGGCCGTTTCCCAGCCAGGCACACACGCGCCCTGAGTTCGGGCGAGCGCAGCGCCACCAGGGGCTATATAGTAGCCCCCTGTCAAACTCTTATGGCTAAGTGAAAGTGATAAAGCATTGTAGTCCGATTGCCTAGTTCGCTGCGCTATCACCTCCTTCATGGACCAATACGTTGGATCAAGTGTGAGAATGTGTCTTCTGTGAACACCCCCGCATTATATGCGTGGGGGCTGAAGCCGACGACTGCCATCTTTCAGATTATATACACATATACCTCAACGGCCGCACAGGAGGCATTATAATACTTGCAGGCACAAGTATAAAAAGCTTCTACAATTCATCAAAATATTGTTTTACAATAATACACGTTATTCGAACATAATATCCTTCGAGCACTGCGTCTCTATTAAATGAGCGCCTTGCAGAACTTCCTGAAAATAGTGCTCAGCAGCTATTCGGCCTCCGTCTAAATCTTGGGATGCAACAGCGGTGGCCTCCATCTCCGCCCAGTATGTCTTGACACGGGCAAGGGCCATCCGCGCCCCTCTATGCATCCTGACCTCTTCATCGCATTGATATGCGGCACGGCACCAAGGAACTGCTGCACCAAGCTAAAATAACTGTTCGGCTTTGGCCTTTCCGGCCACAGATGATTAACAACATCCTTCATGGCGAGTCCGGACAACCTATTCAGTTCGGCCCATTCGGCCAAACGATCGGTCAACAGAAGCGGATGCTCCGGATTGTTGAATTGTGACCAGAAGAGCTTCTCCACTTCGCTATCTTTCTGATCTCTGAAATGTTCGGCCGCATCAGCGGCACTCGCAGCTAAATCCAGATATGCGTCCGCCAAACTCCACATCCGGTCCAACAGAGCGTATTTAGGATCTCCGAACTTCATCCGCAGCATAAAGGGTGTTCCGGCCGCGATATCTCCGGCCTGACGCAGCTCCTCCTTCGTCACTCTCATCGCAGAACAAGCATCCTTGGCCGCTGTAGTGGCCTTCTTCAGGTCTGTCCGCTCCGCCCGATCTTCTTTTTCAAGAAGCTTGCAGCAGTCAGCAGTGTTCTTTAACTTCACAGCCATTTCGGCCATTTCCTTCTTTCTTCGGCAGTGAGCAGCCTGTTCGGCTTTCAGCTCTTCAATTGCCTTTACGACAGCCGCATCACTTCTCCTGGCTTGCTCCTTAGCTCAGGCAAGTTCCGCCCGAAGGTTCTCCATGGCAGCGGCCCCATCTGCATCAAGCGCACACGCTGTAAGATACTGGCATCAAGCTCCTCTTACCAGGTGTCTCTGTAGAAATTACATACCTTGTGCCTCGTCAAGCCGCTTGTTGACAAGCACGATGTCCGCATCTGCCATGTCAAGTTGCCGTGTTAGCTCGGCAAATTCATCAGTCCGGCTGGTCACTGGACACTTCGCCACCTACATAGGAAGGCGGCAAAATTACACCTAGGACTATGATCCTCTGCGTGATGTCGTCTTCGACAACACACAGAGTCTCAGGGGCTACTATCTACACAGGGCGCATCTTATATGCAGAACTGTCAAAAGGTACATAACCTCGTGTACCTCAAAACCTGTCAGTAAACTCCTGACAGCCTCGTGCAACCCGCTTTCAGTGGACGAAATCCTTTCAATTACCGTACCCATCAACGCATGATGTTCCTCTGAGATAGACGCTCGCCCTAACAGATCCTTCAGTTCCTACGACCGAGCACCAGGCGGTGCCGGACTCCTTCGATGGCCTTTTTCAAAGACCAGACACGGATGGCCTTGGGGGGCCATATGACTGCCTTCCGGCCCTGCCGGATTCGGAGAAACCCTCTGTGACGATACCTCAGGATCACCCGCCTCGTAAGGCGGTACGGCAGGGGGAGGCATTCCGCTCTCCATCATCTCCGGAAGAAGATCCCCCGAAGATGAACTCTGCTGAGAAGGGCTAAGATCCGAACTACAAGGTAAAATTTCAGTTATTTTCCTTCGAAATAAAACAAGGATTTCTCTCGTTTTAAACCTCCCCTCTCTACATACAGCTCGGTGGAGGGCTGATCCCCTTGAGGGCATAGTACGGCCGAGGCATCCCCCGGCACAGGACCCTCTGGCGAAGATTTGAGACCATGGACTCCGGGTCTTCAGAGGCAGTCCTCTTCCTCCCCTGAGTAGAGGAATTTTTGATTCCTCCTTTCCAGACAGCCTCCTTCGCGGAGGCATCAGCTTCTTTGTCCCCCCTTCGCTTTCTTCCCAAGTCACGATCTCCAGCATCCTGGTTAACATGGGATCCGGCGAGGTCTTGGGAAGGGGGGCCGGACACCTGATTAACTTCGCCTTCGCTACCCACTCCTGTTTCAAAGACAACTCTTTTAAGGGTGATGTTGTGATAAATGAACGGATGGTGTGTCCGGGCACAGGGCTACTTACTTGAGTATCCGGACGATTGCATCTCAGACCTGCGTCATCCGTAGAATCTGGACACACTACTTGTGGTCCGAAGAACAATTTGTACATCTCCACGGGCGTCATGCCAAGAAAATGTTGGAGAACTCGTGGTCCCTCCGGGTTGAACTCCCACAGGCGGAGGGGGCGACGTTTGCAAGGCAGAACTCGGCGAATTAACATAACCTGCGTCACCACGACCAGACTGATGTCTCTTTCTAGGAGATCTCAGATGCGGCCCTACAACAAGGGCACGTCCTTTGCCGACCCCCAGTCCAGCCCCTTATTGACCCATGACGCTAGTCGTGGCGGGGGACCTGAGCGAAAAGTAGGCAACGCCACCCACTTGGTGCTCCTGGGATCTGTGATATAAAACCACTCTTGTTGCCATAACCTGAACTCCTCTTGAAAAGAGCCGTCGGGCCATGGAGCGTCAGCATTCTTGCTTATAACAGCGCCTCCGCACTCCGCGTGCTATCCCTCAATCATCTTCGGCTCTACTTTAAAGGTCTTAAGCCATAGTCCAAAGTGAGGTGTAATACGGATGAAGGCTTCGCACACGACAATGAATGATGAGAAGTGAAGGATGGACTCCGGGGCTAAGTCGTGAAATTCCAGCCCATAATAAAACATGAGCCCCCTCACGAAGGGATCCGTCGCGAAGCCTAGCCCTCGGAGGACGTGAGACACGAACACCACGCTCTCACCAGGCTTGGCAGTAGGAATAACCTGCCCATGAGCAGGCAGCCTATGCGAGATTTCGCTGGTCAAAAACCTGGCCTCTCTCAGCTTTAGCACGTCTTCCTCCGCGACGGAGGAAGGTGTCCATTGGTCTCGAAGGTTGGAGCCGGACATCGTCAAAGGTCCGAAGCGCCTGAAATCTGGGGCCTAGGGTGTTGGAACTCGAGGCGAAGGGAGAATTCGATTGAGATCAAAAGAAAGGAGTAAGGCCTTGGTCTCTTTATAAGAGGTTGGATACCAAGATCCCTCCCCGTGACCATTTGGGACTCGCCTTTGATCGAGGAGCCACACCAACGGGCACGATTGGGTTACCCACGTCCGTATTGATGAGAATCCCGGGATAAGGGGACACGATCTCTGCTTCGACAAGACGTGCCACGGAAACTGCCTCGCAAAACGCGCTGAGGTGGGACAGCAAAAACGGTTCAAATAAAGGCTTGGCTGTGGCGTGATGACACGCTATAGAATACGTCAGCAGATTAGATTTGTGTAAATATTATTCTCTCTACGATAGTATGTGGAACTTATTTTGCAGAGCCGGACACTATCCTTGTGTTCAAAATCTTCTATGAAGTATTCGAAGGAGGAACCCGCCTTGCAATGCCGAAGACAATCTGCGCACCGGACTCGTCGTCATTGAAGCCTGGTTCAGGGGCTACTGAGGGAGTCCTGGATTAGGGGGTGTCCAGATAGCCGGACTATAACCTTTGGCCAGACTCTCGGACTATGAAGATACAAGATTGAAGACTTCGTCCCGTGTCCGGATGGGACTTTCCTTGGCGTGGAAGGCAAGCTTGGCAATACGGATATGCAGATCTCCTCCCATTGTAACTGACTCTGTGTAACCCTAGCCCTCTCCGGTGTCTATATAAACCGGAGGGTTTTAGTCCATAGGACGAACAACAATCATACCATAGGTTACCTTCTAGGGTTTAGCCTCTTTGATCTCGTGGTAGATCTACTCTTGTACTACCCATATCATCAATATTAATCAAGCAGCTTAGGGTTTTACCTCCATCGAGAGGGCCCGAACCTGGGTAAAAACATTGTGTCCCTTGTCTCCTGTTACCATCCACCTAGACGCATAGTTCGGGACCCCCTACCTGAGATCCGCCGGTTTTGACACCGACATTGGTGCTTTCATTGAGAGTTCCTCTGTCTCGTCACCTTTAGGCCGGATGGCTCCTCCGATCATCAACAACGATGCAGTCCAGGGTGAGACCTTTCTCCCCGGACAGATCTTCGTGTTCGGTGGCTTTGCACTGCGGGCTAATTCGCTTGGCCATATGGAGCAGATTGAAAGCTACGCCCCTGGCCGTCAGGTCAGATTTGGAAGTTTGAACTACACGGCTGACATCCGCGGAGACTTGATCTTCGACGGATCTGAGCCACAACCAAGCGCCGCACTGCCACGATGGGCATGACTTAGCTTTACCGCCGAACAGTGCCCTGGAGGCCGCGCCTGCAACAGCTCCGACCCGGAGCCAACTGCGCCGATCAAGGTGGGTGGCTGGACACCGCCTCGGGGGATGCAGTCTCAACGGTGATCGAGCCAAACACCAGCTTTATCCTCTGCGAAGCCCGTGACTCCAAGGTGCCGGACCCTGCTCCGGACTCCGAACCCTCCGCGCCCTTGCCAATCGAATCCGATTGGGCGCCGATTATGGAATTCACCGCCGCAGATATCTTTCAGCACTCGCCCTTCGGCGACGTTCTGAATTCACTAAGGTCTCTCTCTTTGTCAGGAGAGCCCTAGCCGGATTATGGCCAACAGGATTGGGATGCGGACAACGAAGAAATCCGACTCCCACCCACCACCCACTTCGAAGCCACTGTCGATGATTTAACTGACATGCTTGACTTCGACTCCGAAGACATCGACGGCATGGACGGTGATGTAGGAGGCAAACAGGAACCAGCGCCCACAGGGCACTGGACAGCCACCCCATCCTACGATGTATACATGGTGGACACACCCAAAGGAAAAGACGAGGACGAACGGGAGGATGCAACGAAGGGCTGTCCTCCAAAAAGCAGTCAAAGCGGTGGCGTAAGCGCCGCTCCAAGCCCCGCCTCGACAGAGACAGCGGTCATACAGACCTAGCCACAGAGCAGGGTGAGCCGGCGAACGATGAACATGGCATCGAGCAACCGTCCGAACAAGGCAACTTGGATAAACAAACCGCACAACCCGTCCCCGGCGAAGATAACAGTCCGGACGACCTCATCCGGACAAGTTCCTGGACCAGAAGAACCTCCACAAAAGGCTCGTCGCCACTGCGCGTAGCCTGAAAAAGCAGAAGCGGAAGCTCAAAACTGCGGAAGATGCACCCAGAATCAGGTGGAGCAAAGTACTCAACACCGCAGACAAATACGGCAACAGTCGCCACACAAAAAGCTACCCGAAGCGAAAGCTCCTGCCTAAATTTGATGAGGAGGCCTTAGAACCTCCGCAATCAACAAATAAGGAAGCCACCCAGTCGGATAAACGACCCCATGGCCAATATAGAGTGGCAAGAGGCGCCGCACACAAGCCAGCACGCGACCCACTCAAGGATTCGCATCAAAAAGATGGCCCGGCCAGATCTATCTACGAGCCAAGAAAGCAAGCTCTAGTAAGCAATGCAACACAACAAACAGCCGAACACTACGACACACCCAAATACAGGGGTGCCGCACACCCCCTATGTTTCACCGATGAGGTGCTGGACCATGAATTTCCAGCGGGATTCAAGCCCGTAAACATAGAGGCGTACGACGGAACGACAGACCCTGGAGTCTGGATTGAGGACTATATCCTCCATATCCATATGGCCAGAGGAGACGACATCCACGCCATAAAATACTTACCCCTCATGCTCAAAGGGCCAGCCCGGCATTGGCTTAAAGGCCTTCCCGGAAACACCATTCGAAGTTGGGAAGAGCTCGAGGAAGCTTTTCGGGCAAATTTTCAAGGGACCTATGTCCGGCCTCCGGATGCAGATGATTTAAGTCATATAACTCAACAGCCCAGAGAGTCAGCCCGGAAACTCTGGAACAGATTTCTTACTAAAACGAACCAGATAGTCGACTGTCCGGATGCCGAAGCCTTAGCAGCTTTCAAACACAGCGTTCGAGACGAATGGCTCGCCAGACACCTCGGCCAAGAAAAGCCAAGAACAATGGCCGCATTAACAAGCCTCATGACCCGCTTTTGCGCGGGAGTGGACAGCTGGTTGGCAAGATGCAGCACCAGCGACCCAAGTACATCCGAAGTCAGGGACGGAAATGGGAAACCACGTCGCAGCAAGGACCAGCGCCGGAATAAGGGAAACAGCCCGAAGAGCACGGCAGTCAACACCGGATTCAAAAGCTCTCGACAGGGTCAGAAAAAGCTGCCCCGCAAGGATAACAGGGACGAGCTATCTAGCATAAACAAAATCTTGGACAAAATATGTCAAATCCACAGCACTCCCGGGAAGCCTGCAAACCATACCCACAGAGAATGTTGGGTCTTCAAGCAATCCGGCAAACTCAACGCCGAACACAAGGGGATCGATACACCAAGTGAGGACGATGACGAACCCCACAAGCAGAGCACCGGGAAACAAAAGAATTTCCCACAAGAAGTCAAAACAGTAAACTCACTTCATGTGACAAAAGGGAAAAACAAAGTGGCGCCTATAGAGATACGCGCCATGCGGCCTGTCACAAAGGAGTCTCGCCACTGCTTGTTAAAACCGACCACCTTCGACCATCAGGATTACTCCGGAAGTATCCGGAACGTAGGTTGGACCACCTTGGTATTAGATCCGATAATCGACGGATTCCACTTTACACAAGTCATGATGGACGGCGTCAGTGGTCTAAACCTGCTATATCAGGACATAGTCCGCAAAATGGGGATGGACCCACCAAAAATTCACCATAGCAACACTTCCTTTAAAGGAGTAACGCCAGGCCCGGATGCACATTGCATGGTTTCTCTCCCGCTAGAAGTAATGATCGGTTCCCCCGATAACTTCCGCCGCGAAAAGCTAACCTTCCACATCGCCCCATTTTCAAGTGGCTATCAAGCACTACTGGGACGCGAAGCTTTCCCCCGCTTTAACGCAATACCGCATTATGCATCTCTCACGCTTAAGATGCCTGGCCCATGAGGCATCATCTCACTAAAGGGAAACATTGAATGTTCCTCGCACGCCGAAGACTATACGGCTGCCTTGACAGCCACACATTAAAACAGCTTCACCAACAAAAGCATCTAATAGGTCATTAAGACCACGGACACGGCTAGGCGAATCCGGAGCAAACTTATAATTGATAAAGGTTTTTGTAGCCATACTCCCCTATACAAGGGGCTCCGCATATGTAAAATAAACGACAATAAGGCTCAATTTTCCCCATCTTGAATTATACTTTGTTTACTTAGTATAACATATATTTCACACGGCTATTCTTCTTTCAACTAAGTTCCTCTCTTTTACAGATGAACACCGTGCTACACCCATCCAGCACACGGCGCAACAGAGACACAGGCGCAGACATACAGCAGGGACCCGTCCCAAGGATTCTCTTTAGATTAAGACCCTGCGTAAACCTTTTTCACTGTCTCTTGTTGATGCATATCCCCCGGATTCATAGTATAACCGAGCAGGAGGCTGGCGTCTTGGCATGTGGCCACGTCAGAATTTCGCACGTACCTAGACACCAGGGGCTTATTATCATGGGCACTGCTCCAGAATACCTTAGGGAGTGTTCGGCATTGCGAGTTTGGCCTTACATGCATCAGCTCCGAATCATGTATTTGGTCAAATGTTGGGTTTGCCCGGCTCCTGTGTTTTGCTGCCTTACGTTCCGCTCTATCGGCTAAGGCGGCACCAAGAGAACTATAGAGATTGTGCCCCGGTTCAGCCAGGCGAGCACCTCAGTAGAGAAAGCCGAAAACTGATTATCATGATATAGCGTGAGACTGGTCAACCACTCGATGACCTATCGGAGTCTTCGGTATTCCTCCGCATTAACGAAGGGCCGTTTCTCAGCCAGGCACACACGCGCCCTGAGTTCGGGCGAGCGCAGCGCCACCAGGGGCTATATAGTAGCCCCCCTGTCAAACTCTTATGGCTAAGTGAAAGTGATAAAGCATTATAGTCCGATTGCCTAGTTCGCTGCGCTATCACCTCCTTCATGGACCAATACGTTGGATCAAGTGTGAGAATGCGCCTTCTGTGAACACCCCCGCATTATATGCGTGGGGGCTGAAGCCGACGACTGCCATCTTTCAGATTATATACACATATACCTCAACGGCCGCACAGGAGGCATTATAATACTTGCAGGCACAAGTATAAAAAGCTTCTACAATTCATCAAAATATTGTTTTACAATAATACACGTTATTCGAACATAATATCCTTCGAGCACTGCGTCTCTATTAAATGAGTGCCTTGCAGAACTTCCTGAAAATAGTGCTCAGCAGGTATTCGGCCTCCGTCTAAATCTTGGGATGCAACAGCGGCGGCCTCCATCTCCGCCCAGCATGTCTTGACACGGGCAAGGGCCATCCGCGCACCCTCTATGCATCCTCAGCTCTTCATCGCATTGATATGCGGCACGGCACCAAGGAACTGCTGCACCAAGCTAAAATAATTGTTCGGCTTTGGCCTTTCCGGCCATAGATGATTAACAACATCCTTCATGGCGAGTCCGGACAACCTATTCAGTTCGGCCCATTCGGCGAAACGATCGGTCAACAGAAGCGGATGCTCCGGATTGTTGAATTGTGACCAGAAGAGCTTCTCCACTTCGCTATCTTTCTGATCTCGGAAATGTTCGGCCGCATCAGCGGCACTCGCAGCTAAATCCAGATATGCGTCCGCAAAACTCCACATCCGGTCCAACAGAGCGTATTTAGGATCTCCGAACTTCATCCGCAGCATAAAGGGCGTTACAGCCGCGATATCTCCGGCCTGACGTAGCTCCTCCTTCGTCACTCTCATCGCAGAACAAGCATCCTTGGCCGCTGTAGTGGCCTTCTTCAGGTCTGTCCGCTCCGCCCGATCTTCTTTTTCAAGAAGCTTGCAGCAGTCAGCAGTGTTCTTTAACTTCACAGCCATTTCGGCCATTTACTTCTTTCTTTGGCAGTGAGCAGCCTGTTCGGCTTTCAGCTCTTCAATTGCCTTTACGGCAGCCGCATCACTTCTCCTGGCTTGCTCCTTAGCTCGGGCAAGTTCCGCCTGAAGGTTCTCCATGGCAGCGGCCCCATCTGCATCAAGCGCACACACTATAAGATACTGGCATCAAGCTCTTCTTACCAGGTGTCTCCATAGAAATTACATACCTTATGCCTCGTCAAGCCGCTTGTTGACAAGCATGATGTCAGCATCTGCCAAGTCAAATTGCCGTGTTAGCTCGGCAAATTCATCAGTCTGGCTGGTCACTGGACACTTCGCCACCTACATAGGAAGGCGGCAAAATTACACCTAGGACTATGATCCTCTGCCTGATGTCGTCTTCGACAACACACAGAGTCTCAGGGGCTACTATCTACACAGGGCGCATCTTATATGCGGAACTGTCAAAAGGTACATCACCTCGCGTACCTCAAAACCTGTTAGTAAACTCCTGACAGCCTCGTGCAACCCGCTTTCAGTGGACGAAATCCTTTCAATTACCGTACCCATCAACACATGATGTTCCTCTGAGATAGACACTCGCCCTAACAGATCCTTCAGTTCCTCCGACCGAGCACCAGGCGGTGCCGGACTCCTTCGATGGCCTTTTTCAAAGACCGGACACGGATGGCCTTGGGGGGCCATATGACTGCCTTCCGGCCCTGCCGGATTTGGCGAAACCCTCTGCGACGATACCTCAGGATCGCCTGCCTCGTAAGGCGGTACGGCAGGGGGAGGCATTCCGCTCTCCATCATCTCCGGAAGAAGATCCCCCGAAGATGAGCTCTGCTGAGAAGGGCTAAGATCCGAACTACAAGGTAAAATTTCAGTTATTTTCCTTAGAAATAAAACAAGGATTTCTGTCATTTTAAACCTCCCCTCTCTACTTACAGCTCGGTGGAGGGCTGATCCCCTTGAGGGCATAGTACGGCCGAGGCATCCCCCGGCACAGGACCCTCTGGCGAAGATTTGAGACCATGGACTCCGGGTCTTCAGAGGCAGTCCTCTTGCTCCCCTGAGTAGAGGAATTTTTGATTCCTCCTTTCCAGACAGCCTCCTTCGCGGAGGCATCAGCTTCTTTGTCCCCCCTTCGCTTTCTTCCGAAGTCACGATCTCCAGCATCCTGGTTAACACGGGATCCGGTGAGGTCTTGGGAAGGGGGCCGGACACCTGATTAACTTCGCCTTCGCTACCCACTCCTGTTTCAAAGACAACTCTTTTAAGGGTGATGTTGTGATAAATGAACGGATGGTGTGTCCGGGCACAGGGCTACTTACTTGAGTATCCGGACGATTGCATCTCAGACATGCGTCCTTCGTAGAATCCGGACACACTACTTGTGGTCCGAAGAACAATTTGTACATCTCCACGGGCGTCATGCCAAGAAAATGTTGGAGAACTCGTGGTCCCTCCGGGTTGAACTCCCACAGGCGGAGGGGGCGACGTTTGCAGGGCAGAACTCGGCGGATTAACATAACCTGCGTCACCACGACCAGACTGATGTCTCTTTCTAGGAGATCTCAGATGCGGCCCTACAACAGGGGCACGTCCTTTGCCGACCCCCAGTCCAGCCCCTTATTGACCCGTGACGCTAGTCGTGGCGGGGGACCCAAGCGGAAAGCAGGCAACGCCACCCACTTGGTGCTCCTGGGATCTGTGATATAAAACCACTCTTGTTGCCATAACCTGAACTCCTCTTGAAAAGAGCCGTCGGGCCATGGAGCGTCAGCATTCTTGCTTATAACAGCGCCTCCGCACTCCGCGTGCTATCCCTCCATCATCTTCGACTCTACTTTAAAGGTCTTAAGCCACAGTCCAAAGTGAGGTGTAATATGGATGAAGGCTTCGCACACGACAATGAATGATGAGAAGTGAAGGATGGACTCCGGGGCTAAGTCGTGAAATTCCAGCCCATAATAAAACATGAGCCCCCTCACAAAGGGATCCGTCGCGAAGCCTAGCCCTCGGAGGAAGTGAGACACGAACACCACGCTCTCACCAGGCTTGGGAGTAGGAATAACCTGCTCGTGAGCAGGCAGCCTATGCGAGATTTCGCTGGTCAAAAACCTGGCCTCTCTCAGCTTTAGCACGTCTTCCTCCGTGACGGAGGAAGGTGTCCATCGGCCTCGAAGGTCGGAGCCGGACATCGTCGAAGGTCCGAAGCGCCTGAAATCTGGGGCCTTAGGTGTTGGAACTCGAGGCGAAGGGCGAATTCGATTGAGATCAAAAGAAAGGAGTAAGGCCTTGGTCTCTTTATAAGAGGTTGGATACCAAGATCCCTCCCCGTGACCATTTGGGACTCGCCTTTGATTGAGGAGCCACACCAACGGGCACGATTGGGTTACCCACGTCCGTATTGATGAGAATCCCGGGATTAGGGGACACGATCTCTGCTTCGACAAGACGTGCCAAGGAAACTGCCTCGCAAAACGCGCTGCGGTGGGACAGTAAAAACGGTTCAAATAAAGGCTTGGCTGTGGCGTGATGACACGCTACAGAATAGGTCAGCAGATTAGATTTGTGTGAATATTATTCTCTCTACGACAGTATGTGGAACTTATTTTGCAGAGCCGGACACTATCCTTGTGTTCAAAATCTTCTATGAAGTATTCAAAGGAGGAACCCGCATTGCAATGCCGAAGACAATCTGCGCGCCGGACTCGTCGTCATTGAAGCCTGGTTCAGGGGCTACGGAGGGAGTCCTGGATTAGGGGGTGTCCGGATAGCCGGACTATAACCTTTGGCCAGACTCACGGACTATGAAGATACAAGATTGAAGACTTCGTCCCGTGTCCGGATGGGACTTTCCTTGGCGTGGAAGGCAAGCTTGGCAATACGGATATGCAAATCTCCTCCCATTGTAACCGACTCTGTGTAACCCTAGCCCTCTCCGGTGTCTATATAAAACGGATGGTTTTAGTCCATAGGACGAACAACAATCATACCATAGGTTACCTTCTAGGGTTTAGCCTCTTTGATCTCGTGGTAGATCTACTCTTGTACTACCCATATCATCAATATTAATCTAGCAGGAGTAGGGTTTTACCTCCATCGAGAGGGCCCGAACATGGGTAAAAACATTGTGTCCCTTGTCTCCTATTACCATCCGCCTAGACGCACAGTTCGGGACCCCCTACCCGAGATCCGCCGGTTTTGACACCGACAACCCTCTCGATGCCGGGTGAGACACCCGGCTCTCCCCGACATCTCGGGTATGGACACTCTTGCGAAGACACCGACAACCCGAGAAGACGCGTGTTCACACTTAATCCAACGTCTTGGTCCTATTAAGGAGGTGATAGCGCAGCGAACTAGGCAACCGGACTATAATGCTTTAACACTTTCACTTAGCCAGAGGAGTTTGACAGTGGGGCTACTATATAGCCCCTGGTGGCTCCGCACTCACCCGAATTCAGGGTGCGTACATGCCCGGCCGAGAAATGGCCCTTCGTTAAGGCGGAGGAATTCTAAGATTCCGATAGGTCATCGAGTGGTTGACCAGTCTCGCGCTATATCATGACAGTCAGTTTTTGGCTTTCTCTACTGAGGTTCTCGTCCGGATGAACCAGGGCACAATCGCAGTAGTTCTCCTGGTGCCGCCTTAGCCGATAGAGCAGAACATAAGGCAACAAAACACAGGAGCCGGGCAAACCCAACATTTGACCAAAGACATAATTTGGAGCTGATGCATATAAGGCCAAACTCGCGACGCCGAACACTCCCTAAGGTATTCGGTCTTTACGGTGTAAACCGGGAGTAAACAGTGCCCTTTGCAAGAAGCCCCTAGTGTCCAAGTATGTGCATTATTCTGACGTGGCCACATGCCAAGACGTCAGCATCCTTCTCAATTGTACTGAGAATCCGAGGGATGTGTATCAACTAGAGACAGTAAAAAAGGTTGACGCAGGGTCTTAATCTAAAAAGAATCCTTGGAACGGGTCCCTGCTGCATGTCTGCGCCTGTGTCTCCGCTGTGCCGTATCCTTTACGGGTGTAGCACGATGGTCATCTGTAAAAGAGAGGAACTTAGGTGAAAAGTTGTCGTGCAAAAAGGTAGGTTTAAAGAAACCATGTATAGTTCAAGATGAGTAAAAATTGCCACTTGTCTGCGCGCGTTGAGCCCCTTGTTTTTCTAATAGGTGTGTGGCCATCAAACCTATATGAATTACATATAGCTGCGCCGGACTCATCTAACCTTGTCCGTGGTCTTGACGACCTATCGAATGCTTTAGTTGGTGAGGCCATTTTAGTGTGCGGCTGCCAAGGCAGCCGCACTCTCTTCGGCGCGCAAGGATCGCTCAATATTTCCATTTACTGTAATGATGCCACGTGGACCGGGCATCTTAAGCGTGAGGGAAGCGTAATGCGGTATTGCTTTAAAGCGAGCGAAAGCTTCGCGTCCAAGTAGTGCTTGATAGCCACTTTGGAACTGAGCAATGTGGAAGGTTAAATTTTCGCTACAGAAGTTATCGGGGAAGCCGAATATAACCTCTAGTAGCAGGGAGCCCGTGCAATGAGCCCCTGGGCCTGGCGTTACTCCTCTAAAGGTAGTATTGCTGTGGAAAATTTCCGTTGGGTCTATCCCCGTTTTGTGGATTGTGTCCTGATATATCAGGTTTAAGCTACTGCCGCTGTCCATCAGGACTCGTGTGAAATGGTATCCGTCAATTATTGGATCTAATACCAAGGCAGCCCATCCTGCGCTCCGGATACTTGCTGAGTAATCCTAATGGTCGAAGGTGATCGTTTGAGATGGCCAGTGGCAAAACTCCGTGGTGATAGGCCCTTGGGCATATTTATCTGGGAGTGCCGCTTTGTTTCTCCCCTTTATCACGTGTAACACATTTACTGTTTTGACTTCTGGTGGAAATTTCTTCTGTTCCCCAGTGTTTTTCTTGCGAGGCTCATCCTCGTCTTCGCTTGGTGTATCCTGCCCCTTATGTTCGGCGTTGAGCTTGCCGGACTGCTTGAAGACCCAACATTCTCTGTGGGTATGATTTGCAGGTTTATCGGCGGTGCTATGGATCTGACATATTTGGTCCAGAATTTTGTTTAAGCTGGACAGTTCATCTCTGGCGCCTTTAGAGGGCGGCTTTTGCTGACCTGGCCGAGAGCTTCTGAATCCGGCGTTTACCGTTGTGCTCTTCGGGTTGTCTTCTTTATTCTGGCGCTTATTATTTTTGCTGTGTCGTGATTTCCCGTTTTCGTCTCTAACTTTGGATGTACTTAGGTCGCTGGTGCTGCATCGGGCTAGCCAGCTGTCCTCGCCCGTGCAAAAGCGGGTCATGAGGCTTGTTAATGCTGCCATTGTTCTCGGCTTTTCTTTGCTGAGGTCTCTGGCAAGCCATTCGTCTCGGACGCTGTGCTTAAAGGCTGCAAAGGCTTCAGCGTCCGGACAGTCGACTATTTGGTTCGTTTTAATAAGAAACCTGTTCCCAAGCTTTCGGGATGACTCTCCGGGCTGTTGAGTTATATGACTCAAATCATCCGCATCCGGAGGTCGGACATAAGTCCCTTGAAAATTCGCCCGAAAAGCGTCTTTGAGCTCTTCCCAGCTTCCAATGGAGCTTTTAGGGAGGCTTTTAAGCCATTGTCGAGCTGGCCCTTTGAGCTTGAGGGGTAAGTACTTGATGGCGTGGAGATCATCTCCTCGAGCCATATGGATATGGAGGATATAGTCCTCAATCCAGACCCCCAGGGTCTGTTGTTCCGTCATATGCCTCTATGTTTACGGGTTTGAATCCCTCTGGAAATTCATGGTCCAGCACGTCGTTGGTGAAACATAGGGGGTGTGCGGCAACCTTGTATCTAGGTGTACCGTGGTGTTTGGATGTTTGTTGTGTTGCATCGTATGATGGAGCGCGCTTGCGTGGTCCATAAATGGATCTGGTTGCGCTGTCCTTTTGATGCGAGCCCTCTATGTTGGCCGCTCTATGTTGGCCATGAGGTCGTCTATCCGGCCGGATGGCCGTTCTAATTTTTGGTTGCGGGGGTTCTAAGGCCTCCTCATCGAATTCAGGTAGCAACTTCCACTTCGGGTAGCTCTTGGTGTGGCGATTACCGTCGTACTTCATTGCTGTGTTGAGTACTTTACTCCATCTGATTCTGAGTGTGTCTTGCGCAGCCTTGAGCCTTTGCTTCTGCTTTTTTAGACTCCTCGCGGTGGCAACAAGCCTTTGATGGGCATTCTGTTGCTCCGGGTGTCTGTCCGGTGTGATGTCATCCAGATTATTATCTTTGACAGAGTTGGGTTGTTCCGTTTGATTCTCTGTGTTGCCGTGGTCCGGCGATGGTTCACCCTGCTCTAACGCTGGGTCTATATGATCGTTGTTTCTGCCGAGGCGGGATTTGGGGCGGCGCTTACGCCGCCGCTTTGACTGCCTCTCGAGGGGACAACCCTTCGTTGCGTCCTTCCGTTCCTCGTCATCGTTTTCTTTTGGTGTGTCCACCATGTATACGTCATGTGATGAAGTGGGCGTCTGGTGCCCTATGGGCAATGGTTCCTATTCGTCTCCTGCATCGGAGTGAAGTCTAAAATAAACCCTAAGGTTGTAGAGCTCGACGTAAACGAACCTTCACCTCTAAATCCCTGAAATTGGTACCCTGTATTTATAGATCCCAGTCAATCCAAACCCTGGATGAGTAAAATCATGTTTGTTGTAATAAAAAGGCGTGATCCTAGCCGGGATTGATTTTACTCTCACTTACAAGGGCCCACCTGTTATATGCATCATCCTCCCCAATCAATTTGAACTCGCCTCTAGATGAGTGTATCGAACGGGGCCAGGTCGGCCATCGACGCCATCCTAGACGAGCTCCTGGGCGTGTCCAAGCATAAACGGCGTGCATGGATGATGGCGCGCTATCTCAACTAGAGGAGCCCCGCCGGCAAGCGATTGCTGCTCGTCGGGGCTAGGCTGCAGGAAAGGTAGCGCCAACAGGGCGAGGATGCCGCCACAGATGCCACCAACAGCGCATGAACATGAAGAAGTATATTAACGGGAAGACCGGCGGCTTCGCCTCCGCGGCGAGAACCGCCACCATGTCCATCAATGAAGTGTTGGCACTGTCGAGATTAACGGTGAACTACACCTAGATTACTATCAGACAAGGCAAGAAAATATCACAAGGTCCTATTGGAATCCATCGGTATCCGGCGTCTCGCGTGCATGTACCCAGAAGAGATAATCTAATCCATCAAGCCAGACTCAGTGACTCACGTACTAGTTCATGCTTGTACAGGACTATATCAAGCCAGCCCTGTACTCATGTGTCTTCTTTCGGCAACACTTCAATGCTCAATCGATGCTCGTTGATACGGAAGAAGTTCAGGTGGCTCTGGTCGTCTTCGCCTTTGCCGTGCATGCCCACGCCTGGAGCTTTGTCAACGCGGACGGCGGCAACCCTCCCAAACACAGCGTCGACGAAGCCAAGGGAGATGTTGAGCTTGGTCCGGTGATCCCTAATGGTGTCCTTCATCCTCTTGATGATGAACAGCTTTGCGTTGTTGGCGTGCTGGCACCTAGCTCCTCACCGGCCACGGCTGCCATGGCCATCATGGCCTGCGTGCTCACCGGATGGTAGCAGGCACTCCCGGGATGCATCTTCAATCAGGATTGTGCAGCGAGGTAGATGGCTATGATGTTTTGACCTGCGTGACATGAGACAAGCGAGTTTCGGGTAGGATTGTGCTTTTCCCAGTCTACCAAACATATGTGGGGTTAGGATAGACCGGGATCAGAGAGGTCGGGGTACCGATTTCAGGGATTTGGAGGTGAGGGTTCATCTACGTCCACCCCTACAAACTCAGGGTTTATTTTAGACTTCACTCCCTGCATCGTCGTCCATACCGTCGATGTCTTCGGAGTCGAAGTCGAGCATGTCGGTTAAATCAATGACAGTGGCTACTAAGTGGGTGGTGGGTGGGCGGCGAATTTCTTCGTCATCCGCGTCCCAATCCTGCCGGACATAGTTCGGCCAGGATCCTCCTGACAAGGAGAGAGACCTTAATGAGTTCAGTATGTCGCCAAAGGGCGAGTGCTGAAAAATATCCGCGGAGGTAAACTCCACGATCGGCGCCCAATCGGATTCGACAGGAACGGGCGCAGGCAGT
This sequence comes from Triticum urartu, assembly GCF_056163025.1. NCBI lineage: Eukaryota > Viridiplantae > Streptophyta > Magnoliopsida > Poales > Poaceae > Triticum > Triticum urartu. The sequence continues at coordinate 119,774,356 of NC_141877.1, forward strand.
TCGGAGTCCGTGGCCGGAGAAGGATTCGGCAGTTTGACAACGTGGCTCTCGTGAAGGGTAAGGTCTATATTCGGCTCGATCGCCGCTGAGGATACGGCCTCCGTGACGGGGTCTATCCACCCATCCATGGATGGCGCAACTGGCTCCGAAATGAGGCTCGGAGCTGCTGCCAGTGCGATCTCGTGAATACGGTCCGATGGTAGAGCTAAATCGTACCCATCGTGACCGCGTGGTGCACAAGGCCGGGGCTCGAATCCGTCGAAGATCAAGTCTCCGTGGACATCAGCCGTGTAATTTAAGCTTCCAAACCTGACCTGGTGGCCACGGGTGTAACTTTCGATCTGCTCCAGATGGCCAAGCGAGTTGGCCCACAGCGCGAAGGAGCCGAACACAAAGATCTGTCCGGGGAGAAAAGTCTCACCTTGGACTACATCACTATCGATGATAGTAGGAGCCATCAAGCCTAACGGGACGACACAGAGGAACTCTCAATGAAAGCACCAGTGTCGGTGTCAAAACCGGCGGATCTCGGGTAGGGGGTCCCGAACTGTGCGTCTAAGGAGGATGGTAACAGGAGGCAGGGGACACGATGTTTTACCCAGGTTCAGGCCCTCTTGATGGAGGTAAAACCCTACGTCTTGCTTGATTTATTCTGGATGATATGAGTATTACAAGAGCTGATCTACCACGAGATCGGAGAGGCTAAACCCTAGAAGCTAGCCTATGGTAGGATTGTCTGTTGTCCTACGGACTAAAACCCTCCGGTTTATATAGACACCGGAGGGGGCTAGGGTTACACAAGGTCGGTTACAAAGGAGGAGATATACATATCCGTATTGCCTAGCTTGCCTTCCACGCCAAGTAGAGTCCCATCCGGACATGGACGTAGTCTTCAATCTTGTATCTTCATAGTCCAACAGTCTGGCCAAAGGATATAGTTTGGCTGTCCGGAGAACCCCTAATCCGGGACTCCCTCAAGGAGGTCGTACGTTCGTGGATCCATCTTTCCTCTTGCCTTATGTAACCACCGCTGCAATCGCATCATCGTGGCGTTAATTCTTATTGTGTTGTTGCATTCTCATTCCATTCAATACCGACATTTGCCATCCCTTTGCTTAATTATATGAATCACTGTAACTATACTCCATCCTTCAATTTATAAGTTGTGCATACCTTTTCCATCAACTTCGTGCAACGCGCGGGCATCTTGCTAGAAACACTAGAATATGTCTATATAATCCGTATGTGATAGTCCATTTGAAATCTCAAAAAGATAAATATTTAGGTACGGAGGGAGTAATATATTAGGAGTATATCAAAACAATAGTGATTTCTTTCAAGTTTGTGAACAAATACTACTATTCTACTACTTTGTATCCGTCACAACACACGAGCACATTGTTGGTAAAAGGAAAAGGCCTACCGCGTTCGCGTCGCACCCCCACACGCCCGGGAATCGGAAGTACAACACGACCCATCTAGCACGACACATAGCTTAGGGAAGGCGTGTTGCCTAGCATTTTCAGTTTCATGTGGGACCGCCGTTGAGAAAACTGACACCCCGCCCGCCGCCGGGTTGGAAAACAGAAACGAGGGGAAGATCTAGCTGGAGCATGGAAGCCAAGAAATTTGGTGTCAGACGGGGCTCTTTGATAGAGTAGGAGCATTCCGTACTAGTACAACTCCTACTAGTACCAAGTTTGTACTCCTAATACTATATTACTAGTACTACCACTGTACAACTACTAGTACCAAGTAGGTACGTGCACGACACAACATCGTAGGAACAAAAAACGAGAAGATCTTGTTTTGAGTGATTTATCTTTTTTTCAATCAATGTAGTATGAATAATATGATGTGGGGGGCACCCATGAAGCTTATGTGGCTTGGTTGCATGGCTACGGAATGTTAGAGAAAAATAAATAGATAATGTGTTTAGAGTGCACTCCACTAAATAGATATACTTTGGATCCATTGCAACGAACCGACACATCTATATCTATACCCCTATATAGTGTGTGAATAACTTTGAAAGTTGGTCGTTGGATGAAGCCAATCCGACGGTACAAAGATGGAAAATCCGAGCACTACTGGCTGTTGGATATCATCCACCAGATTCTGCCACATGTATAATCTAGAAGACTCCATGGTTGAACTTAATTCATGACTAACTTTGCCACAACTAAGCTTAGGCAAAGTTATTAGTTCTTCAAAATGAGAGACACAAGTTGGCAAGCCTAAGGGAATCTTGCCACATTTTTTGTGTGTATGTCATGTGGGGCCTTAGTGTGGCTTGCCTAAGGTGTGGCTTGAACCAAACACTCACTTAACTTAATCAAACTTGCCTAACCTTACATTCCACCAGATTTTGCCACATGTTAGAATCCAAAAAGCTCCACATGTAGAAGCATAATGCACAAACCACCAGAATCGCATGCGTGCAATGCACGTGTACCTTACTAGTACTAGTTGGTAGTAGTAAGAAACAAATTCCAGTTTTGGCACGAGCTCGTACTGCGAGAGCACCACAAGGCCTGCCGCAGGAGTTACATTTCCCTCTCGGGGCCCACGGGGCCGAACTTCAGTGGCTTAGTGCCCGGCTTATGAGTCAATCACATGCAGACCTTAAATGCGGCTGGCCCACATGTCATTCTCATGGTGGTGGCATGGTTCGCGACTCACTCGTTCGAGATGAACCGGCCGGTGGTGGCGTGGCCGTGGCGAGGGTGCCACAGCTAGGCGTCGGGGCATTACGAGGCGTAATGTCCACACCGGTGGGTAGTACCTGTAGTACATAAGTACTCCAGCTGAGGATTGATGCCCGGGACGAAATGTGTCACAGCCGCTGGATGAAAAATCGATGGTGCAGGAGTACAGATCGGAGCACAGCAGCGGAGTAGGCAAACCGCGTCCAATCGGGTGTGTCTATGGTAGAAAGTTGATGGTCACCGCAGTTCAGCTAGCCCGCATGTCATGCACACAAAGGCAGAGGAGCAGTGGGGCCGAGAGGAATGAGGGGCATGTCGGGGGGATGAGGATCCCTTGACGTGAACAATCCTACCATTTTGTCACTGACATGTGCGACCCATAAGCGTGGGTCCCACCTGTCAGCGAAGGAAAGGCAGGGCAAGGCAGTGGTAGCCACGTTAGAGGATCCATGTCCACATCGGGGGACGTCGTGCCGTGGGTTGGAGCGGCATCATGGGAATCGCGTGTGGGTGTGGCAGTGGTAGAAACAAGAAACGTGTTGGTCGCCGTGGTCAAATTCCATGGACAAGCTGTCATGTCTGCTGACACATGTATATCAAAACTAGAGTGTTTATATTTCAAGCACGTGAACAAGTATTATTCTACTACTTTGGATCCATTGCAACGCACGGAGCAGCACATTGGTAGTAGTAGTGCCCATCTCTATCTCTAGAGGCCTTCCCTCGTTCATCCTTTTCTCTCACAAGATAAACTAGTCATACAAATGCATCTTGATGTTCCATGGAACGCACGAGGATGTTTCCTTGGGGGTCTCTCCAGCGCGGCATGGCCGCAGTTGCAAGTTGACGCCCCTTGAGATGCCGACGTTGAGGGGCACTCGGATTTCCTCCGATGAGCAGGTAAGATGAGTTTGATCACGTAGTAAATGCATTCTAAAGACTACTTTCGTGTCTATTTCCTAATTCTCCCCCTGCCCACTGTTTCACAGGTTAGGCTCGGTGTGAGTGGAGATTGGCTTGCATATGTACGGGAGGGTACCAACATCAATTTGCACAACATTTACAACGGTGACACCGTTCACGTAGAACCTTTGTCCAACATTGGGATCAGCCATGCAACGGGCCACCTCATGAATTGGTACGATGGAACCACGGTGAGATTGAATAAGATAGCACGAACCTTGAACATGGTGGTCAAAGGCGGACCATGCTGTCTGCGGCCAATTTGTTGCCGTACGGGTAGGAAGACGTTGTGCTCCTTTCTAACCGCATCTTCGCGGTGACAAACCAGGGGACTTATTTTGTATGGGACACGTCCTACGATATACTCCCTCTCTCCCAGTTTATTTGTTTTGAATCTTTTCGTTTTATAAGTTTCAAATTCAAATTTAGAGCTCCACATCACATGTTGAGATTACAATGTCCATTAAATCGTTGCGTGCATATATAGTAAAGAAACAAATCTCCAGTTTGGCACGAGTTCGTGCTGTGGGAGCACCACAAGCCCTAGCGCAGGACTAACATTTCCCTCTCAGGGCCGTCGGGACTGAGCTTCAGCGCCTTACTACACCTACCTTTGAGTCAATAACATGTGGACCCGATAGGTGACTGGTCCACATGTAATGCTCCCGTAGGCAGAGGGGCGGTGGGGCCAAGAGGGGTGAGCTGCAGATCGGGGGACGTGTGGTTTCATGGGTTCGAGCGGCGTCGTGGGAATCGTGGGTGGCTGTGGTAGAAACTTGATGCTCGCCGCCTTTTAGGTGGCCCACATGTCATGCACACAAAGGCAGAGGGGCGGTGCGGCCGAGAGGGGTGAGCCGCACGTCGGGGGGCGTGGTGCCGTGGTTTGGAGAGGCGTCGTGGGAATCGCGAGATGAAACGTGATGGTCACCGTACTTGAACTTCCATGGACAAGCTATCATGTCTACGGATAAATAGTTCCTTATAGTCAAGCGGACCCACGCTACTACTCTATTCCAAAGACATGCACACCATCGAAATAGTCCATCTATATCAATATACATCGAGAGGGAATAATTCTTTTTACAAGAGAGGAAATAGTTCATTCATCCATAATGCCCTCCTGCTGGTGCAGCCTCTACTTCTTCTTCTTCTTCTTCTTCTTCTTCTTATTCTTCTTCTTCTTCTTCTTCTTCTTCTTCTTCTTCTTGTTGTTGTTCTCATTCTCTGTGGGAGAAGGCTTCGCAACAAGCTCTTTGGACCTTGCAGCTATCTCGAAACTCACACGGGCATCGAGGGCAGCATATTTTATCCGCTCCTACGTCAAGGGATAATTCTCCCATCCAGACGACCTTAATGCCACCGTCTTGTCACCCTTCTGAAGATTTGTACCGAGCACAAAATTTGCTACGTTGAATAGGGATGGTGTCTGTTTATCACAATCTTCTACACGAATTTTGATTCTGGTTTGTAGGTCAGCGATGCTTTTCAAATCAAGGTTGTACGGCTCCAGCTTCTGTTTGTCCCCTTTGATGGCTGCCCCACAGAAGTATACGTCCTCCCTAGACAAGAAATCATGAAGCTCACCTGGTATGGATGGCGAGTGTATGATGTGGTACACCAAAACATCATCTTTGAGGCATAGCTGAAGGACGGCGGCGCGCTGGATCTTCCCAGGGGCACGCTTTGTGTACTCTGCGTCGAGACCGATGACCCTCGTCTCTACCTTTTCGAGGGAGTTGGATACATTGTTGATCCACTGCCGAACAACCCTTGGGTGGACGGTGACGGTGGCAATTATGCGCATCGAGCCTTCGACAAGGACCTGTTGGACGCTAAAAACCTGCATCTCAGTCTCTTTCACCATTTGGAACCGCTGGAATAGAGGGCTATGCTTTGGAGAATTAGGATTAGATGGCTAGTCTAACTGAAGTAGTAGATGATTATTTAAAGAGGTTAAAACAATGTGAACGCAGTGGGCTTTGGATGAAAATGAAGACGAAGGGGAGGTGAAGAAGCCGAGGAGAATCGGTTCCCGATGGAGAAGTAAATGGGAGAAGTGGCGTGTAGGCAGTTGATTAGACGGCTAGGTAGACTAAACGAAAAGGCTATGTAGGTAGACTGATAAGTCATACCTGTTCGTGTACGTGCCCATCCTTCCTGATAGGTGGGACCTATGCAAACAGATAAAAAATGTGTCATAGTTTTTTTTTGAGTGCGTGAGTGGGAGACACAACATTCTCTGGTTAAGGAATACTCCCTCCGTTTAGGTGAGTATAAGTCACCTTATGAAAATCAGGTTTTCCCAAAACCTTTAGGCATGGAGCATTAACTTCCTACTTGATCCCCTCCCAGCCTCGTTAGACAGCGTTCTCTTCCTCTGCTGCCGTGTTCTACCTTTCCATTTTTCCTCTTCTCAAGTGTGGAACGATCTGCATGCCGTCCTTGATGCACCAGAATGACCACTGCATGCATCATGGCAGGGCGTTGATTGGGCATGCACAAGAATTTGGTTCTGCTCGCAATATGGATGATACCTGAACGATGAAGTTAATAGGCATGCTAGCACGGGAGACCTATTTCCACTATACAATGATGTTTCTTGCATTATCCTACTCATACTCTAAACAATGCTGATGTTACATTAACAATGCCTGTCCTTTTTGATATGATGCAGTGTCCCTACAGTTACTGCCCTTTGTAATCACACCACCTTTGCCAAAAACAGGGAAGCACAACTGGCTCCTCGCTCGATCAGATGACGGCAAAAGACTGATGATCATTCGGACACATGAGCCAGAAAAGTTATATTGCAAAACCCCCACTGTATACAAGCACCGTGTAATACGTGAGTATCCGGACAGTGGCTGTTACGTCTATGAGCAGGATACCAGCTTGTTGGGGCTGAGGGAGTCCCAGATTAGGGGGTCTCCGGACAGCCGGACTATATCCTTTGGCCGGACTGTTGGACTATGAAGATGCAAGATTGAAGACTTCGTCCCGTGTCTGGATGGGACTCTACTTGGCATGGAAGGCAAGCTAGGCAATACGGATATGCATATCTCCTCCTTTGTAACCGACCTTGTGTAACCCTAGCCCCCTCCGGTGTCTATATAAACCGGAGGGTTTTAGTCCGTAGGACAACAGACAATCATACCATAGGCTAGCTTCTAGGGTTTAGCCTCTCCGATCTCATGGTAGATCAACTCTTGTAATACTCATATCATCAAGAATAAATCAAGCAGGACGTAGGGTTTTACCTCCATCAAGAGGGCCCGAACCTGGGTAAAACATCGTGTCCCCTGCCTCCTGTTACCATCCGCCTTAGACGCACAGTTCGGGATCCCCTACCCGAGATCCACCGGTTTTGACACCGACATTGGTGCTTTCATTGAGAGTTCCTCTGTGTCGTCACCGTTAGGCTTGATGGCTCCTACTATCATCGATAGCGATGCATTCCAGGGGGAGACTTTTCTCCCCGGACACATCTTTGTCTTCGGCGGCTTCGCGCTGTGGGCCAACTTGCTTGGCCATCTGGAGCAGATCGAAAGTTACGCCCCTGGCCACCAGGTCAGGTTTGGAAGCTTAAATTACACGACTGATGTCCGTGGAGACTTGATCTTCGATGGATTCGAACCCCGGCCTTGTGCACCATGCGGTCACGATGGGTACGATTTATCTCTACCATCGGACCGTATTCAGGAGATTGCACTGGCAGCCGCTCCGAGCCTCAATTCGGAGCCAGTTGCGCCATCCATGGACGGGTGGATAGACCCCATCACGGAGGCCGTATCCTTAGCGGTGATCGAGCCGAATATCGACCTTACCCTTCACGAGAGCCGCGTTGTCAAACTGCCGGATCCTTCTCCGACCACGGACTCCGAACCGCCTGCGCCCGTTCCTGTCGAATCCGATTGGGCGCCGATCCTGGAGTTTACCTCCACGGATATTTTTTAGCACTCGCCCTTTGGCGACATACTAAACTCATTAAGGTCTCTCAACTTGTCAGGAGGATCCTGGCCGAACTATGTCCGGCAGGATTGGGATGCGGATGACGAAGAAATTCGCCGCCCACCCACCACCCACTTAGTAGCCACTGTCGAAGATTCAACCGACATGCTCGACTTAGACTCCGAAGACATCAACGGTATGGACGACGATGCAGGAGACGAACAGGAACCACTGCCCACAGGGCACCACACGCCCACTTCATCACATGACGTATACATGGTTGACACACCAAAAGAAAACGACGACGAGGAACGGAAGGACGCAACGAAGGGTTGTCCCCTCGAGAAGCAGTCAAAGCAGCGGCGTAAGCGCCACCCCAAATCCCGCCTCGGCAGAAACAACGATCATATAGACCCAGCGTTAGAGCAGGGTGAACCATCGCCGGACCACAGCAACACGGAGAATCAAACGGAACAACCTGACTCTGTCAAAGATAATAATCCAGACGACATCACACCAGACATACACCCGGAGCAACAGAATGCCCATCAAAGGCTTGTTGCCATCGCGAGGAGTCTAAAAAACAAGAAGCAAAGGCTCAAGGCTGCGCAAGACACACTCAGAATCAGATGGAGTTAAGTACTCAACACAGCAGCGATGTACGGCGGTAATCGCCACACCAAGAGCTACCCGAAGCGAAAGTTGCTACCTGAATTCGATGAGGAGGCCTTAGATCCCCCGCAACTAAAAATTAAAACGGCCATCCGGCCGGATAGATGACCTCATGGCCAACATAGAGCGGCAAACAACGCCGCACATAAGCCAATACACGATCCACGCGAGGGCTCGCATCAAAAGGACGGTCCAACCAGATCCATTTATGGACCACGCAAGCGCGCTCCGGCATACGATGCAACACAACAAACATCCAAACACCACGGTACACCCAGATACAGGGGTGCCGCACACCCCCTATGTTTCACCGACGAGGTGCTGGACAATGAATTTCCAGAGGGATTCAAACCCGTAAACATAGAGGCATACGACGGAACAACAGACCCTGGGGTCTGGATTGAGGACTATATCCTCCATATCCATATGGCTCGAGGAGATGATCTCCACGCCATCAAGTACTTACCCCTCAAGCTCAAAGGGCCAGCTCGGCACTGGCTTAAAAGCCTCCCCGAAAGCTCCATTGGAAGCTGGGAAGAGCTCAAAGACGCTTTTCGGGCGAATTTTCAAGGGACTTATGTCCGACCTCCGGATGCGGACAATTTGAGTCATATAACTCAACAGCCCGGAGAGTCAGCTTGAAAGCTTTGGAACAGGTTTCTTACTAAAATGAACCAAATAGTCGACTGTCCGGACGCCGAAGCCTTGGCAGCCTTTAAGCATAGCGTCCGAGACGAATGGCTTGCCAGACACCTCAGCCAAGAAAAGCCGAGAACAATGGCAGCATTAACAAGCCTCATGACCCGCTTTTGCGTGGGCGAGGACAGCTGGCTAGCCCGATGCAGCACCAGCGACCTAAGTACTTCCGAAGTTAGAGACGGAAATGGGAAATCACGACGCAGCAAAAATAATAAGCGCCGAAATAAAGAAGACAGCCCGAAGAGCACGGCGTTAAACGCCGGATTCAGAAGCTCTCAGCCAGGTCAGCAAAAGCCGCCCTCTAAAGGCGCCAGAGATGAACTGTCCAGCTTAAACAAAATTCTAGACCAAATATGTCAGATCCATAGCACCCCCGATAAACCTGCAAATCATACCCACAGAGAATGTTGGGTCTTCAAGCAGTCCGGCAAGCTCAACGCCGAACATAAGGAGCAGGATACACCAAGCGAAGACGAGGATGAGCCTCGCAAGCAAAACACTGGGGAACAGAAGAAATTTCCACCAGAAGTCAAAACAATAAATGTGTTACACATGATAAACGAGAGAAACAAAGCAGCACTCCCATATAAATATGCCAAGGGCCTATCACCGCGGAGTTCTGCCACTGGCCGTCTCAACCGATCACCTTCGACCATCAGGATTACTCAGCAAGTATCCGAAGCACAGGATGGGCTGCCTTGGTATTAGATCCAATAATTGACGGATACCACTTCACATGAGTCCTGATGGACGGCAGCAGTAGCTTAAACCGGATATATCAGGACACAATCCGCAAAACGGGGATAGACCCAATGAAAATTTGCCACAACAATACTACCTTTAGAGGAGTAATGCCAGGCCCAGGGGCTCATTACACAGGCTCCCTGCTACTAGAGGTTATATTCAACTTCCCCGATAACTTCCGTAGTGAAAATTTAACCTTCCACATTGCTCCGTTGCAAAGTGGCTATCAAGCACTACTTGGACGCGAAGCTTTTGCTCGCTTTAAAGCAATACCGCATTACGCTTCCCTCACGCTTAAGATGCCCGGTCCACGTGGCATCATTACAGTAAATGGAAATATTGAGCGATCCCTGCGCGCTGAAGAGAGTGCGGCTGCCTTGTCAGCCGCACACTAAAACAGCCTCACCAACTAAAGCATTCGATAGGTCGTCAAGACCACAGACATGGTTAGACGAGTCCGGCGTAGCAATATGTAATTCATACAGGTTTGATGGCCACACCCCTATTACAAATACAAGGGGCTCAACACGCGTAGACAAGTGGCAATTTTTACTCATCTTGAATTGTACATGGTTTCTTTAAACCTACCTTTTTGCACGACAACTTTTCACCTAAGTTCCTCTCTTTCACAGATGACCATCGTGCTACACCCTTCCAGGATACGGCACAACGGAGACACAGGCGGAAACATGCAGCAGGGACCCATTCCAAGGATTCTTTTTAGATTAAGACCCTGCGTCAACCTTTTTTACTGTCTCTTGTTGATACACATCCCTCGGATTCTCAGTACAATTGAGAAGGATGCTGACGTCTTGGCATGTGGCCACGTCAGAATAATGCACGTACCTGGACACTAGGGGCTTCTTACAAAGGGCACTGTTTAGGCCCGGTTTACACCATAAAGACCGAATACCTTAGGGAGTGTTCGGCGTCGCGAGTTTGGCCTTATATGCATCAGCTCCGAATCATGTCTTTGGTCAAATGTTGGGTTTGCCTGGCTCCTGTGTTTTGCTGCCTTACGTTCCGCTCTATCGGCTAAGACGGCACCAGGAGAACTACTGCGATTGTGCCCTGGTTCATCCGGACGAGCACCTCAGTAGAGAAAGCCGAAAACTGACTGTCATGATATAGCGCGAGACTGGTCAACCACTCGATGACCTATCGGAATCTTAGAATTCCTCCGCCTTAACGAAGGGCCGTTTCCCGGCCGGGCATGTACGCACCCCGAATTCGGGTGAGTGTGGAGCCACCATGGGCTATATAGTAGCCCCACTATCAAACTCCTCTAGCTAAGTGAAAGTGTTAAAGCATTATAGTCCGGTTGCCTAGTTCGCTGCGCTATCACCTCCTTAATAGGACCAAGACGTTGGATTAAGTGTGAACATGCATCTTCTGCGAACACCCCGGCATTATATGCGAGGGGGCTGAAGCCGACGACTGCAATCTTTCAGGATATACAAACACACACACACACACACACAGAGACACACACACACACACATATATATATATGTATATATATATATATACGTAAACGGCCGCACAGGAGGCATCATATTACTTTCGGGCAAAAGTATAAATACAGCCTTGATAAATTTAATAGAACATTGTTTTTACAATGGGAATACATGTCACTCAAACATAATATTCTTCGAGCACTAGGCCTCTATCAAACGAGCACCCTCAAGAACTTCTTCAAAATAGTGCTCGGCAGCCACTCGGCCTATGGCCGAACCCTGCGCTGCAATAGTGGTAGCATCCATCTCCGCCCAGTATGCTTTGACACGGGCAAGGGCCATCCGCGAGCCTTCTATGCACGCCGACCTCTTCATCGCATTGATGCGTGGCACCGCACCAAGGAACTGCTGCACTAAGCTGAAATAGTTGTTCGGCATCGGCCTTTCCGGCCACAGATGATCTATGACGGACCTCATGGCGAGTCCAGACAATCTATTGAGTACGGCCCATTCGGCAAGATGATCAGTTAGTGAAAGCGAACGCTCTGGAACGTTAAACTGCAACCAAAATAGCTTGTCCACTTCACGATTTGTTTGATCTCGGAAGTATTCGGCCGCATCAACAGCACTCGCCGTCAAATCCAGATATGCGTGTGACGAACTCCACAGCCGATCCAGATGGGCATACCGTGGATCTCCGAACTTCCTCCACAGCAAAAAGGGCTTCCCAGCCACAATATCACCGGCTTCACGCAGCTCCTCCTTCTTCGCTCTCATGGCAGAGCGGGTGTCTTTGGTCGCCATCGTGGCCTTTTCGAGGTCCGTTGCCTTCGCTCGTTTTTCTTCTTCAAGGAACCGGCAACGGTCTGCAGTGTCTTTTAACTTTACAGCCATCTTGGCCATCTTCTCTTTGCGCTCACAATGCGCGGCCTTCTCGGCTCTTAACTCTTCGGCCACCTTCAAAGCAGCCACATTACTACTCCTTGCTTGTTCTTTGGCTCGGGCAAGTTCCGCCCGAAGGGTCTCCACGGTGGCAGCTCCATCTGTAGTCAAAACATATTAAAGATACTGGCATCACGCTGCTCTTACTATGTGATATTCACCAGAAAACATCACTTACCCTGTGCCTCGTCAAGCCGCTTGTTAACAAGCTCAATGTCGGCATCCGCCGCATCCAGTTGCCGCTTTAGTTCGGCAAACTCATTAGTCCGGCTAGCCACCGGAGCTTCCACCACCTGCACATACAAGCAGTATGGTTATTACATGGGACTATGATCCTCTGTTTGCCGCCGCTCTCGGCAAAAACCAGAGTCTCAGGGGCTACTGTCTACACAGGGCACACCTAAAAATGTGCGGTACTTTCACAAATGTATATCATTTTATGTACCTCAAACCCCGTTAGTAGACTCGTAAAGGCGTCATGCAACCCGCTTTCGGCGGACGAAATCCTTTCCATCACCGTACCCATCAACGTACGGTGTTCTTCCGAGATGGTCGCTCGCTTTAGCAGATTTCTCGGAATGACATCATGATAACTGAAAGACGGTGTGTTTGGCTAGAGGATTACTTGCCTGGTCAGCGGTGCGGTTGCTGCTCAGGCCCACATCCTTGGTGGTATCCAAACACTGTATTTGGGGTCCGAAGAATGGTTTATACATCTCCTCATGCGTCAGGCCGAGGAAATTCTGAATAGTGTGCGGTCCATCTGGGTTGAACTCCCACATGCGGATGGGCCGGCGTTTGCATGGCTGGACTCGACGAACCAGCATGACTTGCACCACCATAACCAGACTGAAATCTCCTTCGAAGAGATCTTGAATGCGGCTTTGCAGTATAGGCATGTCCTTGGCTGGACCCCAGCTCAGCCCTCTACTAATCGATGACATCAGTTGTGGTGGAGGGCCAGAGCGGAAAGCAGGGGCAGCTACCCACTTGGCACTTCTGGGAGTTGTGATGTAAAACCACTCATGTTTCCATAATCCGGATACCTCTGGAAAGGAACCCTTCGGCCATGAAGTGCCAGCAATTTTGCTTATTAGAGCGCCTCGGCACGCTGCGTGCTGCCCATCAACTATCTTTGGCTTCACGTCAAAGGTCTTGAGCCACAAGCCGAAGTGAGGGGTAATGCGGAGAAAGGCCTCACAAATGACAATGAATGACGATATGTGTAGGAGGGAATCCGGGGCTAGATCGTGAAAATCCAACCTGTAATAGAACATAAGACCCCTGACAAAGGGATCCAGAGGAAGGCCTAGTCCTCGGAGGAAATGTGGAACGAACACGACGCTCTCGTTGGGTTCAGGAGTAGGGATGACCTGCCCTCGGGCGGGCAGCCTGTGTGAAATCTCGGCGGTCAGATATCTGTCCTCCCTCAACTTTTTGATGTCCTCCTCCGTGATGGAGGAAGGCATCCACCCGCCTTGGAGGCTGGATCCGGACATGATTGGAGATCCGAAGCACCTGACCTGGGCTTTGGTTGTTAGAACTCGAGGTGGGGGAAGGATTCGATTGAGCACCGGGGGGGGGGGGGGAAGTAAAATCCTTGTCCCTTTATAAAGAGGGTGAATATCAAGCGTCCTCCATGTAGCCGTTTGGGACTTGCCTAAAATCTAGGAGTCCTAGGCGCGGTTGGGTTACCCACGCCCGTATTGATGAGAATCCCGTAATAAGGGGAACACGATCTCTGCTTTGACAAGACGTGTCAAAAAACTGCCTCACGTTATGTGCGGGGCTAGTTAAAGATAAAACGGTTCGAATAATCGCCGAGCCATGGCATGATGTCATGTTGTCAAAACGTGTCAGCAGATTAGATTTGTGGAAATATTATTCTCTCTACGGTGGTATGTGGAACTTATTTTGCAGGGTCGGACACTATCCTTTTATTCGAACTCTTCTGTGGTATATCCGGAGGAGGAACCCGCCTTGCAATGTCGAAGACAACACTGTGTGCCGGACTCATCATCATTGAAGCCTGGTTCAGGGGCTACTGAGGGAGTCCTAGATTAGGGGGTCTCCGGACAGCCGGACTTTATCCTTTGGCCGGACTGTTGGACTATGAAGATACAAGATTGAAGACTTCATCCCGTGTCCGGATGGGACTCTACTTGGCGTGGAAGGCAAGCTAGGCAATACAGATATGTATATCTCCTCCTTTGTAACCGACCTTGTGTAACCCTAGCCCCCTTCGGTGTCTATATAAACCAGAGGGTTTTAGTCCGTAGGACAACAGACAATCATACCATAGGCTAGCTTCTAGGGTTTAGCCTCTCCGATCTCGTGGTAGATCAACTCTTGTAATACTCATATCATCAAGAATAAATCAAGCAGGACGTAGGGTTTTACCTCCATCAAGAGGGCCCGAACCTGGGTAAAACATCGTGTCCCCTGCCTCCTTCTACCATCCGCCTTAGACGCACAGTTCGGGACCCCCTATCTGAGATCCGCCGGTTTTGACACCGACAGGGGCCTTTTGGATTTTTTAGTTGCAGGCGAGTAAACAGCCTTGGTTCACAGTCTCTGTTTCTCAGACTCAATTATCCGATTAACCAGGAGATCAGCGTTGGCAAGGACCTTGATGGAAAAAAGGCTCTGTTTGCTATGGAAAACTGTGTCTACATGGCGAGCCCTAGGAGTTCGGGAGCAAACTCCCCTGATTGTCAATGATACTGCCTGCAGCCAAAAGAAGGTGAGAATGACAAAGGCATCTGGATTAACTTTGATCCATGGATGTCTCAATTACGACAGGCAGTGATGTGGTTCAAGCCTTCAGGTTGATAGGTAATTGGGCTGTTGCATCGAAAGGGTGGAGTACTGGTGTCTCCGGATCATTGGTCACTGAAGCGGGGCTGCAAATTATGACGGTGTTGGATCATCTCTTCGAATGACTTTGTTGTCTTTGCTGCTGGTTCTGGATGGGTAGTTCTTTCTTTTGTTATGCATATTCCTTGTCATTTGGTCATCCTCGTCTATGTCACTCTTACTATGTAATAGTTGCTTCTGTTTAGAATGTCATTCTCGTCTGGATCACGAGAGTCTGAGCGCTACAGATGGGTGCGTTTTGGTGGTGTAGCAAGACTTCTTGTGAACTATCATGTCTTGTTGTTTATGTCAGTAGTAGTCACTAGTCAGTGTTTGAATGTTGTATATATCGTTGTTTCGAACTGTTTATTGTCTCGAACTACTGGTGGGCTAAATGAAGGCATCACCATTCTCCAGTGTTTAGAGTATATCTCCTTTTTTCAAGTTATATAATTTGAGCTCAGTGTCTTTTCTATGATGTACACTTGTTTGAGCCAGTGAGGTGTCGTTGAATATGGGCCGAGTAGTAACGCAATGCCAAACATGTCGATTATGACTCTCAAGCCGGGCTCTCAAAATATCCTGAAAAAAAGGTCGGGCTCTCCAAAAAAGAAAGAATAAGGACTCTTAGGCCGACATGTGGGTGCCACCGGTGTTTTCTTGCGCTTGCGCGCCGAGAGCATATTGGCGCGTGCTCGAAATTGATGCTACCTCTTTCATCCCCAGTCTCCCGCCCCTCCCCCACCTCTGGAATCTTGATTCCTACTCTAGTTCCCCCAAATCCCCCTCCTGTACTCCCTGTACTCAAGCGCACTATCATGTCGCCGGTCAACGCGGATCTCCGAGCCGGAGATCCTGATGTCCGTCATGCCTTCGGTCGCTGCGTGCTGTCGCTCAACAGTGGCATGGCGGCGCTTGACGACCAGTTTGCTAGCAAAGTGCTGATGGTAACCATCAACGGCGACCGGCCTCCCGTCTCGCCAGCCGACCTTGTCAAAGCTATTGGCATTGCGCACGGCATCCAAATAAGTGACTTGCTCGTCGAAGTCTGTCCTCCACCGACTGATTTCTTCGTCAGGTTCCGGACAACTTTCGACTGCAGTCGTGTGTTCGAATCTTCCCGGCGTTTGTTCTGCGATGGCGCGCTGGTGAGCTTTGATTGGGGCACCCAGGATGGGGCTCGGTGCCCTCTGAGCTTGAGTTTTCAACAAAGCTTACCTTCCACGGCATGCCTCGATGTGCTTGGAACAGTGAGTCCATGAACGAGCTTATCAACGACCTTGGAGGTGAGCTCGTAAGTATGTTTGTTTCTCCAGACAGCTGGGCTCTGACGGTTATGGCATGGATGAAGAATCCGTCCACCATACCGAAGGTGATTGGTGTTGAGATACCGGTGCAGGAACCGGGGTTGTACTATTCATCGCCACCAAGGCCACCGCGGACCACGTTAGGGATGTACCTGTATCGAGTGTTCGTGCATGTCGAAGAAGTGGTCAATCCATCAATCGAAGTCCTGTCGCCGCCGCTAGTGCCAGGGTCCGCCAACGACGTCCATTACAGGAGTCAACGTCAGACTTCCCCCGTGTTGCTCGGAATGATGGATGGCACAGGGCCTACTCCATCACGCGGTGGAGGCCACTGCTTCTTTGGGAGAAGAGGCAGGGCTGGCTGCCTGGATGTGCTCTAATTTGAGGTAACAACTGAATCTTGTCAGATACTAGTTAAATCTGAGCTATGGGTGTGAAGCACTGATATGCCAGTACATTTGATTGTGACCTGTTCTAATTTTGTACCTGAAGTTTTTTAGAAAGGGTTGTACGTCAACTTAATGTGGTAGTAGAACTTATTGTGTTGTCTGTCTGTTTTCTTTGCACAACATTCAAGATATTTCCCCGTCATTGATAAAGACGATGAACCGTTATGTACGACTTCGTTGGTTTCAACATAGCCATTCCCGTAGCGATCCACTGCTTCCATCCTGATTAAGCCGCCTGCGTGAAATTTTTGTATGCAAGTTCAGTGTGCTATGATGTTCTATATGATTGTGTCAACTATATAAGTTTTTAGTGAGCATCAACAATGCATATGGCTGAAAGATGTATTTATGAGCATCGACCGATGGGTCTCTCTCTCTATCTCTCTCTCACACACACGCACACACACAGGCGCACACGCACAAGTGGGACCCGTTGAATTATTTATTTGCTCGTGACAGCTTTTAATTAGGTTGCACTGTAATCTAACTTTTTTCTAAAGTTAATAATTGAGCTCAGTGACTTCAAAAAGTTGTACAGAAGCCTTGTTTGGGCCTTTCCAGCGTCGCTGAATGTGGGCTGAGTAACCATGTTAGGTTGTATTGTACTACACAAGCCTTTTTTTCAACATCAGCAATGCAACTGGGCCGACAGTTGTACACAATATCCGGGTCAACTTGTTATTCTCCGCCCCGCTGGGCTGCAAACTTTCCTAGGAGGTATGCATTAGGCTTAACAAGAAAATGGACTTCAAGAAATAATAAATGGGATGTAATTATAATAACTGGACATTTACTATGCACCAAACACGTAATTAGTTTGAAAAATATATTATTTTTGGAATTTGAAAATTTTAACTTCATTACTTGTTGCGCTCGCAATATTTCGTTGGATTTTAACGTAATACAACTTTATTTTGAAATTATATTTAACCTGACTAGAAATTTCGGATAAAAATATTTCGGATCCCATCAAAATGTGGGAATTTTTTTTGAATTCTGTTTTGAGCGGTTGTTTGAGATTATTAATCGTTGTCCTAGCTAGAAGTTGGGCTGTACTTTTAACAAACTGTATGGGCTGTAGTAAATTCCATTAGAATTAAAAAATGGGTTGTACATTCTTACAAATCGCAAATGGGCTATATGTTCTCTGCCAAATCCGAGCTATGGGCATACTAAGTTGACGCGTACCAAGGGCTTTGTCAACTTAGTCAATATAAACAATTCTAGCTGAAGTGATCGTACGATGTCCATCCAATGGCCGTAGTGCTTCTTCAACCTCTGGTCTTCTTGCTCCAGCCGCCCAAAGCCGGTCGTGTCGCGTGCTCCTGCCTCCCGTGGCCGGCTGTGATGTCGCGAAGGCCTCACCGCCCCGTACTACTCCCACCGCTGGCCAGGCCATCCCTCTACTCACCCACACCCCCTGTTATTCTACGGCGAAGGCAGCCTCACACCGCACCCGAACCAGTGAACCCTCGTACTCCTCTTCGTGCGGGCTTCCACTGATGCGTCTTCCCTGGCTCTGCGCCGTCCCCTTCCTAGGCCTCGCCGTCGTCCAGACCACCGCCCTGGTGCTCTCGGCGCGGCGTGGTCAACGACCGACTTCCATCGGAAGAGTACTATACGTGGAGAGGCTGACAGCTGGGTCCAAGCGGCCGCAAGGAAGTGCCTCCTTATTACGCGCAAAATAATTATTCCTCCACCTGATAGCAGGGACCACTGGACGGGCCACCTTCTTTCGCGAAAAAAAAACGTTTCCCCCCTGACTGCTGGGAGCCACCGGACGGGCCACCTTCTTTCGCGAAAAAAAACGTTTCCCCCCTGACTTCTGGGAGCCACCGGACGGGCCTCCTTATTACGCACAAAAAATGAATACTCCCCTTGCTAGCTGGGACCCACCATGGTGGGAGGCTAACTTGTGGGCCTACTAAGTTGACTGGGACGGGGGCCTTTGTCAACTTTAGTCAATATGAACGATTCTAGCTCCAATGACCGTACGATGTCCATCCAACGGCCGTAGGGCTTCTTCAACCTCTGGTCTTCTTGCTCTAGCCACCCAAAGTAGCTCCGGTCGTGCCGCATGCTACTGCCTCCCGTGGCCGGCTGTGCTGCCGCGGAGGCCTCACCGCCCCCTACTATTCCCACCGCTGGCCAGGACCTGCAGCGACTGCAGCCTCACACCGCAGCCGAACAAGTGAACCCTCGTACTCCTCTCCACACGGGCTTCCAATGCCGCGTCTTCCCCGACTCCCCGTCATCCCCTTCTTAGGCCTCGTCGTCGTCCACCGCCCTGGTGCTCTTGGTGCGACGTGGTCAACATGGTCAAGGAACGACTTCCATCGGACATGGATTGTACGTGGAGAGGCTGACAGCTGGGTCCACGGCCGCAGCAAGGAAGTGCCTCCTTATTACGCGGAAAATAATGATTCCTCCACCTGACAGCTGGGACCCATCGGACGGGCCACTGTATTTCGCGAAAAAAATGTTTCCCCCTGACTGCTGGGACCCACCAGCTACATCTTCGCACGCAAGTGTGTCCGGGAAAAAAAACGATTCGCCCCCCTGACTACTGGGACCCACCAGCTACATCTTCACAGGCAAGGAAGTGCCTGACAGTCGGGACCCACCTGGTCGAAGCGTACGTAGCGTTGTCATTCTGGTCGCGAACGTGTACATACATATATACTAGTGGATGTAGAGGCGCGCACGTGTCATAGTAGAGGCGCGTATGTGTCGTAGTAGAGGCGCGCACGTAGCATGTACACGTACATACAGCGGCCAGGGTGCAAGAAAGAAAATACGGCCACGTATGTGTACATATGGGCGGGGTCTCGAACGCCTACTCGCGCATACGTACGGTCAGGGCTGGTGTACATGGCTGGGTCGGAACGGAGAAACAACATCGTCGTCGTGTTCATGGGGAGGCAACGGAATGCGCCGTGTTCATGGGGAGGCAACGGAATGCGTCGTGTTCATCGGGAGGCAACGGAACACATGGGAGTCAACTGGCTGGGTCGAAACAGAATGCGTGGCCGTGTTCATCGGGAGGGCTTGGACGGAACATGCGATGGAAATGAGGCCTGGCGTACCGCACAACGGAGGAAACGGACCTCCTACGTTCGGAACGGGGTCCTATTGATCGGGAGGGGTCTGGCGTACCGCAAAATGGAGGAAACGGACCTCCTATAGTCGAAATGGGGGTCCTATTGATCGGGAGGGGTGTGGTGTACCGCAAAATGGACGAAACGGACGTCCTACGGTCGAAAAGGGGGTCCTGTTGATCGGGAGGGGTGTGGCGTACCACAAAACGGACGAAACGGACCTCCTACGGTCGAAACGGGGGTCCTGTTGATCGGGAGGGGTGTGGCGTACCGCAAAACGGACGAAACGGACTTGTGTTGGAGCGCTACGGTCGAAACGGGGGTCCTGTTCATCGGGAGGGGTGTGGCGTACCGCAAAATGGGACTCCACAGGATACTGTTCATCTCCACCGTCGACCTCTTCCTGCCTCCACGGGCTATCGTCGACCTCCTCCAGCCTCCATGGGCTCCTGCTCATCCAGCCTCCACCGCGCGCTACTCCACCGGCTACTGTTCAACGACCCCTCCATGGTCACCCCTCCACCGTCTACTGTTCATCCAGCCCTCCACACCACAGGGTCCTGTTCAACCACCCCTCCACGGGCACCCCTCCACCGTCTACTGTTCATCCAGCCCTCCACGACACCACAGGGTCCTGCTCATCCAGAGGCAACGCCACCGCTCACTGTTCATCCAACCCCCCTCCCCCCCCCAACGCTCACTGTTCATCCAATCGATCAGCTTCAGTTAGCAGCAGTAGCGAAGGAATCGCTCGATCGGGTTCAGTTAACAACCATCGATCGATCGCTCGGGTTCGGTAACGCGTAGCCTGCAGTGCAATCGCTCGGGTTCAGTTAGAGCCCAACGCCTCGCTCGGGTTCAGTTAGAGCCCAACGCCTCGCTCGGGTTCAGTTAGAGCCAACGCCTCGCACACCCAGGCGTACGTGAACGAGAGAAACGTCCATCGCTCGGCCCCTGACCTCCCACCGTAACCGGGAACTCCCCGAAATTTTCCTCCCCCTCGCTTCTACCATGGTTTTTTCTGTCATGGACGGCCCAAAGAATGTCATGCAGCTGCGTCTCTGGCCCGCCCAGGAGAAAAGCCCATTTTCTGTCATGATTTTTTGTCATAGAAGTAGGATCCCACCACATCTATGATGATACTGGGTTTTGTCACAATTATCGTCATAGAAGTGTCATACGTATGACAGAAAAAAAATTCGTTCGGCCCAAAATGTCACGAATGTGTCGTTTTTTTGTAGTGTTTGTGTCTTAAGGTTTTATTATAGTATGAAATCTAGGATAGATCGAATGGAAAGAATAGTTTCGTGTTATTTTACTACGGACTCTTGAATAGATCAATCCGAAAGAATAACTTTGAGGTGGTTTCGTACCCTACAATAATCTCTTCGTTTGTTGTCCACTATTAGTGACTTCGGAGTGACTCTTTGTTGCATGTTGAGGGATAGTTATATGATCCAATTATGTTATTATTATTGAGAGAACTTGCACTAGTGAAAGTATGAACCCTAGGCCTTGTTTCGAAGCATTGCAATACTGTTTATGCTCACTTTTACCTCTTCCTACCTTGCTGTTTTAATATTTTCAGATTACAAAAAACTATATCTACCATCCATATTGCACTAGTATCACCATCTCTTTGCTGAACTAGTGCACCTATACAATTTACCACTATATTGGGTGTGTTGGGGACACAAGAGACTCTTTGTTATTTGGTTGCAGGGTTGTTTGAGAGAGACCATCTTCATCCTACGCCTCCCACGGATTGATAAACCTTAGGTCATCCACTTGAGGGAAATTTTCTACTGTCCTACAAACCTCTGCACTTGGAGGCCCAACAACGTCTACAAGAAGAAGGTTGTGTAGCAGACATCAAGCTCTTTTCTGGCGCCGTTGCCGGGGAGGTTAGCGCTTGAAGGTATATCTTTAGATCTTGCAATCGAATCTTTTAGTTTCTTGTTTTATCACTAGTTTAGTCTATAAAAGAAAACTACAAAAAATGGAATTAAGGTTGCCTCATATGCTTCATCTTTTTAATATCTTTTGTGAAAATAAGGATTCCGATAATTGTGCCAAAGTGTTAGAAGACGAATGCATTAGAATGTTTGTCACTAAATCTTTCGATGATGAGCATGATTGCAATGTTTTTAGTATGGATTCTTTGAATATCCATGACACTAATGATATGCAAAGCCACAAGCTTGGGGATGCTATGTTTGATTAAGATGATATTTTTAGTCCCCCAAGTTTTGGTGAGCAAAGTTATTATGATGATAGCATGCCTCCTATTTATGATGATTATGTTTATGAAAGTGGTTTCAGAGAGGTCATGACTTTATTTAGTGATGAATCCACTATTTCGGAAGAGGTTCCAATTGATTATGAGAAAAAAGTTGATATCTATGATAATTATTGTGATGACATGTATGCTATAAAGAACAATGATAACCATGAAACTTGTCATCTTGATTTTAATTTTGAATTGGATTATGCCTCACATGATAGTTATTTTGTTAAGTTTGTTCCCACTACTATTCATGAGAAGAAATTTGCTCATGTGGAGAGTAATAAAAATTCTATGCTTGTAGATCATGAAAAGAATGCTTTATGTGATGGTTATATTGTTGAATTCATTGATTATTCTACTGAAAATTATTATGACGGAGGAATATATGCTCGTAGAAATTGCAATAATATCAAGTTTCCTCTCTATGTGTTGAAAATCTTGAAGTTTTGCTTGCTTTACCTTCCTTTGCAAGTTGATTCTTATTACCATAAATTGTTTGCTCACAAAATCCCTATGCATAGGAAGAGGGTTAGACTTAAATGTGCTAGCCATATTCTTCATGATGCTCTCTTTATGTTTCAATTCTTATCTTTTATGTGAGCATCATTGAAATCATCATTCCTAGCTACGGGCGTGAAACGACAACGCTTGTTGGGAGGCAACCCAATTTTATTTTTCTTCCTTTCTTTTTGTTCCTGTTTAGTAATAAATAATTTATCTATCATCGTTTATGATTGTGTTTTTATGTTTTAATTAGTGTTTGTGCCAAGTAAAGCCTTTAGGATCTTCTTGAGTGATTGTTGTTTGATCGTGCTGATAAAAACAGAGTGTATGCGCTCACGAAAATAATTTTTATTTTTTACCAGAGAGCGATAAAATACCAATTCCAACTGCAGTAGATAAATATACTTTTTATCCTGGTATTCCTAATTTTTCAGAATGTTTGGAGTTACAGAAGTATTCGAAACCTCCAGATTGCTACAGACTGTTCTGTTTTTGACAGATTCTGTCTTCTATGTGTTGTTTGCTTATTTTGATGAATCTATGAGTATTATCGGAGGGTATGAACCATAGAGAAGTTGGAATACAGTATATATTACACCAATATGAATTTATAATGAGTTCACAACAGTACCAAAAGTGGTGATTTATTTTCTTACACTAATGGAGCTTACGAGTTTTCTGTTAATTTTTGTGTTGTGAAGTTTTCAAGTTTTGGGTACAGATTTGATGGACTATGGAATAAGGAGTGGCAACAGCCTAATCTTGGGGATTCCCAAGGCACCCCAAGGTAATACTCAAGGACAACCAAGAGCCTAAGCTTGGGGATGCCCCGGAAGGCATCCCCTCTTTCGTCTTCGTTCATCGGTAACTTTACTTGAGGCTATATTTTTATTCATCACATGATATGTGTTTTTCTTGGAGGGTCTTGTATGATTTTAGTCTTTGCTTTTTAGTTTACCACAATCATCCTTGCTGTACAAACCTTTTGGGAGAGACACGCATGAATCGGAATTTATTAGAATACTCTATGTGCTTCACTTATATCTTTTGAGCTAGATGATTTTGCTCTAGTGCTTCACTTATATTATTTTGAGAGTCTTTTTAGAACAGCATGGTAATTTGCTTTGGCTATAAAATTAGTCCTAATATGATAGGCATCCAAGATGGGTATAATAAAAACTTTCATATAGAGTGCATTGAATACTATGAGAAGTTTGATACTTGATGATTGTTTTGAGATTTGAAGATGGCGATATTAGAGTCATGCTAGTTGAGTATTTGTGAATTTGAGAAATACTTGTGTTGAGGTTTGCAAGTCCCGTAGCATGCGCGTATGGTAACCGTTGTGTAACTAATTTGAAGCATGAGGTGCTTCTTTGATTGTCCTCCTTATGAGTGGCGGTTGGGGACGAGCGATGGTCTTTTCCTACCAATCTATCCCCCTAGGAGCATGCGCGTAGTGGTTGGTTTGATGACTTGTAGATTTTTGCAATAAGTATGTGAGTTCTTTATGACTAATGTTGAGTCCATGGATTATACGCACTCTCACCCTTCCATCATTGCTAGCCTCTTCAGTACCGTGCATTGCCCTTTGTCACCTCACGAGTTAGTGCAAACTTCGTCGGTGCATCCAAACCTTGTGATATGATACGCTCTATCACACATAAGCCTCCTTATATCTTCCTCAAAACAGCCACCATACCTACCTATTATGGCATTTCCATAGTCATTCCGAGATATATTGCCATGCAACTTTCCACCGTTCCATTTTTATGACACACTCCATCTTTGTCATATTGCCTTGCATGATCATGTAGTTGACATCGTATGTGTGGAAAAGCCACCGCTCATAATTTTCTTACATGTCACTCTTGAATCATTGCACATCCCGATACACCGCCGGAGGCATTCATATAGAGTCATATTTTATTCTAGTATCGAGTTGTAAATAAATAGAAGTGTGATGATCATCATTATTAGAGCATTGTCCCGTGAGGAAAAGAAGAGAAAGGCCAAATAAAAAAAAGAAGGCCCCAAAAAAATGAGAGAAAAAGAGAGAGGGGGCAATGTTACTATCCTTTTTCCACACTTGTGCTTCAAAGTAGCACCATGATCTTCATGATAGAGAGTCTCTTATTTTGTCACTTTCATATACTAGTGGGAATTTTTCATTATAGAACTTGGCTTGTATATTTCAACATTGGGCTTCCTCAAAATGCCCTAGGTCTTCGTGAGCAAGAAAGTTGGATACACACCCACTTAGTTTCTTTTTTTGAGATTTCATACATTTATAGCTCTAGTGCATCCGTTGCATGGCAATCGCTACTCCTTGCATTGACATCAATTGATGGGCATCTCCATAGCCCGTTGATTAGCCGCGCCAATGTGAGACTTTCTCCTTTCTTGTCTTCTCCACACAACCTCCATCATCATATTTTGTTCCACCTATAGTGCTATGTCCATGGCTCACGCTCATGTATTGCGTGAAAGTTGAAAAGGTTTGAGAATAATAAAGTATGAAACAATTGCTTGGCTTGTCATCGGGGTTGTGCATGATGGGAGAATTTTGTGTGACGAAAATGAAGCATGGCCAAACTATATGATTTTGTAGGGATGAGCTTTCTTTGGCTATGTTATTTTGAGAGGACATAATTGCTTGGTTAGTATGCTTGAAGTATTATTGTTTTTATGTCAATATTAAACTTTTGTCTTGAATCTTATGGATCTGAATATTCTTGCCACAATAGAGAAGATTACATTGATGAATATGTTAGGTACCATTCCACATCAAAAATTCTGTTTTTATCATTTACCTACTCGAGGACAAGCGGGAATTAAGCTTGGGGATGCTTGATACGTCTCCAACGTATCTATAATTTTTGATTGTTCCGTGCTATTATATTATCCATCTAGGATGTTTTATATGCATTTTTATGCTATTTTATATGATTTTTGGGACTAACCTATTAACCTATAGCGAAGAGCATGTTTCTGTTTTTTCCTTATTTTTGAGTATCGCAGAAAACGAATATCAAACGGAGTCCAATTGAACTAAAAATTTACGGACATTGTTTTTGGACCAGAAGAAGCCCACGGGGTACTGGAGATGGACCAGAAGAGTCCCGAGGCCACCACGAGGGTGGGGGTGCGCCCTACCCCCTGGGCGCGCCCCCTACCTCGTGCCCGCCTCGTGGACCCCCTGACTTGTTCCCGATGCCAACGCCTCTTATATATCCCCAAACTTCGAGAAAGAAACCTAGATCGGGAGTTCTGCCGCCGCAAGCCTCCGTAGCCACCAAAAACCAATCTAGACCCGTTCTGGCACCCTGCCAGAGGGGGGAATCCCTCTCCAATGGCCATATTCATCATCCTGTCGCTCTCCATGACGAGGAGGGAGTAGTTTACCCTCGGGGCTGAGGGTATGTACCAGTAGCTATGTGTTTGATCTCTCTCTCTCTCTCTCTCTCTCTCGTGTTCTTGATTCGGCACGATCTTGATGTATCGTGAGCTTTGCTATTATAGTTGGATCTTATGATGTTTCTCCCCCTCTACTCTCTTGTAATGGACAGAGTTTTCCCTTTGAAGTTATCTTATCGGATTGAGTCTTTAAGGATTTGAGAACACTTGATGTATGTCTCGCATGTGCTTATCTGTGGTGACAATGGGATATTCACGTGATCTACTGGATGTATGTTTTGGTGATCAACTTGCGAATTCCGTGACCTTGTGAACTTATGCATAGGGGTTGGCACATGTTTTCATCTTGACTCTCCAGTAGAAACTTTGGGGAATGATAACCCACAAGTATAGGGGATCGCAACAGCTTTCGAGGGTAGAGTATTCAACCCAAATTTATTGATTCGACACAAGGGGAGCCAAAGAATATTCTCAAGTATTAGCAGCTGAGTTGTCAATTCAACCACACCTGCAAACTTAGTATCTGCAGCAAAGTGTTCAGTAGCAAACTAATATGATAGTGATGGTAATGGTAATAAAAGAGTAATGAAAGCAAAGTAATGTTTTTGGTATTTTGTAGTGATTGTAACAATAGCAACGGGAAAGTAAATAAGCGTAAACCAGTATATGGAAAGCTCGTAGGCATTGGATCAATGATGGATAATTATGCCGGATGCGGTTCATCATGTAACAGTCATAACATAGGGTGACACAGAACTTGCTCCAATTCGTCAATGTAATGTAGGCATGTATTCCAAATATAGTCATACGTGCTTATGGAAAAGAACTTGCATGACATCTTTTGTCCTACCCTCCCATGGCAGCGGGGTCCAAATGGAAACTAAGGGATATTAAGGCCTCCTTTTAATAGAGAACCGAAACAAAGCATTAGCACATAGTGAATACATTAACTCCTCAAACTACGGTCATCACCAGTAAGTATCCCGATTATTGTCACTTCGGGGTTAACGGGTCATAACACATAAAAGGTGATTATAGACTTGCAAGATAGGATCAAGAACACTCATATATTGATGAAAACATAATAGGTTCAGATCTGAAATCATGGCACTCGGGCCCTAGTGACAAGCATTAAGCATAGCAAAGTCATAGCAACATCAATCTCAGAACATAGTGGATGCTAGGGATCAAACCCTAACAACACTAACTCGATTACATGGTGAATCTCATCCAACCCATCACCGTCCAGCAAGCCTATGATGGAATTACTCACGCACGGCGGTGAGCATCATGAAATTGGTCATGGAGGATGGTTGATGATGACGATGGCGATGAATCCCCCTCTCTGGAGCCCCGAACGGACTCCAGACCAGCCCTCCCGAGAGGTTTTAGGGCTTGGCGGCGGCTCTGTATCATAAAACGCAATGATTTCTTCTGTCCTATTTTTTCTCCCCGAAAGAAGTTATATAGAGTTGGAGTTGGAGTCGGGGGGTCTCTAGGGGGGCCCACGAGGTAGGGGGCGCGCCCTAGAGGGGCGCCCCCCACCCTCATGAGAAGGGTGCGGGCCCCCTGGTCTTCATCTTTGGCAAGGATTTTTTATTATTTATTGTAATATATCCCGTGGAGTTTCAGGTCATTCCGAGAAATTTTGTTTTCTACACATGAAACAACATCATGGCAATTCTGCTGAAAACAGAGTCAGTCCGGGTTAGTTCCATTCAATTCATACAAGTTAGATTCCAAAACAAGGGCAAAAGTGTTTGGAAAAGTAGATACGTTGGAGACGTATCAACTCCCCCAAGCTTAAACCTTTGCTTGTCCTCAAGCAATTCAGTTGACAAACTGAAAGAAATAAAGAAAAACTTTTACAAACTCTGTTTGCTCTTGTTGTTGTAAATATGTTAAGCTAGCATTCAAGTTTTCAGAAAAGATTATAATTAACCACATTTGCAATAATTCTCAGGTCTCATGATTACTCATACCAATAACATAATCAACTAGCAAGCCATAATAATAAATCTCGGATGACAACACTTTCTCAAAACAATCATAGTATGATATAACAAGATGGTATCTCGCTAGCCCTTTCTGAGACCGCAAAACATAAATGCAGAGCACCTTTAAAGATCAAGGACTGACTAGACATCGTAATTCATGGTAAAAGACATCCAATCATAGTCACACCCAATATAAATTAACAGTAATGAATGCAAATGACAGCTGCGCTCTCCAGCTAGTGCTTTTTAATAAGAGGGTGATGACTCAGCATAAAAGTAAATAGATAGGCCCTTCGCAGAGGGAAGCAGGGATTTGTAGAGGTGCCAGAGCTCAGTTTTAAAATAGAGGTGAATAACATTTTGAGTGGTATACTTTCATTGTCAACATAACAACCGAGAGATGGCAATATCTTCCATGCTACACACATTATAGGCGGTTCCCAAATAGAATGGTAAAGTTTATACTCCCCCTCCACCAACAAACATCAATCCATGGCTTGCTCGAAACAACGAGTGCCTCCAACACACATCAGGTCCCAGGGGGAGTTTTGTTTGCAATTATTTTGATTTAGTTTGCATAAAGCATGGGACTGGGCATCCCGGTGACCAGCCCTTTATCTCGTGAATGAGGAGCGGAGACCACTCCTCTTGAGAATAACCCGCCTAACATGGAAGATACAAACAGCCCTAGCTGATACATGAGTTATTCGAGCATACAAAACAGGATGATTATTTGAAGGTTTAGAGTTTGGTACATACAAATTTACTTGGAACGGCAGGTAGATACCGCATATAGGAAGGTATAGTGGACTCATGTGGAATAACTTTGGGGTTTAAGGAGTTTGGATGCACAAGCAGTATTCCCGCTTAGTACAGGTGAAGGCTAGCAAAAGACTGGGAAGCGACTAACTAGAGAGCGACAACAGCCATGTACATGCATTAAAATTAATAAACATTGGATGCAAGCATGTTGGCACGCCAGGTAAATCATTATAACTCATAGATAATCAAGCATGGCACAAGCAACTATGATCTCTAATTGTCATTGCAAACATGTTTATTCATAACAAGCTGAATCAAGAACGATGAACTCATCATATTTACAAAAACAAAAGAGGTTGAATTCATACCAGCTTTTCTCATCTCAGTCAGTCCATCATATATCATCATAATTGCCTTTCACTTGCACGACCGAACAATGTGAATAATAATAAGAGTGCACGTGCATTGGACTAAGCTGGAATCTGCGAGCATTCAATAAACAGGAGAAGACAAGGCAATATGGGCTCTTTTGTCAAATAAACAATAATGCATATAAGAGACACTTCAACAATTTAATCAAGGTCTTCTCCTACTGACCCCCAAAGAAAAGAAAAGAAATAAAACTATTTACACGGGAAAGCTCCCAACAAGCAAAAGAAGAACAGGAAATATTTTTGGGTTTTTTTTAATTACTACTACAACATGGAAAGTAAATTAATTAAAAGCTACAACTAATTTTTTGGTTTTTTCTTAAGGTTCATCAAACATACAAGAAGAAAGCATAAAAGAAAATAAACTAGCATGGATGATACAATGAAAAAGTATGAGCACCGACATCTGGCAATGAGTGTGCGTGAACATAAATGTAATGTCGTTGAGAAATACGTACTCTCCCAAGCTTAGGCTTTTGGCCTAAGTTGGTCTATGGCCACGGCTGGCCTGGCTGATATCCATAATAACAGTTGGGGTCATACTGAGATGCAGCGGCTATCGCCTCCTGAGCTGCAGCGTGGCGACGAGCGGCCTCCGCTCTCCTCTCGTACTCATCTGCCTCCTCTCTGGAAATAGTATATCCTCCTCTTGCCTGATAATCAAAGAAAGCAGGAGCAGGGAGAGTAATATGGACAGCACAGCGTCTGTCAAAGATTAGTCGGTACTGGAGAGGTGATTCGTTCCTCTCGACAAAATGGTGGGAAACGATAGAATCAAAATCTAAATAAGTAGGAGGCAACTCCATGTCTCCTTCACGAACGTCTATCTCAAGAAGTTTGGCTAAGCGGGTTGCATAAATTCCTCCAAAGAAATCTCCATTATGTCTATTATGATGCAACCTACGGGCTACAATGGCTCCCATATGAAAAGATTGGTCTCCTGACACAGCACTCCTGAGAATCCTAAGGTCAGGGACACACATGTGACATGCTTCATCCTTAGCATTTATGCACCTACCTATGAAGAGAGCAAAATAATGTATAGCAGGAAAGTGAATGCTCCATATGGTAGCTTGCATTATATCTCTAGATTCCCCTATAGTTATACTAGCAAGAAAGTTTCTAAATTTAGATTTAGGGGGATCCCTAACACTACCCCATTGTGGAAGTTTGCAAGCAAGAGTGAAATCTTCTAGGTCCATGGTATACGATTTATCATAAAGATCAAATATGACTGAAGGAGAATTACGTGAAGATGAATACTCAAACCTCCTCACAAAAGAGCTTGTGAGCTCATGATACTGGGGGCATTTGTCTGCCTCAAAGTCCTCAAGATCGGCATTACGCAAATATGCGTTAAATTCTTCTTTAATTCCCGATTGATCCATAAAAATTTCAGAAGGCCACTCACAAGGACGCACTGGAGTGTCTCTTGGTGGCTCTTCGTCAGCATCACGCATTGCAAGCCTGGGTCCTTGCTTCTTTGAAGAACCACCTTGGAACATTTTCCTAAGCATATTTCTTCCTCTGAAAAATTCTGAAATTTTTTTAGTAACTTCAAAATAAAAGTAAACCAAACTCAATAATATTGATAGCAACTACTCCTACAAGTGCCTAGGGCCTATATCATGCATCAAAACTACTTTTGACCATGTAAATTTGACATGCAAGCTCAAGAACAGGGTCACCTAAACAACACAAATTTGCAATGAATAAAGCACTAGAACAAAAACTAATTGGACTAATGGAGGAGTCACATACCAAGGAACAATCTCCCCAAGCAGTTTTGTGAGAGGTGCTTTGAGCAAGGATTTCGAAAATGGCAGCAAAACGAGCTTGGACTTGGGTTTGAGTTGGTTTTTCGTGTCTGGGGGAGGAAGATGAAGTGTGTGGCTGGAAGAATAAGTGGAGGAGGGCCACCGTGGGCCCACGAGGCAGGGGACGCGCCCTAGGGGGGTGGGCGCGCCCTCCACCCTCGTGGCAAGGTGGTTGGCCCCCTTGGTGTGTTCTTTGTTCCATAAATCCTCAAATATTCTACAAAAAATCATATTTAATTTTCAAGGCATTTGGAGAACTTTTATTTTCGTGGTATTTTTATATTGCATGGATAATCAGATAACAGACAGAAAATTATTTATTTTTACTTTATTTCAACTAAATAACAGAAAGTATAGAGAGGGTACAGAAGGTTGTGCTTCTAGTTTCATCCATCTCATTCTCGTCAAAAGGAATCCACTAACAAGGTTGATCAAGTCTTGTTAACAAACCCATTCCGATTAACATGAAACCGGAGAAATTTCGAATAACACTAGGTTACCTCAACAGGCATATGCACATCCCCAATAATAAGTATATCATATTTCTTCTTGACTGTAGGGAGAGGAAATTCAAAACCTCCAAATATAATCGATGAAATTTTTCCGATAAAATTGATACTATGAACTTGAGGTTGTTTCCTCAGAAAGTGTATCGTACGCTCATAACCATTAACATGAAAAGTGACATTGCCTTTGTTGCAATCAATAACAGCCCCTGCAGTATTAAGAAAAGGTCTTCCAAGAATAATAGACATACTATCGTCCTCGGGAATATCAAGAATAACAAAGTCCGTTAAAATAGTAATGTTTGCAACCACAACAGGCACATCCTCACAAATACCGACAGGTATAGCAATTGATTTATCAGCCATTTGCAAAGATATTTCAGTAGGTGTCAACTTATTCAAATCAAGTCTACGATATAAATAGAGAGGCATAACACTAACACCGGCTCCAAGATCACATAAAGTAGTTTTAACATAGTTTCTTTTAATGGAGCATGGTATAGTAGGTATTCCTGGATCTCCAAGTTTCTTTGGTATTCCACCCTTAAAAGTATAATTAGCAAGCATGGTGGAAATTTCAGCTTCCGGTATCTTTCTTTCATTTGTAATAATATCTTTCATGTACTTAGCATAAGGATTTGTTCTGAGTATATCAGTCAATTGCATACGCAAAAATATAGGTCTAATCATTCCAGCAAAGAGCTCAAAATCCTCATCATCCTTTTTCTTGGATGGTTTGGGAGGAAAAGGCATGGGTTTCTGAACCCAAGGTTCTCTTTCTTTACCATGTTTCCTAGCAACAAAGTCTTTCTTATCATAACGTTGATTCTTTGATTGTGGGTTATCAAGATCAACAGCAGGTTCAATTTCTACATCATTATCATTACTAGGTTGAGCATTATTATGAACATCATCATTAACATTTTCATTAGGTTCATGTTCATCACCAAAAATTGTTTCAGCATCAGACATAGAGATATTATTTGGATTATCAGGTGATTCAGCAATAGGTTCACTAGAAGTTTGCACAGTTCTATCATTTTTCTTTTTCTTCTTTTTAGAAGAACTAGGTGCATCAATTTTATTTCTCTGAGAATCTTGCTCAATTCTCTTAGGGTGGCCTTCAGGATACAAAGGTTCCTGAGTCATTCTACCAATTCTAGTAGCCACTTTGACAACATAATCATTTTTCTTACTATTCATCTCATTGAGCAATTCTTTTTGAGCTTTAAGTACTTGTTCTACTTGAGTGGTAACCATAGAAGCATGTTTGCTAACAAGTTTAAGTTCACCTCTAATATTAGCCATATAATCACCCAAGTATTTAATCATATAGCATCTTGTTTTAATTGTCTACCAAAATAAGCATTGAAGTCTTCTTGCTTAAACATAAAATTATCAAACTCATGCAAGCATTGACTAGCAATTTTAGTAGGAGGGATTTCAGCTTTATCATATCTATAGAGAGAATTTACCTTTACTACCTGTGTCGGGTTATCGAGGTCTGGAGGTTCTTCAATAAATAAAGGATTAAGATCATATATTTCTTTATCAGGCGGTAAATTAAGACCATGTATTTCTTTAATAGGAGGTAAATTCTTAACATCTTCAGCTTTAATACCTTTTTCTTTCATAGATTTATTTGCCTCTTGCATATCTTCAGG
The DNA here is from genome assembly GCF_056163025.1 of Triticum urartu. Taxonomy (NCBI): domain Eukaryota; kingdom Viridiplantae; phylum Streptophyta; class Magnoliopsida; order Poales; family Poaceae; genus Triticum; species Triticum urartu. The sequence continues at coordinate 119,807,584 of NC_141877.1, forward strand.
ACTGAGAAATAGAACACCTCTCTTCTTCGGAGTTGGTTTAGGAATAGGATCATTAATTGGAGCAGGAGCTGCCTCAGGAGCTGGATCAGGAGGTGCCCAATTATTTTCATTTGTCAACATATTATTCAATAAGATTTCAGCTTCATCCGGTGTTCTTTCCCTGAAAAGAGAACCAGCACAACTATCCTGGTAATCTCTGGAAGCATCGGTTAGTCCATTATAAAAGATATCAAGTATTTCATTTTTCTTAAGAGGATGATCAGGAAAAGCATTAAGTAACTTGAGAAGCCTCCCCCAAGCTTGTGGAAGACTCTCTTCTTTAATTTGCACAAAGTTGTATATTTCCTTTAAAGCAGCTTGTTTCTTATGAGCAGGGAAATATTTAGCAGAGAAGTAATAAACCATATCCTGGGGACTACGCACACAACCAGGATCAAGAGAATTAAACCATATCTTAGCATCACCCTTTAATGATAATGGAAATATTTTAAGGATATAAAAGTAGCGAGATCTCTCATCATTAGTGAACAGGGTGGCTATATCATTTAATTTAGTAAGATGTGCTACAACAGGGTCAGGTCTCATCCTAGCATTTGGAGATTGCTTATTCCATTTAGCTAATAACCTTTTGAGTTCATATCTATCTTTGCAGGCTAAAATAGCTAAAGAAGCATCCTGATCAAATAAATAAGCCTTAGGAATAACAAGTGATTCTTCATCATCACTTTCATCTTCATAATCAGATTCAATATTTTCAATCTCTCTAGCCCTAGCAAGTCGTTCCTCGAGAAAATCGCTAAGTGGCATAGTAGTATCAGGCATAGAGGTATTTTCATCATAAGTATCATGCATAGCAAAAGTAGCATTATCAATAACATGTGACATATCAGATCGAATAGCAGAAGCAGGTGTAGGTGTCGCAAGCTAACTCATAACAGAAGGTGAATCAAGTGCAGAGCTAGATGGCAGTTCCTTACCTCCCCTCGTAGTTGAGGGATAGATATTGGTTTTTGGATCTCTCAAGTTTTTCATAGTGTCCAGCAGATATAAATCCCAAGTGACTCAAAGAATAGAGCTATGCTCCCCGGCAAGAGCGCCAGAAATTGGTCTTGATAACCCACAAGTATAGGGGATCGCACCAGCTTTCGAGGGTAGAGTATTCAACCACTAGTAGAAAACAGGGCTATGGTCCAGGCCGGCTCAGCCCATTAGTCCCGGTTCAGTGTAGAACCGGGACTAATGTGGGCATTGGTCCCGGTTCGTGAGCCTAGGGGGCCGGCCGAGCCACGTGGGCCATTGGTCCCGGTTCGTCTGGACCTTTTGGTCCCGGTTGGTGGGACGAACCGGGACCAATGGGCCTCGCTCCTGGCCCACCACCATTGGTCCCGGTTGGTGGCCTGTACCGGGACCAAAGGCTCCCCTTTAGTCCCGGTTCTTGCCACAAACCGGGACCAATGAGGTGCCTATATATACCCTCGCCCGCGAGCAGAGCACTCCAGTGCTCTATTTTTCTCTGGTCGGCGAGGGGAGGGGTTTGTGGTGCTCTAGCTCACCTCCTATGCACATGAGGTGTTCGATGGAATGCCCGAGCCACACTGCTTAAACTTTCTCCTCTCGAAGCTCAACCTCCAAGCTCCATTTTCCTCGAGATTTGTCTAGATTTACCGGTCCGTCACGCCCCGTCCCCGTCTTCACCGCCGTCGATCACCCGCGCTGATCTCATCACTGACACCACCGTGCTGAGCCTCTTGTTCTTATCTTCTTTCTGAAAGGAAAAATATTCTTACTTGTCTGTTTAGATAGATACTTGTATCATTTTCTTACATTTATTATTGCATCTTATATAGTGCGATGGTTTTGGTATCCGCCCCCGTCGGCCCTCGTCCTGTCTATGATTCGGATTTGGTATGTATATTATCTTCATAACTATTGGTTCATTTATTGTTTATGAAAATTATGCCGACCAACATGACATAGATTTTATTTATCTAGGATGTATGTGAATCGGAAATGCCAACCGACCCTATTGTCGAGAGGTTAAATTTAGTTGAAGAAGAAAACAATTTGTTGAAGGAAAAAATAAAAAAAATTGAGGAGGAGAAGATGATATTGGAGTTGCATGTTGCGGATGTCGTCGATGATCACAAGATCAAGATGGATGCAATGCGCTTGAAGATTAGAAAGATTAGAAAATATGCCATTCATACCGAGGCTTGGTATCATTATGCCGTTGGATCAATTGTTACCTTGATTGCGATTATGATCGCATTTGTTTTCCCATTGAAATGTTTTACATAGTTTCAATGTATGGTTTAATTAATTAGATGCTCTGGAGAGCTATATGTTGTTAGATGAGAACTATGTATGCACTTTGGTTTTAATGTGATGATGAACTTCTGTTAATTTGGACACTTAATTATATATAATGCACGCAGATGAACCGGCAATGGATGTACGGTGACAGACACCCGCGAGTACATTAAGGGCGTGCATGAATTTCTCGATGCGGCTGAGGCAAACAAGCAGAATGGTTTTATGTGTTGTCCATGCACTGAATGTGGGAATACGAGCTCTTACTCTAACTGGAAAATCCTTCACTCCCACCTGCTTTACAAGGGTTTCATGCCACACTATAATGTTTGGACGAGGCACGGAGAAATAGGGGTTATGATGGAAGACGGCGAAGAAGAAGAGTACGATGACAACTATGTGCCCCCTGAATACGGTGATGCTGCAACGGGGGGAGCTGGTGAAGATCAAGAGGGACCAGACGATGTGCCCAATGATGCTGCCACGGGTGAAGCTGCTGAAGATCAAGAGGAACCAGATGATGTGCCCGATGATGATGATCTCCGCCGGGTCATTGTCGATGCAAGGACGCAATGCATTAGTCAAAAGGAGAAGCTGAAGTTCGATCGCATGTTAGAGGATCACAAAAAAGGGTTATACCCCAATTGCGAAGATGGCAACACAAAGCTCGGTACCGTACTGGAATTGCTGCAGTGGAAGGCAGAGAATGCTGTGGCTGACAAAGGATTTGAGAAGCTACTGAAAATATTGAAGAAGAAGCTTCCAAACGATAACGAATTGCCCGACAGTACATACGCAGCAAAGAAGGCCGTATGCCCTCTAGGATTGGAGGTGGAGAAGATACATGCATGCCCTAATGACTGCATCCTCTACCGCGGTGCATACAAGGATCTGAACGCATGCCCGGTATGCGGTGCGTTGAGGTATAAGATCAGACGAGATGACCCTGGTGATGTTGACGGCGAGCCCCTCAGGAAGAGGGTTCCTGCGAAGGTGATGTGGTATGCTCCTATAATACCACGGTTGAAACGTCTGTTCAGAAACGAAGAGCATGCCAAGTTGATGCGATGGCACAGTGAGAACCGAAAGAAAGATGGGAAGTTGAGAGCACCCGCTGACGGGTCGCAGTGGAGAAAAATCGAGAGAAAGTACTGGGATGAGTTTGCAAAGGACCCAAGGAATGTATGGTTTGCTTTAAGCGCAGATGGCATTAATCCTTTCGGGGAGCAGAGCAGCAATCACAGCACCTGGCCCGTGACTCTATGTATGTATAACCTTCCTCCTTGGATGTGCATGAAGCGGAAGTTCATTATGATGCCAGTTCTCATCCAAGGCCCTAAGCAACCCGGCAACGAAATTGATGTGTACCTAAGGCCATTAGTTGAAGAACTTTTACAGCTGTGGAATGGAAACGGTGTATGTACGTGGGATGAGCACAGACAGGAGGAATTTAACCTTAAGGCGTTGCTGTTCGTGACCATCAACGATTGGCCCGCTCTCAGTAACCTTTCAGGACAGACAAACAAAGGATACCACGCATGCACGCACTGTTTAGATGACACTGAAAGTATATACCTGGACAAATGCAGGAAGAATGTGTACCTGGGCCATTGTCGATTTCTTCCGACCAACCATCAATGTCGAAAGAAAGGCAAGCATTTCAAAGGCGAGGCAGATCACCGGAAGAAGCCCGCCATGCGCACCGGTGTTCACGTGCTTGCTATGGTCAATGATTTACACTACGTAATCTTTGGAAAGGGTCCCGGTGGACTAGCTGTTCCGAATGACGCTGAGGGACACGCACCCATGTGGAAGAAGAAATCTATATTTTGGGACCTACCCTACTGGAAAGACCTAGAGGTCCACTCCTCAATCGACATGATGCACGTGACGAAGAACCTTTGCATGAACCTGCTAGGCTTCTTGGGCCTGTATGGGAAGACAAAAGATACACCCGAGGCACGAGAGGACCTGCAACGTTTGCACAAAAAAGACGGCATGCCTCCGAAGCAGTATAAAGGTCCTGCCAGCTACGCTCTTACGAAAGAAGAGAAAGAAATCTTCTTTGAATGCCTGCTCAGTATGAAGGTCACGACTGGCTTCTCGTCGAATATAAAGGGAATAATAAATATGCCAGAGAAAAAGTTTCAGAACCTAAAGTCTCATGACTGCCACGTGATTATGACACAACTGCTTCCGGTTGCATTGAGGGGGCTTCTACCGGAAAACGTTCGATTAGCCATTGTGAAGCTATGTGCATTCCTCAATGGAATCTCTCAGAAGGTGATCGATCCAGAAATCGTACCAAGGCTAAGGAGTGATGTGGCGCAATGTCTTGTCAGTTTTGAGCTGGTGTTCCCACCATCCTTCTTCAATATCATGACGCACGTCCTAGTTCATCTAGTCGACGAGATTGTCATCCTGGGCCCGTATTTCTACACAATATGTTCCCTTTTGAGAGGTTCATGGGAGTCCTAAAGAAATATGTCCATAACCGCGCTAGGCCAGAAGGAAGCATCTCCATGGGCCATGAAACAGAGGATGTTATCAGGTTTTGTGTTGACTTCATTCCTGGCCTTAACAAGATAGGTCTCCCTAAATCGCGGTATGAGGGGAGACTGACTGGAAAAGGCACTCTTGGAAGAGACTCAATAATATGCAGGGACGGATATTCTTGGTCTCAAGCACACTACACAGTTCTACAGAACTCTACCTTGGTGACCCCGTATGTCGATGAACACAAGAACAGTCTGCGCTCCAAACACCCGGAGCAATGCGACGACTGGATTACATGTGAACACATCAGGACTTTCAGCAGTTGGTTAGAAACACGTCTCAGAGGTGACAACACTGTTTGTGATGAGTTGTACTTGTTGTCCAGGGGACCATCTTTGACTGTATTGATTTACAAAGGATACGAGATAAATGGGAATACATTTTACACGATCGCCCAAGATCAAAAGAGCACCAACCAAAACAGCGGTGTCCGCTTTGATGCAGCAACCGAGAGCGGAAAGGACACATATTATGGTTACATAGTGGACATATGGGAACTTGACTACGGACCTGATTTTAAGGTCCCTTTGTTTAAGTGCAAATGGGTCAATCTGTTAGGCGGGGGGGTACAGGTAGACCCACAGTATGGAATGACAACAGTGGATCTGAAAAATCTTGGGTACACTGACGAACCGTTCGTCCTAGCCAATGATGTGGCACAGGTTATCTGTGTGAAGGACATGTCTACCAAACCGAGAAAAAGAAAAGATAAGGAAGCGAATACATCATACGATGAGCCAAAGCGCCACATAGTTCTTTCAGGAAAAAGGGACATCCTGAGAGTGGACGGCAAGATAGACATGTCTGAAGATTATGAAAAGTTTCATGAAATTCCTCCCTTCAATGTCAAGGCTGACCCAAGCATCCTGATAAACAATGAAGATTATCCATGGTTACGGCGCAATAAGCAAATGACACAAGCGAAGAAAAAGTGAAGACTTTCTCCTGCAATAAGCAAATGCTATGTGGGTGAAATTATGATAGCATCCCAACTTTCAACTTTTTCAGAGTTCATTTGAAATGCTTTCATGTCTTATGGTTCGAAACTTTGATACTTCGAAAGTGATTGTCCATTTTGTACACGAAGTGCATCAAGTTTTTGTCGTAACCCTCTCTACTTTTTGGAACATGCTATGTGGGTGAAATGATGATACCATGCCAACTTTCAACCTTTTCAGAGTTCATTTTGAAATGCTTTCCAATTTCGGAGTCATTTAGCTCAAAGAATGAATTAATAGCAAACAGAATGAACTACAAAACTTTTATGAAAATAAAAACAATCAATTAAAATATTATGTTACGATCAACTAAAATAAAACTATAATATTCTTCAATAGCAAAAAGAATATAATATTTGTGACCTAAAATCAAACTATAAGTATTTAATTGTAAGTATAAATAAAAAATAAATAGCAAAGAATAAAAAAAATTCTATTTTTATAGTAAAGTTATTCATAAACTAGTGATTCACACAAATTTTATAAAATTCGAATTTAAACTATACAAAATTTTAAAACTAATGGCACTAACAGAAAGTTTATAATTTTTGTGACCTAAAATCAAAAAGAAATCACTAAAAAACTATAAGTATTTAGTTGTAAGTATAAATAAAAAATAAATAGAAAAAAAATTCTATTTTTATTGTAAAGTTATTCATAAACTAGTGATTCCCACAAATTTTTAAAAATTCAAATTTAAACTATTCAAAATTTAAAACTAATGGCACTAACAGAAAGTTTATAATTTTTGTGACCTAAAAGCAAAAAGAAATCACTAAAAAACTTTAAGTATTTAGTTTTAAGTAGAAATAAAAAAAATAAAAAACCAAAAAAATGTAGAAATAAAAAAGAAAAAACCAAAAAAATGCCACCTACTGGGCCTCCACGGCCTGAATACGACTAGAAACCCTACATGGGCCAGGATTCAGGCCCGCAGAGGCCCAATAGGCCCACAGGCAGTAGCAAGTTTAGGCCCGAAAGCCTGCATTAGAGAGGAGCTCGAATGGGGAGGCAGAGCAGCGCTTATAAACCAGTGCCGGCGCCCTTCAGCTGGCGATGTGGGACTAAACTTTTGGGCGCGGGGCGCACAAGGGCATTGGTCCCGGTTGGTAGCACCAACCGGGACTAAAGGGGGAATTGGTCCCGGTTCGTGGCACCAACCGTGACCAATGCCCCCCTTTAGTCCCGGTTGGTGCCACCAACCGGGACCAAAGGCCGCCGCTTCCCGCCCTTTGGGCTGCTGAAAATTGGCCTTTGGTCCCAGTTCGTGGCACCAACCGGGACCAAAGAGGGGCATTAGTCCCAGTTGGTTTCACGAACCGGGACCATTGCTCTGGCTATATAAGCCAACCCTTGCGAAATTTTCGGCAACTGCCGACGCCGCCATCGCCGACGCCGACGCCGCCAGGCTGCTCGTCCTCCTCGTCGCCGTCGCCGCCGCCGAGCCCTGCCCCTCATCGTCGCCTCCGCCACCGCCGAGCCCTGCCCCGACGCCGTCAGGCTGCTCCACTTCGCCGTCCTCGCCGCCGCCGTCGAGCCCTTCCCCGACGCCTCCCCGGCCTGCTCCCACTGTGAGCCGCCGTGTCGTTCCCCTCCTCTCCTCCTCTCCCCCCGCCGCGCCCTGCCACCACCGCCAGCCGCGCCCCGACGCCGTTGCCCGCCATGCTCTTGCCGCGCCCCGACGCCGCTGCCCGCCGTGCTCTGCCCGCCGTGCTCTGCCCGTACGTGCTCCGCTTGCCGCGCCACCGCTGGTTCGCCGCCGCCGCCCGTCGTGTTCTGCCTCGACGCCGCCGCCTGGCCGCGCTCCGCTTGCCGCGCCGCCTGGCCGCGCTCCGCTTGCCGCACCGCCGCCCGCCTCTGTTAATTTTTTTGAGATATATGTATGCATGTGTGTAGTGTATATATATGTGTATGTATGTGTATGTGTGTGCAGTGTATATGTGTGTGCATGCAGATATGTATATGTATGTGTATGTATGTGTATGTATGCATGTGTGTAGTGTATATGTGTATGTATGTATATGTGTGTACCAGATAACTTCGACAAGCTAGGTCGGGAACTAGCTAGGGTAGAGGGTCGAGGGTCGCCAAGTGTTCGAGGGGGCGAGGGTCGGGAAGAAGAGGAGAAAAAAAGAAGAGGAAAAAGGAGAAGAAGAGGAGAGGAAGAAAAGGAAGAGGAGAAGAAGAAAGGAATAGAGGAGAAGAAGAAAAAATAGAAAAAAATTCTATTTTTCTTCTTCTCCTCTATTCCTTTCTTCTTCTCCTCTTTTTTTCTTCTTTTTTTTCTTCGATCTTCTCCCCTTCCCGATAGGAAAGTTTTATATAGAAAGTTACAATTTTAGAAAAGTTTTATATATGCAAAAGTTACAATTTTAGAAAAAGAAGGATAGGAAAGAAGAAAATAAGAAGAGGAAAGAAAGAAGAAGAGGAGAGGAAAAGAAGAGGAGAAATAAATAAGAAGAAGAAAAAAGAAGAAAAAGAAGAGGAGAAGAAGAAAGGAATAGTGGAGAAGAAGAGAAAATAGAATATATTCTATTTTCTCTTTTCTCCACTATTCCTTTCTTCTTCTCCTCTTTTTTTCTTCTTTTTTTTCTTCGACACGTGGGGGGGGGGGTCGAGAACGCCGGACATTCATGAGAGAGGCGAGGAAGAAGGGGAAGAAGAGGGAGAAGAAGAGGAGAGGAAGAAGAGGAAGTCTTCTCCTCTATTCTTTCTTCTCTTCTTTTTTCTTCTTCTTCTTCCTCTTTATTTTATCGGGAACGAGGGTCGTCGAGAGGTCGAGGAGCGGTAGAGGAGAAACCCTAAATAGAAAGTATCGTCGGTGTGAGATACATGTACCGTCGGTGTCGGACACTACACCCACATCCCACAAGTGGCGCGGGCTTCGACGCCCACGTCACTTGTGGGACATGGATGTAGTGTCCGACACCGAAGGCCACATGTATCTCACACCCATGATACTTGCTAGCTATTTAGGGTTTCCTCTACCGAAAAGAAGAGGAGAAATAAATAAGAAGAAGAAAAAAGAAGAAAAAGAAGAGGAGAAGAAGAAAGGAATAGTGGAGAAGAAGAGAAAATAGAGTATATTCTATTTTCTCTTTTCTCCTCTATTCCTTTCTTCTTCTCCTCTTTTTCTTCTTCTTTTCTTCTTCTTCTTCTTCTTCTTCTTCTTATTAGCTAGAAGTAGAGAGAGGTTTCCTAGTGTCAAAGTATTGAAGAAATCCATGCCTTCATCATTAGCCGGAAGTAACCAGGGCATGTTGGTACGAAGTTCTGCAAAGTTGTTTTGGAATGGAGTCCCGGATAGAATAATCCGCCTTTTGGTACCAATTCAGCAAAGGCCTTCCAAATAGCGATATTCGGAAGGCTCTTGCTGAACTTTGTACCAAAAGCCGGATTATCCTATCTGGGAGTCCGTTCCAGAACAACTTTGAAGAGCTTCGTACCATCATGCACATGTTACTTTCGCCTAATGATGAAGACATGGTTTTGTTGAATCCTTTGACACTAGGCAACCTCCCGACCCCTCGGCGATCCTCTCGAACATGATGTAGTGTCGTCGTTGTCGATATATACCCCCTCCCGATAGCTTACTATGATTAGGTAGCTAGTTCTACGTTTGGCACTAATATATCCATCTGTCATGTTTGAATAATAATTGCCATGTTGTAAATATTTGTAGAAACTATGGACACTGCCCTAGACGAAGCAACAAAAGAAGCGTTGTTGAGGGACATAATCGCAGAAGGAAGTGATGCCATCTCGTTGTTTCTCAACAAAACCGATGGTCTGGAAGGAGAGGGTGAACAAGCTGGCTACGGTGACCTAATGCCGGTGCAAGAAGAAGAACATGAGGACGGCTCCGGTGACCGAACCGAGTCCGGCCAGGTATATATATTAGTTAAGCCTATGCTGACTAGCTGATTGATGCATTCATTGTTTTGGTATGTACACATATTAATTAAGTCTTTGTTCTTTTTTCTAGCCCTCCGAATCGAGCACAACTTCGGTAAAGAGACGAGGCCCGAAGAAAAAGTTGAGCTCGGATGAAAAGTTTGAGATCATAGCAATCGCGCCCGACGGCCAACCTATTGAACCCCTCCGGACAAAGAGCGCATTTGTTGCTCAGTGCGGGGTTCTGGTTAGGGACAAGATCCCGATAAGCATCCAGCAATGGTTTAAGCCAGCTATAGAAGACCCTGAGGTGTCTTACGTCAATGATATGCAGAAAAATGATCTTTGGACTGAGCTGAAGTCAAATTCACCCTACCGCCTGAGGAAAATCCAGAGAACCCAGTTAAAGAGAAATTAATCAAGTCTTTTGCTCTGAAGAGGATGGCAGAACTATTCAGGAGGTGGAAGAAAGAGCTGAATAAGTTTGTCGAAAATAATGAGACACCAGAATTCAAGGGCAGATATGAGAAGATCAGAGATCACTGGCCCGCATTTGTGGCCCACAAGACATCAGAAAAGAGTAAGAAGATGTCGGCGACAAACAAGCAAAATGCTGCGAAGAAGAAGCTTCACCATCGCACGGGGTCAGGTGGCTACCTCGTAGCCCGGCCTAAGTGGTCCAAGAGTGAGAATGATCTGGTTCATAAAGGGATCGAACCAGAGACAAATAACTGGCCAGACCGTTGCCGGACTTGGTTCTTCGGGGCTGGCGGAACCCTGGACCCTGAAACAGGGAAGTGCATTTGGACGAACGATCAAATGGACATACCAGTCAGTAAGCTTAAGCAGTATATCGAAGCAGCGCAGGAAGGGAAGTTCTTTCCAGACAGAGAGAACGACGAGCTCACAATGGCCCTCGGGAATCCTGAGCACCCTGGACGGACACGAGGCACGCCAGGCTCCGTTTCGTGGAAGGTTGGGTTTCCGGACGCAGGCGGTTACAAATCCCATGAGAGGAGGAAAAAAGTGCAGCAGACCCAAATGCAGGCGCTGCAAGCAAGGGTGGACGCGATAGAGGAACGAGAAGCAAATCGCAGCAAACGTACTGCCGAAGCCTCCCCCGAAGCCACCCCGCCATCTCAGTGCAGAAGCAGCGTGGCTTCCACCGAGCTGCTTCAGCCAGAGCATGCCTTGACGGCTCCTGCCAGCTATCCCGTGGATGCTATCACGGAGTCTCAAAATTGCCACCTTATGACGCAATGGATGAATTTGAAGGTCAAGGCGGCTGTTGGCTCTGTTTATCCTACTGAACCCGGCGCAACTTTTCACTGCCGGCCGATTCCAGAAGGATATGCTAGGGTGATGGTGGATGAGATAACGGAGGGATTTGAGGACCTCCAGCTTGACCACCCTACCGGTGAAGGGGAGACTCGGCTGGGGTCTGCTTTGAAGACTCCATGCCTATGGCGGAAGGAGCTCATCAACCTTCCGAACTGGACGCCTCCGCCTCCTCCTCCTCCTCCTCCGGCGAGTCAGGGCACTCCGCCTCCACCGCCTCCTCCTCCTCCGGCGAGTGATGATCAGGGCCCTCGGCCGGCTCCTTCTCCGGCGCGCGGCGGCACTCCGCCTCCTTCTCCGCCTGCGCCACGCGCCCGAGCAGCCAGCCTCCTCCTTCTCCGCCTCGTCAGCAAGGGCGGAAGAGACCTGCCGCCGCTCCAGCTGCTCCGGCGCGTCGTAGTCCTTCTCCTCCGCCGCTTAAGCAAGTAAAGAAGACAACCGCTACGTCTGCTCGGTCGGCGTCTAGCAGTACAACCAGAGGCGGGAGGACATACAGATTCGGTCCTTCTCTGAAGACTCCAGAGAAGTTACCATACGAGAGGACCCAGGAGGAGAACGCTGAGATCGCGCGAGAAGAAGTGAAGAAATTCTTTGAAGGGGTGAAAGCAAAGAAACATCCACCTCCGGAGGAGAAGGTAGATCGGGTGAAAATGAAGCGCACTCTGGCTGCCCTGACAAAACCACCGAAGTCTGATCCGCCGAAAGGAAACTATGACCGCATTATTGGAAAGGAATTTGCCGAAGCGGAGCGGTCGGGAAGTACTGTCAGTGATCAAAGGCTGAAAGAACGACGATCTGGGAAACAAATTGCCCAGCTCGGCGAACAAGCGAAGCAATCGTGCCCCCCGCTCAAGGTGCCTAGCCACAACGTCGATAATGATCCGAGGATGGTGCCCGGTTATAGCAATCTTGCAGATTACCTGCCCGACGAAGTACATTATGAACCCATGGACGTGCAGATACAAAGATACGAGTACGGGAAGCCTCTCGTCAAAGATGAAAGATCTCTATCAACGATGATGCGAAGATTGCATGATTGGTACTTGAAAATCTGCAGAGACTCTGGGGGGAGGAGTACTTTGTATTTGAAAGTTAAAAAGGAGCATGACCTCGTTGGAATTGATCTGTTGCCTGTTCCATTTGAGGAGTTCTATTAGTTTTTCAATCAATTGGCCCTCGATAAACCAATGGTCACCTGCTACTGTCTGTAAGTACTACTACTTCTGTCATTAAGTCTCTCCATATAGCTCAGCTCTTTCATTGCATGTATTTATAATCATCCTCACTATATTATGCAGATTGAAGATCGTCGAATTGAAGAAAAGACAAGTCGGTGATATTGGGTTCATTAACACATATCTCATAGATGCAACTCAGGTTAAATTTCATGCCGCAGAAACCGAGGCCAGCATGCTAGAATCGTTGATAATAAATCAAAACAAAGATATAATACTCTTTCCTTACAACTTCAAGTGAGTGTTACTATCTTGTGCGTATTCAGTTTCCCTTATATATTAGTCAAGGTTATAGTAATGTAATTGATGAGTTATGCATGCGTGTGCAGTTTCCACTATATTCTCCTACATATTAAGCTTGAGCAGGGACTAGTAACCGTCTTAGACTCAAGACGAAAAGATCCCAAGGACTATGCAGACATGACTCAAATACTCGAGAAGTAAGTTAAATCGATCATTATCCACCATATCAGCAACTTTGTTCATTTCCTGATATATCAAGTAATTGTTTTCTTTGTCCGGCAGGGTTTGGAGAAAATTCACCAGAAAAGCTCCGGGACTGCCGAAGGAGCTGCAATTTAGACACCCGAAAGTAAGTAATAGCTATAGTAGCATTTTAAGCGCATCTACTTGTCATTCAAGCGCTAGTTTCATCAATACCATTTGGCATTCTTGCTTATCAGTTTGATTAACCTCTATTTCTTGTAAAGTGGTTGTGGCAGCAACAAGGGAATGATTTATGTGGATACTATGTTTGCGAGTCCATCCGCCACACGACCTGTGAGCGGGGCTACACTGACGAACAATATGAAGTACGTAAATAACAACATTCACAATTTTATTTTATTACCATCATTTGTGTTGAGTTTCATTCATTCATATATATATGTATTGACCCCCTTCTTTAAATTAGATGTTTCGGAAGCGGGATGAACTCCTAGCACCAGCTCGCATGCGAGGAATTCAAGAGGAATTGGCGGCATTCTTTCTTGACCACGTGATCCCTGAAGACGGAGAATTCTATGTGGACCCTGAGTCTGTATGATTATATTTGTAAGAGATAATTATTGTATATATGTAGCTGGTCAGATAGATATACGAGAACTTGTTGTTCGACCAATCTCTCGGAGAAGGAGAGGTGGTCGATATCACTTCTCTCTGTATATATGCATATATGTTCATGACGATCTTTCTATTTCCTTCGTTTGCTTAATTACTAGCTAGCTAGCGTGTCTAGTCCTCTCTATATACGTATGTATAGTACGTAGCGTCGACCAAGCACGGACATAACAGAGGACACTTCTCTCTATTAATTATAACTATCTAACACAATATATGAAACACCTAAATTAACCCCCCAAACCCCCCCCTTTCAAAAAAAAACAAAAACCCCAGCCACAGAAGTGCTGACGCGTGGATGCCTATTGGTCCCGGTTGGTGCCACCAACCGGGACCAAAGGGTCTCCTGGCTGGGCTCTGCGCACTGCCCACGTGGAGGGCCTTTAGTCCTGGTTCTGGATTGAACCGGGACTAAAGGGGGGAGGTATTAGTACCGACACTTTAGTCCCGGTTCCTGAACCGGGACTAAAGGCCCTTACGAACCGGGACTATAGGCCCTTTTTCTACCAGTGAACCCAAATTTATTGATTCGACACAAGGGGAGCCAAAGAATATTCTCAACTATTAGCAGATGAGTTGTCAATTCAACCACACCTGGAAACTTAGTATCTGTAGCAAAGTGTTTAGTAGCAAAGTAATATGATAGTGATGGTAACGGTAACAAAAGAGTAATGAACGCAAAGTAATGTTTTTGGTATTTTGTAGTGATTGTAACAATACCAACGGGTAAGTACATAAGCGTAAACCAGTATATGGAAAGCTCGTAGGCATTGGATCAATGATGGATAATTATGCCGGATGCGGTTCATCATGTAACAGTCATAACATAGGGTGACACAGAACTAGCTCCAATTCGTCAATGTAATGTAGGCATGTATTCCGAATATAGTCATACGTGCTTATGGAAAAGAACTTGCATGCCATCTTTTATCCTACCCTCCCGTGGCAGCGGGGTCCTTACGGAAACTAAGGGATATTAAGGCCTCCTTTTAATAGAGTACCGGAACAAAGCATTAACACATAGTGAATACATGAACTCCTCAAACTACTGTCATCACCGGTAAGTATCCCGATTATTGTCACTTCGGGGTTAACGGATCATAACAAATAATAGGTGACTATAGACTTGCAAGATAGGATCAAGAACACTCATATATTGATGAAAACATAATAGGTTCAGATCTGAAATCATGGCACTCGGGCCCTAGTGACAAGCATTAAGCATAGCAAAGTCAGAGCAACATCAATCTCAGAACATAGTGGATACTAGGGATCAAACCCTAACAAAACTAACTCGATTAAGTGGTGAATCTCATCCAACCCATCACCGTCCAGCAAGCCTACGATGGAATTACTCACGCACGGCGGTGAGCATCATGAAATTGGTGATGGAGGATGGTTGATGATGACGACGGCGACGAATCCCCCTCTCTGGACCCCGAACGGACTCCAGATCAGCCCTCCCGAGAGGTTTTAGGGCTTGGCGGCGGCTCCGTATTGTAAAACGCGATGATTTCTTCTCTCCTGTTTTTTTTCTCCCCGAAAGCAGTTATATAGAGTTGGGGTTGGAGTCGGGGGGTCTCCAGGGGGCCCACGAGGTAGGGGGCGCGCCCCCACCCTCGTGAGAAGGGTGTGGGCCCCCTGGTCTTCATCTTTGGCGAGGATTTTTTATTATTTATTGTAAGATATCCCGTGGAGTTTCAGGTCATTCCGAGAACTTTTGTTTTCTACACATAAAACAACATCATGGCAATTCTGCTGAAAACAGTGCCAGTCCGGGTTAGTTCCATTAAATTCATATAAGTTAGAGTCCAAAACAAGGGCAAAAGTGTTTGGAAAAGTAGATACGTTGGAGACGTATCAGGGAACTCTTTAAAGTTCTTTGTGTTGGTTGAATAGATGAATCTGAGAATGTGTGATGCATATCGTATAATCATACCCACGGATACTTGAGGTGACATTGGAGTATCTAGGTTACATTAGGGTTTTGGTTGATTTGTGTCTTAAGGTGTTATTCTATTACGAACTCTAGGATAGATCAAACGGAAAGGATAGCTTGTTGTTATTTTACTACGGACTCTTGAATAGATCGATCAGAAAGAATAACTTTGAGGTGGTTTCGTACCCTACAATAATCTCTTCGTTTGTTGTCCACTATTAGTGACTTCGGAGTGACTCTTTGTTGCATGTTGAGGGATAGTTATATGATCCAATTATGTTATTATTGTTGAGAGAACTTGCACTAGTGAAAGTATGAACCCCGGGCCATGTTTCGAAGCATTGCAATAATGTTTACGCTCACTTTTACCTCTTCCTACCTTGCTGTTTTTATATTTTCATATTACAAAAACCTATATCTACCATCCATATTGCACTTGTATCACCATCTCTTCGCCAAACTAGTGCACCTATACAATTTACCACTGTATTGGGTGTGTTGGGGAGACAAGAGACTCTTTGTTATTTGGTTGCAGTGTTGTTTCAGAGAGACCATCTTCATCCTACACCTCCCTCAGATTGATAAACCTTAGGTCATCCACTTGAGGGAAATTTGCTACTGTCCTACAAACCTCTGCACTTGGAGGCCGAACAATGTCTACAAGAAGAAGGTTGTGTAGTAGACATCTCTCTCTCTCTCTCGGTTTGTCTCCTACTCTCTCGCCCACATACATACAATCTTTCCCGCCCTATCTGCTCCATCTTCGCAAGCTCTCTCTAGACGTTTCATTCACACATTGGGATGTGTTCAAAATGTTGCTTTTATAATGGATCATGTAGAGTTATGGTTGGTTTTGTTGCATCCTACAAAGTAATAACTATGAAATGCGTTTAGATTTTCATTTGACTGGGATTATGTGAGTTTGAGCATATTGTGAAGTATTATAGACCTCGTATACATCTTGGAATTCAACAATGGTTCTAACTATTGAATTGTATAAACCATTACATTCGAAGTCAGTAGCCTAATATATTTATTTCACGATTACAACAAATGATTAATTCACTACAAACTGAGAAAACAAATGTGTACTCCCTCCGTTTTTATTTAAGTGCGTATATTAGCATTGGTCAAAGTCAAGTTTTGTAAACTCTCACAAAGTTAATAACAAAAAATATTAACATATACAATAACAAATAAATACCATTAGATTCATTATTGAATGTACTTTCACATCATACATATTTGTTATGGTAAATCTTTATATTTTTCTATAAACTTGGTCAAACTTTAGGAAGTTTGACTTCGGTCAAACCTAATATGCAGAGTTAATAAAAATGGAGGGAGTACTAGTAGTTACAACTCGCTAGTTGCTTAGCCCAATCACCCAACATGCCACACGGGGAGTTTAGTGTCACAAAATTTTGAGGTCGACGGGAAAATCTCCCGCGACCCTGATTCGAGCAATGCAAAGTTACCATCATACACTTTGAAACAGGCCTACGGATGACGCTTGGTAGGGGCTGTTTTGGTAACTTTAGGTTCACCCTACCCAGCCAACCCCACCTCGGCACCCAGAGTAGAACACCTGAATACTCCCCATTTTCTATCCCCACCGCAAAATAGACTTCTCCACGGCACCACAGCCTTCGTGCTCCTCCCCTTCTACATCGGCGCACTCGTCCACCGCAGCGCATCTGCCTCATCGACGACGTCGTACATTGCACGAGAGTTGGTCCACCGTTGTCGTCGTACACGGAGCCTCTTCCCCGGCACCGTCTTCCATGGTCTCGGATCTGCTTCTCCAAAGCCGACGCCAAGCGCAGAAGCTCCACCATCGTGGACAATGAACTGACTCCCGTTGCCGACCATCATGCACAGAGGCCGCCGCGACCATCGTTCTCCTCCTCGATTGCTAATGTGTGTATTGAATCTCTTAGCAGTACATGTGCAGTTCCAATTTTGTTCATACCAACCATTCAAATTTCCTAGTTGCTATCGTTCCTGTAAAAGTAATTGGTTATGGCCTCCATTGCTCATGTATCGCGCTATGCTTGGGAGGTTCTTCATCTGCAACCAGTAGTGTGGCAAATGATGGAAAGTTTTTTAGAACAGCAAGATGCCCATGCGTTGCAAGAAACATCAAGATGCATTTGTATGAGTAGTTTATATTCTAGGAGAAAAGGATGAACGAGGGAAGGCCTTATTTTAAAATGTGGAGAGGGGTGTGGGTATCTTTTTGCAAAATTGCCATAGTTTCCTTGCTATCCGTTAGATATAAATCGGATGGCCTATATTGCAGGATGGAAGGCACACCATCATCACCAACTCTGTTTTTTATAAGAGTATATATGAGTAGAGAGTAGAGATCAAGAAGTAGAGATAGAGAAGTGGAGAGTAGAGACATAGATAGTTCTCAGCATAGATATAGCATAGATAGATAAAAAATAGATAGTTCAATTACTCGTCGTCGTCCGACTCCTCCTCGGTGATGTCCTCCCCCGACGTCTCAATGTAGGCGTCAAGACATCCATCGTTGTCGGAGTCCCAGGGCGATGCTGCTCCTAGCTTCATGTTGAATTGAGTGGCCGCTTTCCGCGTACGCTTATCCTCGCGATAGGCGGCTCGCTCTGCCCTCTTCTTCTCCCTCTCCGCCCTCCTTTGCGTGTAGACCTCGCGCTCATTGATGATGTCCTGCGGGAAGTGTTGGCACCATTGCTTCCTCATCCATCTTGGCGATGCCGAGACGGTGCTCCCACCTCCGGTTGCCGGGCCGATCCTCGTCGGTGATAAGCCGCGGCGAAGGCGCGAGCTCTTGCGCCCACTCCCGCGTCGGCATGTTGGGAAAGTTCAATGTTCTATGAGGCCATCGGAGGCGCCACGCCACCGCGTCGTACGCGCGGGCAACCTCATGGGCGGTGTCAAAAGTGCCGAGGCCGAGGTGCATCCCACGGACCCGGATCTCGGCGGAGAAGCCGCCTGAGGGGCGCGCGCGGACACCGCGGTATCCCCAAGTTTGCCGGTGACGCGGCGGCATGGTGGCGCAGTGGCGGCGAGGCGAGAAAGAGCAGGGAGAGAGCGGTGGCGAGGCACAGAGCGGGCAAAGAGTGGTGGCAAGGCACAGAGCAGTGGAAGGGCGTTGGATTTTATAAAGCGCGCCGGACGCCGTGCGCCAAAACTAGCGCGCGCCCGGCCACATTTTCCCGCGCGCGCGATCCTTTCCCGATGTCCCTGCTATCTCTACTCTCTTCTCTACTCTTATATTTATTTTATATTTATATTTATCTCTACTTCTCTACTCTTATAAAAAAACGGAGTCGGTGATGATTGTGTGCCTGCCATCCTGCAATATGGCTGTCCGATTTATATCTGACGGATAGGAAGGAAACTATGGCAATTTTGCAAAAAGATTCCCACACCCCTCTCCACATTTGCAAATAAGGCCTTCCCTCATTCATCCTTATCTCTCACATGGCAGATGAGTGCTTTAATGTTGCCAACAAGATGCATGAGTATTACTATATTTTTATTGCCATGTTGAGATTTTAAAACCACGAGTGCGAACATGCAGAGGAGAAATGAAGACCAAACACGGGATATTGGGGGCGTCTTCAAGGAGCGTGGCAAGTTAAAGAGGAGCTGCACCAAACCTATAAAACGAGCTTTGGTAAGGAACACCCTTTCAATTACTTTCGTTTAGCCTCGTTTTCTTCGATGTGTATATGTTGTAGTTTCTGTTTCTCTTAGCCTCGTGTTCTTTGATGTGTAATAAGAAGAGTCTTAATCATCCTAATGCTTTCATTTTTTGCTTGATGTAGGAAGTGGGTGTTCTCACCTTGGAATCTGTTTTTATAAAAAAAAATCCTTTTGAATTCACTTCTCCGAGTCCTGTTTATCTGGGTTCTACTAAATGGATCTGGGTTGCTCTGAGTATTGATCTAAAAAAGAAGTAACTTCATGTCAGGATGCAGTTCCTGCGAGGGAAGTATGGTCAACCTCGAGATCATGTTTCCAAAATGAGGCTAGATTACACACAAGGTGTTTGTTCCCTAATGATGCTGGATTAGACACAAGTTGAAAATTCCCAGATGATGCTGGATTACACACAAGCCAGGTGGAGTCGTCAACTGTTCATGTCCTCGTGGCTCTAGTAAAGGCTGAAAGAAAGCGTGCGGCAGCCCTTGAGAATGTAGCTAAGTTCCTGAAGAAGCAAAAAGAGCAATCATATGCTCCCTTCATCCAAGCCAAAGAAGAGATGGAAGAAGCCAGAAAGAAGCTAGCAGAGGCAGAGCAGGCTAAGCGTCTCCTGCTATCTAAAACTATTGTCAATACAAATTTTCCTTAATAATAGCTAGGTTCAAATGTTTATCCACGGCATGCCTGTTGCGATGTCTGTGCATCTACTAATGTGGTAGAAAATAAATTTTTCTGGGTCATGTAATAACAACAATTACTTTCCAAACAATAACAGACAAAGCATTGGACATGGTATAGTTCACGCGCAAGCCCAACATTCCAAGTTCAAATTCCACATCAAACTCGTGTTCACAGATATCTACACATTCATAAATAATGTCCACAACCATGATTCACTTCAAAGCCCAAAAAATGTGAGGAGAGTTATAAATAAAGAAAAACCTCTATTTCCTACTACCAGTGTGAGCATAACAAGTCAAGACCATGCGTAATTAATTATATTTTGGTCATTTTTTGACTAATCGCGAATAACTTCTGGAAGAAGGTATAATTTCTAATGTCGGCCGCGGCTGGGGTCAACGATGTTTTGAGCCAAACCGGGCAACACACCGGGTGGCTATGCCGGCGACGCGGTGGTCGTAGAATTCGTGGGTTCAGAGCGGAGGCGGCTCCCGTGGTCTACTATTCCTCAGTGTTGGCGGTGGCCACAAACGTGTTGGCCACCTCTGCTAGCATGCCGCGGTTCCGCCAACGTTTGCACTGGACGCCATGGTCCCCCATGTACCGGCGTGCGGCAACTGGCCAATCCTTTGCGAGCAGGCTTGGAGCGTCGAGTTGATGCACCAGGGGCCAACTTTGGAGCGGTGGCTTGCTCCTTCGCTTGCCCACCTCTAGCCTCGCCCATGGTACTGATGGCCTGGGGTGGGGAGGGAGGTGAGGCCGCGAGTTGCCTGGCTTGTCGGGGCACCCAACCGGCTTTTATGCCGGAGAACTCGTCTTCCTGCTCACCGGATGCTATGGAGAGTGGGGAGAAAATGGTGCAAGGAGGATATGGGGAGCAGCGGTGTGGTGCGATTCTTGCCAGGCGTCTGGCCTCCTTTAAATAGCGAGAAGACGAGAGGAGGCAGCCGACGTTGTGTTCTAAAATGCTAGCCGGCTCACGGAAGGACATGTTGCCGGCACACGCACGGACTCAATGGAGGCAGGCGGGGCAGTCTGAAGCCGGTGGGATGCAGTGAGGAGGCGTGTTCAGCCTGGCCTGCAGCGAGTGGTGCCCTCTTGGCCGGTGTGCTGATGTCTACTACGCAAATTTATTCTTGTAGACACGTGTTGGGCCTCCAAGCGCAGAGTTTTGTAGGACAGTAGCAATTTTCCCTCAAGTGGATGAAGTAAGGTTTATCAATCCGTGAGAGGTGTAGGATGAAGATGGTCTCTCTCAAATGACCCTGCAACCAAATACAAGAAATCTCTTGTGTCCCCAACACACCCAATACAATGGCAAATTGTATAGGTGCACTAGTTCAGCAAAGAGATGTTGATAAAAGTGTAATATTGATGGTAGATATTGATTTTTGTAATAAGAACAATAAAAACAGCCAGGTAGCAATTGATAAAATGGAGCACAAATGGTATTGCAATGCTTGAAAATAAGGCCTAGAGTCCGTACTTGCGCTAGTGTAATCTCTCAACAATGCTAATATAATTGGATCATATAACCATCCCTCAAAGTGCGATGAAGAATCACTCCAAAGTTCCTATCTAGCTGAGAACATAAGAATACATTGTTTGTAGGGTACGAAACCACCTCAAAGCTATTATTTCCGTTCGATCTATTCAAGAGTTCGTACTAAAATAACACAAAGCTATTCTTTCCGATCAATCTATCCTAGAGTTCGTACTAAAATAACACCAAAGAAAATTCATATCATAATACTCTATCCAACACAAAGAACTTCAAAGAGTGCCCCAAGATTTCTACCGGAGAAACAAAGACAAGAATGTGCATCAATCCATACGCATTGATTACCCCAATGTCACCTCGGGAATCTACAAGTTGAGTGCCACATATACCAAGTGAATCAATACAATACCCCATTGTCACCACGGGTATTCAATTGCAAGACATATATCAAGTGTTCTCAAATCTATATAAGTATTCAATCTGATAACAACGAAATCTCAAAGGGAAAAACTCAATTCATCACAAGAAGATAGAGAGGGGAAAACACCATATGATCCGACTATATTAGCAAAGCCCGCGATACATCAAGATCGTGACATCTCAAGAACACAAGAGAGAGAGAGAGAGATTAAACACATAGCTACTGGTACAAACCCTCGACCCTGAGGGTGGACTACTCCATCCTCATCGTGGTGGCCGCCGGGATGATAAAGATGGCCACCGGATATGATTCCCCCCTCCGGTAGGGTGCTGAAAAGTGTCTAGATTGGTTTTTGGTGGCTACAGAGCCTTGCGGCGGCGGAACTTATGATATAGGTTAACCCCAAGGGTTTTTGGAATATTTGTGAATTTATAGGGTAAAGAGGGGATGCGGGAGGCCACCGAGGTGGGCAGAACCCACCAGGGCGCCCTGGTGGGTTGTGCCCCCCTCGGGGCACCCCCTAGGTGCTGCTCTGGCCCATCATGGGTGTTCTGGTCCATAAAAATTCTCCAAAAAGTTTCGCGGTGTTTGGACTCCGTTTGATATTGATTTTCTGTGATGTAAAAAAAGAAGAATACAACAATTGGCACTGGGCACTGTGTCAATAGGTTAGTCCCAAAAAATGATATAAAGTTGCTATAAAATGGTTGTAAAACATCCAAGAATTATAATATAACGGCACGAATACTTCATAAATTATAGATACGTTGGAGACGTATCAGCATCCCCAAGCTTAATTCCTACTCGTCCTCGAGTAGGTAAATGATAAAAGAAATAATTTATGAAGTGTGAATGCTAGCAAAGTGCATAAGTTTGAGCAATGGTAATTTAAATCACTTTTCCTAGCATCATAACATCAATTCTTTCTTATAAAACTTCTCATGTTATAGTAGCAACCAATTCACATGTTAAGGTTCAAACAATGAATTCTCTTGAAACTCAACAACCTATGTTCTTAGTCACCAACCAATTGTAATTCAACTTATTCAACAGAGTCTAAGTAAGAGCTCCACATACTCAACCATCATATAGTATTCTATGATTGTTATCACTCACCGCATACACATGAGCAAAACGTTTCAGCCGGACACATAGAAAGATAGGGGTTTATTGTTTTGCCTCCCAACGTATTCACCTCAAGGGTCATGTCAACAATAATAACTCATGCTACCCATATCCAACTGGACATATGTGCCTAGATCATTCCTCACCACATGATGCTTGTTGTCGGTGTCAAAACCGGCGGATCTCGGGTAGGGGGTCCCGAACTGTGCATCTAAGGTGGATGGTAACAGGAGGCAGGGGACACGATGTTTTACCCAGGTTTGGGCCCTCTTGATGGAGGTAAAACCCTACGTCCTGCTTGATTTATTCTTAATGATATGAGTATTGCAAGAGCTGATCTACCACGAGATCGGAGAGGCTAATCCCTAGAAGCTAGCCTATGGTATGATTGTATGTTGTCCTATAGACTAAAACCCTCCGGTTTATATAGACACCGGAGGGGGCTAGGGTTACACAAGGTCGGTTACAAAGGAGGAAATATACATATCCGTATTGCCTAGCTTGCCTTCCACGCCAAGTAGAGTCCCATCCGGACACGGGACGAAGTCTTCAATCTTGTATCTTAATAGTCCAACAGTCCGGCCGAAGGATATAATCCGGATGTCCAGATACCCCCTAATCCAGGAATACCTCAGTAGCCCCCAAACTAGGCTTCAATGACGATGAGTCCGGCGCGCAGTATTGTCTTCGGCATTGCAAGGCCGGTTCTTCTCCAATTTTCAAGTGTTTGTAAGCAGTGTCCGGCCCCATAAATGTTGAACCTCTTGGCTTATGTGCCCAATAAGGGCTATCTCCCACGCGTCGAATGAATACGAGGCGCCAGGGCGTTTTAACATTCACCCCCCAGCCAGATAAATAAATTGTCTATTAAAGGGATAGGGATTCTTAGATCCGATCCATACCATCCTCCCCTCAGTGAGAATCCATCAGACCGTGTTTCGGAAAGATCCATTCCAGCATGGCCGACCTCCGCAGCTACTCCTCCCGCCCCCGTAGCCCTAAGCCCGGTGATTGGGAGAGGTGTTCAATCCCACATAGTCGATTGGTCGAACTGCAGACCAAGGGATTTCTCCCTCCGGCGTATATGGTGCCCGTCTGAGCCGGGCTCTCCAACTACAATGGCGGGGAGCAAGCGAAGAGCTTCCCCAGCCCCTCTATGGGGGAGCGGGTATGCCTTGTCCCCTATCTATTGAGGGGAGTCGGATTTCCAATTCATCTATTCCTCCGCGAGCTCCTGGAGTTCTACGGCCTCCGATTACACAATTTCACCCCTGCCTCCATTCTACATATCGCCGGCTATGTTGCTCTCTACGAGTTGTTCCTGGGCTGCGAGGCTCACTTCGAGCTGTGGAAAAGGCTATTTTGCCTCGTCCCTCGCACACAGAGGGGGTCACTTTATCAAGTGGGCGGAGCCGAAATATGGCGCATCGCCGGTACCGGATACCTGTCTGGTACCCCGAAGAAGTCATCCGAAGACTGGCCTTCACAATGATTTTATATGGAGGACATTCCCCTTTCGGACCCTATTCGGCGGGGTCTTCCTGAGTTCAGCAATGCCCCTCTGAAGAAATGCCGAAGTTGGCGCCCACGGAGCCCCCGGGTGGAAGATAATGGAGAAGTCCTCTACCTGATGAACCGGATTAAAGCTCTAGCTCAATCAGGATTTACAGTAGTCAAAGTTATGTTGATTTGCATAATGCGGGGAGTGCAACCACTTCAATATCATGGCCACCCCTTGTGGTGTTTTAATGGGGCGGATGATGCCACCTGCTGCGGGCGTAAGGGTCCGGACAATGCTGTCGCTTTAGCAAAAAGCCGCGGGACGGATTCTCCATGCACAATCCTCCAAGCTGGGTAAGTTATATCCCCTCACTCCCATTTTTCCCGCATTGTTTGTTGTAAATATTCACCTTGCCACTTGGCAGGAACTGCGAAAAGCCATAAAGGAGGTCAGAAGCCCCTCTCCCTAACCAGAGGACCCTGACCGGGCCCTCGACTCCGGACTTGAAGAAGATCTGGTTATCTTCGTGGAGCTGATAGACCGGCAGTTCTATCAGTTAAGCTGCGATGACGCCATGGTGGCCATTACGACCGACTATCCTGGACTGCTCCCTGTGTCGCATGTAAGAAAAACCAAAAATCCCAACTCCAAAAACTAGGATCCCCTTTTAGACACTTCACCCACCATATACACATGGCATTTTTTACAGGGAAGGCATTCGGGACGCCCTGCCGAACCCGTAGCAACTCGCCAACAAGAGGCACCGAGGCCGGGTAGGCCGAAAAGGAAGGCGGTCAGGACGGAGACGCCGGCGCAAAGGTTTAACAAAAACCCCGCTCCGTGGTTGTCGTCTTTCTCAAAATGTAATGACACCCGTGTTTCTTTAACAAAAAAACGCTCGCCGGAATATGTCCGGCGATGTTGCTAATCACGCTTCCACCAGTCGGGCGCCAGGACCGGACATAGAGGCGGAAGCCGATATGGGGCGGGCGCCGAATAATCCCCCTATAGAGGATGCGGATAGATTATTCGCTACAAACTCAGAAATGGAAAGCGCCATGAATCATAGGCGCCGCCAGGCCGTACTCTGTGACGCTTGTTTCTCACAAGAGGCATTTGATGCCTTTAATTCTGGAGAGGCGTACCTTCGTGCTGCTCAAAATGGTCTAGCCGGAGCCACAGATCAGTATGTAAAGGATGTACGGGTAAGTAAATCTGACGATTTATATGTATCAGTAGCCCCTGAGACTTAAAACAGTTAGCAGAACTGATTTAAGGATCATCTTTATTGTGCAGGTTCTTACAGAGAAGAATACTAGGCTGTCACAGGAGCTGGAGGAATGCAAGACCCAACTGCAGGCCGCTGTTGCCGCATTGCAGGAACCAAAAAAGTCTCCCGCTGGTAACATTTACTTTAAAGAATGATGGTTACCATGTAGTGTGCGGCGTGGCTGCGGATCTAACAATAGATGTTGCAGATGAATCCGGAGAAAATTCGGAGGACCAACATGTCGTGTGACAGCTAGAGGCTGGCAAACGCGTGCTGACTGAGGTTAGGCGGGAGAAAAACAAGCTCCAAGACACCAATATCAAGCTGAGCGTGGAACTAAAAGACGTTCGAGCCCAGCTTGCAGACTCCGAGAAGGAGAATAAGCGGCTTCGGCGCGGCATTTTCAGTAAGTGCTTGAAGGAATCCTTTTGAAGGAGTTCGGCAAAGAAGCCGACTAACAGCATTATGTCTGTAGGTATGATGACGGGTCATCCCGCGGAGGAAATGCCCGGGTCTGCCGGTGATCTTCTATCCGAGCTCTCACATCTTCACGAACAAGTTCGGCAGGTGATGCAAGGTGTTGCCCAGGCCTTGTGTCCATCCGCCTCCCTGCCAGAAGGCGTTGCAGAGCTTACGGAGAAGCTCAAGGGAGCACGTCGGCGCTTCCGATTATGGAAGATATCGGCCTGCCGACAAGGTGCCAGAGAATCCTGGGCCATGGTGAAGACGCGGTACACCAAGGCTGACCCAAATCACATGGCCGAGGTCGGACCTATGGGGCCCGACAGAAAAGAGATCCCCGTTAGCTTAGCTTATGGGCAAGTAGAATTAGCCGCAAAGTATTCCCAACAGGATTGTAGGCTAGACCGCCTGTTGGATGGTAAAGAAGAGGAATTTAGTCAGTCTGCATGACCATGTAATTAAAGTGACATGTATAATGCCTTCTAGCCGGATTGTAGATCATTTGTCATGGCGGACCTTTTCGCTTCAACCTCGGGACCCGATAGTCCGGAGTGTATCTGAATACCCGCTCAGTTATATAAGAACCGGGGTATGCGTGGAGACCAGGCGTAGGGGACATTAGTGCTTGAACAGATAAGTGCCCAACTAGTTATGTTATATTACATGGGTAGTAAGAAACATCTTCCAGGGAGAATAGTTCCATTAAGGGTTCCTTTCCCTGGGTAAGCATGCCCTAAAGTGCATGTCTGGACTGCGATAGGAAACGCAGGAAAAAACATCTGGGGGCAGATATGGAAAATAAATAAAAATCATCTTTTGTTCGCCGACCGAATATTCCCTTAAGAATGCTAGCTTTCAGCTTCACCCAGTCTGAGGTACACATCCGGCTGACCCGGCAGTAACAATCGCAGAGGTGTTCCCCTTATGCCCTAGCCGAATTAACGGGATGTAGGGCATAAATACAAGAGCCAGGCAACCCAGCTTGGCCAAAACTTAAGTCATATCGATGCATATAATGGCGAAAAAGGTACATGTGGAAGCGTAACACATGTGCGGGGCACGAGGCCCAGATAAATAATCAAGCTTCTGTGAAAGAAGCCCCCAGGTATGATGAGCGCGGCTAGCGCATCTATAATGTGCAAACGAGGCGCAAGTTGGCCTTTGAAGGCCTGGAGAAAGAATAAAAGAAAGAAAGAAAGAAAGAAAAACAAGACAGATAATGTATATGCAAAAAATGGACAGAGGAAGGGGACGAACACAGAGTCCGGCGCTAGGCGTAGAATCATCGGAGCCTGGCCGCGTTCCATGGGTTCAGCTCGAGTCGATTAGTCGATGCATCCCGTAGTCGGTACGCTCCACTAGTCAGAACTTGGTCAATAATGAAGGGACCTTCCCATTTGGGCTCGAGCTTGTTCTTTTTCTTATCCGGCAGGCGTGGAACTAGTTCGCCAATGTTATAAGTTTTGGCCCGTACTTCTCTGCTTGGTATCTGCGAGCCTGTTGCTGATAAAATGCGGAACGGGCTTTTGCCACGTCGCGCTCCTCCTCCAAGGTGTCGAGACTGTCTTGCCGATCAAGCTCGGCTTCTCTTTCTTCGTACATGCGCACTCGAGGTGATTCATGCATTATGTCACAGGGCAAGACTGCCTCTGCGCCGTACACCATAAAGAAGGGTGTATAGCCGGTACTACGGTTCGGCGTGGTCCGCAGCCCCTAGAGTACGGAGTCAAGCTCCTCTACCCAGTGCGTGTTAGACTCCGTTAAGGACCGCACTAGCCTGGGTTTAATGCCACTCATTATAAGATCGTTCACGCGCTCCACTTGACCATTGGTTTGTGGGTGATAGACCGAAGCATAATCGAGCCTGATGCCCATTTTGCTGCAGCAGAGTTTTACCTCATCGGCAGTGAAGTTCGTGCCGTTGTCAGTGATGATGCTGTGAGGGACACCATAAAGGTGTACGACCCCGGATATGAAGTCTATCACCGGTCCGGATTCGGCTGTTTTAACAGGTTCGGCCTCTATCCATTTGGTGAATTTATCCACCATGACCAGTAAGTATTTTTTCTTGTGGGTTCCCCCTTTAAGGGGTCCAACCATGTCAAGCCCCCAGACCGTGAAGGGCCACGTAATGGGGATTGTTTGGAGGGCGGTGGGTGGCATGTGGCTTTGATTTGCAAAGAGCTGGCAACCGGCGCAACGTTGGACCAAGTCCTGTGCATCTGCCCGGGCTGTTGGCCAATAGAATCATGTACGAAAGGCCTTGCTGATGGGAGCCCGGGCTGCGACGTGGTGACCGCCGAGTCTGGCATAAATTTCTGCCAAAAGGTTCCGCCTTTCCTCTTCGGAGATGCACCTTTGAAGGACTCCGGTAGTGTTTTTTTATACAATTCTCCCTCATGGACCCTGTAGGCCTTAGATCGCCGCACTATGCAGCGTGCCTCATTTTGGTCCTCCGGAAGCTCTTGCCTAGTTAGGTAGGCCAGGAATGGTTCTGTCCACGGGGCTATGATGGCCATTATTACATGGGCTGAAGGTGTTATTTCGGCGGCGAAGCCTCCGATTGTGTCAGAGTGTTCGGTATCAGGTATTTTGGCCGGGTCCGGACTATTATTACCGGTCTCCCCTTCCCATACTACGGATGGCTTGAACAGCCTCTCCAGAAATATGTTGGGGGGACCGCATCGCGTTTTGCGCCGATGCGGGCGAGGATATCCGTCGCCTGATTGTTTTCCCTAGCCACATGATGAAATTCGAGCCCCTCGAACCGAGCTGACATTTTTAGGACGGAGTTTCGGTAGGCCGCCATTTTCGGATCCTTGGCGTCAAAGTCTCCATTTATTTGGGATATTGCGAGGTTTGAATCCCCACACACCTCCAGGTGTTGAATGCTCATGGAGACTGCCATCCGAAGACCATGCAACAGAGCTTCGTATTCGGCTGCATTGTTGGAGTCTGTATACAATATTTGCAGTACATACTGAACGGTATCTCCGGTTGGGGACGTCAGGACGACGCCAGCCCCTAGACCAGCCAACATTTTAGAACCATCGAAGTGCATGATCCAATTGGAGTATGCGTCGTACTCTTTAGGGAGTTCGGCCTCCATCCATTCGGTGACAAAGTCGGCCAATACTTGCGACTTAATGGCTCATCGAGGTTTGTATGTTATGTCGAACGGGAGGAGCTCAATGGCCCATTTAGCAATCCGGACCGTAGCGTCGCAGTTGTTTATGATATCATTAAGTGGCACTTCTGAGGCTACTGTAATCGAACACTCTTGAAAGTAGTGTCGCAGCTTCCGGGATGCCATGAATACCGCATACGCTATCTTTTGATAATGTGGGTACCATGATTTGCATGGAGTGAGGACAGTGGATACATAGTATACCGGCTTTTGAAGAGGGAATTTATGTACGTCAGCTTCTCGTTCGACGACGAGCACTGCGCTTACAACTTGATGAGTTGCCGCAATGTACAACAGCATTGGTTCGCCGATGTTTGGCGTGGCCAGGATTGGGTTGGTTGCCAAAATGGCCTTTATTTCTTCCAATCCGGCCGTGGCAGCGTCCGTCCACTCGAAGTGTTCGGTGCACCGAAGAAGGCGATAA
Source organism: Triticum urartu (assembly GCF_056163025.1). NCBI lineage: Eukaryota > Viridiplantae > Streptophyta > Magnoliopsida > Poales > Poaceae > Triticum > Triticum urartu. The sequence continues at coordinate 119,837,241 of NC_141877.1, forward strand.
AGGGGTAAAGCCTTTTCTCCTAAGTGGGAGATAAAGCGGCTTAGAGCCGCCACGCATCCAGTTAACTTCTGGATTTGTTTGAGGTCTGTTGGGGTAGCCAACTGTGACAAGGCTCAGATTTTGGCCGGATTAGCTTCAATACCTCTACTGGAGACAATGAAACCCAGGAGCTTTTCGGCTGGTATGCCGAAAACGCATTTTTCCAGATTGAGCTTGATGTCGTATGTTCGGAGGTTGTTGAATGTGAGCCTCAAGTCGTCTATCAAAGAGTCGACGTGTTTGGTTTTGACGACCACATCGTCTACGTATGCCTCTACTGTTTTGCCGATTTGTTTCTCCAGACATGTCTGAATCATGCGCTGATATGTTGCGCCGGCGTTTTTGAGCCCAAAAGGCATTGTGTTGAAACAGAAGGGACCGTATGGTGTGATGAATGCCGTTGCGGCTTGGTCGGACTCTGCCATCTTGATTTGGTGGTAACCGAAGTATGCGTCCAGGAAATACAATGACTCGTGTCCTGCGGTAGCATCAATAATTTGATCGATGCGGGGGAGGGGGAAGGGATCCTTTGGGCAAGCTTTATTGAGGTCTTTGAAATCGACACAAAGGCGCCAGGATTTATCCTTCTTTGGTACCATCACCAGGTTTGCTAGCTAGTCCGGGTGTTTTATTTCTCTAATGAATCCGGCCTCCAATAACTTGGCTAGTTCCTCTCCCATGGCATGTCTCTTAGGTTCGGCGAAACGCCGAAGAGCTTGCTTGACCGGCTTGAATCCCTTTAGGATATTGAGGCTATGCTCGGCTAGCCTGCGTGGGATTCCTAGCATGTCTGAGGGACGCCAGGCGAATATGTCCCAATTCTCGCGCAGGAACTCTCGTAGTGCGGCGTCCATGGTGGGGTTTAACTATGCCCCGATGGAGGCTGTTTTTGTAGGGTCCGTTGGGTGGACTTGGAATTTGACTATTTCATCTGCTGGTTTAAAAGAGGTGGACTTGGATCTCTTATCGAGTATCACGTCGTCTCTGTCCACTGTGGAGCGTAGCGTGGTTAATTCCTCGGCCGAGAGGGCTTCGGATAATTCCTCGAGGGCCAGTGCGGCTGTTTTGTTTTCGGCGCGGAGTGTTGTGTCCGGATCACTAGCGAGGGTGATGATTCCGTTGGGCCCGGGCATTTTGAGCTTCATGTACCCATAATGGGGTATGGCTTGGAAGATCGTGAACGCCTCACGTCCTAAAAGGGCCACCTGGAATGTAATTTCTTCGGACCTGTAGTTCTCTGGCGTACTGAATACCACATCTAGTGTGATTTTCCCAGCGCATCGTGCCTCCCGACTGGGTATGATTCCCCTGAAGGTTGTGCTACTTTGCTCAATGCGGTTCCAGTCTATTTCCATTTTTTGAAGAGCTTCCTCATAGATGAGGTTTAATCCGCTGCCGCCGTCCATGAGTACTTTGGTGAGTCGAAAGCCGTCCACAATTGGACTGAGGACCAGTGCGACTGGTCCTCAGGCTGTTCGGAATTTAGGTTCGTCACTGGCATTGAAGGTAATAGCCGTGTCACTCCATGGATTTATTGCTGCTACGTGGCAGATTTCGGCCATGCTGCGGAGTGTTCGCTTGCGCCTATTATTTGACGCGAAGGTCTCAAAGACTGTTAACACCGTATTGTTATTCACGGGATGGTGCTCTGTGGCATTTGGGATAAGAAGATCCTCACCACTTTTGGCCACCTACCGGAGTATCCAACATGCTCTAAGGCTGTGCGTTGGTATTGCATCCGCTGTACTACGAATTTTGCAGGGTCCGTTAAGCCATCCCTCCAGTACGGTTCCATGCCCTGTAGAGGGTTTTTTGTTTCTTTGCAACTAGCTCGGGTGTCTTATGATAGTGCACCCTTTTACTTCGGACTGGGTGTATATTCAGAGCCGGATTATCCCAAAATTTCATTTCCGTTTTCCAGGCACTTTCCATCGGACAGTACTTTCGTACTATGGATGCCAAGTCAGCGAAGCGTGATATGTCACGGTGACTTAAGGCGTTAAGGATTCCCTTGTCCGTGCAATTATTGCAGAAAAGTGAGACTGCATCTTCCTCGCGGCAGTCCTTAACCTTGTTCATCACAAGGAGGAATCTGGCCCAATAATGATGTACTGTTTCATGGGGCTCTTGCCTGATGTGGGAAAGATCGTTTATGTCTGGGTGGGTGGGTGGATTTAAGTCCGAACCCCTACCCAATCTGAGACCCAGGGGCCGAGGAGTTTCCAATCTTGGAAATTCGGGTTCCGGAGTGTTGCCCGATAAGTCTGGCCCGCTGCCTGATTCTATGTTCAGGGCTTGGGTGTTGTCCTCCTGTAAGCGGGTATCCGGCTCGGAGAGCTCAGGAATCCGGACATATTTAGTCCTCAAAATAGAGGAAGAGTTGTCGCATTGTTCCTCCACCAGCGCAACGTGATGGGTGACCGATAGAGAGTTAATCTCCCTTTGATCGGATTTAAGCCCAATCCGATCACAGTCCGTAGCGACTCCCAAGGTGGTGATGCGATCCAAGAGTTCGTTTAGGGAAGAGAGCTCCATTGGATCCATCTGCTCGGCGAATTCCGAGTCGACGTGGAGGTTGTTTTTCATGACCCGAGAAGTCATCGTCGGTGCAGCGGCCGAACAGGCAGTCATGACGAAACTGCCTAGTCGGAGAGTTTGGCCGACAGCCAGAGCTCCGCCGGCGGTAATGTTGTCTTTAACAACGAGATGAGGCATCCTTCCTTACGGCGACATCACAAAGGAACTCTCAATGAAAGCACCAATGTCGGTGTCAAAACCGGCGGATCTCGGGTAGGGGGTCCCGAACTGTGCGTCTAAGGCGGATGGTAACAGGAGGCAGGGGACACGATGTTTTACCCAGGTTCGGGCCCTCTTGATGGAGGTAAAACCCTACGTCCTGCTTGATTTATTCTTGATGATATGAGTATTACAAGAGTTGATCTACCACGAGATCGGAGAGGCTAAACCCTAGAACCTAGCCTATGGTACGATTGTATGTTGTCCTACGGACTAAAACCCTCCGGTTTCTATAGACACCGGAGGGGGCTAGGGTTACACAAGGTCAGTTACAAAGGAGGAGATATACATATCCGTATTGCCTAGCTTGCCTTCCACGCCAAGTAGAGTCCCATCCGGACACGGGACGAAGTCTTCAATCTTGTATCTTCATAGTCCAACAGTCCGGCCGAAGGATATAATCCGGCTGTCCGGATACCCCCTAATCCAGGACTCCCTCACTTGCCAAATGAGAAAAATAAAAAGGAATAGAGAGGAAAACATTGACTCTTTGCATAAAAGTAAATACTGAAAAGTAAAAGATAAGCCCTTCGCAGAGGGAAGCAGAGGTTGCCATGCGCTTATTTGTTTGTATGTTCAACCCCCTAGTGCAAAAGAACGTCACATTATATTGCCCCTTGTGATAGCAACCTTTATTATGCAGTCTGTCGCTTTTATTCTTTGCCATCACGAGTTCGTACAACACTCAATTTTCTCTTACACTAAATGATCTAATACTTTTAGAAGCAATTTTTATTGCCTTATTGCACCGATGACAACTTACTTGACGGATCTTTCTCAATCCTTAGGTAGGTATGGTGGACTCTTGAAAATAAGATTTGGGTATAAGGGTTTTTGGATGCACAAGTAGTATCTCTACTTGGTGCAGTATTTTTGGCTAGCAAGGATGGTGCGCAAGCACCACATGTTGAAGGATCTATGACAATATAACTTCTATGTGAATATGAACAAACATAAATCATTACGTTGTCTTCCTTGTCCAACGTCAACAATTTTGGCATATAATATTTTGATGGGGGCTCACAACCACAAAATATTTCCAAGATAGTGTGTTTGCATGTGAAAGTTTTCTTGCTTATACTAATTATTCGTGAATTGATTTTATGAACAATATTGTGATTGTCAAGCCTCAAAAGATTTCACTTTCTAAACCCAATGTGAAGCTACCACTAGGCATGATATGATTTCAACTTCATGATATTCAATTTATTCAACAATTTACTCATAGGATATAAGTGAAGCACAAGAGTAAATGACAAGCTACTCCAAAAAGATATAAATGATGATCATGAGCATAATATTTCTTTCTATCAAATTAATGTAAGTTAAGCAAGAGATAATTTCTTCAAAAAAAACTAAAGCACACCGTGCTCAAAAAGATATAAGTGAAGCACTAGAGTAATTCCATAGAAAATAGCTTCGTTGACGGGATGTGAATGCCGCTTGCCTAGCCTCCCTGGCAACTATTTGAGGACTCTATTTTATTTAAAAACTTTAAGATCTAAGTATTTTATTAAAATAGCAAGCAAAAACAAAATAAAATGACATTATAAGAATATCACACATCATGTGAAGAAGCAAAAACTTAGGATCAACCGATAATAACCAATAATTGTTGAAGAAGAAAGGTGGGATGCCTAACCGGGGCATCCCGAGCTTAGATGCTTGATACTTCTTGAAATATTATCTTCGGGTGCCTTGGGTATCCCCAAGCTTGAGCTTTTGTGTCTCCTTAATTCATCTCATATCACGATTTTCCTAAATCTCAAAAGCTTCATCCACACAAAACTCAACAAGAACTCGTGAGATAAGTTAGTATAAACCAATGCAAAAACCTTATCATTCTCTACTGTAGCAAATCACTAAAATTATTATTCAACATTGCATATTGATTGCCACTGCATATTTAATACTCCTATCCTCAAATAGAATCATTAAACAAGCAAACATATGCAAACAATGCAAACATAACAGCAATCTGCCAAAACTTCACAATGTGTAAAGAATGCAAGAGTATCAATACTTCTTTAACTCCAAAAATTATAAAAATTTACCACACTTAAGAAAATTTATTAGAGATTATTTTGCAAAAAGTTTCAACATTTTGTCACATACTTAATTTTCTAGGGAATTTTTGCAACAGCGGTAAACTTTCTGTTTTCAAACAGCAACATGTAAACTTGCAAAATAAGCATAGTAAAGGCTATCAATGCCACTTTTATTGAAATAAAAGATGCAAAACATTATTCTAAATAACAGAAAGCAAATTATAATAAAATAAATTGATTCTCCCAGTAAAACTAATATCATGTGACGAATGAAAACATAGCTCCAAGAGAGGTTACCGATAATGTTGAAGACGAAAGAGGGGATGCTTTCCGGGGCATCCCAAAGCTTAGTTGCTTGGATATTCCTTGAATATTACCTTGGGGTGCCTTGGTAATCCCCAAGCTTAGGGTATTGTCACTACTTATTCTCCTCATATCGACACCTCACCCAAAACTTGAAAACTTCAATCACACAAAACTTAACGGAACTTTGTGAGATAGGTTAGTATGATAAAGAGCAAGCCATTTCACTTTGGTACTGTTAAAAACAAGATTCATAATTGTTTCCAAAAAATACCTACTGTAGCATATCATTTACACAATTTATATTGAGCAATATAATCCATAGAAACTAGGAAACAAGCAAACTATGCATTGAAAACAGAATCTGTCAAAAACAGTACAGTCTGTAGTAATCTGTACTCCAACCATACTTATGCTACTCCAAAAATTCTGAAAACTTAGGAAATCCTGATAAATTTATCTATTAATCTTCTGCAAAAAGAATTAGAATTTTATCATGCTTCTGTTAAAAATGAGAATTGTTTTCCTAAGCACAAAAGTTTCTGTTTTTCAGCAAGATCAAATCAACTATCACCGTAAGCCATCCCAAAGGTCTTACTTGGCACTTTATTGAAACAAAAGCTATATAACATTATTACTACAGTAGCCTAATCATGTGAAAACACAAAAACATAGGGTTAAATGTTGGGTTGTCTCCCAACAAGCGTTTTTATTTAATGCCTTTTAGCTACGCATGATGATTTCAATGATGCTCGCATAAAAGATAAGAATTGAAAGACAAAGAGAGCATCATGAATCACATGGCAAGCACATTTAAGCCTAACATACTTCATGTGCATAGGTTTTTTGTGAGAAAAAACTTTATGGGAACAAGAATCAACTATCATAGGAAGGCAAAACAAGCACAACTTCAAGATTTTCAACACATAGAGATGAAACTTGATATTATTGCAATTCCTACAAGCATAAGTTCCTCCCTCATAATAATTTTCAGTAGCATCATGAAGAAATTCGACAATATAACCATCACATAAAAGCATTCTTTTCATGACACAAAGGCATAGAAAAATTATTACTCTCCACATAAGCAAATTTCTTCTGATCAATAGTAGTGGGAGCAAACTCAACAAAATAACTATCATGAGAGTGAAAATTAAAATCATGATGACAAGTTTCATGGTTATCATTATTCTTTATAGCATACATGTTGAGGGAGTCCTGGATTAGGGGGTCTCCGGACAACCGGACTATATCCTTTGGCCGGACTGTTGGACTATGAAGATACAAGATTGAAGACTTAGTCCCGTGTCCGGATGGGACACTCCTTGGCGTGGAAGGCAAGCTTGGCAATACGGATATGTAGAACTCCTCCCTTGTAACCGACTTTGTGTAACCCTAGCCCCCTCTGGTGTCTATATAAATCAGAGGGTTTAGTCCATAGGACAACATACAATCATACCATAGGCTAGCTTCTAGGGTTTAGCCTCTACGATCTCGTGGTAGATCAACTCTTGTAATACTCATATCATCAAGAACAATCGAGCAGGACGTAGGGTACTACCACCATCAAGAGGGCCCAAACCTGGGTAAACATCGTGTCCCCTTCCTCCTATTACCATCCGCCTTAGACGCACAGTTCAGGACCCCCTACCCGAGATCCATCGGTTTTGACACCGACATTGGTGCTTTCATTGAGAGTTCCACTGTGCCATCACCATAAGGCTTGATAGCCCCTTTGATCATTGGTAACGATGCGGTGCAAGGTGAGTTTTTCCTCCATGGACAGATCTTCGTATTCGGTGGCTTCGCACTGCGGGCCAACTCGCTTGGCCATCTGGAGCAGATCAAGAGCTATGCCCCTGGCCATCAGGTCAGGTTCGGAAACCTAAACTACACTACTGACATCCGCGTAGACTTGATCTTCGACGGATTCGAGCCCATGTGTAACGCCCTCGATGCGGCTATATCTCCTACGTGTCGAAGCACGACTTAGAGGCATAACCGCATTGAAAGCAATGTCGCAAGTGAGGTAATCTTCACAACAACCCATGTAAATAAATAAAGGGGAAAGTACATAGTCGGCTTACACTCGCCACGTCACACAAATACATAAATAAGTCATTACATTCATCCAATACACTCAAGGTCCGACTACGGAACCAAAATAAAGATCAACCCCCAAATGCGACAAAGTCCCCGATCGCCCCAACTGGGCACCACTACTGATCATCTGGGAAGGACACGTAGTAACGGCGAGAGTCTTCATCGAACTCCCACTTGAGCTCGGTCATATCATCTAGAACGGTATCATCGGTCCCTGCATCTGGTTTGGAAGTAATCTGTGAGTCATGGGGACTCAGCAATCTCACACCCTCGCGATCAAGACTATTTAAGCTTATAGGTAAGGCAAAGGTATGAGTTGGAGCTGCAGCAAGCGACTAGCATGTATGGTGGCTAACATATTCGCAAAAGAGAGCGGGAGAGAGGGAAAAAGCATGGTCGAACAACTATGATCAAGAAGTGATCCTAGACCAACCTACATCAAGCATTACTCCAACACCGTGTTCACTTCCCGGACTCCACCGAGAAGAGACCATCACGGTTACACACGCGGTTGGTGCATTTTAATTAAGTTAAGTTTTAGGTTATCTACAACCGGACATTAACAAATTCCCATCTTCCCATAACCGCGGGCACGGCTTTCCAAAGTTCAAATCCCTGCAGGGGAGTCCCAACTTAGCCCATCACAAGCTCTCACGGTCAACGAAGGATATTCCTTCTCCCAAGACAATCTGATTAGACTCGGCATCCCGGTTACAAGACATCCTCGACAATGGTAAAAAAAGTCCAGCAACACCGCCCGAATGTGCCGACAAATCCCGATAGGAGCTGCACATATCTCGTTCTCAGGGCACACCCAGATTGTCCAAACTTCCGGTAGGCCAGCCCAGAGTTGCCCCTGGTGGCTGATGAGGTGGACCAACACTCAGAGGAGCACTGGCCCGGGGGGTTTAATAAAGATGACCCTCGGGCTCCGGAAACCCAAGGGAAAAAGAGGCTAGGTGGCGAATGGTAAAACCAAGGTTGGGCATTGCTGGAGGAGTTTTATTCAAGGCGAACTGTCAAGGGGTTCCCATTATAACCCAACCGTGTAAGGAACGCAAAATCCAGGAACATAACACCGATATGACGGAAACTAGGGCGACAAGAGTGGAAAAAAACACCAGGCATAAGGCCGAGCCTTCCACCCTTTACCAAGTATATAGGTGCATTAAGATAAACAAGATAATATTGTGATATCCCAACAATAAACATGTTCCAACAAGGAACGATCTCCAATCTTCACCTGCAACTAGCAACGCTATAAGAGGGGCTGAGCAAAGCGGTAACATAGCTAAACAATGGTTTGCTAGGACATGGTGGGTTAGAGGTTTGACATGGCAATATGGGAGGCATGACAAGAAAGTGGTATGTATCGTAGCATAGGCAAAGCAAAAGAGCGAGCATCTAGCAAGCAAAGATAGAAGTGATTTCGAGGGTATGGTCATCTTGCCTGCAAAATTCTCCAAGTTGCCTTCATCCTCGAAAGCGAACTCAACGGGCTCCTCGTTCATGAACTCGTCTCCTGGCTCTACCCAAGCAAAAGGAACACAATCAACCACGTGCAATGCTCGAGCAACATGATGCAAACATGGTATGATATGCGGGATGCGATATGTGATGCATATGCATGATTTCAAAGGAATGATTGAACCTGGCCTCAACATGGAAATCCAAGAGTGCCACTGGAAAGGTGAGGTGATTTCGGTTGAAATTGATATAAAGACCACCGGAATCGGATGCACGGTTTGGAAATGGCAAGCAAAACAAATATGGCACTAGTCTACGATAATCAGCAAGTGACCAACTAAATGCATCAAGATAAATATGCTAGAACACTCAAACATGACAACAAAATACATGGCAGGGATCCACTCATGATGCTTGACAAAAGATGAACACTGAGCTATGGCTAATTCATCCATTAACAGGTTCAAACAAGCATGGCAAAAGAGCAAAAGATTTAGTCTGGAATTAACAGGTTTTAGACTTAGTGAAATTAACACAAGTCTGGAATTTATCATCAGGAAGCAATCTTTAGAGCATGAAAACTACCTGCTACAGGAACATATCATGACAAAGAAAGGCATGGCATGAAGCTACTCTAAGCATATAAGTCCCTTAGTGACCTTGAGCCAAAAGGGATCAGAAAATACAATTGCAAGCATGTGAACATAGCAAAAACACAAACAGATTCAGACTTAGTGAAAAACTGGAACATGCAAAACAGATTAACGAGTAGGCATGTTTACGAGCTCGATGCACTCACTATAGAGCATGGCAGGACAAACTAAGCATACACCCATCAAGAAGACATGGCATAGAAGCTAGACATGGCAAGAACAATATCATAGCATGCACGGATCAATAGCAACAACCTCGGCAAAATCGCTAAACATGTTAACAATCTGCCAGGAACATTTTATAGCAAACGTAGAGCTCGATTGACTCAAGCTAGGTTGCTCCATAATTGCAAACAAAGACATGGATGGGTAGAGCACCAAAATATTAACAAAACATCCTTATTGATCATCCTCAAACGAGGCACGGATCACTAGGAAACAACAAGAACATATGGCATAAAAACAATATCAGGACAAGGACTTAGTGAAAATCTAAGTCCCTGAAATCAGCATCATTGAGTAAGCTACTTTGTATGCTTGTGCTATTCACCACGAAGATCACAAAAATACATGGCATACACCCCTGTAAAGATGGCATGGCAATCTACAAAACACATGTAGAGCTCAGGATCATAGCATGCACACATTAATCATGGAAAAAATGACAAAAGGTCATTTGCTAAAAGAGATCTGAAATAATCATCACATAGCCCTCTTCCAACAGCATTTAGGGCATCAAGATGAGCTCAAATGAAAATGATGCAATGAGATGAAATGATGTACCCGTCAAGACGAACATTTTGATATGCTACATGCACGAATCAGAGCTACGGATGTAGAGTTATGGCATGTCAAAGTGTGCAAGAAAATTAGGGTTTTGGGGCTAAAGTCAACCGAGGTGGATTTCAGATCCAGATCCAGCCGGTGCGGATCCCGAGGTTCGCCGGAGTTACTGTAGCCAGACTTGCCGAGGTCGGGAGGAGGACGGAGAGGCGGCACCGCGGCGGAGGTCGGCGGAGGTGGCCGGAGCGGGGCGGCGCCGGTGCGGGGCGACGCCGGAGCGGGACGGTGGAAACCGGGCGGGGCGGCCGGAGTTGGCCGGCGCGGTGGCGGAGAGGCGCGGAGCTCCGGCAATGGCGTGCGGTGGCCGGTGCGGGCTCTGTCGCCGGGGATGGAGGCGAGGGGCGCGCAGATCCCTGGAGGCGGCGGTGCGCGCCTTCGGCCGGGGAGGGCCCGCCCTGGGCCGAGCAGGCTGGCGGCGGAGGGAGGCAGGCGGCGCCACGTGGCAGCGCGCCACTGGCTGCGGGCGGCGGCGGCGACTCGTCCGGTGGGAACCGGACGTGTCCGGCGGCGGAGATGGGCGTCTCCTAGGGTTAGGGGGTGTTTTGATCCGGAAATTTGGGAAGGGGGGGTCTTTATATAGGGGTAGAGGTAGCTAGGAAGCTCCAAATGAGGTGTGGTTTGTGGCCACGCGATCGTGATCGAATGATCTAGATGATGGGAGAGGTTTTGGTGGGTTTTGGGCCAGTTTGGAAGGGTGTTGGGCTGCAACACACACGAGGCCTTTTCGGTCCCTCGGTTAACCGTTGGAGTATCAAACGAAGTCCAAATGGTACAAAACTTGACAGGCGGTCTACCGGTAGTAAACCAAGGCCGCATGACAAGTATCGGTCCAATCCGAAAACGTTTAACACCCGCACATGAAAAGAGGTAGAAAGGACCACCGGAGGACATAGGAGCGCCAGAATGCAAAACAGACAACGGGGAAAATGCTCGGATGCATGAGACGAACACGTATGCAAATGCAATGCACATGATGACATGATATGACATGCCTGACAAAGGAAAAACACACGGAGACAAAAACCCGACAACGGGGAAATACAATAACTTAGTGCCGGAAACGGCAAGAGTTGGAGTACAGATAAGGTAAATTACATCTGGGGTGTTACAACACTCCACCACTACGAAAGGATCTCGTCCCGAGATCTAGGACTGGAAAAACTCCGAGTACTCAAAACGGAGGTGGTCCTCGCGTTCCCAGGTGGCTTCACGGTCGGAATGTTGTGACCACTTGACTTTCAGGAATTTGATAGACTTGTTGCGAGTCTTGCGCTTAGTTTCTTCAAGAATAGCAACTGGGTGCTCATGATAAGACATGTCTTCTTGGAGATCAATGCTTTCGAAGTTGACGGTGCGGTCAGGAGTCTTGAAGCACTTGCAGAGCTGAGAGACATGAAACACGTTGTGCACGTTTGCAAAGTTGGAGGGAAGCTCAAGTTGATAGGCGAGATCGCCTCTCTTGCTGACGATCTTGAAAGGACCCATGTATCTAGGGGCAAGCTTCCCTTTGATACCGAAGCGACGAGTACCTTTCATTGGAGAGACGCGGAGGTAAACATGGTCTCCAATCTCGAAAGCCAAATCATGATGCTTACTATCATAGTAACTCTTTTGACGCGATTGCGCGGCTTTGAGGTTATCACGAATGACTTTGCACATCTCTTTTGCCTCTGTGATCAAGTCATTGCCAAGAAGTTGACGTTCACCAGTCTCTGACCAGTAAAGAGGAGTACGACACTTCCTGCCATAGAGAATTTCAAATGGGGCCTTGCCCGAACTCGCTTGGAAGCTGTTGTTGTAGGAGAACTTGGCATATGGAAGACAATCTTCCCACTTCATACCGAAAGAGATAACGCAAGCCATGAGCATATCTTCAAGAATCTGATTGACACGCTCGACTTGGCCACTAGTTTGGGGATGAAAAGTTGTACTGAAACGGATGTTGGTGCCCATGGCCTTCTGAAAAGAATCCCAAAATTTGGAGGTGAAGATGCTGCCACGATCTGAAGAAATCAACTGTGGAATGTCGTGCAGAGAGAAAATCCGAGAGGTATATAGCTCTGCCAATTGAGCTGCTGTGATAGACTCTTTGATAGGAAGGAAATGAGACACTTTAGTGAGCTTGTCGATGACAACGAAGATAGCATCATTGCCACGCTTGGACTTTGAAAATCCAGTCACGAAGTCCATCTCAATGTGGTCAAACTTCCATTCTGGAATGGCAAGAGGTTGGAGGAGACCAGCTGGTCGTTGGTGTTCTGCCTTCACTCTTCTGCAGACATCACATTCATTCACGAACTGAGCAATCCAGCGCTTCATTCGAGTCCACCAATACGACTGCTTGAGGTCATGGTACATCTTTGTACTATTAGGGTGGATAGAGAGGAGTGAATTGTGAGCCTCGTTCGTAATGACTTTACGAAGGTCACCTTTTAGGCACAACAATGCGATCCTCAAAGAATAGAGTATCCTTGTCATCAAGGCGATTGCACTTGTACTTAGGTTGACTCTTGGCAATCCCAATCTTCACCTTCTTCACCATAGCATCAAGAAGTTGATCCCCACGAATTTGATCTTCCAAAGTAGGAGAGACTTGGAGGTTGGCGAGGATACCTTGAGGAACAACTTGTAGATTGAGTTTGCGGAAAGCTTCACAAAGCTCGGGTTGGTAAGGCTTGAGAATCAAACTGTTGCAGTAAGCCTTCCTGCTCAATGCGTCAGCAATTACATTGGCCTTGCCTGGAGTATATTCGATACTCGGATTATACTCTTGAATCATTTCGACCCAACGAGTCCGCCTGAGGTTGAGATTAGGCTGAGTGAAAATGTACTTGAGACTCTTGTGGTCAGTGAAGATGTCCACTTTTCTTCCCAATAAGAGATGTCTCCAAGTCAAAAGAGCGTGCACAACTGCCGCCAACTCGAGGTCATGAGTGGGGTAGTTCTTTTCATTGGGCTTCAACTGGCAAGAAGTATAGGCCACAACTTTCTTCTCTTGCATCAACACTACACCAAGACCTTGAAGAGAGGCATCACAGAAGACCTCAAACGGTTTGGATTCATCAGGAGGAGTCAGAACTGGAGCAGTGACTAACTTCTCTTTCAGGGTGTTGAAAGCGATGTCACATTCAGGAGACCAAACATACTTCATGTGCTTCTGGAGAAGGTTGGAAAGAGTCTTCGCGATCTTTGAAAAGTTCTCGACGAACCTTCGGCAATAGCTTGCGAGACCAAGGAAGCTACGGAGTTGCTTCATGTTCTGAGGTGGTTCCCAATTCACAATTGCAGACACCTTCTTAGGATTCATAGCAATGCCCTTGGCAGAAATGACATGCCCAAGGTAGAGAACCTCATCGAGCCAAAACTCGCACTTTGAAAACTTGGCATAGAACTGATGTTCTCTGAGCTTATCCAGCACCAAATGCAAGTGCTTGGCATGATCTTCCTTGTTCTTGGAAAAGACCAAAATGTCATCGAGGTAGACCAAGACGAAGTCATTTGTGTAGGGGTTGAAGATGAAGTTCATCATGCGAGAGAAAGTTGGAGGAGCGTTGACGAGGCCAAAAGACATGACAGTGTATTCATATGAACCATAGCTTGTTCTGAATACTGTCTTGGGGATATCTTGCTCACGAATACGAATCTGATGATAGCCCATACGGAGATCAAGCTTGGAGAATACTTGAGCACCTTTGAGTTGTTCAAACAGCTCGTTGATGTTAGGAAGTGGGTACTTGTTCTTTATAGTCTTCTTGTTCAATGGACGGTAGTCGACACAAAGTCGGTCCGTTCCATCCTTCTTCTTCACAAAAAGAACTCCACAACCCCATGGAGAAGAACTAGGTCGGATGAGACCCATGCGCTCTTGAATATCGAGTTGCTTCTTCAGCTCCTTCAACTCTTCAGCTCCAAGCTTGTAAGGACGTTTGCAAACAGGTTCCGTGTCAGGCTCAAGATCGATGACGAATTCAACTGGCCGGTGTGGAGGCATTCCTGGAAGCTCTTCTGGAAAGACGTCTTGATATTCGGAAACGACCGGAATTTGAGAGATGGCATCCATCTCGCCCTTCTCATTGAGAGAAAACAGACGGATGGTATTATCTCGAGCGGCAAAGATGATTACATCCTCAATCGAATGAGTCAATTGAATCTACCTGGTGGCACAATCAAGCTGAGCCTTGTGCTTAGAAAGCCAATCCATTCCAAGAATAAGATCAATATCCGAGTTACCAAGGACCATTAGAGAAGCCAGAAACTTGAAATCACCCATCATGATAGAAATATCTGGAACCTCGTAGTTTGCAAGCAAGCATTTACCCAGTGAGACAACTGCTAATGGTTTATGCAAAACTTGGGAAGACAACTCATGCTTAGATGCAAACGGTCTCGATATGAAACAATGCGATGCACCAGTGTCAAAAAGAACTTTTGCAGGAACATCATTAACAGGAAGGTTACCCATGATGACATTTGACGAGTCCTCTGCCTGAGCTGCATTCATCAAGTTGACCTTGGTGTGCTTGGGGTTATGCTTGACCATTGCATTGCTAGCAGATCTCACAGGAGGAGAACATGTCTTCAAATGCATGAGAGTAGAGGGATTACATGCAATATCCATAACACAAGTTACTGAGGCAAATATACCCTCTTAAAAGGTAGCATTGATGTTCATAAAGTACTCCCTCCGTCCCAAAATTCTTGTCTTAGATTTCTCTAGATACGGATGTATCAAGTCACATTTTAGTATTAGATACATCCGTATCTAGACAAATCTAAGACATGAAATTTTGGACAGAGAGAGTAGTTGAAAGTAATCTATAAGAAATCAGTGTCAACCTCTCGCATGTTTTGGTCAAAAGAGGAATTTAGAACCGTCATTTGGCACACAAAAATCACATGCAAGATCACCCAAAAAGTTGTACTGCTAGTACTAGTACTGCGTGTTAGATGAAAAAACACGATCAAGATCGAGAAAAAGATCGTCAAGAAGAGATATTACCTGGACTTGCTTAATGAGGGATCTCGGAGAGGGGGGCTTGGACAGGGCGACGGCTTTGAGCTTGTCTGTGGTAGTCTCGGCGGGGTGCTTGCGCTTCTTCATACCATGAGCCTCGACGGTTTTGGCCGGAGCCATAGACATCACTTCGGCCGGTGTTCCAGCGTCCATCAAGAAACTGTCAAATAGAAATAAAAGAAAAGAAACCATAATCAAAAACCCAAAATAAGATAAGAGAGGGAGTTATAGGATCAGTCTCGGGGTTGCAAGACCGGGCCTTGGCCATAATCAACACCATTGATGCGCTCACCTTTCCTTCTTTGGGAGAGAAGAACAATGGCAGAAGCAGGTTGGGGTTTTCTTGAAGAAATGAGGAACAAGATGAGGCAGAAGCGAGGGTTGGGTAGAGAGGAAGCTGAGAGAGAAGAGTGAAATGATGGTTGCTTCGTCCGTCCAACTTACTGCTGGAAAGGAGGGGGTTTTGTGATTTGACGGCTCATTGGGCATTACTGCGGCGCTTCGATCGGGGTAGTCTACCGTCACTCTACTACGGAGTAATTTAGTGCATGGCTGGTGGACCCCGATGCTGGCTGTCCCACACGTCGGCAAAAGTGAGTAATTTAGTGCATGGCTGGAGGAGGATCCGCACGGTAGAGCGTGTCCACTGTTTTTCAAAAGAAAAAATGATTACAGCAAGTGTTTCCACTCTTACGATGGAGGAGTGCGAAACACGGCAGCCACTTGAACATACACAGTGCTCCTACTACTAGGCATGTGCAGTGGTTCATACGTCAGTACTACACAATCTTGTTGCTAGTGTAGTAAGATATGACGATAACAAATGATGTTGTGCGCATGCCAACTACTCCTATATGTAACATAGTACCGCTTTTTTGACTGTCCGGTCCAGAATGGATGGTGAGATCAGTGTTAACAGAACTAGGTCCACAGCGCACGGAGAGTACGGTGCTACAGTACTCCATGAAACATGAACCATATGAAGCACGAATAGTGTTAGGCAGGGTGTATGAAGGGTGCACGGGATGGGAGCAAAAGTTCCCTTCTCGACCCACTTTTGGGTGTTTGGCAGAGTGCATGAAGGGTGCATGAGTCCACACTAATAGGTTGACAAAAATACACGAAGAGGAAACAACTATATTGAGATGAGAATGCAACCAAACAGACCCACACGCTTTGTGCTACAGTGACTGATCTGCACCGTCTGATTTTGATCCAACGGTCATGTTGCGCCGAGACATGGACATGCCCATGCAGAGGGAGCCTAAACACCACCGAAGTCCCTCTGCTTCTCGAGGCTCACGACGTTGGTGATGCAGGGTGCAACCACCCGCAGAGCCCGCTCCCGGTCGACGGGAGCCAGCTCGTCAAAGACGGCGTCCAATGGCACGAATGGATTCAAGTGATGGAGCCCTGAAAGGATTCGCCTGGCAACGGCGACGGCAGCCCGCAACCCCTCCTTGTCCAGCTCAGCCCCCACCATCGCGCGGAGACGGCTCAGCTCCTCGGAGATATAGGTGAAGAAGGAGACCAGGTCAGGAAGCCGTAGCTCGTTGAAGTCGACCGGGTGGTCGAACGAGTTTAGCCCGACGGTCGGCATCGTCGCGCTGGCACGACGGTAGGCATCGCGCAGCCGCAACACGTGCATGGCAATTTGGTTCACCAAGTGGCTAAGGCGATCCTAGACCTCGTCACGATCGGCCCGCTCGCGCTCCAGCCGGCTCCCCTGACGGCCTATCGTATCTCCCGATTTCTGCAGTAACGCCGCCGATGCCTCGACCATCTTTGTGGTGGACGCCTGCCGCTTTTGAAGCTCCATGAACTCCCTCACATAACAGAGGAGCATGGCACTCCTATCCTCCTTGAGCTCACAGAGCTCCACATCCTTGGCCCTGAGCTCCGCATCCTTGGCATGGAGCTCCTGTGTCAGGAGCCTCACCTCGGACTCCGTGATCTGCTGCGCCACCATGGCACCAGGTAGAAGCAATGGGGAGAGGAAGGCAAAGGGGGCGAAATGGCTGAAAGGCAATGCAATCAACGGGAAGGCGGAGGGAGCGGGGAATCTTTTGGTTTTCACCACGGTGAAACATCAGTCGACGACTTCTCACATCAGGGAGCAGTGGGTACATGCGGAGTCATCATGACTAATTGCTGCCGCGCCTGCTCCCGTCAATCAAAAAATTAAAAATCCTACCGTGCCTGCTCCCGTCAATCAAAAAATTAAAATCCTGCCACACCCAAACACCAGAGCAACGACGCGGTGGATATTTAAATTTACCTGCTGGCATGTAGATAAAAAAGGGGTGAAAAAACAAATGTGGCGGCTGCCTAGCTAATCGGTCGAACTAGCCCAACTAGCTAGCCACCGTGCTTCACTGATGTACTCGGCGGGAAAGTTGGTCTTTCGTGATTTGACGACTCATTTACTTGCTTCGGCGTTACGACCGAGGACCCAGAAAACGCGCGGTAGGGCGTTCCACGTCAGGAAGAATATATGCATGCACCACCCGAGAGGACACCGAAACCGCACGGTAGGGTGTGCCACGTCTCGGCACGGAGGAAAAATGTGCGTGTAAAAATGTACTGTATCTCTACCTTCTCTAGTGCACCAATTTTCAAACTTTGGATAGCCACCCGCCATGACGCAGAATCATTTGCTAGCCATTGATTTCCTTCGCGGGTTGAATCGCCACCGTTTATCAAAGTTGAACCCTACTGATCCAACGGTTATGGTCAGTGGGATTCGCTCCCACGGTTGGGCGCCAAAACAAGGCTGGGAGGATCTTTCTAGAGCTTCAAGTGAGCACGCAGCTAGCCTCATATTGTGAAATGTTCCTGTTAATACTCCAGTACACACCAGAAGCATCTAAACAAATGTGCATGTAGAGGCTAGCGTCCTATATTAGAAATTTGCTCCTCACATGAATACTGTTGAATGCATGTAGGGAAGTATTTTTTTCTCAAAAGAATTAGAACACGGTAGAAAAAAAAGTGTATGCATGGCAATATTTTTGTTCGCTGAGTGAAATATTCAAAATATCATTATAAATTTTAGATTTAGACTTTACTTTATTTTTCTTAAGGGGACTCTAAGTTACTTAAATTGTTGTGCGGTCGAAAGAGTGAGACGGGTTGGAGAGAGTGACCTAGATAGATGATGTGCGTGAGAGAGTATACAATGTCAGTAGGTCGAATTGGGCTCAAACATGGTGATATATCGTTTTTGTCCGAGAAAGAGCGAGGTCAATCGAGACATATGGAGAGAGAGAGAGAGAGATTGAGTGAGCGTGGCCCACCATGAGGTCAAAAGAGTGGTGGCGGCTTGGATGGACTGACCTAGATAGACAATCCGCGTGAGAGAGTATAGAGTGTGTCGATCGAGGCCTGAACAGGGAGATATATCATTTGTGTGTGAAAGAAAACGAGGTTAAACGAGACTCAGATAAAGAGAGCGAGATTGAGCGAGTGTGGCCCGCCGTGCAGAAGAAAGAGTGAGACAGTCTCGATGGAGTGACCTAGAAATACAACGTGCATGCGTGCGCATGCATGAGAGGTTGGGGGGCTAGATAGGCAATGCATGTATTTAGCGCGAGAGGGTGAGAGGGAGAGGGATGAGAGAGAGAGCTTGGCATGGGGTGCAATGGCGGCTGTAAATATATTTGGTAACAGAGTGGAAAAAGGGGTTGTATAGTTGAGAGACTTAGAGATCGAAACATGGAGAGAAAGAATGAACGTGTGTTGGAAACCGATAGCTTCCTAAGGTGGTTAGGAGAGGAAGATTGACCGATACAGGAAGTATGTAGCGTTTGTGCGGGGGGTCTAAAAACAACATTTGAATGTACATAGTACGAGACTTAATATCGATGTTTCAATTCGGTGTACATTGTAAGATTTGAACCGAGGACCAGGCATACGGGTAATTATTTCGAATTCGTGCCATAATAAGTTTCGAAAAGTTGACATTGACTCAGTTTGTTGTGCTATTTTGTAGGTCATATGTTTGAATCCATCCAAAAGTTTTCTCACTACCATGGTGTTCATCATATACATATGAATTTGTATTAAAAAAGTAGTGTGGATATAGTGAAATGCGAAATCCACGTTAGAATTGGAGATCGCTACGTGACACACACTCTAATTCGAATAACTAACTACGTGACACACACTCTAATTCAAATAACTAATTATGTTGCACACACTCTAATCCACGTTAGCGTGGGTACCGTTTCGAATTTTTTTCAAATAACTCCTCATTAATTAATTTATAGTACTCCCTCTGTTCACTTTTATAAGTTCTTGAAGACATTTCAGACAATGTGCGAAACAGTTCATTTTAAGTTGTCTGAAACGACTTACAAAAGTGAACGGATGGAGTATCTCGTTTTGAATGACTAATTATTGCAAGGAAAACGTGGGCATGGTAATACATACAGATTCATTTGCAAATGAAAGAAGATTCATTTGCATTCTCAAATGTAGGCGCACCAGGAAAACCAAGGTTGTGTCGGGGTGGACGCTGCTTCGATGCCTTAAAGGCAACTGCCTTTGGGTCACTGACATGTGGGCCAGCCACCTGTTGGGCCCATATGCCATGGACACAAAGGCAGGTGCCTTAAGGCACCGAAGCATAGTCCTGTCGGGGTGGTCGCGTGTGTCGGACGGACGCGTAGCACCCAGCCACCCACCCCCCCCTCCAAAAGGACGACGACAATATAAGTTCGCGCTTCCATGTTTCGGATTGAAATATCTCGCGGCCCCAATTCCAGCCCTGCAAAATCTCTCTTCTCCACCGTCCCCTTCCGCGCCCAGATTGCTCAAATCCCTAATTCGCCGCCAACCCTCGAATCGCCCCTCATCTCGTCTCTTTCCCCACCATTCCCCACCTCTGTGCCGGACGACGACGATGAAGACGACGGTCGCGCTTCACCACCGCACTGGAGCTACCTCATCTACGCCCTCGTCCACCGCACCAGGTGGTCCACCGACAACGTCGGCCGCCGCAACTGACGTGCCTCACAGACACCGAGTTCCACCACATCGGGTGCGCTTCACCGACGTCGTCTCCCAGCTCACCGGGGCTACTTCACCAAGCACATCGTCGCACCTCCGCCCCCCGAGGCCGTTGGGGCTTCACCAACGGTCTCGTCCACCGCATCATAGCGCTCCGCTGCCACTCAAGATCTGCATCCATGCGTGGCCAGCCAACGCCAGCGCATCACCCTCAATGGCTCTGAAGTGACCCGCACTCTAGCTAGGCGAGCATGCCCAAACGCCGGCCCGAACTAGGTATCCACACATCACTCCCTTATGCACTGTTCCAACGATGTTTGGATATCCTTTCACTACTCTCTTAGCTTACACACATATGCAACTCTGACCTTAACTCTTATTTCTTCTGGAGATATATCTGAAACAAGCAAATTCATATTTTAGTGAAGCATGAAGGCGCTACCGGATCTGTTACACATCCTGCACACCCGTATAACCTTGTAAGTATCTGTCCTCCGGTACAACATCAAGGTCGATTCCTCTTATTTGATCAACCATTCGCCGTGTCAAAAATGTAGAGGGGGATGCAAGGAGCACAAAGCCTACACATCCAAGCAAGTGGTAACATGGACTTATACATGGAACATCCCAAGCGCAAGCAGAGCTGCAGTGAGCCTGTACAACGAGCTAGCGTAAGTCCCTGCATTTCATTTAATTCATACTGGCATTCGTGTATGATTTGTGTGCAGTGGCTGATCCACGAATTCAAGTTACCAGGGGCGAACATTTAACTTAAAAAATACGAAGGCACAAGCACTCCGGAAATCAACATAACTTGAGAAATGTGAAGCTACATGCACTTTGAAAACCAGCTAATGATCCAAAGTAGTTCAGATTATAAATACTAAATGATGCAAGCACCAAAAAACACAAAATTCAACACGGTGTACAAGGACTACAAACATGGTATGTACCTGCTTGAATTATTCGTTCTCTGGCTAAAAATATCGAAGTGTAATTGCACTTATAACCAGTGCGCAAACTGCATATCAATATATCTATCCTGCACAAGTATGCCAATAGTTTCAAACAACAGATTAGAAAAGTATTTATGCTATGTTGTCATGATACGGGGACTTTCTGGTAGATGGCCTCGACGTTTCCTCAAGCTATGAAAATGCATTATAATTTGCTTGTCATCAATGCCTGCAAATCTCTGTCTCTCTCAACATAGTAGATCATCATTAGACACTAAATCCTTCAATGAGCTTGCAAAATGCTTGCATTAGATCCCTCATTAGACACTATATGTTCATCACCAGGAGCATGTAAAATGTTTGCATCAAATCCTTCATTAGCAGTCTGTTCATTAGACACTTCAGGCTCAAGAACAACATGAGCTTGTATGTTTGCACCGGAAACTTGATTAGATACATCAGATTCAGTCAGTTCAGTATTGATTGGGGGAGTTATAAAATAAGTAGAAATTGGTTTCATTTTCTCATAGGTTCCCTACATACAAGCAGTTTTACAACACCGTCAGGTTTAACTATTGGCTAGAAATTGAAGAGTTGAATTAGATATAATCAGGGATGTGATGTACCTGCTCGTTGCGCATGCTACTCTTGCAAGCTGCGACTGTCCGTTTGCGCAAGCTTGATGCCATGCCCGTGCAGCCGCCGCTGCCTCCCACGCAGGCTACACCCAGGGTTGGATCTTCATCTTCTTGTCCTTCCGTTCGCTTGAAGCCCAATGACCGCCCTCCAACGAGGGCGCGAGGAAGTGATGTGTTGGTCTGTTCAGCGGCGGCTAGGTTAGGAGCGAACTAGACTGGAGGCTGGAGCGAATGAATTGGGATTCTTCCTGCTGTCAATCGATATGGGAGGCGCTCGTTTGGGCCGCGAGCCTGCTATAGGGCCTGCCTTGCACTTATGTTATTGGTCCATCCAAATTGAAACATTTTTCTTCATTTTTTTACATTGCCTGCTCGTGCGTTGGGACGAACAAAACTAGTGTGGGCCAACGTGGACGACTCAAACTAGGTGCACACTTTCCAGCCACCTGAGGCGGCCGCTCATACCAGCCCCTATGGTGGCGTCGCCCCATTTTGCGTGTATGATTGGATAGTGAAAAATATTCCAGTGTCGCTTTTGATTTACCCACAGAATGGTTGAATTGCTTGTTTCTATGAACTGAGTTCGCCGATAATGTGAAGGATGCCAGCCTTTTCATCCTATTGTAGATTGCTTAGATCTCGATATGCCAAAAGTAATCGCATGAAATATACAGTAAAAGCCAGTGTGATGTGTTTGGCTACAACTAGTCTGACTACACGTCCTCATATAACATATCAAGGACGCACCATCTTACCAGATTAACCATTCGACTTACCCATGAAGTGTGGGAAGAAAGAAGTATTGGAACTGCATATCCAAGCAATTGATGCCATGGACTCCTTCATACAACCTTGTAAGCAAAAAAGAAGTTGCAGTGTGCCTGTACAAAGAACTAGCGTAAGTTCAGTTACCTGCTTCTCGGAATTTTAGTTAGCCACTTACTGCAAAATTGTTCAATTACGTTGCTTGGCTTAATTTAGTTTGCTACTGATTACATAATGGCACAACCTGTTAATCATATTGTAGACTGCGCCTATCTATGTGTTTGATACTTACTGTTAAGAACTACCTGTTTGCCTTAACTTAAATATCTACTTCTTTGTTTAACTGCTTTGCTGCTGCAACAACGGATTACAATGATGTTAATAACTACTTTTCAGCATCCAATTGAAACTCTTTAATTCCTTGTTTGTTTAACTGGTTTGCTGTTATAACTCCTAGTTGAGATGTTTTGCTAACTTCAAGTTTTCTGAATCCAATCGGAACTTTAATGGCAAAATAGGTTAGCCCAAGATCAAAGAGAGAGGTCCCCATGGACGTTGCATCATCCCACAGTAGTGGCACCGGCCCAATCATGCATTATGAATTGCCAACTGCAGATGCTCTAGAGGCTAAACTAGTGGTAGAAAGAGATTCTGCTTCTGCACTTAGAGATGAAGTTGACATGTTGAGGAAGCAAACAGCACAATCACAAACAGTACTCAAGACAACCATTAAATATTTGGTGGATTTCAAAATGAAGAAGCTGAGAAAGGTCCTGAAGGAAAAAAGGAAATTAAATTCCTACTTGGTAAATCATAGGTGAAATGTTCTTTCCATAGTTGAATAACCTTTGTGTTGTCTGTTCATGTAATCAATCAAACTATTTGTTTTAGAGATCATGTAATAATTGTTTTTTTGTTTTTTTGTTTGTAATTTTATTTGAGCACAAGTATGTATTAATTGATAAGACTTGGAGACATTTCATTTGGATTGTTGTGCCAGACCTACAAATATGCCAATCGGGTTGAATGTGCATTCAGCAATAGTAGTATAGATGGACCACAAGTGGCACACATCGGAAAGGGCCAAGATGCTGGCCAAAAAAAGGATAATGTTGTAGCCAAAAAAAAGTAAAGCGGCCTGGCTTATGTATGTTAGTTGATATTATTGATCCATATACTCTATAAGTGTTTATATGTCTGTTAGTTCCGTACATTCTTGGTTGATTGACTCGGTATTTGAATCTTGATACATCGCTTGTGTACATATGTAAATGGGAGTACATATTATGCTGCGTGTGACATTTGAGTTGGACATGAAGTGTTACAAATATTCGAATTCACCTTAAACTGGATTCTAGTTTCTGAATTTGAGTATCAGCATTTGTAAACCATATTCATATATGACAGTGGAATACATCTTTGTCGTCCTCTTGAAGATATATAAAAACACATAGAATGATTTATAAAGATTCATATAGGAATACAAAATGGATTCGAATTTAGTTTCCAGGGTAAACTTGAATGCTTATTGTCCCAAAATTCGAAAGAAACAGCAAAATGTCCACTCCCACATCGGCTGCCCGAAGCCAAGTGTTTGGGAGATGGAAATTACTATCTACCCATTACACGGACAATCCATCGACCTGATTTCCATTGCTCTAAATAGGGGTAGGTTAGTAACTTCAATTAGACGTGACACGACCGCCTCTGAGCCCATTCCGACATGGTGGGCGTCAAACATGGGCGGCAAAACTCATTTGATTCAAGCTCGTCCGAAAGACCTCTGTTTCTCCCTCCATTCCCCATTCATACACGGTGGGCGGCAAAACAAACTCTCCTCATCCAAAATAGATGTAGGCTAATATTTTAAATAGGGGCAGATGTGTAACTTCCATCAGACGTGACACAACCGCCCTACCTGTCAGCCCCGTTCATACACCGTGGGCGCCAACCGTGGGCGGCAAAACACCCTCTCCTCGCCCGAAATCGATGTAGGCTAATATTTTAAATAGGGGCAGATGTGTAACTTCCATCAGACATGACACAACCGCCCTACCTGTCAGCCCCGTTCATACACCATGGGCGCCAACCGTGGGTGGAAAACACCCTCTCCTTGCCCGAAATAGTTACCAGCAAATATTTGGGAGATGCGAGATTACCGTCCTATCCCCAACCGACAAGACGTCCAAATTTGAAACAGGGGATAAGTTCGTAACTTTCCCATATTTCAGACAGGCGCGTCCCAAAAACATGGTTCCCCATACCTCTCCCTCCATTTTCCCATTCATACACCGTCCGCGCTAGAACACCCCATTCCCACACCAGCCTCCGTCCGCCACCCCATCCATCGCCGCCGTCCTCCACCACATCCATCGCCACCGTCCTCCACCATGCCGGAGTGCCTACCAAGACCGCGTCGTCCACTGCTAGAGATGGACGTTTCTCATCCACGGCAACGGACCAATAGCCTTGCATCGCGTCCTCTCGATACATCGGCGCCGTCGTCCTCTTTGCTGGGGCCGCTCACACGACCTTCTCTTCCATCGCAACGGGACTTATCCCCCGATGCACCCGTCTACCATCGCATATCTACTTCAACGCCACCGACAGCCATCGCACCCCCGATGCCTACACGGCGCGGCAAGAGAGGTGGTACTTCATATCTCCTCAACTTTCTGATCTCAACCAGAAAATAGATCTTAACTTGGTTACTCTACTTTCTTTTCAGCTCTTAGAATTTAGTTCTTAGTTCGAAGCAAACAATGGATGCTAAATATCATTTCTTCGATTTGCAGCTTCAAATATGCCATGGCATAGCCATAATACGGTTTAATTGATCATGCTTAGGGTTTAATTGATCATGTTGGTTCTGTGGTGGTTTCTTTAATAGAAATCAGAGGGGAAACCCTCTTTTGCTAAAAAATATATGCTTAGAGTTTCCCCTTTTATGATCACTATACGATCAGAATACATGCTTCGTGTCATAATAACACTGCTCCACCCATCAAGCTAAACAAGCTTAGTTGTTCAAATACGAATCTGATGTTATTAAAATAGAGTTGTTTAATTGGTCAGCTAAATGTTCCTAAATTAGTTTCGAAAATGCATGTTCGCCGCTCGGGTGTGTATCTCTGTGTATGGTCTGGTCAGCACGGTTGGGGAGGTGAACTTTGCATATGCAGGGGTTTATAGGGAGACACTCTCCGAGTTGAAACCGCAATGCATTCCATAGATAATCTGACTACTTTTTATGTTTTCATGAATCTCAGATTCTGAACAGCATCCTAATGATTATGAGCTTGCGCGCATGAAAAGAATAAAGCAGAACAATGCCATGGCTATCAAACTTGGCATTAAGGGACTGAAATCAAGTCTGGATGCAATGCAATGCAAACACTCTCCACCTACAGATTCATGCTCAGAATATGATCCTAACAGTGATTCTGAGCTAGAGGGAGACCTAAGTAAATGTAGCTCCCTAGTGGAGGAGTCATAGGAAGATGCCCTATCTTATTCACCCATCAAGGTACTTTCTCTAACTTTCCAAGGTTACATTGCTCGCACATATCTTGCAACTGATGGTTTGCATTGCTTCTACTTTGTTGAACTGCCATTAGCTTAGTTTACACATCGTGTATGTGAATACGCCCTGCCTATCCATTTTCAGTACATATTCCATCTGTCATCATACCATATTTATCCATTCAAATGTTGTTCTTGTGTATCAGACGTTCAAAAGGAAGAGGGCGATTGCTGATCATGGAGGAGCACAAGCAAAGTATTTGGAAAAGGTAGTGGCACCTGATAAATCAAATAGCCCATTAGGTGTACTTGCAATATCACCTGACCCACAAAATACCCCAACTCTAGTAGACTCTAGCCCTACTACACTGGTCATTTCTGATGCCCCAACTCAGCAGACCCCAACTGCAGCAAACAGTATGATTATGCCAGTTGACATAGCACCAGCTGTACGACGCAAAACCCCCATTCCAGCAAAGAGTGCACCAAATCCAGTTGCCAAATCCCTTTTCGAACCAGAGGGAGCCCCAATTGCAGCAAATAGGACCCCTGTTCCATTTCTTCCCAGTTTAGAAGACGAAGCTTATGTTGTTGTCAGGAACTTTGTGCGCATCTTTCCTTCATGGGAAGATTATACCGCAGACACAGAACAATTTCCAGTCTTCCTCCACAACTTACGCGTAAGTAATGTACTAATGTTATTCATGGTCATTACTGCATATGTTTCTGCTGACAGAAGACACAATATTTCATTCTTTTAAATAGGCGAGGCGCAAAGTGGATTGTGATGTTGAGCAAGGGTTGGTTGTGCTTTTCAAGCACTGGTTGATGAAGTATCGTTCCTACCTGAGGCAAGCGCACTTCAATGGCAAGCCTCTGAACGAAATTTCTGTAAAGTCTCCGGTGCTACATTTATCCGACGGTGACTGGAATAATCTTGTTACACATTGGTCTCGGCTGCAGCGTAAGGTACTGTCTATGATATCACATCACAGTTTGAACTACATTTCTGCATTTGCCTTAATGTCTCACTTGTACGAAAACTGTTAGCAGAAGAACATTCATTCTCAAGGGATCACAGAATCTCGCAACTATACTGCACACTGCATTGCTCTTGTGAGTACCTCTTTCCCTATATGACCATACTTACTTTCATAGTTGTTTGATTATGTAGCATCACTGCACATGTTAGCCTCGTAATCGTCCATTTGGTGGACATTATAAGATCCGTATGGACTCTTACATAAATTTAGAATCAACCCAATGCTTTTGAAGAGGTTTAGCTCTGTAGTCCTCTTGTAAGGACTGAATGTGGTCTATCATTGTACTTACATTAACAGCTACTCCCTCTGTCCCATAATATAAGAACATTTTATACAGTACACCAGTGTTCAAAACACTCTTGTATTATGGGAAGAGGGATTGGTTCATTTTGTAGCATTCTGCATCTTATCTTCCTCGCCCACCATTTACTAAAAAAGATCAGATCTATATTTAATCTTACCAACAAGTAGAATACACAGACAATGCCAGTGCAGAAGTGTAGCCCAATGCTCTTGTCAGTACATTTTGTCCTGTAATGCTTGTACTTCCAGGGATTGGTAGTTGATTATGTAGCATCAATCTGCATCTTATCTTCATTATCCTCTATCCCTTCTAGTATTATCATATCTATAATTACTCTCTACAAAATGTAGAGTACAGGCAATGCTTATGAAGAAGATTCTGTGCTGAAATTCTTGAGTTATCCTTCCCTTGCCATGGATAAGGGCATTATAAAGCCGGTGTTAACTGTTAATGTAAATCAGTCCTTCTAAAGCCTTTATCCTCAACTGTTGTTTAATTTGCTCATACTCCCTATCGTTTACTACTGTTTAGTTTGCTGTTTCTACCAAAATGCATGTTCGTAAGAACCGTAAGTTCTAAGTTTTACTTGTAAAACCAAATTCCTTATTCATACCATGCACATTACTTAATACTCCCTATATGTATGCTTGTTTTTGTGGATCTATGCTACCTCTTGAGCTTGCGTTGGATTTCCCCGAAGAGGAAAGGATGAGGCAGCAGAGTAGCGTAAGTATTTCCCTCAGTTTTTGAGAACCAAGGTATCAATCCAGTAGGAGGCTACACTCAAGTCCCTCGTACCTGCACAAAACGATAGCTACTCGCAACCAACGCGATTATGGGTTGTCAATCCCTTCACGGTCACTTACGAGAGTGAGATCTGATAGATATAATATTTTTGGTATAAAGATGCAAAGTAAAAAGTAAAAGCAAAGTAAAAACAAAGCAAGATTAAAGTGATGGAGATTGATGTGATGAGAATAGACCCGGGGGCCATAGGTTTCACTAGTGGCTTCTCTCAAGAGCATAAGTATTCTATGGTGGGTGAACAAATTACTATTGAGCAATTGACAGAATTGAGCATAGTTATGAGAATATCTATGTATGATCATGTATATAGGCAGCATGTCTATGACAAGTAGACCGAAACGATTCTGCATCTACTACTATTACTCCACTCATCGACCGCTGTCCAGCATGCATCTAGAGTATTAAGTTAAAAATAGAGTAACGCCTTAAGCAAGATGACATGATGTAGAGAGATAAATTCACGCAATATGAAATAAACCCCATCTTGTTATCCTCGATGGCAACGATGCAATACGTGCCTTGCTGCCCCTTCTGTCACTGGGAAAGGACACCGCAAGATCGAACGCAAAGCTAAGCACTTCTCCCATGGCAAGAACTACCAATCTAGTTGGCCAAACCAAACGGATAATTTGAAGAGACTTGCAAAGATAACCAATTATACATAAAAGAATTCAGAGAAGATTCAAATATTATTCATAGATAGACTTGATCATAAACCCACAATTCATCGGTCTCAACAAACACACCGCAAAAAAGAAGATTACATCGAATAGATCTCCACAAGAGAGGGGGAGAACTTTGTATTGAGATTCAAAGAGAGAGAAGAAGCCATCTAGCTACTAACTATGGACCCGAAGGTGTGAGGTAAACTACTCACACTTCATCGCAGATGCTATGATGATGTAGAAGCCCTCCGTGATGACGTCCCTTCTCCGGCGGAGCTCCGGAACAGGCCCCAAGATGGGATCTCGTGGATACAGAAAGTTGCGGCGGTGGAATTAGGTTTTTGGCTCCGTCTCTGTTCGTTTGGGGGTACGTAGGTATATATAGGAGGAAGAAGTACGTCGGTGGAGCATCGAGGGGCCCATGAGGCAGGGGGTGCGGCCTAGGGGGGCACCCCCCCACCCTCGTGACCGCCTCTTTTGTTCCTTGGCGTAGGGTCCAAGTCTCCTGGATCACGTTCGGTGAGAAAATCACGTTCCCGAAGGTTTTATTCCATTTGGACTCCGTTTGATATTCTGTTTCTTCGAAACACTGAAATAGGCAAAAAACAGCAATTCTGGGCTGGGCCTCCGGTTAATAGGTTAGTCCCAAAAATAATATAAAAGTGGAAAATAAATCCCAATATAGTCCAAAACAGTAGATAATATAGCATGGAGCAATCAAAAATTATAGATACGTTGGACACATATCAGGCATCCCCAAGCTTAATTCCTGCTCGTCCTCGAGTAGGTAAATGTTAAAAAGAGAATTTTTGATGCGGAGTGCTACTTGGCATAGTTTCAATGCAAATCTTCTTAATTGTGATATGAATATTCAGATTCGAAAGATTCAAGACAAAGGTTTATATTGACATAAAAAATAATAATACTTCAAGCATACTAACAAAGCAATTATGTCTTCTCAAAATAACATGGCCAAAGAAAGTTGTCCCTACAAAATCATATAGTCTGGCTATGCCCTATCTTCACCACACAAAGTATTTAAATCATGCACAACCCCGATGACAAGCCAAGCAATTGTTTCATACTCTAACTTTTTCAAAACTTTTTCAATCTTCACGCAATACATGAGCGTGAGCCATGGATATAGCACTATAGGTGGAATAGAATGGTGGTTGTGGAGAAGACAAAAAGGAGAAGATAGTCTCACATCAACTAGGCGTATCAATGGGCTATGGAGATGCCCATCAATAGATATCAATGTGAGTGAGTAGGGATTGCCATGCAACGGATGCACTAGAGCTATAAGTATATGAAAGGTCAAAAAGAAAAAAAGAAAGTGGGTGTGCATCCAACTTGCTTGCTCATGAAGACCTAGGGCACTTTGAGGAAGCCCATCATTGGAATATACAAGCCAAGTTCTATAATGAAAGATTCCCACTAGTATATGAAAGTGATAACTCAAGAGACTCTCTATATGAAGAACATGGTGCTACTTTGAAGCACAAGTGTGGTAAAAGGATAGAAACATTGTCCCTTCTCTCTTTTTCTCTCATTATTTTTTTTCATTTGGGCCTTCTCTTCTTCCTTTTTCATGGCCTCTTTTATTTATTTGTTTGGGCTTCTTTGGCCTATTTTATTTTTTTTCGTCCGGAGTCTCATCCCGACTTATGGGGGAATCATAGTCTCCATCATCCTTTCCTCACTTGGGACAATGCTCTAATAATGATGATCATCACACTTTTATTTACAACTCAACAATTACAACTTGATACCTAGAACAAAATATGGCTCTATATGAATGCCTTCGGCGGTGTACAGGTGATATGCAATATGACAATGCTGGAGTGTGTCATAATAAACGGAACGGTGGAAAGTTGCATGGCAATATATCTCGGAATGGCTATGGAAATGCCATAATAGGTACGTATGGTGGCTGTTTTTAGGAAGGGTATATGGTAGGTGTATGATACCGGCGAAAAGTGTGCGGTATTAGAGAGGCTAGCAAAGGTGGAAGGGTGAGAGTGCGTATAATCCATGAACTCAACATTAGTCATAAAGAACTCATATACTTATTGCAAAAATCTAGAAGTTATCAAAGCAAAGTATTACGCGCATGCTCCTAGGGGGATAGATTGGTAGGAAAAGACCATCTCTCGTCCTCGACCGCCCCTCATAAGGAAGACAATCAATAAATAAATCATGCTCCGACTTCATCACATAACGGTTCACCATACGTGCATGCTACGGGAATCACAAACTTTAACACAAGTATTCTTTAAATTCACAACTACTTCAACTAGAATGACTTTAATATTATCACCTCCATATCTCAAAACAATTATCATGCTTCAATCTATTCTTAGTATTCAACACACACAAAAGAAAGTTTCACAAATCTTGAATACCAAGCATATTATTATTAAGCAAATTACCATGCTATTAAGAGACTCTCAAAATAATTTAAGTGAAGCATGAGAGATTAATAGTTTATTTAAAACAAATCCACCACCGTGCTCTAAAAGATCTAAGTGAAGCACATAGAGCAAAACTACATAGCTCAAAAGATATAAGTGAAGCACATAGAGCAAAACTACATAGCTCAAAAGATATAAGTGAAGCACATAGAGTATTCTATCAAATTTTAATTCATGTATGGCTCTCTCAAAAGGTGTGTATAGCAATTATGATTGTGGAATACTAAAACACAAAGATACAAATAATACAAGACGCTCCAAGCAAAACACATATCATGTTGGTGAATAAAAATATAGCTCCAAGTAAATTACCGATGGAAGTGGACGAAAGAGGGGATGCCTTCCGGGGCATCCCCAAGCTTCGACTTTTTGGTGTCCTTGGATTATATTGGGGGTGCCATGGGCATCCCCAATCTTAGGCTCTTGCCACTCCTTGTTCCATAATCCATCACAAGAATTCACCCAAAACTTGAAAACTTCACAACACAAAACTTAAAGTAGAAAACTCGTGAGCTCCGTTAGCGAAAGAAAACAAAAGAACACTTCAAGGTACTGTAATGAACTCATTATTTATTTATATTGGTGTTAAACCTACTGTATTCCAACTTCTCTATGGATTATAAACTATTTTACTAACCATAGATTCATCAAAATAAGCAAACAACACACGAAAAACAGAATCTGTCAAAAACAGAACAGTCTGTAGTAATCTGTAGCTAGCGCAAGATCTGGAACCCCAAAAATTCTAAACTAAATTGCTGGACGTGAGGAATTTATATATTAATCATATTAAAAAAGAATTAACTAAATATCACTCTTCAAATAAAAATGACAGCAGTTCTCGTGAGCGCTAAAGTTTCTGTTTTTTACAGCAAGTTCAACAAGACTTTCCCCAAGTCTTCGCAACGGTTCTACTTGGCACAAACACTAATTAAACACAAAAAAACACAATCAGAACAGAGGCTAGATAATTTATTTATTACTAAACAGGAGCAAAAATCAAGGAATAAAAATAAAATTGGGTTGCCTCCCAACAAGCGCTATAGTTTAACGCCCCTAGCTAGGCATAAAAGCGAGGATAGATCTAGGTATTGCCATCTTTGTTTTTAGAGAAAAAGAGAGCAAACTTTTTATCCATGGAATTAATCTTTCTATTCTGACAGAGTACATGTCCATTAATGGTAGAAGAAAGATTAATAATGTTGCGGAAATTGGCATCTAGGCTAGCTTTTATCTCTTTAATAGATTCATTTTGGTAAGAAAGCAAGAGAGATGTGATTTCAGTTTTTTCATTAATGGGGTGACCAAATATAGTTTTCATTCTTTCATAGGTACCTATGGGGTCCCCTTCAAGAAAACCCCCCTTGAAAATAGAATCTAAAACTTTTTTGAACGAAGCGGGTAGCCCAACATAAAAGCTTTTCAAGTAGACCTCAATTTGATATTGAGGTACATAGCTAGCTCGGATCCTTAACAGCCTATCCCAAATATCTTTCAAAGATTCATCAAGTAAATAACGAAAAAATCCAAAATCATCATCATCGAAATTACTAAGGTTCTCATTGATAACTCCGGCAAGTTGTTCTATAGCATTCCGATTCATGAGTTTAGATAAGGTAGCAGGATTGTCTAAAGCACTAGAACTTGGGAGAGAACCCCCAACTCTTTTTGGTTTTGACATGGAGAGGGAAAAAGGCAAAATAAAGAGGGAGGATAGAGAGAGAGGGCGAATAAAATGGCAAGGGTGAAGTGGGGGAGAGGAAAACAAGAGGCAAATGGCAAATAATGTAATGCGAGAGATAGGGATTGTGATGGGTACTTGGTATGTTGACTTTTTGCGTAGACTCCCCGGCAACGTCGCCAGAAATTCTTCTTGCTACCTCTTGAGCTTGCGTTGGATTTCCCCGAAGAGGAAAGGATGATGCAACAGAGTAGCGTAAGTATTTCCCTCACTTTTTGAGAACCAAGGTATCAATCTAGTAGGAGGCTACGCTCAAGTCCCTCGTACCTGCACAAAACGATAGCTACTCACAACCAACACGATTAGGGGTTGTCAATCCCTTAACGGTCACTTACGAGAGTGAGATCTGATAGATATAATATTTTTGGTATAAAGATGCAAAGTAAAAAAAGCAAGATTAAAGTGATGGAGATTGATATGATGAGAATAGACCCGGGGCCATAGGTTTCACTAGTGGCTTCTCTCAAGAGCATAAGTATTCTACGGTGGGTGAACAAATTACTGTTGAGCAATTAACAGAATTGAGCATAGTTATGAGAATATCTAGGTATGATCATGTATATAGGCATCACGTTCGTGACATGTAGACCGAAACGATTCTGCATCTACTACTATTACTCCACTCACCGACCGCTATCCAGCATGCATCTAGAGTATTAAGTTAAAAACAGAGTAACGCCTTAAGCAAGATGACATGATGTAGAGAGATAAATTCATGCAATATGAAATAAACCCCATCTTGTTATCCTCGATGGCAACGATGCAATACGTGCCTTGCTGCCCCTTCTGTCACTGGGAAAGGACACCGCAAGATCGAACCCAAAGCTAAGCACTTCTCCCATGGCAAGAACTACCAATCTAGTTGGCCAAACCAAACGGATAATTCGAAGAGACTTGCAAAGATTACCAATCATACATAAAAGAATTCAGAGAATATTCAAATATTATTCATATATAGACTTGATCATAAACCCACAATTCATCGGTCTCAACAAACACACCGCAAAAAAGAAGATTACATCGAATAGATCTCCACAAGAGAGGGGGAGAACTTTGTATTGAGATTCAAAGAGAGAGAAGAAGCCATCTAGCTACTAACTATGGACCCGAAGGTCTGAGGTAAACTACTCACACTTCATCGGAGAGGCTATGATGATGTAGAAGCCCTCCGTGATGACGGCCCTTCTCCGGCGGAGCTCCGGAACAGGCCCCAAGATGGGATCTCGTGGATATAGAAAGTTGCGGCGGTGGAATTAGGTTTTTGGCTTCGTCTCTGTTCGTTTGGGGGTACGTAGGTATATATAGGAGGAAGAAGAACGTCGGTGGAGCATCGAGGGGCCCACGAGGCAGGGGGGCGCGCCCCCCACCCTCGTGACCGCCTCTTTTGTTCCTTGGCGTAGGGTCCAAGTCTCCTGGATCACGTTCGGTGAGAAAATCACGTTCCCGAAGGTTTTATTCCATTTGGACTCCATTTGATATTCCATTTCTTCGAAACACTAAAATAGGCAAAAAAACAGCAATTATGGGCTGGGACTCCGGTTAATAGGTTAGTCCCAAAAATAATATAAAAGTGGAAAATAAAGCCCAATATAGTCCAAAACAGTAGATAATATAGCATGGAGCAATCAAAAATTATAGATACGTTGGAGACGTATCAATCTATAATCCAGTGTGTGGTGAAGCAGCCCACGTTTGCACCTTGTCATCTCCTGTTTTATCTTACTGATGTGGCTGATGATATGAACAACATGCCATGCACATTATCCAAAATAGATACAATTATTTTCTTTGCCCTTCATCTATGCTTGTTATGTTGACATGGTAATCCGGTAGTGTGGTGAATCTCCCCGCATTATGAACAATGCCAAATTGTGCTATTGATATTTTGAACATACTCTTTATTTTCTAATTTGAAATTGGATAGAATTTACAGAACAGTTATCATCTTTGTTTATACACGTGCAAAACCTGTCATCTCTCTGCTTTGTTTCAGGGTGATATGCCTGATGGCATGCACAAGTCTGCTGAAGGCTGTGAGACAAAGCCAACCTATATTGCAGCAAAGAAGGCAAAACATCTTGTAGATAGCGAGACAACCCCAAAGTCTTGTCTTGATGCAGTGTTCAAGTTACTTGAGACTAACAGTCGGACAAGCTCACAGAATTCGTTGTCTGAATCAGTTCGACTTCTTCAGTCCCAAGTTCTAGCAGAAAGGCATTCTGCAACTCAACTTCGACTTGAAGTCCTATCTCTAAGAAAGATTGCGGAGAACACCAATGAGAACCTCATCGCTAAACAGCTACACCTGGAAGCTATGACTGACATGCTAGGCCGGTCTCACAGCCTTGCTCAGCAGCTTGCGCAGCAGTTCCCCTGCAAGGCTAACCTTTCTTGAACTGTCTTGGAAGTGGTCTCGGTTCAGTATTATTTTGTTACGCTGCAATGGTGCCCAGTTTTTGTAATCTGCTTCTTCGTTGCGCTTTATGATCACTGGTGGCGAACTTCGATGCCCAGTGGATGTAATATACCTTAAATCCTTTATTGTGTACTGTAGGTTTATTCTTAGTTACTATGCCATAATTTCTTTATTGTATAGAGTAGTTTTTTTCTTAATTCCTACTAGTTACGTAGCAACCCGAAATGAACCCCGGCCCATGATTGTGCGAATCAAATCACGGGCTTTTAACAGGCCAAAATTGTCTGGGTCCTTGTTTGGCCCAATCAGATATCGGCAGCGAGCAGGCCGGATGCAAACCGGGCCGTAGTTAGGCCCAACTATATGATGGGCTTTTAACAGGCCGAAATTAATATAGGGCCGAAATGTTAAACGGACCCTTAACAGGCCAAAACTAATATCAGGACAAATTACTAAGTGGGCCTTTAGCAAGTGGGCCCAAAAGCATAGTGTCCAGTTGACGGGCCAAACCTGATATGGGCCATAATTGAGCCCAAAGCCTCTTAAAGGGTCGGACCTGATCTGCGCCGTAATTTGGCCCAGAATGTGGTAGGCTTTTAACGGGCCAGATCTCATATGGGCCACTATTAGGCCCGGAGCATGGCAGGCCATTAATGGACCGGATCAAATATGGGCCGGCATTTGGCCCAAAACATGGCAGCCAGTTAATGGGCCGGCCAACTAGGGTGCTCAAAATCTTGTGGGCCTATAGCTAGGCCGGCCCATTAATGTCGGCGAAATCTCGTGGGCCTTTAGCTGGACCGGCCCATTATGACCCGCAAGAATCTTGTGGGCCTTTACCTGGGCCGTCCATTATGGCACACAAAAATCTTGTGGGACTTTACCTGGGTCGGCCCATTATGGCCTGCAAAATCTTGTGGGCCTTTAGCTGGGCCAGCCCATTATGGTCCGCAAAATCTCGTGGGTCTTTAGCTGGGCCGGCCCGTTATGGTCCACAAAATCTTATGGGCCTTTAGTTGGGCCAACCCATTTAAACTTGTTGGGTCGTGCCACGTGTCGACGTATCATAGGCGCCTTCTGTCCAGTGACTGGATGACATCTGTCCCGACGATGAGCCGACACGTGTTTCCTCTAGCCAATGATGATTTTACACGTGGAAAATCCCCATTGGTCGGGGCTGTTAACGGGTTATCGGATCCAAAACCCGACCCGATAGCTTAACGGTGTTCTGTTACGGTGGATGCCACGTGTCGGTCACCCTTGACGAAAGCACTTTTGTGACGCGCGATTTATCGTCATGGAAGTCGACACTTCCGTGATGATAATTTTGGTAATGACATGGAACACTTCTACGACAACACATGTATGACTATCTTGATTCTGTCATAAATTTGTCATGGATGTACATGCATGACAAAAAAAGTGACCTACTGTGACAAACACGTATCATCACGGAAGTGTATTTTTTTGTAGTGTCTCTAGCCATCATTTCTTCTTTGATCCACCTCAAAATAATATTATGAGTATTTTTCTTAAATGAAAATATTCCATTTCCCTCTCAAAACCCTAACTAGCCCATTGTGTTCCAAAGCAACCCCAATTTTTCTTGCCCACAAAAATCTGGGAAAATTCACAAATATTCTTTGAGCCCTAGGGCACCTTCCTGAGCAAAAATATTGCATCACTTTTTGGAATATTTTTGCTATAGAAAATATTTTCTATTCTGGACAGAAATGGTAGTTTCTACAGCAACTACCATTTTACTTGCTCCAATGGTGCTAAATTTTCTTGTGCATCACCACCCTCCTAGATGATTGCTAACCTCCAAAGCTCAGCTTCCAACTCTTAGTATTTGACCACAGTAAGCTCTCAAAGTTACTATCCAAAAACTTACCAGGAAGTGAAACACCAACTTACTGGGCTTGAGCTCAACCCAAAGTGTTGTAACCACTCAAACCACCAAGGACTACACGCCAGACATGAAGTTTAAGTTTAGCGCGGCCTGATGTCATAGTTCACGTGGTGACCGTGTTTGTCCAGGCGTGCTGGCATACGGCCGATGTGCTCTACGATGCGCCCGAGCCGCTGTTGAGCGCATGCTCGCTTCCCCGCCTACCGTGCATTGCCAATCTTCGCCACGATCATCGTCCCAACCCCCTTAACTCCCCCTGGCGCTCGCCGACACCGTAGCCCGCCGCAGCGAGCACGGGCATGGTCCAGCCAACCCAACAGTGTGTCGCGCACTGTGTTGGTCGCCACCCCCTCGCTCTTGTGCTTGTCTCCGCTCGCCCATAGTGCCCGCGTGAGCTGCCTTGCCTTCTCCCTTGCTCACTGATGCCGTTCGTCGTCGGGCGCCGTGTCTAGGTGTCCTCTGGCGGAGCCTGTACCACTCACCTCGCTCGGCTATAAATACAGCCCTCCCCAACCTTCTCGAGCATCATCCTCTCCTCTCACACACTCCATAAGCCAGTAGGAATTTGTAGCCCGGTCGGGCAGTCCGCGGGCCGTCGTCCCCGAGCTTGAGCTCGCCGGTGATCCCCTCGGGTCGTCTCCGCAGCTCCAGCCCCTCCCAGGCTCGGGCCACCCTTCTAGGGCCTCCGTCGTGCTTTGGTGGTGTCGTCCTGCCTGATTGGAGCCTCTGGTGCCGCCTCTGGTCGCCGTCATCTCCAACTCCGGCGACCCCCGCTCTCTGTCGCCACTGGAGAGGTCGTTTCCGACGCCGTCCGACCACCCCTAGCTAATCTACGGGTACGGGCAGGTGCGCCTTCGTCTTCTCCTTCGATCCATCCCTCTAGCTCGGGCCAAGATGCCCTCCTCACCGGCATGTGCTCCGGCGGAGCCCCGCCGCACTCTGTTTCCCCCTTCCCCTCTCTCTCACCTAGCTAGCGGGGCCCGCTAGTCAGCTACTCTGGCCGCACCCGAAGCGGTACGAGTGGTGGCGCCCCGGAGGGTTTACGCCTTCGACGTCACCCCCCCAGTTCTGTTTTATTTGAATCAAATTCAAAATATTCTAGAGAGCTTCAAACAACCACAACTTTTTAACCATAAGTCCAAATGAATTGATTCTTTTTGCATTGTGTTCTTTATGAAAATATCTACCAGCACACCAAAAATGAGATTTTTCTTTCCTGTATAGATTTTCTGGTGAATTTCAGAGTGGTTCTTGATGTTTTCTTTTTGTGTTTATATTTGTTTCCAGAAGGTGAAGCTTGTCTTGAGGATCACCAGGAGGAGTGTGACCCTCACCTGCACTAAGGCAAGCCACATCAACATTTTCATGGTGTCATTGCAATATTTGTGATTTTTTAAACTTGAACAAATGATTTAATCCATGCATTTAATTCACTAAAGTAAATATTTATATTCTGTTGATGCTTGTTGAAGTTGATATGTTTAGTCTACAGAAGTTTACAACTAACTAAGATAGTTTAAGTCGTTAGAAGTAATATTTGATTATGAAGAAGTATTATGTTTACGAAAAAGGAATTAGTTGGCTTAATATTTTTTTGAGTGAGAAAAGATTTATGCTAAGATATTGTCATGGTTAATTTGCTAAATAAGCATAACCAGAGTGGTGTTGAGATCTATGCTTGGTATTTGATGAAGTTGATTCAGTTATTTCCGATGATATGTGGTGTATATATATTAGTGTTGCATTTTCATGGCATATCATGACACCGGTTACTTTCACTTGAAGTTGAACCTGATATTAATTCAACTTGAACATATCATTGATCGGGTCATGGTGCCACCGAATCGAGATCTTCCCCAGTGCAACCACATTTGCCTTTGTGGGAAGGCCTTTATTCGGTCCGTTGTCATGCCTCTGGTCGGTGCCTCCAATGAGGGAAGGTTATGGGTGTGCGTTACCTTGGCCCGGTAAGCAGACATAACCTTGTGTGCCCGTTGTGGTTATGGTACCTTGTCCCTATTTGGGACCGTTTATGTTTTGCCACGATGGTGGCCGTTGGTGTCTTTGGTAGGCACGGGGCCACCTATGACTTAGACTAGTGGGGAGTTAGTCGGAGTGGCCGGGAGAGTGTCATGGCAATGGAGGGGTTCTATCGGAATGTCGTTGGTCCACCTGAATGGGAGTGCGAGGCCATGGGTTCCGAGGTGTGGGTACAGTGCGCTACCTCTACAGAGTGTATTAAATCTATCGATAGCCGAGTCCACGGTTATGGACAAGCTCGAAAGTAGGTCACACCATGGATCAACATTTAAATAATTTTTGCACACTAAGATAATAACCTTGCACTATTGGAGAGAGGATGGTTGGGAAATCATCTTGATGCTGGAGGCCAAATTTTTGGTCAGTTTGTGATCCGAGTATGATCATGGTTTGGTTACGAGGTAACCCGAATAAAGACCAAGATGTTGGTCAGTTTGTGGTCCAAGAAGGATCACCATTTGGTAAGCAAGTCCGAGGGACTTAAGTCATGAGATCATGAGCCCTGCATCCCAAGTATGATTTTTCATTAAGGACTCAATTGGTTAATTATCATGATATTGTTTTTCATTATGTTTATGCTTGTTGTGAGCTTGCAAGTACATTCAATGTACTGACCTGGTGTGTCATGCCAGCTTTCAGGAAAGTCTCGTTGGAAAGGAGTGATGTCTAAGTCTAGATCGTGTCCACATCGGTGTCCCTATGCTATGGAGTCCCGCTTCGTCGTCGTTCCGCTGCCGCGTAGTTGTCATGATCGAGGCCCTTTTATGTTCACTAAATAATGTACATATTGTTCAGCCGCACCGTGTGTACCACTTGGCCTCGCAACTTGTTGTAATATGAACTATGTTTCACTAGCATCAATAAAGCGGTTGCTTTCTGTACCAAGATGTTGTGTATTGCCAAAAGACAAGATCTTTGGGCTGGCAATGCAAGGTAAACCGGTTGCTCTGAGCCGGGGTGCCATAGTACAGCAAGTCCATCGGCCAAAGACCTATCCTAACTGCAGAGATGGCCAATTCCTGCAGATTGGAACGCCATTCCAGTTATTCCCAGTTTAAAAGACAATGCTTTCAATGTTGTTAGGGACTACGTGCATATATTCCCATCATGGGAAGATTATAGTGAAGACAAACACCATTTTCACATCTTCATGTCCCACTTAATTGTAGGTGCTATTATTCATGATGATTATTTTCCTGTTTTCTGCTGATTGAACACATTAGTGGTTTACATTACATTGTTGTAAGTAGGCGAGGGTCGATCTGGATAGTCATGACGAGCAAAGCTTGCTTGCGCTTTTCAAGGAAGCATTGCAGCAGTATCGCTGTTACCTGAGGAAATCACACTTTGATGGCAAGTCTATAAATGAATTTCCGGTGAAGTCTCATGTGCTAAATTTAGAAGACATTGAATGAAAAACCCTTGTTATGCACCGGTATCGTTCCCATGATGAGGTACAGTCTATGATATCACATGACAATTTGAACTTCTACTTTTCCGCATGTGCCTTACGGATCTCTTTTGCAGGAAATCTGCTCAAAGAAGAATTCTGGTTTGAAAAGGACGACAGGATATCGCAAATATGCTACCCACTGCTTTGCTCTTGTTAGTACATGTTGTCCTATATCACTGTACTTGCATTCATACCTGGTTCATTATGTGACAGCAGTATG
This sequence comes from Triticum urartu, assembly GCF_056163025.1. NCBI lineage: Eukaryota > Viridiplantae > Streptophyta > Magnoliopsida > Poales > Poaceae > Triticum > Triticum urartu. The sequence continues at coordinate 119,878,473 of NC_141877.1, forward strand.
CATGATAGCTTGCTTATAAATTGTTTGCTCCAAATTATCTGATCTATATGAATGGTTACATTAGTATAGAATATATCCAATGCCAATGAAATTTTTTAGCTCTGCATTGTTCTTGTAAGTACCTGATGTCCTTTATCAGTGTACTTATATTGACAGCTAGTTGTTCATGTACCATCACTCTGTAGCTTATTTTCCTTTGCCCTCCATTTTCTACACATCAGATCTATATTTACTCTTACCATAAGGTGGGTTAACACCGATGGTACTGAAGAAGTTTGGCTCTGCATTGCTCTTGGTTGTACCTTTTGCCTGTATCGTTGTACTTACATTTATAGCTACTTGGTTATGTAGCAACACTCTTCATCTTATCTTATTCTCCATTTTTTCTTATATTATCACATCTATATTTACTCTTAACAAAATGTAGAATAAATGCAATGCTTATGAAGAAGATTCTGTGGTAAACTTCTTGAATTCCCCCCCCCCATCAGCATGGACAAGGGCTTTATAGAGCCTGTCTTCACCACTAATGTAAGTTTGTCCTTCTCAAGCCTTCAAACTTTGTTGTGTATATTTGGTTAGGCATGACTACAACAGCTGTTTATTTTTGGTGTTTGCATCAAATTGCATGTTTAAAGTTTATCATGTAGTTCATAAACAAAACTTTGTCCTTCTCAATTTAAGTTTTCAGTTGTACAACCAAGTTCCTTCTTCATACCATGTAAATTAAACTATAAAGAGCAAGTGATCTTCTTTTGCACTACATGTATGCTTCTGTTCTTGATCTATAATCCAGTGGTGTGGTGAACCTACCCACTATAGCACAATGTCATATTCTGCAATGTATTAACTATGAATAATGTCATATCATTCTACTATTATTTAAACCATCTCTTTATTTGCCTATCTGAAATGGGATAAATTGACAGCACACTAACCATTGATACTTATGAGTTCTTGATCTGTAATCCAGTTGTGTCGTGAAGCTGCCAACTCCTTCACAATGTCATTTCCTGCCATGTCTTAACCTGAACAATACCATATTGTGTTAATGCTATTTTAAATTGTGTCACTTTATTCGTCAATAAGAAATGTGATGAATTGTCAGCACTGATACTTATATGTGCAAAACCTATCATATGTCTGCTTGTTGCTCTTTCAGAGTGAGGAGGATATAAGCGTAAAACAAGCGCAGTCTCATCAGCTTGCTCAGCTTCTTGTGCTGCAGCTCTCGAGTAGGGCTAACCTTTCTTGAACTCTATTAAAGTGTTGTCGGTTTTGTATATTATTTTGTCAACATGTTTATTTGCACCGGTGGCGATCTTTGATGCCTAGTGTATGTAATCTATTGTCTCCTTGTGCTTTATTATCATAGTGGAGAACTTTGATGCCCAGTGGATGTAATATGCCGTAATTTCTTTATTGTATAGTCTAGGTTTTTTCTTATTCACGATGATGCAGTTATTTTACTATATATATATATATATATCTTGTCTTCGTAGTAAACCGGCCAAACCGTAAAATTATGATACATAATCGGGTCGTCATGCAAATCACTATGCATGATCCGCATCATGGGCCCAGTCATCTTGGTACGTTAACACGCCTAAATGTAAACTGACCCACTAGTAGTTTCAGGCCTTTAATAGGCCGAGTAAACCGCCAGCCCTTTTTCGCAAGAAAATTCAATGGGCTTTTAGTAGGCTGAAAAGTATGTTGGGCCTGAAATGTGTCGAACAGCTCACGGGCCGACAACAGGCTGAAATAGACCCCGACCCATGATTGTGCCAATCACATCACGGGTTGTTAACAGGCCAAAATTGTCTCGGTCCTTGTTTGTCCCAGTCAGATTATTGGCTATGAGCAGGCCAGATGCAAAGCGGGTCATAGTTAGGCCCAACTATATGACGGGCTTTTAATAGGCCGAAATAAATATAGGGCCGAAATGTTAAACATGCCTTTAATAGGCCCAAACTAATATCAGGCTGTATTACTAAATGGGCCTTTAGCAAACAGAAATCCTAACTGAGCCTCAAGTGGGCCCAAAAGCACAACGTTCAGTTGACGGGCCGAATATGATATGGGCCATAAATTAGCCCAAAGGCTCTTAAAGGGTCAGATCTGATCTGGGCCATAATATGGCCCAGAACATGGCTATTAATGGGCCAGATCACATATGGGCTTTTATTAGGCCCAGAACGTGGTAGGCTGTTAATGGACCGGATCAAATATGGGCCGGCATTTGGCCCAAAACATGGCAGCCTGTTAACGGGCCGCCCACTAGTGTCCTCAAAATATTGTGGGCCTTTAGCTGGGTTGGCCCATTAGGGTCTGCAAAATCTTGTGGGACTTTAGCTGGACCGGCCCATTATGGTCGACAAAATCTTGCGGGCCTTTAGCTGGGTCGGCCCATTATGGTCGGCAAAAATCTTGTGGGCCTTTAGTTGGGCCGGCCCATTTAATCTTTATGGGCCACTTTTGGACAAGTCCATGTGTCAACATATCATAGGCGCATCTCACCCATTGGATGAGTGACACCTATGCCAACGCGGAGCGGAAACGTGGTTCCGTCGGCCAATGAGAATTTTACACGTGGAAAATCTGCATTGGTCGTGGCTGTTAGCAGGTTATCGGATCCAAAACCGGACCCGGTAGCTTAACGGTGATTGTTGTCTACTATGCAACCTTCTTATTGTAGACTCGTGTTGGGCCTCCAAGCGCAGTGTTTTGTAGGACAGTAGCAAATTTCCCTCAAGTGGATGACCTAAGGTTTATCAATTTGTGGGAGGCGTAGGATGAAGATGGTCTCTCTCAAACAACCCTGCAACCAAATAACAAAGAGTCTCTTGTGTCCCCAACACACCCAATAAAAAGGTAAATTGTATAGTTGCACTAGTTCGGCAAAGAGATGGTGATACAAGTGCAATATGGATGGTAGATATAAATTTTTGTAATCTAAAAATATAAAATCAGAAATGTAGCAAGTGGTAAAAGTGAGCGAAAACGATAGTGCAATGCTTAGACACAAGGCCTAAGGTTCATACTTTCACTAGTGCAAGTTCTCTCAACAATGATAACATAATTAGATCATATAACAATCCCTCAACATGCAACAAAGAGTCACTCCAAAGTCACTAATAGCGGAGAACAAACAAAGAGATTATTGTAGGGTATGAAACCACCTCAAAGTTATTCTTTCTGATCGATCTATTGGGCTATTCCTATAAGTGTCACGAACAGCCCTAGAGCTCATACTAAAATAACACCTTAAGATACACATCAACCAAAACCCTAATGTCACCTAGATACTCCAATGTCACCACAAGTGTCCGCGGGTTTGATTATATGATATGCATCACGCAATCTCAGATTCATCTATTCAAACCAATACAAAGAACTTCAAAGGGTGCCCCAAAGTTTCTATTGGAGAGTCAAGATGAAAACATGTGCCAACCCCTATGCATAAGTTCACAAGTTCACAAAACCCGCAAGCTGATCACCAAAACATACATCAAGTGTTCTCAAATCCTTAAAGACTCAATCCTATAAGATAACTTCAAAGGGAAAACTCAATCCATTACAATAAGTTAGAGGGGGAGAAACATCATAAGATCCAACTATAATAGCAAAGCTCGCGATACATGAAGATCGTGCCAAATCAATAACATGAGAGAGAGAGAGATCAAACACATAGCTACTGGTACATACCCTCAGCCCCGAGGGTGAACTACTCCCTCCTCGTCATGCAGAGCGCCGGGATGATGAAGATGGCCATCGGTGATGGTTTCCCTCTCCGGCAGGGTGCCGAAACAGGGTCTCGATTGGTTTTTGGTGGCTACAGATGCTTGCGGTGGCGGAACTCCCGATCTAGGTTCTGTTCTGGAGGTTTGGGGATATATAAGAGGTGTTGGCATCGAGAACAAGTCAGGGGAGTCCACGAGGGGACCAAAAGGTCAGAGGGCGCGCCCTAGGGGCGTGGGGGCGCCCTCCACCCTTGTGGTGCCCCGGGACTCTTCTGGTGCATATTCGGTACTCCGTGGGCATCTTTTGGTCAAAAAACAATCATCGTAAAGTTTCAGGTCAATTGACTCCGTTTGATATTCCTTTTCTGCGAAGCTCCAAAACAAGGATAAAACAAAAACTGGCACTGGGCTCTAGGTGAATAAGTTAGTCCCCAAAATCATCTAAAACAGCATATAAAACATCCAAGACAAATAATATAATAGCATGGAACACTCAAAAATTATAGATACGTTGTATAAGTATCAAGCATCCCCAAGCTTAATTCCTGCTCGTCCTCGAGTAGGTAACTGATAACAAATTTTTTGATGTGGAATGCTACCTAACATATTTATCAATGTAATTCTCTTTATTGTGGCATGAATGTTCAGATCCGTATGATGCAAAACAAAAGTTTAATATTGACATAAAAATAATAATACTTCAAGCATACTAATAAGGCAATTATGTCTTCTCAAAATAACATGGCCAAAGAAAGCTCATCCCTACAAAATCATATAGTCTGGCTATGCTCCATCTTCATCACACAAAATATTCAAATCATGCACAACCCCGATGACAAGCCAAGTAATTGTTTCATACTTTTGATGTTCTCAAACCTTTTCAACTTTCACGCAATACATGAGCGTGAGCCATGGACATAGCACTATAGGTGGAATAGAATATGGTGGTTGTGGAGAAGACAAAAAGAAGGAGATAGTCTCACATCAACTAGGCGTATCGACGGGCTATGGAGATGTCCATCAATAGGTATCAATGTGAGTGAGTAGTGCTTTCCATGCAACGGATCCACTAGAGCTATAAGTTTATGAAATCTCAAAAAGAACTAAGTGGGTCTGCATCTAACTTGCTTGCTCATGAAGACCTAGGGAATTTTTAGGAAGCCCATAGTTAGAATATAAAAGCCAAGTTCTATAATGAAAAATTCCCACTAGTATACGAAAGTGACAACATAGGAGACTCTCTATCATGATGACCATGGTGCTACTTTGAAGCACAAGTGTGGTAAAAGGATAGTAGCATTGTCCCTTCTCTCTTTTCTCTCTTCTCTCTTTTCTCTCTTTTTTTGTTTTGTTTTTTTCGGCCTTCTCTTTTTTTTGGCCTCTTTTTTTCGTCCGGGTCTCATCCCGACTTGTGGGGGAATCATGGTCTCCATCATCCTCTCCTCACATGGGACAATGCTCTAATAATGAAGATTATCACACTTTTATTTACTTACAAATCAAGAATTGCAACTCAATACTTAGAACAAAATATGACTCTATATGAATTCCTCCGGTGGTGTACCGGGATGTGCAATGATCAAGAGTGACATGTATGAAAGAATTATGTATGGTGGCTTTGCCACAAATACAATGTCAACTACAGGTTCATGCAAAGCAATATGACAATGATGAAGTGTGTCATAATAAACGGAACGGTGGAAAGTTGCATGGGAATATATCTCGGAATGGCTATGGAAATGCCATAATAGGTAGGTATGGTGGCTGTTTTGAGGAAGGTACATGGTGGGTTTATGGTACCAGCGAAAGTTGTGCGTCATAAGAGAGGCTAGGAATGGTGGAAGGGTGAGAGTGCGCACAATCCAAGGACTCAACATTAGTTATAAACAACTCACATACTTGTTGCAAAAATCTATTAGTCTTTTTTTTGACAGAAAGACTGTAAGGGAACCCCCTATAGTATAATTGGTGCAACAAACCCAAATTGCAAGTACCATGCCTTGAACCTGGGTGGGTGGGAAGGCATCAGCCCCTTCCCACCACTAGGCTATGCCTTAGTCTGCTGCAAAAAAATATACACGCATGCTCCTAGGGGGATAGATTGGTAGGAAAAGACCATCGCTCCCCGACCGCCACTCATAAGGAAGACAATCAATAAATAAATCATGCTCCGACTTCATCACATAACATTTCACCATACGTGCATGCTACGGGAATCACGAACTTTAACACAAGTATTCCTCAAATTCACAATTACTCACTAGCATGACTCTAATATCACCATCTTTATATCTCAAAACAATCATAAGGAATCAAACTTCTCTTAGTATTCAATGCACTTTATATGAAAGTTTTTATTATATCCCTCTTGGATGCCTATCATATTAGGACTAAATTTATAACCAAAGCAAATTACCATGCTGTTTAAAGACTCTCAAAATAATATACGTGAAGCATGATAGTTCATCAATTTTTACAAAATAAAACTACCGTCGTGCTCTAAAAAGATATAAGTGAAGCACTAGAGACACTGACAAACTACTTCAAAAGATATAAGTGAAGATCAATGAGTAGTTGAATAATTATGTAACTATGTGAAGACTCTCTCACATTTAAGAATTTCATATCTTAAGTACTTTATTCAAACATCAAGCAAAAAACAAAATAAATTTACATTGCAAGGATATCACATATCATGTGAAGAAGCAAAAACTTAGGTTCAACAAAAACTGACCGATAGTTGTTGAAGAAGAAAGGTGGGATGCCTACCGGGGCATCCCCAAGCTTAGATGCTTGAGACTTCTTGGAATATTAACTAGGGATGCCTTGGGCATCCCCAAGCTTGAGCTTTTGTGTCTCCTTAATTCCTTTCATATCGCGGTTTCCCTAAATCTTAAAAACTTCATCCACACAAAACTCAACAAGAACTCGTGAGATAAGTTTGTATAAATCCATGCAAAACCTTATCATTCTCTACTGTATTAAATTACTAAAATTATTATTTGGCATTGCATACTAAATGCCTCTGCATATTTAAAATTCCTATCCTCAAATAGAATCATTAAACAAGCAAACATATGCAAACAATGCAATCATAACAGCAATCTGTCTAACCAGGATAGTCTGTAAAGAATGCAAGAGGAATCATACTTCTTTAACTCCAAAATTTCTGAAAAATTACCACACTGTAGATAATTTGTTGCTACTCATTGTGTAAAAATTTCAAGATTTTATCATGTTCTGACTATTCACAAATATTCAAAACATAACAGCAAACTTTCTGTTTTTAAAACAGCAACATATGGACTTGAAAAATAAGCATGGTAAAGGCTATACTTGACCTTTTTATTGAACTAAAAGATGCAAACATTACTATAAATAACAGCAAGAAAATCCTAATAAAATAAAATGACACTCCAATCGAAACACATATCATGTGGTGAATAAAAATATAGCTCCAAGTAAGGATACCGATGAACGAAGACGAAAGAGGGGATGCCATCCGGGGCGTCCCCAAGCTTAGGCTCTTGGTTGTCCTTGAATATTACCTTGGGATTCCTTGGTAATCCCCAAGATTAGACTGTTGCCACTCTTTATTACATAGTCCATCAAAACTTTACCCAAAACTTGAAAACTTCACAACACAAAACTTAACAGAAAACTCGTAAGCTCCATTAGTATAAGAAAATAAATCACCACTTAGGTACTGTTGTGAACTCATTCTAAATTTATATTGGTGTTATATGTACTGTACTTCAACTTCTCCATGGTTCATACCCTCCGATAATACTCATGGATTCATCAAAATAAGCAAACAGCACAATGAAAACAGAATCTGTCAAAAACAGAACGAGTCTGTAGTAATCTGTAACTCTCGAATACTTCTGTAAATCCAAAAATCCTGAAAATTTAGGAAAGCCTAAGAAATTTGTTTATTAATCTTATACAAAAATAATTATTATTTTATCACGCTTCTGTTAAAAATTAGAATTATTTTCCTGAGCGTAAAAGTTTCTGTTTTTCAGCAAGATCAAATCAACTATCACCATAGATCATCCCAAAGGTCTTACTTGGCACTTTATTGAAACAAAAGCTATAAAACATGATTACTACAATAGCATAATCATGTGAACACACAAAAACAGTAGGTATAAATGTTGGGTTATCTCCCAACAAGCGATTTTCTCTAATGCCTTTTTAGCTAGGCATGATGATTTCAATGATGCTCACATAAAAGATAAGAATTGAAACATAAGGGGAGCATCATGAAGCATATGAATAGCACATTTAAGTCTAACACACTTCCTATGCATAGGGATTTCGTGAGCAATCAACTTATGGGAACAAGAATCAACTTGCATCAGAAGGTAAAACAAGCATAATTTCAAGATTTTCAGCTCATAGAGAGGAAACTTGATATTATTGCAACTCCTACAGGCATACATTCCTCCCTCATAATAATTTTCAGAGGAATCATGAATGAATTCAACAATGTAACCATCACATAAAGCATTATTTTCCTGATGCACAAGCATAGAAATTTTACTACTCTCCACATAAGCAAAATTCCTCTCATTCATAGTAGTGGGAGGGGAAAATTCAACAAAATAGCTATCATGGGATTGAAAATTAAAATCAAGATGACAAGTTTCATGGTTATCATTATTCTTTATAGCATACATGTCATCACAATAATCATTATATATAGGAGGCATTCTTTCATCATAGTAAATTTGCTCATCAAAACTTGGGAGACAAAAGGTATCATCTTCATCGAACATAGCATCCCCAAGATTATGGCTTTGCATATCATTAGCATCATGGATATTCAAAGAATTCATACTAACACCATTGCAATCGTGCTCATCATTCAAAGATTTAGTGCCAAAAATTTTAATGCATTATTCTTCTAACACTTTGGCACAATTATCGGAATCCTTATTTTCACGAAAGACATTAAAAAGATGAAGCATATGAGGCAACCTCAATTCCATTTTTTGTAGTTTTATTTTATAGACTAAACTAGTGATAAAACAAGAAACTAAATGATTCGATTGCAAGATCTAAAGATATACCTTCAAGCACTAACCTCCCCGGCAACGGCGCTAGAAAAGAGCTTAGTTGACGGGGTGTTAGTGCCGCTTACCTAGCCTCCCCGGCAACAGCGCCAAAAAAGAGCTTGATGTCTACTACGCAACCTTCTTCTTGTAGACTCGTGTTGGGCCTCCAAGCGCAGAGTTCTGTAGGACAGTAGCAAATTTCCCTCAAGTGGATGACCTAAGGTTTATCAATCCATGGGAGGCGTAGGATGAAGATGGTCTCTTTCACACAACCCTGCAACCAAATAACAAAGAATATCTTGTGTCCCCAACACACCCAATACAATGGTAAATTGTATTGGTGCACTAGTTTGGTGAAGAGATAGTGATACAAGTGCAATATGGATGGTAGATATAAGTTTTTGTAATCTGAAAATATAAAAACAGCAAGGTAGCAAGTGGTAAAAGTGAGCGGAAACGGTATTGCAATGCTTAGAAACAAGGCCTAAGGTTCATACTTTCACTAGTGCAAGTTCTCTCAACAATGATAACATAATTAGATCGTATAGCAATCCCTCAACGTGCAACAAAAACTCACTCCAAAGTCATTAATAGCGGAGAACAAACGAAGAGATTATTGTAGGGTACGAAACCACCTCAAAGTTATTCTTTCTGATCGATCTATTGGGCTATTCCTATAAGTGTCACAAACAGCCCTAGAGCTCGTACTAAAATAACACCTTAAGATACACATCAACCAAAACGCTAATGTCACATAGATACTCCAATGTCACCACAAGTATTCGCGGGTTTGACTATATGATATGCATCACAAAATCTCAGATTCATCTATTCAAACCAATACAAAGAACTTCAAAGAGTGCCCCAAAGTTTCTACCGGAGAGTCAAGACGAAAACGTGTGCCAAACCCTATGCATAAGTTCACAAGTTCGCAGAACCCGCAAGTTGATCACCAAAACATACATCAAGTGTTCTCAAATCCTTAAAGACTCAATTCGATAAGATAACTTCAAAGGGAAAACTCAATCCATTACAAGAAGGTAGAGGGGGAGAAACATCATAAGATCCAACTATAATAGCAAAGCTCGTGATATATCAAGATCGTGCCAAATCTAGAACACGAGAGAGAGAGAGAGAGATCAAACACATAGCTACTGGTACATACCCTCAGCCCTGAGGGTGAACTACTCCCTCCTCTCCATGGAGAGCGTCCGGATGATGAAGATGGCCACCGGTGATGGTTTCCCCCTCCGACAGGGTGCCAGAACAGGGTCCCGATTGGCTTTTGGTGGCTATGGAGGCTTGCGGTGGTGGAACTCTTGATCTAGGTTCTGTTCTAGAGGTTTGGGATATATAAGAGGTGTTGGCGTCAAGAACCTGTCAGGGGAGTCCACGAGGGGCCCACAAGGTCGAAGGGCACGCCCTAGGGGGTGGGGGCGCCCTCCACCCTTGTGGTGGCCTCGGGACTCTTCTGGTGCATCTCCGGTAATCTGTGGGCTTCTTTTGGTCCAAAAACAATCATCGTAAAGTTTCAGGTCAATTGGACTCCGTTTGATATTCCTTTTTTGCGAAGCTCAAAAACAAGGAAAAAACATAAACTGGCACTGGGCTCTAGGTTAATAGGTTAGTCCCGAAAATCATATAAATTAGCATATAAATGCAAATAAAACATCCAAGATAGATAATATAATAGCATGGAGCAATAAAAAATTATAGATACGTTGGAGACGTATCAGCGACCCGTTACGGTGGATGCCACGTGTCGGTTACCCTTGACGAAAGCACTTCTATGACGCGTGATTTATCGTCATGGAAGTGGACACTTCCGTGATTATAATTTTGGTAATATCATGGAACACTTCTATGACAGCACAGGTATGACTATCTTGATTCTGTCATAAACTCGTCATGGATGTACATGCATGATAGAAAACGTGACCTACTGTGAAAAACACGTATCATCACGGAAGTGTATTTTTTGTAGTGTAATATTCTGTTTTGTATGCTCAAATAGCTCATGTACCAACTAGGGTTGTCAATCTCTTCCATGCTAGGTGGATTATTCTCACGATGAGTGGACTCCGCTCATCATTCACGAGAAAATGGCTGGTATCCGAAATGCCCAGTCCAATGCTCAAATCAAATTAAAATAATTGCAAACAGAACTCCCCCAGGATTGTTGTTAGTTGGACGATACCCGTTGTTTCGGACTAGCCATGGAGTGTGTTTGTTGGTGGTGGGGGAGTATAAACTTTACCATTCTATTTGGGAACCGCCTATAATGTATGTAGCATGGAAGATACCGAGACCTCTTAGTTGTTATGTTGACAATGAAAGCATACTGCTCAAAATATTATTTATCTCTACTTCAAAACTCGAGCTCTGGCACCTCTGCAAATCCCTGCTTTCCTCTGTGAAGGGCCTATCTATTTACTTTTATTGCCGAGTCATCATCCTCTTATAAAAAGCACCAATTAGAGAGCACCACTGTCATTTGTATGCATTGTTATTAATTTATATTGAGTATGACTGTGAATGGATCTGTTTTACCATGAATTACAATGTCTAGTCAGCCCTTGAACTTCAGAGGTGCTCTGCATTTATGTTTTGCAATCTCAAAAAGGGCTAGCGAGAAACCATCTTGTTATATCATAGCATGATTGTTTTGAGAAAGTGTTGTCATCCGAGATTTATTATTATTGCTCGCTAGTTGATTATGCCATTTATGTGAGTAAATGTGAGACCTATATGTTATTATGAATATGATTAGTTCATAATCTTTGCTGAAAACTTGAATGCTGGCTTTACATATTTGCAACAACAAGATGAAACAGAGTTTGTAAAAGTTTTTCTTTATCACTTTCAGTTTGTCAACTGAATTTCTTGAGGACAAGCAATGGGTTAAGCTTGGGGGAGTTGATACATCTCCATCATATCTACTTTTCCAAACTCTTTTGCCCTTGTTTTGGACTCTAACTTGCATGGTTTGAATGAAACTAACCCGGACTAACGCTGTTTTCAACAGAATTGCCATGGTGTTATTTTTGTGCAGAATAAAAAGTTCTCGAAACGACATGAAACTTCACGGAGATAAGTTTTGGAATTAATAAAAAAATTGGCGAAAGAATTAAGTGAAGGGGGCCCACACCCTAGCCACAAGGGTGGGGGCGCGCCACCCGATCTTGTGGCCCCCTTGGACCTCCACTGACCTCAACTCCAACTCCATATAATCTCTTTCGGGGAGAAAAAATCAGAGAGAAGGATTCATCAGGTTTTACGATATGGAGCTGCCGCCAAGCCATGTTCTTCCTCGGGAGGGCAGATTTGGAGTCCGTTTGAGGCTCCGGAGAGGGGAAATCAACGCCATCGTCATCATCAACCATCCTCCATCACCAATTTCATGATGCTCACCGCCGTACATGAGTAATTCCATCATAGGCTTGCTGGACCATGATGGTTTGGATGAGATTTACCATGTAATCGAGTTAGTTTTGTTAGGGTTTGATCCCTAGTATCCACTATGTTCTAAGATTGATGTTGTTATGACTTTGCTATGCCTAATGCTTGTCACTAGGGCCCGAGTGCCATGATTTTAGATCTGAACCTATTATGTTTTCATGATTATATGTGTGTTCTTGATCCGATATTACAAGTTATAGTCACCTACTACATGTTGTGATCCGGCAACCCCGGAGTGACAATAGTCGGGACCACTCCCTGTGATGACCGTAGTTTGAGGAGTTCATCTATTCACTAAGTGCTAATGCTTTGGTCCGGTACTCTATTAAAAGGAGGCCTTAATATCCCTTAGTTTCCAATAGGACCCCGCTGCCACGAGAGGGTAGGACAAAAGATGTCATTGATACGTCTATTTTGCATCATGCTTTTATATCGATATTTATTGCATTATGGGTTGTTATTACACATTATGTCACAATACTTATGCCTATCTCTCTTATTTTACAAGGTTTACATAAAGAGGGAGAATGCCGATAGCTGGGATTCTGGGCTGGAAAAGGAGCAAATATTAGAGACCTATTCTGCACAGCTCCAAAAGTCCTAAAACTTCACGGAAGTTATTTCCAGAATATATAAAAATACTGAGCGAAGAAAGTTCCAGAGGGGGCCACACCCTGGCCACGAGGGTGACGGGCGCGCCCTACCCCCCTGGGCATGCCCCCTGCCTCATGGGCCCCCTGGTGGCCCTCTAATGCCCATCTTCTGCTATATGAGGTCTTTCGTCAAGGAAAAAATCATAAGCAAGCTTTGGGGAAGAAACTCCGCCGCCACGAGGCGGAACCTTGGCGGAACCAATCTAGGGCTCCGGCAGAGCTGTTCTGCCGGGGAAACTTCCCTCCGGGAGGGGGGAATCACCACCATCGTCATCACCAACGATCCTCTCATCGGGAGTGGGTCAATCTCCATCAACATCTTCACCAGCACCATCTCATCTCAAACCCTAGTTCATCTCTTGTATCCAATCTTTGTATCTAAACCTCAGATTGGTACATGTGGGTTGCTAGTAGTGTTGATTACTCCTTGTAGTTGATGCTAGTTGGTTTACTTGGTGGAAGATCATATGTTCAGATCCATTATGCATATTAATACCCCTCTGATTATGAACATGAATATGCTTTGTGAGTAGTTATGTTTGTTCCTGAGGACATGGGAGAAGTCTTGCTATAAGTAGTCATGTGAATTTGGTATTCGTTCTATATTTTGATAAGATGTATGTTGTCATCCCTCTACTCGTGTCATGTGAACGTTGACTACATGACACTTCACCATTGTTTGGGCCTGGAGGGAGGCATTGGAAAGGAATAAGTAGATGATGGGTTGCTAGAGTCACAGAAGCTTAAACCCTAGTTTATGTGTTGCTTTGTAAGGGGCTGATTTGGATCCATATGTTTCATGCTATGGTTAGGTTTACCTTAATACTTCTATTGTAGTTGCGGATGCTTGCAATGGGGGTTAATCATAAGTGGGATGCTTGTCCAAGTAAGAACAGTACCCAAGCACCGGTCCACCCACATATCAAATTATCAAAGTACCGAACATGAATCATATGAACGTGATGAAAACTAGCTTGACGATAATTCCCATGTGTCCTCGGGAGCGCTTTCCTTCATATAAGAGTTTGTCCAGGCTTGTCCTTTGCTACGAAAAGGATTGGGCCATCTTGCTGCACCTTATTTACTTTTATTGCTTGCTACTCGTTACAAATTACCTTATCACAAAACTATCTGTTTCCGATAATTTCAGTGCTTGCAGAGAATACCTTACTGAAAACTGCTTATCATTTCCTCCTGCTCCTCGTTGGGTTCGACACTCTTACTTATCAAAAAGGCTACAATAGATCCCCTACACTTGTGGGTCATCAAGACTCTTTTCTGGCGCCGTTGCCGGGGAGTGAAGCGCCTTTGGTAGGTGGAATTTGGTAAGGAAAAATTTAGATAGTGTGCTGAAATTTACTGTCACTTATTACTATAGAACATAATCCTTTGAGGGGCTTGTTCAGGGTATCTTCACCCCGGCCAGTAGAGCAAAGAGTTTCTCCTCAACCTACTGAACCTACTGAAAATGTTTACTTTGAAATTCCTTCGGGTATGATAGAGAAACTGCTAGCTAATCCTTTTGAAGGAGATGGGACATTGCATCTTGATTTACACTTAATCTATGTGGATGAAGTTTGTGGATTATTTAAACTTGCAGGTATGCCCGATGAAGTTATCAAGAAGAAGGTATTCCCTTTATCTTTGAAGGGAGAGGCAATGACATGGTATAGGCTATGTGATGATATGGGATCGTGGGACTACAAGCGATTGAAATTGGAATTTCATCAGAAGTTTTATCCTATGCATCTTGTTCATCGTGATCATAATTATATATATAATTTTTGGCCTCGCGAAGGAGAAAGCATCGCTCAAGCTTGGGGGAGGCTTAAGTCAATGTTATATTCATGCCCCAATCATGAGCTCTCAAGAGAAATGATTATTCAAAAAAATTATGCTCGACTTTCTCTCAGTAATCGCTCCATGCTCGATACTTCTTGCACTGGATCTTTTATGATGAAGACTATTGAATTCAAATGGGATTTATTGGAAATAATTAAACGCAACTCTGAAGATTGGAACCTCGACGAAGGTAAGGAGTCAGGTATAACACCTAAGTTTGATTGTGTTAAATCTTTTATGGATACCGATGCTTTCCGCGAATTTAGCACTAAATATGGACTTGACTCTGAGATAGTAGCTTCTTCCTATAAATCCTTTGCTACTCATGTTGAGCTCCCTAAGGAGAAGTGGTTTAAATATAATCCTCCCATTGAAGTAAAAGTAGTTGCACCTATTAAAGTTGAAGAAAAGACTATCACTTATGATGATCCTATTGTTCCTGCTGCTTATATTGAGAAACCACCTTTCCCTGTTAGAATAAAGAATCATGTTAAAGTTTCAACTGTGGTTAACAAAAGTAATATTAAGACACATAAACCCCCTGAGAAAATTAAAGTTGAACCTAGTATTGCTATGGTTAAATATCTCTTGGCCGATAATATTGATGGGCATGTTATTTACTTCTGCAATGAAGCTGCTAGAATTGCTAGACCTGATGCAAAAAATAAACATAGACCTGTTGTAGGCATGCTTGTTATTTATGTTAAAATAGGAGATCATTGTTATCATGGCTTATGTGATATGGGTGCTAGTGCAAGTGCAATACCTCATTCCTTATACGAAGAAATTATGCATGATATTGCACCTGCTGAGATAGAAGATATCGATGTTACCATTAAACTTGCCAATAGAGATACTATTTCACCGATTGGGATTGTTAGAGATGTTGAAGTCTTGTGTGGGAAGGTTAAATATCCTGCTGATTTTCTTGTTCTTGGTTCCCCACAAGATAGCTTTTGTCCCATTATATTTGGTAGACCCTTCTTTAATACTGTTAATGCTAAGATAGATTGCAATACGGATATTGTTTCTGTTGGTGTAGGAGATATGTCTCATGAGTTTAATTTTGCTAAATTTCGTACACAACCCTATGATAAAGAATTGCCTAGTAAAGATGAAATTATTGGTCTTGCTTCTATTGTCGTGCCTCCTACCGATCCTTTAGAACAATATTTGCTACACCATCAAAATGATATGTTCATGAATGAAAGAAGGGAAATAGATGAAGTATTATTTAAACAGGGACCTATTCTGAAACAAAACTTTCTTGTTGAAATCCTAGGGGATCCTCCTCCACCCAAGGGCGATCCCGTGTTTGATCTTAAACCATTTCCTGATACTCTTAAATATGCTTATCTTGATGAAAAGAAGATATATCATGTTATTATTAGTGCTAACCTTTCAGAGCACGAAGAAGAGAGATTATTGAAAACTATGAAGAAGCACCATGCTGCTATTGGATATACTCTTGATGATCTTAAGGGCATTAGTCCCACTCTATGTCAACACAAAATAAATTTGGAGAAAGACGCCAAACCAGTTATTGATCACCAACGACGGCTAAATCCTAAGATGAAAGAAGTGGTAAGAAAGGAAATATTAAAGCTCCTTGAAGCAGGTATAATTTATCATGTTGCTGATAGTTAGTGGGTAAGCCATGTCCATTCTGTCCCTAAGAAGGGAGGTATTACTGTTGTTCCTAATGATAAACATGAATTGATTCCACAAAGAATTATTACAGGTTATAGAATGGTAACTGATTTCCGCAAATTAAATAAAGCTACTAAAAAGATCATTAACCTTTGCCTTTCATTGATCAAATGCTAGAAAGATTATCCAAACATACACATTTTTGCTTTCTAGATGGTTACTCTGGTTTCTCTCAAATACCCGTGCTAGCTGATGATCAAGAAAAGACTACTTTTACTTGCCCTTTCGGTACCTTTGCTTATAGACGTATGCCTTTTGGTTTATGTAATGCACCTGCTACCTTTCAAAGATACATGATGGCTATATTCTCTGACTTTTGTGAAAAGATATGTGAAGTTTTCATGGATGATTTCTCTGTTTATGGATCCTCTTTCGATGATTGCTTGAGCAACCTTGATCGAGTTTTGCAGAGATCTAAAGAAACTAACCTTATCTTGAATTGGGAGAAGTGCCACTTTATGGTTAATGAAGGTATTGTCTTGGGGCATAAAATTTCTGAAAAAGGTATTGAAGTTGACAAAGCTAAAGTTGATGCTATTGAAAAGATGCCATGTCCCAAGGACATCAAAGGTATAAGAAGTTTCCTTGGCCATGCCGGTTTTTATAGGAGGTTCATTAAGGACATCTCAAAAATTTCCCGGCCTCTGACTAACCTATTACAAAAAGATGTTCCTTTTGTCTTAGATGATGATTGTGTAGAAGCCTTTGAAATACTTAAGAAAGCCTTGATTTTTGCACCTATTGTTCAGCCACCTGATTGGAATTTACCCTTTGAAATTATGTGTGATGCTAGTGACTATGTTGTAGGTGTTGTTCTAGGACAAAGAGTTGATAAAAAATTAAATGTTGTCCAATATGCTAGTAAAACTATAGACAGTGCCCAAAGAAATTATGCTACTACTGAAAAAGAATTTTTAGCAGTTGTGTATTTGCTTGTGATAAGTTCAGACCTTATATTGTTGATTCTAAAGTAACTATACACTGATCATGCTGCTATTAAATATCTTATGGAAAAGAAAGATGCTAAACCTAGACTTATTAGATGGGTCCTCCTACTACAAGAATTTGATTTGCATATTATTGATAGAAAGGGAGCTGAGAATCCCATTACAGACAACTTGTCTAGGTTAGAGAATGTTATTGATGACCCACTACCTATTGATGATAACTTTCCTGATGAACAATTAGCTGTCATAAATGCTTCTCGTACTGCTCCATGGTATGTTCATTATGCTAATTACATTGTTGCTAAATTTATACCACCTAGTTTCACATACCAGCAAAAGAAAAAGTTTTTCTATGATTTAAGACATTGCTTCTGGGATGACCCACATCTTTATAAAGAAGGAGTAGATGGTGTTATTAGACGTTGTGTACCTGAGCATGAACAGGAACAGATCCTACGCAAGTGTCACTCTGAAGCTTATGGAGGACACCATGCTAGAGATAGAACTGCACATAAGGTATTGCAATCGGGTTTTTATTGGCCTACTCTCTTCAAGGGTGCCCGTAAGTTTGTCCTATCTTGTGATGAATGTCAAAGAATTGGTAATATTAGTAGACATCAAGAAATGCCTATGAATTAGCCACTCATTATTGAACGATTTGATGTTTGGGGCTTCGATTATATGGGACCTTTTCCTTCCTCTAATGGATACACGCATATTTTAGTTGTTGTTGATTACGTTACTAAGTGGGTAGAAGCTATTCCAACTAGTACTACTGATCATAACACCTCTATTAAGATGCTTAAAGAAGTTATTTTTCCGAGGTTTGGAGTCACTAGATATTTAATGACTGATGGTGGTTCACATTTTATTCATGGTGCCTTTCATAAAATGCTTGATAAGTATGATGTTAATCATAGAATTGCATCTCCATATCACCCACAGTCTAGTGGTCAAGTAGAACTTAGGAATAGAGAGCTTAAATTAATTTTGCAAAAGACTGTTAATAGATCTAGAAAGAATTGGTCCAAGAAACTTGATGATGCATTATGGGCTTATAGAACTGCATATAAAAATCCTATGGGTATGTCTTCGTATAAAATGGTTTATGGAAAAGCATGTCACTTACCTCTCGAATTAGAACATAAGGCATATTGGGCCATCAAAGAGCTCAACTATGACTTCAAACTTGCCAGAGAGAAGAGGCTATTTGACATTAGCTCACTTGATGAATGGAGAACCCAAGCCTATGAAAATGCCAAGCTGTTTAAAGAAAAGTTAAAAGATGGCATGATAAAAGGATACAAAAACGTCAGTTAAATGTAGGTGATTATGTATTTTTATACAACTCTCGTTTAAGATTTTTTGCAGGCAAACTTCTCTCTAAATGGGAAGGTCCTTACGTTATCAAGGAGGTCTATCATTCCGGAGCCATAAAAATCAACAACTTCGAAGGCACAAATCCGAGTGTGGTGAACGATCAAAGAATCAAACATTATATCTCAGGTAATCCCATAAATGTTGAAACTAATGTTATTGAAACGATAACCTCGGAGGAATAAATAAGGGACACTTTCTAAAACGTTTTAGACTCCAAAAAGGAATAGGTACGTGGTACAGTAAGTAAACCGACTCCAAAACAGTTTTAATGGCAATTTTTCTCCGTTTTGGAATATTTAAGAAAATAGGAAAATAAGAAGCAAACCGGAAAGGACACGAGGCTTCCACGAGGGTGGAGGGCGCGCCCTACCCCCTGGGCGTGCCCCCTGCCTCGTGGGCACCTCGTGTGCTCTCCGGACTCCGTTTTCTTATACGATACTTCTTTTGGTCGGTAAAAATTCATTATATAATCTCCCGAAGGTTTTTACCACCGTATCACACAAACATCTCTTGTCTTTGTTTCGAGCTATTTTTCTGACAGATCTAGATCGCCATGTCGTCTTCAAGTGCCCCCAAGGACAAGTTCTTCAAGAAGGTTTTCAACCCCTACCTTGCGGAGGTGTTGCAACACCCTCAAACCATTGAGATGCGTGAGGGGTTGCTGCACATCCGCGATGTTGAGGGACCAAGGAGGACCGGAAGTGTGGAGACAAGGCTCGAGGCAATGGGGCAACAAGTTTTCAAGTGTCAGGAGATGGTGGAGCGTGAACTCAACTCCAATCACATAATGATCATGGAGTTCACCAACAACCACAAGCTGGACGCCAAGGACATTGGGGAGGCCATCTTCAAGCTTCATGAGAAAATCGAGCGCCTCCAAGCCCAGATCTATGACCTGCAAAACCAAAACTGTGGGTATGAATATAGATTCAAGAGGATGAGTTTGGCTGCAGATTTGAGGATCCTGGAGACTCGATCATCCTTCTATGATAGTGAGCCTATGCCTTGGAAGATGGACGACAAGCCTACATCATCAACAATTCCTTCATCACCACCTCCAAGGAAGGAAGCATAAACACATGGGTATGGGCCCTCCCCTTGGCAACTGCCAAGCTTGGGGGAGTACCCCGGTATCGTATCACCATCACTTTTATCTTTACCGTTTTTCTTAGTTCGATCCTTTTGATAATATCTTGATCTAGTAGAATAAAGTTTTAGTATGATCTAGTTGCGAGTTTTGCTTTATGATCTTCCTATGTAATCGAGTCCGTGAGCTATATATAATAAAGATTAGTGTTGAGTCAAGGGCTTGATTATTTTGCTATGATCTTGAGGGAATAAAATAAGAGAAGAAATACAAAGAAATAAAGAGATCATATGGATCTTATGGAGAGTAATGAGCTCACATATGAAGAGTATGATGAATAAAAGTTGTTGAGAGTTGAAAAACATAGTTTTGGTCATTGTTGCAATTAATAGGAAGTAATAAAGAAAGAGAGGTTTTCACATATAAATATACTATCTTGGACATCTTTTATAATTGTGAGCACTCATTAAAATATGACATGCTAAAGAGTTGACGTTGGACAAGGAAGACAACATAATGGGTTATGTTTTCTTACATCTGAGATAAATTATATTGTCATGGATCGTCCAACATGTTGAGCTTGCCTTTTCCTCTCATGCTAGCCAATTTCTTTGCACCAGTAGAGATACTACTTGTGCTTCCAAATATCCCTAAACCCAGATTTGCCATGAGAGTCCACCATATCTACCTATGGATTGAGTAAGATCCTTCAAGTAAGTTGTCATCGGTGCAGGCAATAAAAATTGCTCTCTAAATATGTATGACTTATTAGTGCGGAGAAAATAAGCTTTATACGATCTTGTGATATGGAAGAAATAAAAGCGACAGACTGCATAATAAAGGTTCATATCACAAGTGGCAATATAAAGTGAAGTTCTTTTGCATTAATATTTCATGCATCCAACCATAAAAGCGCATGACAACCTCTGCTTCCTTCTGCGAAGGTCCTATCTTTTGTTCTTGTCTTATACTTCATGCAAAGAGTCATGGTGATTTTCACCTTTCCTTTTTACATTTTATCCTTTGGCAAACGCAATGTGTTGGAAAGATCCTGATATATATAGCTAATTGCATGTGAGTTTTCATGAACTATTATTGTTGACATTACCCTTGAGGTAAAAAGTTGGGAGGCAAAACTATAAGCCCCTATCTTACTCTGTGTCTGATTAAAACTTCATAACCATAAATATCGCGTGAGTGTTAGCAATTATGAAAGACTAAAAGGTGGTTGAGTATGTGTACTTGCTAAAAAGCTCTTATATTGACTCTTTCCTATGTTATGATAAATTGCAATCGCCTCAATGACTGAGATTAGAGTTTGTTGGTTCTCAATGAAGTTTGTGATTCATACTTGAAATTGTGATTGAATTGTTAATTTAGCATAAGAGATCATATGACAATATATATATATATGTTGCTATTCTAAGAATGATTATGATGCCCTCATGTCCATATTTTATTTTATCGACACCTCTATCTCTAAACATGTGGACATATTTTTTGATTTCAGCTTTCGCTTGAGGACAAGCGAGGTCTAAGCTTGGGGGAGTTGATACGTCCATTTTGCATCATGCTTTTATATCGATATTTATTGCATTATGGGCTGTTATTACACATTATGTCACAATACTTATGCCTATTCTCTCTTATTTTACAAGGTTTACATATAGAGGGAGAATGCCGGCAGCTGGGATTCTGGGCTGGAAAAGGAGCAAATATTAGAGACCTATTCTGCACAGCTCCAAAAGTCCTGAAACTTCACGGAAGTTATTTCCAGAATATATAAAAAATATTGAGCGAAGAAAGTTCCAGAGGGGGCCACACCCTGGCCACGAGGGTGGGGGCGCGCCCTACCCCCCTGTGCGCGCCCCTTGCCTCGTGGGCCCCCTGGTGGCCTTCCGATGCCCATCTTCTACTATATTAGGTCTTTCGTCGAGGAAAAAATCATAAGCAAGCTTTGGGGAAGAAACTCCGCCGCCACGAGGCGGAACCTTGGCAGAACCAATCTAGGGCTCCGGCAGAGCTGTTCTGCTAGGGAAACTTCCCTCCGGGAGGGGCAAATCATCACCATCGTCATCACCAATGATCCTCTCATCGGGAGGGGGTCAATCTCCATCAACATCTTCACCAGCACCATCTCATATCAAACCCTAGTTCATCTCTTGTATCAATCTTTGTATCCAAACCTCAGATTGGTACCTGTGGGTTGCTAGTAGTGTTGATTACTCCTTGTAGTTGATGCTAGTTGGTTTACTTAGTGGAAGATCATATATTCAGATCCATTATGCATATTAATACCCCTCTGATTATGAACATGTATATGATTTGTGAGTAGTTACGTTTGTTCCTGAGGACATGGGAGAAGTCTTGCTATAAGTAGTCATGTGAATTTGGTATTCGTTCGATATTTTGATAAGATGTATGTTGCCATCCCTCTAGTGGTGTCATGTGAACGTCGACTACATGACACTTTACCATTTTTTGGGCCTAGAGGGAGGCATTGGGAAGTAATAAGTAGATGATGGGTTGCTAGAGTGACAGAAGCGTAAACCCTAGTTTATGCGTTGCTTCGTAAGGGGCTGATTTGGATCCATATGTTTCATGCTATGGTTAGGTTTACCTTAATACTTCTGTTGTAGTTGTGGATGCTTGCAATGGGGGTTAATCATAAGTGGGATGCTTGTCCAAGTAAGGACAGTACCCAAGCACCGGTCCACCCACATATCAAATTATCAAAGTACCGAACGCGAATCATATGAACATGATGAAAACTACCTTGACGATAATTCCCATGTGTCCTCGGGAGTGCTTTCCTTCTATAACAGTTTGTCCAGGCTTGTCCTTTGCTACAAAAAGGATTGGGCCATCTTGCTGCACGTTATTTACTTTTATTGCTTGCTACTCGTTACAAATTACCTTATCACAAAACTATCTGTTACCGATAATTTTAGTGCTTGCGGAGAATACCTTACTGAAAACTGCTTATCATTTCCTTCTGCTCCTCATTGGGTTCGACACTCTTACTTATCGAAAAGGCTACGATAGATCCCCTACACTTGTGGGTCATCAGTCATGCAAGTTCTTTTCCATAAGCACGTATGACTATATTGAATACATGCCTACATTATATTGATGAATTGGAGCTAGTTCTGTGTCACCCTATGTTATAACTGTTGCATGATGAATGCCATCCGACATAATTATCCATCATTGATCCATTGCCTACAAGCTTTTCACATATTGATGTTTGCTCAGTTACTTGTCTGTTGCCACTGTTACGATTGCTGTAATACCTCTACTGTTACTTTTGCCACCGTTACCGTTACTTCCATACTAATTTGCTACTAAATACTTTGCTGCAGATATTAAGTCTTTCAGGTGTGGTTGACTTGACAACTCAGCTGCTAATACTTGAGAATATTCTTTGGCTCCCCTTGTGTCGAATAAATAAATTTGGGTTGAATACTCTACCCTCGAAAACTGTTGCGATCCCCTATACTTGTGGGTTATCAATTCCTTGTCCCATTGAGGACACTCATATATGTAGTGGCGTGACTTCTTGCATTTGTGGCATGTTCTCTTCTTGTAGTCATGATAGGAAGCCTCATCATTTCTTGAGCTGGATCTTGAAGACTTTCCAAAGTGATTCTTCTTGGAGAACTTTTGGAATTTTCTCACAAGCATTGCTAGCTCTTTGCCAATGTCTTCAGGATCACCAGAATTGCAGTCAGATTCTTCTTCATATGAGGAAACAACTTTTGCCTTCAAAGTAACGGATCGGCCATAGTTGGGGCCGTAGATATCTCTCTTCTCAGATAGCTGGAACTCATGTGTGTTAAGCCTCTCAAGTATGTAAGACGGATCGGTATCTTGGAAGTCAGGGCATTCTTGAATCATCAGGGCCAAAGTGTCAAATGAGCTGTCAAGTGATCTCAGTACCTTCTTCACAGTTTCATGCTTGGTGATCTCAGTGGCGCCAAGAGCACGAAGCTCATTGGTGATATCTGTGAGGCGATCAAACATGAGTTGGACATTCTCATTGTCGTTTCTCAAGTTGAGACGCCTTCGTTGACCTTGGACAGTCAGTCCCAGACTAGCTTCGCAGTTTCCAAAACACTCGCACGGCCATACTGTCCTTTGGTCATATGACCACAGATGATGTTCTTGGCAGTCGAGTCCAGTTGCGCGAACCTCTTGACATCAGCAGCGGTGACACCTCCACCGACCTTGGGAACGCCTGTCCTGACGACATACCAGAGGTCAATGTAAATGGCTTTGATGTGGCTTGAAGCTACATCAGTATTTCCCCAAAGAGGAAGGGATGATGCAGCAAAGCGACGGTTGGTATTTACCTCAGTGATGAAACCAAGGTTATCGAACCAGTATGAGAACCGAGAAACACTACGTAAACAACACCTACACACAAATAACAAATACTCGCAATACGACGTGTAAAAGGGGTTGTCAATCCCTTTCGGGTAGCGGCACCAAAAATTGGCTAACTGACATGATAAAAATATGATAGATTGGATCGCAGGAACGCGAGATAAAATAAATAAGAATTTATTGCAGCAAGGTATTTTTGTTTTTTTGATTTAATAGATCTGAAAATAAAAACAAAGGAAAAATAGATCGCAAAGGCAAATAATATGAGAAAGAGACCCGGGGGCCGTAGATTTCACTAGTGGCTTCTCTCAAGAAAAATAGCAAACTTTGGGTAAACAAATTACTGTTGGGAAATTGATAGAACTTCAAATAATCATGACGATATCCAGGCAATGATCATTATATAGGCATCACGTCCAAGATTTCTAGACCGACTCCTGCCTGCATCTACTACTATTACTCCACACGTCGACCGCTATCCAGCATGCATCTAGTGTATTAAGTTCATGGAGAAACAGAGTAATGCAATAAGAACGATGACATGATGTAGATAAGATCTATTTATGTAGAAATAGACCCCATCATTTTATCCTAAGTAGCAACAATACATACGTGTCGATTCCCCTTCTTTCACTGGGATCAAGCATCGTAAGATCGAACCCACTACAAAGCACCTCTTCCCATTGCAAGATAAATAGGTCAAGTTGGCCAAAAAAAACCAAATATCGGAGAAGAAATACGAGGCTATAAGAAATCATGCATACGGATCAAGGCCAAACAAAACCCAAAACTACATCCGCGAGCAAGTCAAGGAGGGAGACATAGAGATTTGCAAAATACATATGGATATGAATGTTGCAGACCCGTTGACTAAGACTCTTTCATGAACAAAACATGATCAGCACCAAGACTCCATGGGTGTTAGAATCATTACAATGTAATCTGGATTATTGACTCTAGTGCAAGTGGGAGACTGGAGGAAATAAGCCCTAGAGGCAATAATAAAGTTGTTATTTATATTTCCTTATATCATGATAAATGTTTATTATTCATGCTCGAATTGTATTAACCGGAAACATGATACATGTGTGAATACATAGACAAAACACAGTGTCCCTAGTATGCCTCTACTTGACTAGCTCGTTAGTCAAAGATGGTTAAGTTTCCTGACCATAGACATGTGTTGTCATTCGATGAACGGGATCACATCATTAGAGAATGATGTGATGGACAACACCCATCCGTTAGCTTAGCATAATGATCGTTAAGTTTTATTGCTATTGCTTTCTTCATGACTTATACATATTCCTTTGACTATGAGATTATGCAACTCCTGAATACTGGAGGAACACTTTGTGTGCTATCAAACGTCACAACATAACCGGGTGATTATAAAGATGCTCTACAGGTGTCTCAGAAGGTGTTTGTTGGGTTAGCATAGATCGAGATTAGGATTTGTCACTCCGAGTATCGGAGAGGTATCTCTGGGCCCTCTCGGTAATGCACATCACGATAAGCCTTGCAAGCAATGTGACTAATGATTTAGTTCCAGGATGATGCATTACGGAACGAGTAAAGAGACTTGCCGGTAACGAGATTGAACTAGGTATGAAGATACCGACAATCGAATCTCGGGCAAGAAACATACCGATGACAAAGGGAATAACGTATGTTGTCATTACGGTTTGACCGATAAAGATCTTCATAGAATATGTAGGAACCAATATGAGCATCCAAGTTCCGCTGTTGGTTATTGACCGGAGATGTGTCACGGTCATGTCTACATAATTCTCAAACCCGTAGGGTCCGCACGCTTAACGTTCGATGATGATTTGTATTATGAGCTATGTGTTTTGGTGACCGAAGATTGTTCGGAGTCCCAGATGAGATCACGGACATGATGAGGAGTCTCGAAATGGTCGAGAAGTAAATATTGATATATTGGACGATAGTATTCGGACACCGGAATGGTTCCGGAATGTTTCGGGTATTTTTTTGGAGTACCGGGAGGTTACCCAAACCCCCCGGGGAAGTAATGGGCCTACAAGGGCCATAGAGGAGAGAGAGGGGAGTCTGTAAGGGGTGCCCCCCATGGGACTCCAAATTGGACAAGGGGGAGGGGCGCGGCCTCCTTTCCTTCTCCCTCTCCCTCTCCCTCTCCCTCTCCTTCCCTTTTCCCCCTCTGAAAGAAAGGAAAGGGGGGCCGACTAGGACTAGGAGTCCTAGTCGGTTCCCCCCATGGCGCGCCCCATGTGGTCAGCCTCCTCCCTCTCCTCCTTTATACACGGAGGCAGGGGGCACCCCAAAGCACAATAGTTGTTTCTTAGCCGTGTGTGGTGCCCCCTTACACAGTATACTCCTTTGGTCATATTGTCGATGTGCTTAGGCGAAGCCCTGCGCGGATCACATCACCATCACCGTCACCACGCCGTCGTGCTGACAAAACTCTCCCTCGACACTTTGCTGGATCAAGAGTTCGAGGGACGTCATCGAGCCGAACATGTGCTGAACTCGGAGGTGTCCTACATTCGATACTTGATCGGTTAGATCGCGAAGACGTTCGACTACATCAACCGCGTTAACCTAACGCTTATGCTTTCGGTCTACGAGGGTAGGTGGACACACTCTCCCCCTCTTGTTGCTATGCATCTCCTAGATAGATCTTGCGTGTTCGTAGGATTTTTTTTGAAATTGCATGATACGTTCCCCAATAGTGGCATCCGAGCCTGGTCTATGCATAGATGATATGCATGAGTAGAACACAAAGAGTTGTGGGCGATCATAGTCATACTTCTTACCACCAACTTCTTATTTTGATTCTTCGGTATTGTTGGATGAAGCGGCCCGGACCAACCTTACATGACCATGTTCATGAGACCGGTTCCACCGACAGACATGCAACTTGTTTTGCATAAAGGTAGCTGGCGGTGTCTGTTTCTCAACCTTTAGTTGAATCGAATTTGACTATGTCCGGTCCTTGTTGAAGGTTAAAACAGCACACTTGATGAAAAATCGTTGTGGTTTTGATGCGTAGGTAAGAACGATTGTCGGTGTCAAAACCAGCGGATCTCGGGTAGGGGGTCCCGAACTGTGCGTCTAAGGCGGATGGTAACAGGAGTCAGGGGACACGATGTTTTACCCAGGTTCGGGCCCTCTTGATGGAGGTAAAACCCAACGTCCTGCTTGATTTATTCTTGATGATATGGGTATTACAAGAGTTGATCTACCACGAGATCAGAGAAGCTAAACCCTAGAAGCTAGCCTATGGTATGATTGTATGTTGTCCTACGGACTAAACCCTCCGGTTTATATAGACACCGGAGGGGGCTAGGGTTACACAAGGTCGGTTACAAAGGAGGAGATATACATATCCGTATTGCCTAGCTTGCCTTCCACGCCAAGTAGAATCCCATCCGGACACGGGACAAAGTCTTCAATCTTGTATCTTCATAGTCCAACAGTCCGGCCAAAGGATATAGTCCGGCTGTCCGGAGACCCCCTAATCCAGGACTCCCTCAGTAGCCCCTGAACCAGGCTTCAATGACGACGAGTCCGGCGTGCAGTGTTGTCTTTGGCATTGCAAGGCGGGTTCCTCCTCCGGATATACCACAGAAGATTTCAAATAAAGGATAGTGTCCGACCCTGCAAAATAAGTTCCACATACCACCGTAGAGAGAATAATATTTTCACAAATCTAATCTGCTGACACGTTTAGGCAACATGACATCATGCCATGGCACGGCGATTATTCGAACCATTTTTCTTTAACTATCCCCGCACACAACGCGAGGCAGTTTCTTGACACGTCTTGTCAAAGCAAAGATCGTGTTCCCCTTATTACGGGATTCTCATCAATACGGACGTGGGTAACCCATCTGCGCCATCAATTACGGCGCTTGGTGGATAAGCGAGTTTTACCAGACTAGTGGAGGTGCATAGTTTAGTCCGCCCTTATAAAGGGACAAGGTCGCACCTTTTCTACCCTCGCCTTCTTCCTCCTTGCTCATCCATTCTTGCGCACTCGAGCTCCAACGCCCAAGTCCACATCCTTCCCCTCAACCTTCTCCAATCATGTCCGGAGCGAGAGGAAAATGGATGGCTTCCTCCATTACGGAGGGACACATCAAGAAGCTGCGCGGAGCCGGATACTTAGCCGCGAACATCGCGCATCGGCTGCCCGCCACGGGGCAGATCATTCCTACCCCTGAACCTCACGAGAGGGTAGTCTTCCTCCACCACTTCCTCCGCAGACTGGGGTTTCCCCTCCATCCATTCGTCCGTGGTCTCATGTTCTACTACGGGCTGGACTTCCATGATCTGGCTCCAAACTTCATCCTCAACATTTCGGCGTTCATCGTCATGTGTGAGGCTTTCCTCCGCATCCGGCCCCACTTCGGCCTGTGGTTAAAGACCTTCAATATCAAGCCAAAGGTGGTGGGAGGCCAACAAGCAGAATGCGGCGGAGCCATGGTGGGCAAGATACCCAATGTTATATGGCTCGAAGGCTCCTTCGTGGAGACCATAAAGGGGTGGCAATCGGCATGGTTCTACATCACCGAGCCGCGCGACGCCAAATGGTTGGTTGCCCCCAAGTTTCTATCCGGAATCCCCACGCGGCTCACCTCCTGGAAAGAGAAGGGCCTGTCCTGGGGTTCGTCGGCAGAGCTGGACGGACTCCAGAAATGTATCCGGAATATGGCCGGCAAGAAGCTCAAGCTTGTCAACATAGTACAGGTCATGCTCATCCGCCGGATCCTCACGTGCCAACAACGGGACTTCAACTTGTGGGAGTTTGACCCGGCACAGCACCAGACTCTGAGCGAGATCTTCGACACGACGCACAAGGACGTCTGGAAGGTGCTGTTCAAGGGCACCGAGGTCCCTCCCTCACCGAGGACCGCGGGCTAAGCGCGAAGCGCCAAGCGCATTCGGTGAGTTCTATACATCCGGTAGGATATTTATTTCCCCTAGCTTAACCATGTGCGGGGTCTGAGCTCCATGCCTTCAATAGGACTGGGTGGAGACGTCGGGGTAGATTAACTATCTGGCCCCTCTGCCCGAAGACACTGCGGACGCTCTCCTAACGAAGATGCTGACTCCGGCTCCTTACAAGGTGCCGGAGAAGACCAAGAAGGCCAAGGGAACCCGAAAGAGTTCCCAACGCCAGGTGTTATCGGACTCATCGTCCGATAACTCCCCGACGCACTCCTTCCCCGAAGACGAGGAGGAAGATGAAGATGCTCCCCCTCCAGTCGGGGGAGACAAGAAAAGGAAGGCCGCCCCAACCGGGGGGGCGAAGGGTCCAAGAAGGGAAGGACTCTCCTTCTGGACTACTCCACCACCGCCGCCGAAGGTGAAGACGAGTGGCTGCTCAGGGACAAGCCCCTGGCGAAGTCGTAAGTATTCGGATGTCAGAGTAACTCATAGCATACCTTTGTCGCACTGCCTCTCCTAACACCGTATTATGACTATGCAGACCGCCACGAGCCCGTATCGACGTATCGTCGGACGGCTCCCTGGGCTCGTCGGATATGGATAGCGATCCACTTCCGACCGCCACCTCCCCTTGCCCTACGGACAACGCCGAGGTATTGTCTCAAGAGGCACTGGGTCGAGGGGAGATAGTCCCGGAGGCGCCTCAAGGCGACCTTCCGGACTCCGGGAGCAGAGGGAGCAAGGCTCCCGAGGGCTCCGAGTTCGGCCCTCAGCCGAACACCGCGCCGAAACCCCCAGTGGTTCCAGACTTGGGTAGGGGGCCTCCTTCCAAAAGGGGCAAGACGCCTGTGCCGGTGACCTCTGTCCATCCAGAGGCACCGGACAATCTGTTGGGAGCGCTTCGCAGCGCTTCCATCGACGAAGAGCACCACACTATTATGAGTGCGGTGGTCCAGAAGGTTCAGTCCGCCAAGAGCGGACTGACTGAAGCATGTGCCAGCCTTCTAACAGGCTTTGAGGTAAGTTTTTGAAATATGGGGAAAATATTACCGCATAGACAGTAGCCCCTGATGCTCTGTTCGGTGTTCACAAAGAAAAGCCGAACGGAGGATCAAACAATATCGCAGGAGTCTAATATAAGTATGTCAATATGCGTATGCAGGCTTCGCTGCTGGCCTCTGCCGCACTAACTGCGGAGGTCACCGCACTGAAGCAGGACCTTAAAGGGTCCAAGGACGAGCTCGGCCTTGCCAAGAGGCAGATCGAGGAGAACAAAGGTAAGTAATACCTAGTCTATGGATATGTATAAAGAGAATGCGATTACAAAATGACAGGATCATCGTAAATTTTCCAGGGGCCACGACCGAGGTGGCGACCCTGAAGCAAGCGCTATCCGAGGCCGAAAACAAAGTGGCCAAGGAGTGCACCGAGCAGGAAAGGCATGAAGCATGGGTGGGCGAGGTGCAGCAAGAGCTCCACGCTCTCGTGACGAAGCACGAGGCGTTGGAGCTTGACTTGAAGACGCGAGAGTCCGAGCTTGCCGCGACACTTGAGAGCGCAAAGAATGCCCAGGCCGAAGCCCAAAAGGCCCTCCAGGAGATTGATGCAATGAAGAAGATAGCGGTGGGTAAGGAATTCTATATGCAAAGCAAGCATGTGAAAGTAAATTACCTGTTACTTACCCGAATCCGTAGCTCTCCAGGAGCATTTGCAGATTTGCCCCGCAGCATGTCGGATGCCGCACAGTTTTACCAGGTCGAGGAGGGAAGCTCAACGGAGAAGCTGTTCTGGTCTCAATATACTGGGACCGAACACCCAATGCCTCTGAGCGACCAGCTGAAGCAACTGGTCGAGCTGCACAAGGCGGCCGAACAGGCCATGAAGGGCTTTATAGTCCGGCTGTGGCCTGGCGACACCCTTCCCAATAGCTACTTCGGCCTGGTGAGGCCGCGTGTGGATGCCTGCCCACGGCTGGAAGTCATCAAGCGATCCGTATGCATCGAAGGTGCACGCCGGGCTTTCGCCCGTGTGAAGGTGCAATGGGCCAAGCTGGACGCCGTGAAGCTGATTAAGGAAGGGCCGCCAGAGGGCAAGGAGCATCGCCACCCCGAGATGTACTATGAGGGTGTCCTGAAGGGTGCTCATCTCATAGCGAACGAGTGTACGAAAGATATAATATTCGAGTAAATTCGCTCGTGTAATCCTGTATTTATGAAAACTTGTTCATATGCGCTATGCAACGCTTGTTTGAATTTAAAATATTACCTTCTGTTCGGTTGTTTATCAAATCTGAGAGATGGCTAGTCGTCGGCTTCTGCCCCCACGCCACGAGTGCTGGGGTGTTCGGGATAAACCTGAGCACTCTTGTTCCCATTGTAGGGTCCTTCGAGGGAGGTGCTCAGCACAATGAACAAGGCAATCGGACTATAATGCATTATCACTCTCACTTAGCCATAGAATTCTATAATTTTAAATTTCGGCGAAGCCCCTAGTATTCGGAAGGCCGAACTCGGAGTGCGATACACGCCTTAAACCGGACAGGGCCGACTCCTCGCTCTAAGCGGCATAAGTCTTTAAGGACCCGAAAACCTCTCGAACGGCGACCAGTCTCTCGCCTTATCATGACAGTCAGTTTTAGCTTTCTCTACTGAGGTGCTTAGCCCAGCAGAACCGGGGCACAATCACAGTAGTTCTCCCATTGCTACCTTAGCCAATATAGCGGAACGTAAGGTACCAAAACATGGGAGCCGGGAAACCCAACTATTGACCCAAGACATGATTCAGAGCTGATGCATATAATGCTATAAGTTCGGGGTGCCGCACTATCAAAAGTGTTCGGACTTCTCACACCGTATTATGGGGTATGCTTAAGCCCCTAGCGTATTGGCCGTACCAGAGTGTACGGGTCCTTGATGTCATGAATGAACATATATATATATAAGAAGAATGCAATAAAAGCCTTAATGCAATGCATTGTTTATTCAAAAACGTGCGTTAAAGAAGAATGATACAGGTAGTGCGATAAGAAAAAAGTAGGACTATGTCCCCTCCAAGGGCAAGCTGAGGAATAATATTAAAGCAAGTATTTCACTCGTTATCGTAATCCACCTGGGAGTTCCGTGGTGTGATGTAGCTTTCTGCCTCCTTGGTTGCTGCATCATGTGTTTGGCAATCATGCTGCCGGACAAGGTTTACAGAGATTAATGTCCTGAAAGAGAGAAAAATAACAAAGCGCGAAGCCCCTAGTGCGGTTTAAGCCGCGTCTTGGGGCGTGCCGTAGTCGTGCCCCCTTCCCTGCCTGTGCCAATGGTATTTTTAATGCGTAATTATGTATGCGTGGCACGGGTTTCGCCGTTTTTCTAGGACCGGGGTGGGGGCCGCATTGCTATGCGAGCTCGGAACGTGCCAGGCGGTCATGTTGCCGATTACTCTGGGCGCGCTTGAAGGTGTTCGGGTCCTTAAACACCGAACTAGTGGATTGCCTTAAGAGGCTGCTTTGCGCTTCCGCTGCGAGGGCCGCAGTGTGCTCCTCCGTTCGGAGAGAGCGCTCTGTGTTTCCATTAACTGTAATGACCCCCTGAGGTCCTGGCATCTTGAGCTTGAGGTATGCATAATGCGGTACCGCATTGAATCTCGCAAATGCGGTTCGCCCAAGCAGTGCATGAAAGCCACTGCGGAACGGGACTATATCGAAGATTAACTCTTCGCTTCGAAAGTTATCCGGGGATCCGAAGACCACTTCCAGTGTGACTGAGCCTGTGCAGTGGGCCTCTACACCTGGTATGACGCCTTTAAAGGTCGTTTTTGTGGGTTTGATCCTTGAGGGGTCTATACCCATTTTGCGCACTGTGTTTTGATAAAGCAGGTTCAGGCTGCTGCCGCCATCCATAAGGACCCGAGTGAGGTGAAATCCATCAATGATTGGGTCTAGGACCACTGCGGCGAATCCGCCATGACGGATACTAGTGGGGTGGTCCCTGCGATCGAAGGTGATCGGACAGGAGGACCATGGGTTGAACTTTGGGGCGACTGGCTCCAACGCATATACGTCCCTAAGCGCACGCTTTCGCTCCCTCTTGGGGATATGGGTTGCATATATCATGTTCACCGTCCGCACTTGTGGGGGAACCTATTCTGTCCTCCGGTATTCGGCTGCCAGGGCTCCTCCTCGTCATCGTTATGTGGCCCCTTATCTTTGTTTTTGGCAATTAACTTGCCGGCCTGCTTGAACACCCAACAATCCCTGTTGGTGTGGTTGGCTGGCTTGTCGGGGGTGCCGTGTATTTGACACGAGCGATCGAGTATACGGTCCAAAATGGACGGGCCCAGAGTGCTTCTTTTGAATGGCTTTTTCCGTTGACCGGGTTTAGAGCCTTTGAATCCGGCATTGACTGTCGTATCCTCGGTATTGTCGCTGTTAATGCAGCGCTTATGTTTGTTGCGACGTGACCTGCTATTGCCGTCCTTGGTATCCGATGTACCATGGTTCTTTGATATGTTATTACTGCGAGCCAGCCAGCTATCTTCTCCCGCACAAAAGCGGGTCATGAGTGTCGTGAGGGCTGCCATAGATTTCGGCTTTTCCTGACCAAGGTGCCGGGCTAGCCACTCGTTGCGGATGTTGTGCTTGAAAGCTGCTAGGGCCTCTGCATTCGGACAGTCGACGATTTGATTTTTCTTTGTTAGGAACCGTGTCCAGAATTGCCTGGCCAATTCCTCTGGCTGCTGAATTATGTGGCTCAAGTCATCGGCATCTGGTGGTCGCACATAAGTGCCCTGAAAGTTGTCGAGGAATGCGGCTTCCAGATCTTCCCAACAGCCAATGGACTCTGCTGGCAAGTTATTGAGCCAATGCCGAGCTGGTCCTTTGAGTTTGAGTGGGAGGTATTTAATGGCGTGTAGATCATCACCGTGTGCCATGTGGATATGCAGGACGAAATCCTCAATCCATACCGCAGGATCTGTTGTGTCGTCGTATGATTCTATATTTACGGGTTTGAAACTCTCTGGGATTTGATGATCCATTACTTCGTCTGTGAAGCATAAGGGGTGTGCGGCGCCTCTGTACTGGGCTTTATCGCGGCGCAGCTCCAATGAGTCTTGCCCGCTGTGCTCGGCCCAGCCGGATTTACTTTTACTGTATCCGGCGTGACGATTATTGTTTCACATAGTGGCGCGCCCTCGTGATCCGTAGATCGATCTTGCATGTTTTGCTTTGTCCTCCAATACGTCTCGCAGGTCTGGCGTATTTCCCCATGCCTTTTTATTTGAATGGCGTCGGGGTGCAGGCTGAGCTTTTGGCTGGAATGCCTCTCTGTCGCGGCCACGAGGTGGCCGGTCAGCCGCGTCATACGCTTCTTCCCCCATTCAGGGTAGCAACCTGCATTTTGGGTAACTCTTGGAGGGGCATTCGAGTTTATATTCCTCGGCCGCCAGGACTTCAGTCCATCTGTCAGCTAGCAGATCTTGATCAGCTTGAAGCTGGTGTTGCTTCTTCTTAAGGCTATTTGCCGTGGCTATAAGTCGGCGCTTAAAGCGCTCTTGTTCGACGGGATCCTCTGGCACGACGAATTCGTCATCGTCGAGGCTTGCCTCGTCTTCGGAGGGAGGCATGTAATTATCATCCTCCTGATCTGCCGCTCTCTCAGGAGGGCTGGCCTCTCCATCCTCCTGCCCTAAATCGTGCTGGAGGGGATTATTGCCATCTTCGGCACTATCTGGAGTGCTATTATCTCCTGTGCCAATATCACCGCTTTTGCTTTGGTGGGACTTAGAGCGGCGGCACTGACGTCGGCGCTTGGGTTGCTTCTTGGAGGGGTCATCCTCCGATGTCTCGTTGCCATTGCCTTCTTTGGGTGTGTCCACCATGTATATATCGTATGATGAGGTGGTTGTCCAGTGCCCTGTGGGCAGTGGTTCCTCTTCGTCTCCCGCATCATCGTCCATACCATCGATATCTTCGGAGTCGAAGTCGAGCATGTTGGTTAAGTCGTCGATAGTGGCTACTAAGTGGGTGGTCCGTGGGCAGCGAATTTCTTCGTCATCCGCATCCCAATCCTGCCGGACATAGTTCGGCCAGGATCCTCCTGACAAGGAGAGAGACCTTAATGAGTTCAGTATGTCGCCAAAGGGCGAGTGCTGAAAAATATCCGCGGAGGTAAACTCCATGATCGGCGCCCAATCGGATTCGCTAGGAACGGGCGCAGGCGATTCGGAGTCCGTGGCCGCAGAAGGATCCGGCAGTTTGACAACACGGCTCTCGTGCAGGGTAAGGTCGATGTTCGGCTCGATCGCCGTTGAGGATAAGGCCTCCGTGGCGAGGTCCATCCACCCATCCATGGACGGTGCAACTGGCTCCGAATTAAGGGTCGGAGCGGCTGTCGGTGCGATATCCTGAACACTGTCCGATGGGTAGAGCTAAATCGTACTCATCGTGACCGTGTGACGCAGAAGGCAGGGGCTCGAATCCGTTGAAGATCAAGTCTCCGCGGATATCGGCCGTGTAGTTTAAGCTTCCAAACCTGACATGGTGGCCAGGGGCGTAACTTTCGATCTGCTCCAGATGGCCAAGCGAGTTGGCCCGCAGTGCGAAGCCGCCGAACACAAAGATCTGTCCGGGGAGAAAAGTCTCACCCTGGACTGCATCGCTATCGATGATCGTAGGAGCCATCAAGCCTAATGACGACGACACAGAGGAACTCTCAATGAAAGCACCAATGCCGGTGTCAAAACCGGCGGATCTCGGGTAGGGGGTCCCGAACTGTGCGTCTAAGGCGGATGGTAACAGGAGGCAGGGGACACGATGTCTTACCCAGGTTCGGGCCCTCTTGATGGAGGTAAAACCCTACGTCATGCTTGATTTATTCTTGATGATATGGGTATTACAAGAGTTGATCTACCACGAGATCAGAGAGGCTAAACCCTAGAAGCTAGCCTATAGTATGATTGTATGTTGTCCTATGGACTAAACACTCCTGTTTATATAGACACTGGAGGGGGCTAGGGTTACACAAGGTCAGTTACAAAGGAGGAGATATACATATCCGTATTGCCTAGCTTGCCTTCCATGCCAAGTAGAGTCCCATCCGGACACGGGACGAAGTCTTCAATCTTGTATCTTCATAGTCCAACAGTCCGG
Source organism: Triticum urartu (assembly GCF_056163025.1). NCBI lineage: Eukaryota > Viridiplantae > Streptophyta > Magnoliopsida > Poales > Poaceae > Triticum > Triticum urartu. The sequence goes on from NC_141877.1 coordinate 119,914,813, forward strand.
CCAAAGGATATAGTCCGGCTGTCCGGAGACCCCCTAATCCAGGACTCCCTCAACGATTCTTACTAGAAGCCCGTAGCAGCCACATAAAACTTGTAACAACAAAGTAGAGGACATCTAACTTGTTTTTGCAGGGCATGTTGTGATGTGATATGGTCAAGACATGATGTGATATACGTTATTGTATGAGATGATTGATACGTATCCAACGTATCTATAATTTTTGATTGTTCCATGCTATTATATTATCAACCTTGGATGTTTATATGCATTTATATGCTATTTTATATGATTTTTGGGACTAACCTATTAACCTAGAGCCCAGTGCCAGTTTCTGTTTTTTCCTTGTTTTAGAGTATCGCAGAAAAGGAAAATCAAACGGAGTCCAATTGACCTGAAACTTCATGGAACTTATTTTTGGAATGGAAGAAATCCAGGAGACTTGGAGTATACGTCAGGGAAGCTTCAAGGTGGCCACGAGGCAGGGAGGCGTGCCTGCCCCCCCCCCCGGCGCGCCCCCCACCCTCGTGGGCCCCTCATGGCTCCCCTGACCGACTTCTTTCGCCTATATATGTCCATATATCCTAAAAACATCGCAGAGCAGAATAGATCGGGAGTTCCGCCACCAAAAGCCTTCGTAGCCACCGAAAAGCAATCTAGACCCGTTCCGGCACCCTGCCGGAGGGGGGGAATCCCTCTTCGGTGACCATCTTCATCATCCCGGCGCGTTCCATGACGAGGAGGGAATAGTCCACCCTCGGGGCTGAGGATATGTACCAGTAGCTATGTGTTTGATCTCTCTCTCTCTCTCGTGTTCTTGAGTCAGCACGATCTTGATGTATCGCGAGCTTTGCTATTATTATTGGATCTTATGATGTTTCTTCCCCTCTACTCTCTTGTAATGGATTGAGTTTTCCCTTTGAAGTTATCTTATCGGATTGAGTCTTTAAGGATTTGAGAACACTTGATGTATGTCTTGCACGTGCTTATCTATGGTGACAATGGGATATCACGTGATCCACTTGATGTATGTTTTGGTGATCTACTTGCGAGTTCCGTGACCTTGTGAACTTATGCATAGGGGTTGGCACACGTTTTCGTCTTAACTCTCCGGTAGAAACTTTGGGGCACTCTTTGAAGTTCTTTGTGTTGGTTGAATAGATGAATCTGAGATTGCGCGATGCATATCATATAATCATACCCATGGATACTTGAGGTGACATTGGAGTATCTAGGTGACATTAGGGTTTTGGTTGATTTGTGTCTTAAGGTGTTATTCTAGTACGAACTCTATGATAGATTGAACGGAACGAATACCTTCATGTTATTTTACTACGGACTCTTGAATAGATCGATCAGGAAGGATAACTTTGAGGTGGTTTCGTACCCTACCATAATCTCTTCGTTTGTTCTCCGCTATTAGTGACTTTGGAGTGAATCTTTGTTGCATGTTGAGGGATAGTTATATGATCCAATTATTTTATTATTGTTGAGAGAACTTGCACTAGTGAAAGTATGAACCCTAGGCCTTGTTTCAACGCATTGCAATACCGTTTGTGCTCACTTTTATCATTAGTTACCTTGCTGTTTTATATTTTCAGATTACAAAAACCATTATCTACTATCCATATTGCACTTGTATCACCATCTCTTCGCCAAACTAGTGCACCTATACAATTTACCATTGTATTGGGTGTGTTGGGGACACAAGAGACTCTTTGTTATTTGGTTGCAGGGTTGCTTCAGAGAGACCATCTTCATCCTACGCCTCCCACGGATTGAGAAACCTTAGGTCATCCACTTGAGGGAAATTTGCTACTGTCCTACAAACGTCTACACTTGGAGGCCCAACAACGTCTACAAGAAGATGGTTGTGTAGTAGACATCAATGATCATGTTTTCTAAAAGTTATCGGCAACTGGCAAGAGCCTTATGGTTGTCGCTTTATTGTATGAAATGCAATCGCCATGTAATTGCTTTACTTTATCACTATGCGTTAGCTATAGTCGTAGAAGCAATAGTTGTCGAGACGACAACACTCTACGATGGAGACCAAGGTGTCAAGCCGGTGACAATGGAGATCATGACGGTGCTTTGGAGATGGATATCAAAGGCACAAGATGATGGTGGCCATATCATGTCACATATTTTGATTGCATGTTATGTTTATCTTTTATGCATCTTATTTTTCTTAGCACGGCGGTAGCATTATAAGATGATCCCTCACTAAATTTCAAGGTATAAGTGTTCTCCCTGAGTATGCACTCTTGCGACAGTTCGTCTTGCCGAGACACCATGTGATGATCGGGTGTGATAAGCTCTACATTCACATACAACGGGTGCAAGACAGTTTTGCACGTGCAGAATACTTGAGTTAAACTTGACGACCCTAGCATGTACAGACATGGCCTCGGAACACTGACACCGAAAGGTCGAACGTGAATCATATAGTAGATATGATCAACATAGAGATGTTAACCATTGAAAACTACTCCATCTCACGTGATGATCGGACATGGTTTAGTTGATATGGTGTAATACCCTACTCCAGTGTGGTGTGGTGGATTGCCTCTTGGGTTGAGGATGAACAGTTACAAGGGGAAGAACAGCCTCGCGAGGAGAGGTGTTCTTGCGCTTGGTGAGTTTGTGTGGTTGAGGATGATCTAGCCCGAGATGAGATGGCTCTGGATGCGTCCTCTCCCTAGCTATGGTGGTGGCTAGTCCTATTTATAGAGGCCCTGGTCCTCTCCCAAATATTGAGCGGGAAGGGGGCCGACAACGGCCAAATTCGAAGGGAGACAACTAGTACAAGTTATCCTGATGAAAGGCGGTCTTCGCATGCCAAAGGCTCTGGCGGTGATGCCGTCTTGGGCTCCACAGTGACCTCCGTCTCGTCGTCTTGCTGGTCTTGGTCTTCTTGCACCGATGTGGAAACCTTTACTTCACGCCTCGGTACTCTTCGTCTGCGCTTGCCTACTTAGCACAAAAGAGGAAACAAGGACAATGTGTGCGCTGGCGCCCGCCTGGTCTCGATCGTCATGGCTCACGTCACTGGAACCTCGCGAGGTTTTCCTGGCCTTGATCTCTCTAGCCCTCGCGAGCCAGCCTGGTGAGGCCGCTCCCGAGGAGGTCTTGTGTCGTCCGCCTCGCGAGGCTTGGCCCCTCGCGAGGTTCTTGAATACTTATTGCTAAAGATGGCACGTATGGGCCCACTTGCATAGCAACGTCATGGGCCACAGGCAGGCAAGTCTGGGGACCCCCGTTCCCAGAACGCCGACAATGGGTATATCTACTTAATGAAACACAAGTCCGAAACATTTTGAAAAGTTTAAAGAATTTTAGAGTGAAGTGGAAAATCATCATAACAAGAAAATAAAGTTTATACGATCTGATCATGGAGGCGAATATTTGAGTTACGAGTTTCGTCTTCATTTGAAACAATGTGGAATGGTTTCGCAACTCACGCCACCTAGAACAGCACAGTGTAATGGTGTGTCTGAACGTCGTAACCGTACTTTATTAGATATGGTGCGATCTATGATGTCTCTTACCAATTTACCACTATCGTTTTGGGTTATGCATTAGAGACAGCTGCATTCATGTTAAATAGGGCACCATCTAAATCCATTGAGATGACACCATATGAACTTTGGTTTAACAAGAAAGCAAAACTGTCGTTTCTTAAAGTTTGGGGTTGCGATGCTTATGTCAAAAAGCTTCAAGCTCGAACCCAAATCGGAGAAGTGCGTCTTCATAGGATACCCAAAAGAAACTGTTGCGTACACCTTCTATCACAGATCCGAAGGCAAGATATTTGTTGCTAATAATGGATCCTTTCTAGAGAAGGAGTTTCTCTCGAAAGAAGTGAGTGGGAGGAAAGTGTAACTTGATGAGGTAGTTGTACCTTCTCTCAAATTGGAAAGTAGTTCATCACAGAAATCAATTCCAGTGATGCCTACACCAATTAGTGAGGAAGCTAATGATGATGATAATGAAACTTCAAATCAAGTTACTACTGAACCTCGTAGGTCAACCAGAGTACGTTCCGCACCATAGTGGTACGGTAATCCTGTTCTGGAAGTCATGTTACTAGACCATGACGAACCTACGAACTACGAGAAAGCGATGATGAGCCCAGATTCCACAAAATGGCTTGAGGCCATAAAATCTGAGATGGGATCCATGTATGAGAACAAAGTATGGACTTTGGTTGACTTACCCGATGATCGGCAAGCCATAGAGAATAAATGGATCTTCAAGAAGAAGACTGACGCTGATGGTAATGTTACTGCCTACAAAGCTCGACTTGTTGCGAAAGGTTTTCGACAAGCTCAAGGAGTTGACTTGATGAGACCTTCTCACCCGTAGCGATGCTTAAGTTTGTCTGAATCATGTTAGCAATTGCCGCATTTTATGATTATGAACTTTGGCAAATGGATGTCAAAACTGCATTCCTTAATGGATTTCTTAAAGAAGAGTTGTATATGATGCAACCAGAAGGTTTTGTCGATCCTAATGGTGCTAACAAAGTGTGCAAGCTCCAGCAATCCATTTATGGACTGGTGCAAGCCTCTCAGAGTTGGAATATATGCTTTGATATTGTGATCAAAGCATATGGTTTTTTTACATACTTTTGGAGAAGCTTGTATTTACAAGAAAGTGAGTGGGAGCTCTGTAGCATTTCTAATATTATATGTGGATGACATATTGTTGATTGGAAATAATACAAAATTTCTGGATAGCATAAAAGGATACTAGAATAAGAATTTTTCAATGAAAGACCTCGGTGAAGCTGCTTATATATTGGGCATCAAGATCTATAGAGATAGATCAAGCTACTTAATTGGACTTTCACAAAGCACATACCATGATAAAGTTTTGAAGAAGTTCAAAATGGATTAGTCGAAGAAAGGGTTCTTGCCTATGTTACAAGGTGTGAAGTTGAGTCAGACTCAATTCCCGACCACTGCAGAAGATAGAGAGAAAATGAAAGTCATTCCCCATGCCTCAACCATAGGTTCTATCATGTATGCAATGTTGTGTACCAGACCTGGTGTGTGCCTTGATATAATTTTAGCAGGGAGGTGCCAAAGTAATCCAGGAGTGGATCACTGGACAGCGGTCAAGAACATCCTGAAATACCTAAAAGGGAATAAGGATATGTTTCTCGTTTATGGAGGTGACAAAGAGCTTGTCATAGATGGTTACGTCGATGCCAGCTTTGACACTGATCCGGATGACTCTAAGTCACAGACAGGATACGTATTTATATTGAACGGTGGAATTGTCAGTTGATGCAGTTCCAAGCAGAGCGTCGTCGCGGGATCTACGTGTGAAGCGGAGTACATAGCTGCTTAGGAAGCAGCAAATGAAGGAGTCTGGATGAAGGAGTTCATATCCGATCTAGGTGTAATACCTAGTGCATTGGGTCCAATGAAAATCTTTTGTGACAATAATGGAGCAATTGCCTTAGCGAAGGAATCCAGATTTCACAAGAGAACCAAACACATCAAGAGACGCTTCAACTCCATCCACGATCAAGTCAAGGAGGGAGACATAGAGATTTGCAAAATACATACGGATCTGAATGTTGCAGACCCGTTGACTAAGCCTCTTTCACGAGCAAAACATGATCAGCACCAAGACTCCATGGGTGTTAGAATCATTACAATGTAATCTAGATTATTGACAGTAGTGCAAGTGGGAAACTGAAGGAAATAAGCCCTAGAGGCAATAATAAAGTTGTTATTTATATTTCATTATATCATGATAAATGTTTATTATTCATGCTAGAATTGTATTAATCGGAAACTTGATACATGTGTGAATACATAGACAAAACAGAGTGTCCCTAGTATGCCTCTACTTGACTAGCTCGTTAATCAAAGATGGTTAACTTTCCCGACCATAGACATGTGTTGTCATTTGATGAACGGGGTCACATAATTAGAGAATGATGCGATGGACAAGACCCATCCGTTAGATTAGCATAATGATTGTTAAGTTTTATTGATATTGCTTTCTTCATGACTCATACAGATTCCTTTAACTATGAGACTATGCAACTCCCGAATACCGGAGGAACACCTTGTGTGCTATCAAACGTCACAATGTAACTGGGTGATTATAAAGATGCTCTATGGGTGTCTCTGAAGGTGTTTGTTAGGTTGGCATAGATCGAGATTAGGATTTGTCACTCCGAGTATCAGAGAGGTATCTCTGGGCCCTCTCGGTAATGCGCATCACGATAAGCCTTGCAAGCAATGTAACTAACGAGTTAGTTGTGGGGTGATGCATTACGGAATGAGTAAAGAGACTTGTCGGTAATGAGATTGAACTAGGAATGAAGATACCGACGACCGAATCTCGAGCAAGTAACATACCAATGACAAAGGGAATAACATATATGTTGTCATTACAGTTTGACCAATAAAGATCTTCATAGAATATGTAGGAACCAATATGAGCATCCAAGTTCCGCTGGTGGTTATTGAACAGAGATGTGTCCCGGTCATGTCTACATAGTTCTTGAACCCGTAGGGTCCGCACGGTTAACGTTTGATGACGATTTGTATTATGAGTTATGTGTTTTGGTGAACGAAGATTGTTCGGAGTCCCATATGAGATCATGTACATGACGAGGAGTCTCAAAATGGTCAAGAGTTAAAGATTGATATATTAGACGATAGTATTTGGACACCGAAATGGTTCTGAAATGTTTCGGGTATTTTTTCGGAGTACCGGTAGGTTATCGGAGCCCCCTGGGAAGTAATGGGCCTACATGGGCCATAGAGGAGAGAGAGAGGGGATCCCACAAGGGGTGGCGCCCCCTCCCCCATGGGAGTCCGAATTGGACAAGGGGGAGGGGCGCGGCCTCCTTTCCTTCTCCCTCTTCCTCTCCCTCTCCTTGCCTTTTCCCCTCCGAAAGAAAGGAAAGGAGGGGCCGACTAGGACTAGGAGTCGTAGTCGGTTTCCCCCCATGGCACGCCCCCTGTGGCCAGCCTCCTCCCTCTCCTCCTTTATATACGGGGGCAAGGGGGCACCCCAAAGCACAACAGTTGTTTCTTAGCCGTGTGCGGTGCCCCCCTCCACAGTTTACTCCTCCGGTCATATTGTCGTAGTGCTTAGGCAAAGCCCTGCGTGGATCACATCACCATCATCGTCACCATGCCGTCGTGCTGACGAAACTCTCCCTCGACACTTTGCTGGATCAAGAGTTTGAGGGACGTCATCGAGTTGAACGTGTGCTGAACTCGGAGGTGTCGTATGTTCGGTACTTGATCGGTTGGATCACGAAGATGTTCAACTACATCAACCGCATTAACCTAACGCTCCCGCTTTCGGTCTATGAGGGTACGTGGACACAATATCCCCCTCTCGTTGCTATGCATCTCCTAGATAGATCTTCATGTTCGTAGGATTTTTTTTGAAATTGCATGCTATGTTCCCCAACAGCATCATCGGAGAGGCACCAATGGAAGTGGTGAACCCCTCCGTGATGGTGTCTAGATTGGATTTGGTGGTTCTGGACTCTGTGGTGGCTGGAATTGATTTTCGTCGACTCCCCTAGGGTTTCTAGAATATTAGGTATTTATAGATCAAAGAGGCGGTCCAGGGGGCACCCGAGGTGGGCACATCCCACCAGGGCGCGCCTGGGCCTCTAAGCGTGCCCTGGTGGGTTCTGCTCCCCTCGGAGCACCCCCCCCCATGCGCTTCTCCGACCCACTGGATGTATTCTAGTACAAAAAAATCCACAAAAAGTTTTGTTGTGTTTGGACTCCGTTTGATATTGATTACCTGCGATGTAAAAAAATGCAAAAAATAGCAACTGGCACTTGGCACTATGTCAATAGGTTAGTAACAAAAAATGATATAAAATGATTATTAAACATCCAAGAATGACAATATCACAGCATGGAACAGTCAAAAATTATAGATATGATGGAGACGTATCAGCATCCCCAAGCTTAATTCCTGCTCGTCCTCGAGTAGGTAAATGATAAAAACGGAATTTTTGATGTGGAATGCTGCCTAACATGTCATCTCATATTATTTTATTTGTAGCATGGACATTTGGACTTTTATATTGTTCAAAGCAATAGTCTAGTTTTGACATGTTAACTTAAATACTCAAGCATACCAACAAGCAACCATGTCTTTCAAAATATCAACGCTAAAATAAGTTATCCCTAGCCCATCATGCTCAATCATTGATCCATTCATGAAACACACTCGCATATTAACTACACCCAATGCTCAAGTACGATCATAGTGCCCCCTAGTTGGTGCTTTTATAAGAGAGTATGGAGACTCAAATAAAAAAATTGCATAAAGTAAAAAAGAAAGGCCCTTCGCAGAGAAAGTAGGGATTTATAGAGGTGCCAAAGCTCAAAGCGAACATTGAGAGATAAAAACATTTTGAGAGGCATACTTTTCCCACCAATGAAAATGGCTTAGAGTTACCAACACTTTCCATGCTAGATATATCATAGGCGGTTCCCAAACAGAAATTAAAGTTTATTCCTTTTCCACCATACTTTCACTTTCCATGGCTAACCGTATCCACGGGTGCCTTCCATACCAACACTTCCCGAGGAATTTATTATTTGAAAACATAAAGTAAATTCATTTTTCATTTCGGGACCGGGCATCCCTAATACCTTTGCCTTACAGTCGTGCAATGACAAGTGAATAAACACTCATCGTGAGAATAACACATCTAGCATGGAAAATATTAGCCACCCCTCACCGCCTCGCTAGCGGTACGAGCACACAAAAGAGAAATTTATTTTGAATATTAGAGATGGAACATACAAATTTGCTTAGAGCAGCAAAAGAATACCACATATAGGTAGGTATAGTGGACTCATGTGGCAAAACTGGTTTAAAGGGTTTTGGATGCACAAGTAGGGATCATACTTAGTGCAAAATGAAGCTAGCAAAAGATTGAGAAGCGACCAACCAAGAAACGAATAATCTCATAAGCGGGTATTAAGCATAATTAACACTGAATAATGCACCACAAGTAGGATGTAATTTCATTGCATAACTATTGACTTTCGTGCTTGCATAGGGAATCACAAACCTTAACACCAATATTCTTACTAAAGCATAATTACTCATCAACATGACTCACATATCACATCATCATATCTCAAAACTATTACTAAGAATCAAGTTTATTTTGTCTAATGATCTTCATGAAATTTTTTATTATATCCTTCTTGGATATCTATCACTTTGGAACTAAATTTCATGTGTTGCTTTTGATAAGCTCAAATAAATATAAGTGAAGATCATGAGCATAATATTTCTTTCTCTCAAATTAATTTAAGTTAAGTAAGAGAGAATTTATTCAAAAATACTAAAGCACACCGTGCTCAAAAATATATAAGTGAGGCACTAGAGCAAATCCATAGCTCATAAAAATTTAAGTGAAGCATAGAGAGAAATTCTAGCAAGTCATGGCATAATTTTGGCTATCTCAAATAGGTGCGTCCAACAAGGAATCAAGACTAAAACCACAAACAAAATAAGCAAAGACTCGTACCAAACAAGACGCTCCAAGCAAAACACATAGTATGTGACGAATAAAAATATAGCTTTGAGTAAAATACCGATGGTCGTTAGAAGAAAGAGGGGATGCCACTCGGGGCATCCCCAAGCTTAGTTGCTTTCTTCTCTTTGGATAATAACTTGGGGTGCCATGGGCATCCCCAAGCTTAGGCTCTTCTTACTCCTTATTCCTTCATCCATCGTTAGATAACCCAAAACTTGAAAACTTCAATCACACAAAACTCAACAAAACCTTCGTCAGATCTGTCGTGGTTTTGTCACGGCAGATATCCTTGTGAAAGGACTTAGTCGTGGAGCCATCGCTACAGGTTAGCTTAAAGGGGTTAACGCGGACAAGGGGACATGAGGGGTTTTATACTAGTTCGGCCCCTTCGATGAAGGTAAAAGCCTACGTCTAGTTGTGATTGGTATTGCTAGGGTTTCGATGACCAGGGAGCGAATCCGCTTTGCCTGGCTCTCGAGTTGTTGTCTATTGCCCTCAAACCGCGGCCGGGTCATCCCTTTATATACATAGGTTGACGCCCACCGGTTTACAGAGTCCTGAGGCCGGATCATAGATGTGTCCGGCTCGGTCTCTATTCCTCTAACTTACAATACAAGTTACATGATAAAGTCAGTTCACATCTACAGGATTTAACCCGCCTTTGGGCCTTGGGCCTTCCTAAAGCGCCACCATCTTCACATCTTCATGGGCTTCTATCTTCATGGAGCTAACCCGGCCACTCCTAGCCGGTTTACCTCCAGTAACCATATCCCCAACATTAGGCCCCAGATTGATTTGAACTTGTTCATGTCAATCTTCAATACTTAGAAAAATTCTTGCCCTGGCACCTTCATATAAATCTGGTAAATCACCGTGACATCATCCTTTAAATCTGAAGTAAATCGTCGCTTATCGGTTCCCCTCCTTTAAATCCATATATGACCAAGCCCCCTAGTGATATCCCTTTTTGGTTTTAAACCGATCGAGAGGTGTAGCTATGGTTCAGATATGACCAAGCCCCCTAGTGATTTTCTTTATATTCGTGCGGCTGTAGAGGCCGGTTTAACAAAACTCCGCTTTGTCAGTAGAAGCTCTTTTTAGGCTCACACATGATGTAAAAAGAATAGAGACCCCGCTTTATTCGAGGCTCCGGTTTATTATATAATATATACATTGTCATAAGTATGTACATAAGAAGAGCTTGTGGCTCAAGTATAGTAAGGCCGAAGAAGAGCTATATTCCATGGCCGCTTGGTATCCTCCTCCGATTTACGTGAGTCTTTGTGCTCTCGAACATCAATGAGGTAGTATGACCCGTTGTGCAGATTCTTGCTGACCACAAAAGGTCCTTCCCAAGGTGGGGATAACTTGTGCATATCAGTCTGATCCTGGATGAGCCGGAGCACCAGATCGCCCTCTTGAAAATTTTTGGTCTTAACCCGAGGAATGTGATGTCGTCGGAGATCTTGTTGATAAATCGCCGGACGTGCTGCTGCGAGATCACGCTCCTCATCCAACAAGTCCAGTGAGTCCTAACGCACCTTCTCATTATCAGCTTCAACATAAGCTGCCACACGAGGCGAGTCATGACGGATGTCACTAGGAAGAACCGCCTCTGCTCCATAAACCATGAAGAAAGGTGTATAACCCGTAGATCGGTTAGGTGTGGTGTTAATGCTCCATAACACATAAGGTAACTCCTCCACCCAACAACCCGGTGTCCGCTTTAAAGGAACCATAAGCCGGGGTTTAATACCTCGCAAGATTTCTTGATTTGCCCTTTCTGCTTGACCATTAGATTGGGGGTGAGCCACTGATGCTACATCAAGCCGGATTTGCTCATGTTGGCAAAATTCCTCCATCTCACCCTTTGACATATTAGTACCATTATCAGTTATAATACTGTGTGGAAAGCCAAACCGGAATATCACCTTTTTGATGAACTGAACTGCCGTGGCCGCATCACACTTACTGACTGGCTCTGCTTCTACCCATTTGGTAAACTTGTCAACTGCCACTAACAGGTGAGTCTTTTTGTCCTTGGATCTTTTAAAGGGTCCAACCATATCGAGCCCCCAAGTCGTAAACGGCCAAGTTATTGGAATCATCCTCAACTCTCGAACCGGAATATGAGTGCGGCGTGCAAATTTTTGACAACCATCGCACCTCTTGACTAAATCCTCAGCATCAGCATGAGCTATTAACCAATAGAAACCGTGACGAAAAGCTTTAGCCACCAAAGATTTTGAACCGACGTGGTGACCACAATCCCCTTCATGGATTTCTCGCAAAATCTCACAACCCTCTTGAGGAGAGACACAACGTTGAATTGCCTCTGTGACGTTGTAACGATGTAACTCCCCGTTGATTATGGTCATTGACTTGGAACGCTGGATTATCTACCAGGCCAAGGTTTCATCCTCCGCTAACTCGCCCCGGTTCATGTAAACCAGGTACGGGATTGTCCAATCCGGTATAACATGCAAAGTTGCCACCAATTGTGCCTCCGGGTCAGGGATAGCCAACTCCTCCTCTGTTGGTATCTTAACCGACGGGTTGTGTAGGACGTCGGGGAAAACATTAGGTGGGACCGGTTTACGCTGAGAGCCAAGGCAACTTAAAGCGTCCGCTGCTTCATTCTTTCGCGGTCTATATGGTCCTTAGAATCCCAAGTGCCAGATAGCTGTTGAGCCACCAGGTCCGAGTCACCGAAGCACTTAACCCAGCTTAAGTTCATCTCCTTAGCCGTCCGAAGACCGTGGAGTAAGGCCTCGTACTCAGCTGCATTGTTAGTACAAGGGAACATTAAGCGAAGAACATAACAAAATTTGTCACCTCATGGGGAAGTTAATATAACTCCAGCCCCCGAGCCCTCCAATTGCCTGGACCCATCAAAGTGAATAGTCCAATATGTGTTATCTGGCTTTTCCTCTGGAGCCTGCAACTCTGTCCAGTCATTGATAAAGTCCACAAGTGCTTGAGATTTGATTGTTGTGCGAGGTGTATACTTGAGCCCGTGAGGTCCAAGATCAATAGCCCACTTGGCAATCTGGCCAGTTGCTTCTCTGTTTTGAATGATATCTCCCAGAGGGGCTGAACTGACCACTGTGATAGGGTGACCCTGAAAGTAATGTATGAGCTTCCGGCTTGCCATAAACACCCCATACACCAGCTTCTGCCAATGTGGATACCTCTGTTTTGATTCAATAAGGACCTCGCTGATGTAATAAATCAGCCGTTGAACCGGATATTCCTTCCCAGCCTCCTTGCGCTCCACAACAATAGCCACACTAACAGCCCTGGCATTAGCAGCCACATACAGCAGTAAAGGCTCTTCATCGATTGGAGCTGCAAGCACAGGCGGTTCCGCTAACTGCCTGTTCAAATCCTCAAACGCTTTATCAGCCGCATCGCTCCAGACAAAATCATCCGTTTTCTTTAACATCTGGTACAAAGGGATAGCTTTCTCCCTGAGACGACTGATAAATCGGCTCAAAGCCGCAATCCGGTCGGCTAAACGTTGGACGTCATTGATGCACGCCGGTTTAGCCAAAGACGTGATTGCTGAATTTTTTTCCAGATTAGCCTCAATGCCCCTGTTTGATACCAGAAAGCCCAAGATTTTACGTGCCGGAACACCAAAGACACATTTGTCCGGATTGAGCATCATCTTGTAAACCCGGAGGTTGTCAAAGGTTTCTCTCAGGTCATCTATCAATGTTTCCTCTTTTCTGGACTTTATCATGATATCATCCACATATGCATGAACATTGCGCCTAATCTGCCTATGAAGACAATTCTGAACACAACGTTGATAAGTCGCCTAGGCACTCTTGAGCCCAAAGGGCATGGAGACATAGCAGAAGGCTCCAAAGGGAGTTATAAAAGTTGTCTTATCCTGGTCCTTAACTGCCATTTTAATCTGATGATAACCAGAATAAGCATCCAAAAACACAAGCGGTCACAACCCGCCGTAGCATCAATAATCTGATCAATATGAGGGAGGGCAAAGGGATCTGCTGGGCAAGCTTTGTTCAAGTCTGTGTAGTCCACACACATATGCCAAGTGCCATTTTTCTTGAGAACCAGCACCGGATTAGCCAACCACTCTGGGTGAAAGACCTCCATGATAAACCCTGCGGCCAGCAAACGGGCTACCTCTTCACCAATAGCCTTGCGCCTTTCTTCATTGAAGCAGCGGAGAAACTGTCTGACCAGTTTAAACTTAGGATCAATATTAAGTGTGTGCTCAGCGAGTTCCCTCGGTACACCTGGCATGTCAGAAGGCTTCCATGCAAAGATGTCCCAGTTCTCATGGATGAACTCAATGAGCGCGCTTTCCTATTTGGGATCCAGGTTAGCACTGATGCTGAACTGTTTGGATGAATCGCCAGGAACAAAATCAACCATCTTAGTGTCTGTGGCCGATTTAAACTTCAACGCCGGATCATGCTTTGTAGTTGGCTTTTTCAAAGAAGTCATGTCTGCCGGATCAACCTTGTCTTTGTAAAACTTCAGCTCTTCCATGACACAAACCGACTCAGCGTATGCCGCATCACCTTACTCACATTCCAAAGCAATCTTCCTGTTCCCATGTATTGTGATGGTCCCCTTATGACCTGGCATATTAAGCTGCAGATAAACATAACATGGCCTCACCATGAACTTGGCATAAGCCGGTCGCCCAAACAGAGCATGATATGGACTCTTGATTTTCACCACCTCAAAAGTCAATGTTTCTGACCTTGAATCATGGTCATCTCCAAAGGCCACCTCTAGGGCTATCTTGCTCACTGGATATGCAGATTTACCGGGCACCACACCATGAAAAACAGTGTTTGACGGTTTAAGATTCTTATCTGTGAACCCCATACGACGGAAGGTATCATAATATAGAATGTTGATACTGCTTCCCCCATCCATGAGCACCTTGGTGAACTTATACCCCCCAACCTGAGGTGCCACCACTAAGGCTAGATGACCCGGATTGTCAACCCGGGGTGGGTGATCCTCTCTACTCCATAAAATGGGTTGCTCAGACCAACGCAAATACTGAGGCACAGCCGGTTCAATAGACTTCACGGCCCTCTTGTGAAGCTTCTGATGACGCTTGCACAAGCTAGTGGTGAAGACATGATATTGCCCACTATTTAACTGCTTCGGATTGCTCTGGTAACTCGACTGTTGCTGTTGCTGCTGGCTCCCCTGATGGTTATAACCTCCCTGGTGGCCCTGGTTCCCTTGATTGCTATGTCCGGTATGATTGCCCTGAAATCCTAAACCGGAGCCGCCGCCTCCGTAACCCGGCCCGTGAAAACCACCTCCTGAACCGCCGGGCGGGCCATTATCGTACTGAAACATATTAGAGTTCTTGAACTCTTGCATGATATAACAGTCCTTCCAAAGATGCGACGCTGGCTTCTCCTTTGATCCATGCTTTGGACAAGGTTCATTTAACAGGCGCTCCAGATTGGGGCCCGAACCTCCACCCCTCTGGGGTTGTTTGCCCTTACGACGCTGGCCGTTCTCCTGAGCATTGGTGTTAGCCACAAAGTCCAAACTATTGTCAGCCTTGCGCTTACCATTATTCCCATGACCTGCCGGGTTATGATGCTGTCCCTTGGTGTTGTCGTTCTTTTTCCCTTTCCCCGGTTTGTCCTCCTCTGAGTCGGGGTCCTTGGTATTATCTGAATCGGCATATTTAACCAAGGCGGCCATAAGTGTTGACATATCATTGCAGTGACGTTTGAGCCTTCCTAACTTCTGTTTGAGCGGCAGAAACCGGCAATTGCCCTCCAATGTTAACACTGCGGTGTCTGCATTGATGCGATCCGACGAATGCAGAATAGCAGAGACCTGTTTCACCCAATTGGTTGTAGACTCCCCATCCTCTTGACACAAGCGGACAGGTCCACAATTGACATAGGCTGCTTACAGGTATCCTTAAAGTTCTGGATAAACCGGTGCTTCAATTCGGCCCACGATCCGACAGAGTTAGCTGGTAAGCTCTTCAACCAAGTACGAGCTGTCCCTTCCAACATCATGGTGAAGTATTTAGCACACACCACTTCACCCACATCTAACATCTCCATTGCCATCTCGTAGCTTTCAACCCATGCCTCTGGTTCCAAATCGGTGGTGTAATTGGGTACCTTATGAGGGCCTTTAAAATCCTTGGGCAGTCGCACATTACGCAAAGCGGGGTGAGGGACGGCACCCCTAAGGAACTGAATACCACACCTGGCTCTACTGAAGCGGTAGGGTGAACCGTAGTAGGTTGACGGGCTCCATGCAGAGCTGCTAACTCGGCCTCTCGACGTGCACGACCATGATCCACCACATCCTGCGCATTAGCACCTCCACCTGCCGGGTTGTGCCCTCGCGGCGAGTTACGGCGACGTGCACTACTGGATACGGCCGGTTCATCCTCAACGTGCCTACTGTAGCTCCGGCTCGGGCGGGGGGTGGAATGAATCCTCTCATGACTATGCGAATAAGCCTGCTGCTGGTTTAAAGCTGTTTGAAGGAGCTCTCTGGCCCGTCGTGCCTCAATCGCAACCGGTGACTCGCCGTCGGTCGGGAGGGCTGCCAATCATGAAGCGGCAGCCACAATGTTGTCCAACGGGTTGGAGTAATGCCCTGGGGGTGTCGGAACATACTGTGGCACAATGTTGTTCTGACGAGGCGGGTCCATCGTGCACGGCTGAACCGGCGCTCCTGTTCCGGGCGCCTCCGTCTGGTTTAATACTGGCTGGTTACTAGTTCCTGCTCCTCGCATGTTGAAGAGATTTCTTGGCTCATAACTCGGCGAGAGATGCGACCGGAATCATCTTCTCATGACTTCTTCTGAGGCATTCTGATCCAGCCTAAGCCGGTAGGCCTGAGCTTCCAACTCGGCCCGTTCTGTAGCCATCCTAGTGTTCTCTGCTGCTAGGTCCGCTTTAGCCTGAGTTATCTGATCTTTCACCTTTGCGATCTCCGCATTGTGCTGATCCCGGGCTGCTGCGTCCACCTCCGCGGCCATCAATGTTGCCAAAGTGTCGAACAATTCAGATAGAACCTGAGTCGGAGGTGGCGCAGAGCCCCCTGCTCCCGCCGGCATTGCTGTTGCTGAGCCAGAGAGCATTGTCGCGCCGGTTGATGAGTGGGGTGCTGATTGTCTACAGGCCATGAAGATAGCGACCCAGTTTGGCAAATCAAGGGGGTCCGAAATACTGTTGCCATCAGAACCTCCGCTAATCCGGCCATCCTGCAACTGATATAGCCATTCGGTTTCTCCAGTTGAAGACTCGTCGTCGGAGCAGACAACGGTTTCTCCATCAGATGTCGGTCCATCCTCATATTCTGCTCCATGGATGACACCTACAAAAACATGCCTTGCTGCGAGCTAAACCAGGGAAGAGCTTGCACGCTGAGCCGTCTCGATGATGTCGGTGCAGGTGTCCGGCTCAGGGCCCGGTTCGCCGATCTTGGCGATGAAGACGTGAATCCCACCAAAGGGGACCCGGTACCCGTATTCGATTGAACCGGCCTCGGGGCCCCATCCTGCATCATCGATGTAGAGCTTGCCGCGATGACTCTTCATCATCCGGACCACGGCGTATCCCTTGAGTCCATCAAAGCTTCCCTTCAAGAACTCGAAACCATCGCGTGATAGCCCCACGGTGGGCGCCAACTATCGTGGTTTTGTCATGGCAGATATCCACATGAAAGGACTTAGTCGTGGAGCCATCGATACGGGTTAGCTTAAAGGGGTTAAACCAGACAAGGGGAGACAAGGGGTTTTATACTAGTTCGGCCCCTTCGATGAAGGTAAAAGCCTACGTCTAGTTGTGATTGGTATTGCTAGGGTTTCGATGACCAGGGAGCGAATCCGCTTTGCCTGGCTCTTGAGTTGTTGTCTGTTGCCCTCAAACCGCGGCTGGGTCGTCCCTTTATATACATAGGTTGACTCCCACCGGTTTACAGAGACCCGAGGCCGGATCATAGATGTGTCCGGCTCGGTCTCTATTCCTCTAACTTACAATACAAGTTACATGATAAAGTCGGTTCACATCTACAGGCTTTAACCCGCCTTTGGGCCTTGGGCCTTCGTAAAGCACCACCATCTTCACATCTTCATGGGCTTCTATCTTCATGGAGCTAACCCGGCCACTCCTAGCCG
The DNA here is from genome assembly GCF_056163025.1 of Triticum urartu. NCBI lineage: Eukaryota > Viridiplantae > Streptophyta > Magnoliopsida > Poales > Poaceae > Triticum > Triticum urartu. The sequence continues at coordinate 119,932,533 of NC_141877.1, forward strand.
GTTTACCTCCAGTAACCATATCCCCAACAAGATCCGTTAGTATAAGAAAGCAAATCACTACTGTAATTACTGTAGCAAACCAATTCATATTTTATTATTGCATTATATATATATTGTATTCCAACTTTTCTATGGCAAAATATCATCAAAGAAAACCATAGAATCATCAAAACAAGCACACAACGCAAAGAAAACAGAATCTGTCAAAAACAGAACAGTCTGTAATAATCTGGATATTTTGAATACTTATGTAACTCCAAAAATCTTGAGAAATTAGGAAAACCTGGGAAATTTGTATATTAATTTTATGCAAAACTAATTGGTATTTTATCACGCTCTGGTTAAAAATGAGAATTGTTTTCATGAGTGCAAAAGTTTTTGTTTTTCAGCAAGATCAAACAACTATCACCCAAGAAGATCCTAAAGGCTTTACTTGGCACAAACACTAACGATCATAACAGTAGCATAATAGTAGCAAAATTGTGATAACACTCAAGAACAGAAAGCAAAAGGCAAAAATAAATTTTATTCATTAGGTTGCCTCCCAACAAGCGCTATCGTTTCACGCCCTTAGCTAGGCATAAAGCAAGGATCTAAGTTTTGCCATCCTTCTTCTTAATTCCCTTTGAGGTGTTTTCATCATGGGGTTTTGTAAAAACAACATAAAACATATTTTAAATAGAAGCCTTAGCACTATTAAGTTTCCCATTATCATAACCGCGTTGATTTCCGGCAACAATCCAAGAGTAACATTATTGAAAACTTGTTGAATTACATCTAGAATCGGGAATTCCTTTTTAAGATTCTCATCAAAGATTTTATTATCCCCAAGCAAATGTCTTAACACATAGTCGCTATTGTAAAGAATTTCATCCATTACGGGCTTTTTACGATTCATACCATAAAAATCAAAGATTTCCCTAACTTCCCATATTATGTAGTGAAATTCATTCATAAGAACGGGAGTGGCCAACTTTTTAGCTTTAGGATTCTTTATAACGGGAAGCTCAAAAAACAATCTTTGCGGAGTAGGATGAGTACGGATAAATTTACTTTCAAGTTTTAGAACTAGTGCTGAAATAGCATCCACATAGGATCTAGTAGTTCTAAGTATAGGAGCATCATCAAGGCTTAGATTTCCCACACAATTGAAAAATTCTTGGATATGTTCCTTTCCCATAACATTCCCTTGCCCCAAGATAAAAGTTTTAGCATCCATATTGCCCGCACGTCCAATCTTAGGAGTTAGGCCATCATCTGTTGGTGCCATACCGAAATCACTCATGGTTGCAAGCAAACGATAGATACGACGAGAAAACGGCGAACGAAAAAGAGGGCGAATAAAACAACAAATTTTTATGAAGTGGGGGAGAGGAAAATGAGAGGCAAATGGAAAATAATGTAAATTAAAAGGAGATGAGATTTGTGATTAGGAACCTGGTAGATGTTGATGATCCTCTATAGTGACCCGACCTCAGACGGTCAAGTCTCAATGTTCAGTGTCATCCCTGGATCGGTAATGTTGACACACATAGTAGTCGAAGGATTTATAACATAGTAGCAATCAAACACTTATTACATGGAATGTCTCAAAAGAGAACTTATTACAATAAATATGGCTTAAGGCCATCTAATTCAATAACAGTGGAAGGCTTGGAAGATAAAGTGAGTCCATCAACTCCAACGGCATAGTTGAGTGCATGACAAACGACCTATGGCACCTTACTCGTCGTCTGAAAAGTCTGCAACATGATACGTTGCGGCCCGAAAACGGGTCAGCGCATGGAATATGCTGGCACTATAACACAGTAGAGCAATGAACAGATAAATGCTATCACTACATGCATATATGGCTGGTGGAGGCTCTATGGTTATATTGTTTTTGCGAAAAGCCAATTTTTTCCTACATCAAAGGAATATATTTTATTTAACTATCATGGTGGTTGAAACAACATTGAGAAGGTTCCTCCAACTCAATCCCCATTAAAGTAGTCATTAACAACCCAACAAATTAATTTAGGGTGATGAGATCAAATCAATAATTCAAGTATCAGATACTCAAGATGTTCATAACCGGGGACACGGCTAACCATGATTAGTTTATACACTCTGCAGAGGTTTGCGCACTTTTCCCCACAAGACTCGATCTCCTCCATTGGATTTCTCGCACTGCATGGTGTTTGAGAAACGGACGACCGAGACACAGTCTTTCAGAAGCATTAACTCTAACCCCGGGTAGACAGTACCAACCTACATCCCCTACATCTGCTAGCCTACCACTGGAAGAGGTCATGCAACATACTCAACTATGCCAGAGCCCATAATGGCTTGTGGCTGCACACGTAAGTTTCTAGCATGAATAATCTTATGATCCCTTTGAGCCTGGGTGGCGGACCGTAGGATGAACACACTGGTACTCCAGGATATCCTAGGACAACACTGGATTCTCCAGGTGCCCACAAGAAATCCACCTAGATGTGCATTAAAGTTGCCACCTTAAGTTGAACCATTAATTAACAACTCACATCTATCATGGATACACTCAAACCCAATCCACGTCTACGAGCATAGCATAGCAATATAAGCATAACGTAGAAGTAACTCCCAGGGTTTGATAATAAAAGGGCAATAGGTTCTACCTCATCATCTACTTCCCAAACCCACATGTTAAGAGATCCTACTCATGCAATGTATAAGGGTTGAAACTAATGCATAAAAACTGGGTATGAAAAGCATATGATCAATGTGTTACTTGCCTTGCTGACGATCTGCAAAACCTAGTGACTCGTAGTAGCACGCTTCGCACTCCGGGTATTCTATCGCAAGCAAACAATAGCATACATAAGCAATCAAGCAAAGATTCACGGGTAAAACTCACATAAGAAGATCTAACCTGAAAGTTCAACTAAAGAACTCCGGTTTGCAAAAAGAATCAAATCAAATGGAGCAATGAAACTCAAACTGCGAAAGAAACAAGATCTGATTACTAATCTAGGCTAAAATCAAATTTTACAGTACCAAAATCTTGTTCAAGTTGGTTAAACAGAAAGAGGGCTTCGAGACGAAGATCTAGGTGCTTGAATCGCCTGATTCCGATAAACGAGCGAAAAGATAAACTAAAACGAAGATCAGGGCAGAAATCGCGATCGAAAATAATCGTAGAAAAACCCTGGAAAAAGAAAAACTGACAAACAGGCTAACGAACGTTCGCTGTCTGTGACTAACGGACAAACACCGTTCGTTAAAACGAAAGTATGGACGAACGTCCGCTATTTAACTAAACCAGGAAAAACAGAAACAAAACGGATCTAAAATAAAAAAATGAGATCTAGGGTTTTCAAAATAAAACCGACCGGGTTTCTCGTGAAAACCGGTGATGGCGACTACCTCCGGCGACGGTCGGCGAGGAGGCAGCAGGACGGCGCTGTGGCTCCGGGCAACTCCGGCGGGGCAGCTCCGGCGACGGGGTGGTGCGGCGGCGGGACGGCGCGGCGGCGCGGATCGGGCTAGGGTTTGTGGTGCGGTGGGGTGGGCTGGCGGCTCGGGGCTAAGGCTCTTAAAGGGTCGGCCAGGTCAGTGTCCTAGGCGGACATGGCTCGGTAAGGTCGGTAACTTTTATTTTAAAAAACATATTCCGACGTGCAGAAAAATGATTAAAAGAAATACTAAACGGACTCCAAATTCCTGAAATAAATTTTCCCCGTCCTCTACAAATATAGCGGACAAAGTGAACATTTATTTGGGCCTCTAATGCAATTTTTAAAAACGCATATTTTTCCTAATTCAAATAAGATTGCAAATAACTCCAAATAAAATTTATTTATTTATTTTAATATTTTTCCTCCAATATTTCGTTTATTTGGAGAAGTCATATTATCTCCTCTCATATATTTTAATACGAAATATTTTCGGAGAGAAAAATTATTTAAAACCAAAATGATCCTTGTTTCAATATTTGATAAAATTCAAATATGAAAAACGTGAAATCCCCAACTCTCTCTGTGGGTCCTTGAGTTGCTTAGAATTTCGAGGATCGCGAAATGAAATGCAATAAAATATGATATGCATGAATGACTTATGTATTACATTCCAAATTGAAAATTTGGGATGTTACAAACCTACCCCCCTTAAGATGAATCTCGTCCCCGAGATTCGGATTAGCTAGAAAATAGGTGTGCATGGTCCTTAAGTAGATCATCCTCTCGTTCCCAAGTGGCTTCATCCTCGATATGGTGGCTCCACTGAACTTTGCAAAACTTGATAACCTTGATGCGAGTAACTCGGCTTGCAAATTCGAGAATCTTGACAGGTTTCTCCTCATATGTCAAATCATTGTCCAACTGAATTGCTTCCAGGGGCACTGCATGTCTCAAAGGAATATCGGCCATCTCTGCATGGCACTTCTTCAATTGGGAAATGTGAAACACGTCATGAACTCCCGACAGTCCTTCGGGTAACTCCAACTTGTAGGCAACCTCTCCCATGTGTTCCAAGACACGGTACGGTCCTACAAATCTCGGGGCTAACTTTCCCTTAACTCCAAAACGTTTAACTCCTCGCAAGGGTGACACTCGCAGATATGCTTTGTCTCTGATTTCATAGACTACCTCCTTGCGTTTCGAGTCTGCATAACTCTTCTGTCTGGACTGATCTACCTTCAGTCTATCTCGAATCAACTTAACCTTCTTTTATGACTCTTTAATCAAATGCGGACCAAACAACTGACGGTCTCCAACCTCATCCCACAACAACGGTGTTCGGCATCTTCTTCCATACAGGGCTTCAAACGTTGCCATCTTCAAACTGGCCCGGTAACTGTTGTTGTATGAGAACTCTGTGTAGGGAAAATTATCGTCTCAACTAGATCCATAATCTAATGCACAAGCTCTTATCATGTCCTCCAGAATCTGATTGACTCTCTCGGTCTGTCCATCTGTATGCGGGTGAAAATCTGTACTAAACTCCAGCCTGGTACCCAAAGTCTGGTGCAGCTGGTGCCAAAACTTTGAAGTAAACTGTGTTCCTCTATTTGATACGATGGTCCTTAGAACTCCATGCAGACATACGATCCTGGTCATGTATATCTTGTCCAACTTCGCACTTGTATAAGTGGTTTTCATTGGGATAAAGTGAGCTACTTTGGTCAAACGATCCACTACTACCCAGATAGAATCATATCTCGATCGGGTCCTGGGCAATCCGGTGATAAAATCCATGCCAAGCTTGTCCCACTTCCATTTGGGTATCGGCATAGGCTGCCTTCTGATGTTCCGCCTTCACTCTCTGACATACATCACATATGGCTACATACTCGGCAATATCCTTCTTCATTCCAGTCCACCAGAAATGCTCCTTCAAATCCAAATACATCTTGGTGTTTTCGGGGTATACCGAGTATGGCATGTCATGAGCTTCCTGAAGTATCAACTTCCTTATCTCTGCATTATTGGGCACATAAACACGGTCCTCAAACCACAAGGTGTCATGCTCATCCTCACTAAAACCTTTGGCTTTTCCATCACTCATCTTCTCCTTTATTGCAGCAATTTCTTTGTCATCCTTCTAAGCTTCTCGAATCTTTCCCAATAATGTTGACTGAACCTCCAATGCTACAAAAAAACCTCATGGGATTATCTCCAAACGTAGCTCCCTGAGATCTTCTGCTAACTCCTTTAGCAATCCTCCGTTTACGAGGGTATTGACATAACTCTTCCGGCTCAAAGCGTCTGCTACGATATTGGCCTTTCCTGGATGATAGTGCAACTTCATATCATAATCCTTTATGAGCTCCAACCATCTCCTTTTCCTGAGGTTCAGCTCCTTCTGGGTAAAAATGTACTTCAAACTCTTGTGATCCGTGTACACATCGCAACGGTTTCCAATAAGAAAATGTCTCCAGGTCTTGAGCGCATGCACTACGGCTGCTAACTCCAAATCATGCGTAGCATAATTCAACTCATGCGGTCGAATCTATCTTGAGGCATAAGAAACAACCCTTCCGTCCTGCATAAGTACTCCTCCAAGAACTAAGCGAGAGGCGTCGCAATACACTTGGAAATCCTTGCGTATATATGTTGGGGAACGTAGTAATTTCAAAAAAAAATCCTACGCACACACAGGATCATGGTGATGCATAGCAACGAGAGGGGAGAGTGTGTCCACGTACCCTCGTAGACCAACTGCGGAAGCGTTAGCGCAACGCGGTTGATGTAGTCGTATGTCTTCACAATCCGACCGATCCAAGTACCGAACGCACGGCACCTCCGAGTTCTGCACACGTTCAACTCGATGACATCCCGTGAGCTCCGATCCAGCAAAGCTTCACAAGAGAGTTTTGTCAGCACGATGGTGTGGTGGCGGTGATGATGATGCTACCGACACAGGGCTTTGCCTAAGCACTGCTACGATATGGTCGAGGTGGATTATGGTGGAGGGGGGAACCGCACACGGCTAAGAGATCAATGATCAATTGTTGTGTCTATGGGGTGCCCCTCTCCTCCGTATATAAAGGAGGGGAGGAGAGGGCCGGCCAAGGGGAGGAGGCGCGCCCAAGGGGGGAGTCCTACTCCCACTGGGAGTAGGACTCCTCCTTTTCCTATTTGGAGAGGGAGAGGGAAGAAAGAGGAAGGAGGGAGGAAGGAAAGGGGGGCCAGCCCCCCTCCCAATTCGGATTGGGCTTGGGGGGCGCGCCCCCTCCCTTGCTCCTTTTCCCCTCCTTTCCACTAAAGCCCATTAAGGCCCATATACCTCCCAGCGAATTCCCGTAACTCTCCGGTACTCCGAAAAATACTCGAATCACTCGAAACCTTTCCGATGTCCGAATATAGTCGTCCAATATATTGATCTTTATGTCTCAACCATTTCGAGACTCCTCGTCATGTCCCTGATCTTATCCAAGACACCAAACTACCTTTGGTACATCAAAATACAAAAACTCATAATATAACCGTCATCGAACTTTAAGCGTGCGGACCCTACGGGTTCGAGAACTATGTAGACATGACCGAGACACGTCTTCGGTCAATAACCAATAGCGGAACCTGGATGCTCATATTGGCTCCTACATATTCTACGAAGATCTTTATCGGTCAAACAGCATAACAACATATGTTGTTCCCTTTGTCATCGGTATGTTACTTGCCTTAGATTCGATCGTCGGTATCTCAATACCTAGTTCAATCTCGTTACCAGCAAGTCTCTTTACTCATTCTGTAATACATCATCCCGCAACTAACTCATTAGTTACAATGCTTGCAAGGCTTATAGTGATGTGCATTACCGAGTGGGCCCAGAGATACCTCTCCGACAATCGGAGTGACAAATCCTAATCTCGAAATATGCCAACCCAACAAGTACCTTCGGAGACACCTGTAGAGCACCTTTATAATCACCCAGTTACGTTGTGATGTTTGGTAGCACACAAAGTGTTCCTCTGGTAAACGGGAGTTGCATAATCTCATAGTCATAGGAACATGTATAAGTCATGAAGAAAGCAATAGCAACATACTAAACGATCAAGTGCTAAGCTAACGGAATGGGTCAAGTCAATCACATCATTCTCCTAATGATGTGATCCCATTAATCAAATGACAACTCATGTCTATGGTTAGGAAACATAACCATCTTTGATCAACGAGCTAGTCAAGTAGAGGCATACTAGTGACATTCTATTTGTCTATGTATTCACACATGTACCATGTTTCTGGTTAATACAATTCTAGTATGAATAATAAACATTTATCATGAAATAAGAAAATAAATAATAACTTTATTATTGCCTCTAGGGCATATTTCCTTCAGTCTCCCACTTGCACTAGAGTCAATAATCTAGTTCACATCGCCATGTGATTTAACATCAATAATTCACATCACCATGTGATTAACACCCATAGTTCACATCGTCATGTGACCAACACCCAAAGGGTTTACTAGAGTCAATAATCTAGTTCACATCGCTATGTGATTAACACCCAAAGAGTACTAAGGTGTGATCATGTTTTGCTTGTGAGAGAAGTTTAGTCTACGGGTCTGCCACATTCAGATCCGTATGTATTTTGCAAATTTCTATGTCAACAATGCTCTCCATGGAGCTACTCTAGCTAATTGCTCCCACTTTCAAAATGTATCCAGATTGAGACTTAGAGTCATCTGGATCAGTGTCAAAATTTGTATCGACGTAACCCTTTACGATGAACCTTTTGTCACCTCCATAATCGAGAAACATATCCTTATTCTACTAAGGATAATTTTGACCGCTGTCCAGTGATCTACTCCTAGATCACTATTGTACTCCCTTGCTAAACACAGTGTAGGGTATACAATAGATTTGGTACACAGCATGGCATAATTTATAGAAACTATGGCTGAGGCATAGGGAATGACTTTCATTCTCTTTCTATCTTCTGCCGTGGTCGGGCTTTGAGTCTTACTTAATTTCACACCTTGTAACACAAGTAACAACTCTTCCTTTGACTGTTCCATTTTGAACTACTTCAAAATCTTGTCAAGGTATGTACTCATTGAAAAAACTTATCAAGCGTCTTGATCTATCTCTATAGATCTTGATGCTCAATATGTAAGTAGCTTCACCGAGGTCTTTATTTGAAAAACTCCTTTCAAATACTCCTTTATGCTTTCCATAAAATTCTACATTATTTCCAATCAACAATATGTCATTCACATATATTTATCAGAAATGTTGTAGTGCTCCCACTCACTTTCTTGTAAATACAGGCTTCACCACAAGTCTGTATAAAACTATATGCTTTGATCAACTCATCAAAGTGTATATTCCAACTCTGAGATGCTTGCACGAGTCCATAGATGGATTGCTAGAGCTTGCACATTTCGTTAGCACCTTTAGGATTGACAAAACCTTCTGGTTGCATCATATACAACTCTTCTTAAGAAATCCATTAAGGAATGTAGTTTTGACATCCATTTGCCAGATTTCATAAAATGTGGAAATTTGCTAACATGATTCAGACAGACTTAAGCATCGCTATGAGTGAGAAAATCTCATCATAGTCAACACCTTGAACTTTGTTAAACCCTTTTTCGACAAGTCTAGCTTTGTAGATAGTAATACTACTATCAGTGTCCGTCTTCCTCTTGAAGATCCATTTATTTTTTATGGCTTGCCGATCATCAGGCAAGTCAACTAAAGTCCACACTTTGTTCTCATACATGGATCCCATCTCAGATTTTATGGCCTCAAGCCATTTCGTGGAATCTGGGCTCATCATCGCTTCCTCATAGTTCGTAGGTTCGTCATGGTCAATTAACATGACCTCCAGAACATGATTATCGTACCACTCTGGTGCGGATCTCACTCTGGTTGACCTACGAGGTTCGGTAGTGACTTGATCTGAAGTTACATGATCATCATCATTAGCTTCCTCACTAATTGGTGTAGGAGTCACAGAAACAGATTTTTGTGATGAACTACTTTCCAATAAGGGAGCAGGTACAGTTGCCTCATCAAGTTCTACTTTCCTCCTACTCACTTCTTTCGAGAGAAACTCCTTCTCTAGAAAGGATCCATTCTCAGCAACAAATATCTTGCCTTCAGATCTGTGATAGAAGGCGTACCCAACAGTTACTTTTGGGTATACTATGAAGACGCATTTCTCCGACTTGGGTTTGAGCTTATCAAGATGAAACTTTTTAACATAAGCATCGCAACCCCAAACTTTAAGAAATGACGGGTTAGGTTTCTTGCTAAACCACAGTTCATACGGTGTCGTCTCAACGGATTTAGATGGTGCCCTTTTTTAATGTGAATGCAGCTCTCTCTAATGCATAACCCCAAAACGATAGTGGTAAATTGGTAAGAGACATCATAGATTGCACTATATCAAATAAAGTACGGTTATGACGTTCGGACACACCATTACGCTGTGGTGTTCCAGGTCACATGAGTTTGTGAAACTATTCCACATTGTTTTAATTGAAGGCCAAACTCGTAACTCAAATATTCACCTCTGCAATCAGATCGTAGAAACTTTATTTTCTTGTTACGATGATTTTCCACTTCACTCTGAAATTCTTTGAACTTTTCAAATGTTTCAGACTTATGTTTCTTCAAGTAGATATACCCATATCTGCTCAAATCAGCTGTGAAGGTCAGAAAAATAACGATACCCGCCGCGAGCCTCAACACTCATCGGACTGCATACATCAGTATGTATTATTTCCAACAAGTCTGTTGCTCGCTCCATTGTTCCGGAGAACGGAGTCTTAGTCATCTTACCCATGAGGCATGGTTCGCAAGCATCAACTGATTCATAATCAAGTGATTCCAAAAGCCCATCAGCATGGATTTTCTTCATGCGCTTTACACCGATATGACCTAAACGGCAGTGCCACAAATAAGTTGCACTATCATTATCAACTTTTCATCTTTTGGCATCAATATTATGAATATGTGTATCACTACGATCGAGATCCAACAAACTATTTTCATTGGGTGTATGACAATCGAAGGTTTTATTCATGTAAACAGAACAACAATTATTCTCTGATTTTAAATGAATAAGCGTATTGCAATAAACATGATCAAATCATATTCATGCTCAACGCAAACGCCAAATAACATTTATTTAGGTTTAACACTAATCCCGAAAGTATAGGGAGTGTGTGAAAGTGCAACTATCCCTAGGTGGTTTTGGTAATTCATAACAACATATAGCTCATTGAGCTAATGCTATTCCAAGATGACTATTTCAGGAAAGCTCAATGATTGGCATGGCATGGATGTGAAAGTGGAACCCTCAAAATGCTAAGGACAAAGGATTGGCTCAAGCTCAAAAGCTCAAGACTCTTCATTTTATATTTTAGTGATCCAAGATCACATTGAGTCTTTAGGAAAAGCCAATACTATCAAGGAGGGATGAGGTGTTGCTTAATGAGCCTCTTGCTTCATGTGCTTAATGATATGCTCCAAAACCCTCAACTACTTTCCCATATCCACATATGACCTAAACCCTAAGCCAAACTCGGTCCTACCGATTCTTTCTATCCGGCGCCACCGAGTTTCACTTGTCATAAGCCACTGCCAAACCCTAGCAATTCGGTTCTACCGATAGGGATCTCGGTCTCACCGAGATGGGATTGCAAACTCTCTGTTTCCCTTTCGTAACTTTTCGGTCTCACCGAAAGAGCGAATCGGTCCCACCGAGATTGCAATGTAAACTCTTTGTTTCCCTTTTGTAACTTTTTGGTCTCACCGAAAGAGCAAATCGGTCCCACCGAGTTTGCCTGACCAACTCTCTGGTTAGCTTATTACCAAACTCGGTCTCACCGAGTTTGTGTAATCGGTCTCACCGAGATTACGTTATGCCCAAACCCTAACCATATCGGTCCTACCGAGTTGCATGTCGATCCCATCGAAAATCTCTAACGGTCACTAGGTTTACCTTTTCGGTCCGACCGAGTTTGTTGATTCGGTCCCACCGAGATTGGAAAACTGTGTGTAACGGTTGCATTTTGTGTGGAGGCTATATATACCCCTCCACCTCCTCTACATTCGAAAAGAGAGCCATCAGAACACATACACAATTCCAACTCATATGTTCTGAGAGAGAACCACCTACTCATGTGTTGAGACCAAGATATTCCATTCCTACCATATGAATCATGATCTCTAGCCTTCCCCAAGTTGCTTTCCACTCAAATCTTCTTTCCACAAAATCCAAATCCTATGAGAGAGAGTTGAGTGTTGGGGAGACTATCATTTGAAGCACAAGAGCAAGGAGTTCATTACCTACACACCATTTGTTACTTCTTGGAGAGTGGTGTCTCCTAGATTGGCTAGGTGTCACTTGGGAGCCTCTGACAAGATTGTGGAGTTGAACCAAGGAGTTTGTAAGGGCAAGGAGATCACCTACTTCGTGAAGATCTACCGCTAGTGAGGCAAGTCCTTCGTGGGCGATGGCCATGGTGGGATAGACAAGGTTGCTTCTTCGTGGACCCTTCGTGGGTGGTTGCTTCTTCATGGACCCTCCGTGGGTGGAGCCCTCCGTGGACTCGCGCAACCATTACCCTTCATGGGTGGAGCCCTCCGTGGACTCGCGCAACCGTTACCCTTCGTGGGTTGAAGTCTCCATCAACGTGGATGTAGGATAGCACCACCTGTCCGAACCACGGGAAAAACATCCGTGTCTCCAATTGCGTTTGAATTCTCCAAACCCTTCCCTTTACATTCTTGCAAGTTGCATGCTTTACTTTCCGCTGCCAATATACTCTTTGCATGCTTGCTTGAATTGTGTGATGATTGCTTGACTTGTCCTACAATAGCTAAAATCTGCCAAGAACTAAAATTGGGAAAAGGTTAAGTTTTTATTTGGTCAAGTAGTCTAATCACCCCCCTTTAGACATACTTTCGATCCTACAAGTGGTATCAGAGCTTTGGTCTCCATTTGCTTTGATCTCCATAGCTTTTGGTGGTCATAGCCTTGGTTTCACAACCTAGGAGAGTATGGCGTCTAGCGAGGGAAATTATCACCGTAGAGGTCCTTACTTTGATGGTACTAATTTTGCTAGTTGGAAGCATAAAATGAAAATGCATATTCTTGGACATAACCCCACCGTTTGGGCTATTGTGTGTGTTGGTTTGCAAGATGACTTCTTTGATGGGAAAGAACCAAACCGTGAAGCTACCGCGGATGAGTTGAAGATGTTGCAATACAATGCTCAAGCTTGTGATATTCTCTTCAACGGATTGTGCCCTGAAGAATTCAAAAAAATCAGCCGTCTTGAGAATGCAAAGGAAATTTGGGACACTTTGATTGATATGCATGAAGGTACCGACTCCGTCAAGGAATCCAAGTTGGATGTGCTTCAAAGTCAACTTGACAAGTTCAAAATGAAGGATGGTGAAGGTGTCGCTGAAATGTACTCTAGGCTTGCTCTCATCACAAATGAGATTGCCGGCTTAGGAAGTGAAGAGATGACCGATAGATTCATCATCAAGAATATTCTAAGAGCCTTGGATGGAAAATATGATACCGTGTGCACATTGATCCAAATGATGCCCAATTACAAAGATCTCAAGCCAACAGAGGTGATTGGAAGAATTGTTGCTCATGAGATGTCACTTAAGGATAAAGAGGAACTTCACAACAAATCAAGTGGTGCCTACAAAGCCTCATGTGAAGCCCCTACATCATCAAGTGAGAAACAAAACTTCAATGAAGAATTGAGCTTAATGGTGAAGAACTTCAACAAGTTCTACAAGAGTAGAAGCAAAGATAGAAGGTTCAAGTCAAGGTCCTACAATGACAAAAGATCTTCTAGTCGAGAGCGAAACTGCTACAGTTGTGGAAGACCCGGACACTATTCCAATGAGTGTACGGCTCCCTACAAGAGAAGAGAAGATTCTCCAAAAAGAAGAAGCAAAGAATCACCACCAAGAGAGAGAAGGAGTAGAGATGATCGTTATGAACGAAGATACTCACGGAGAAGCAAGGATTCGGAAAGGAAGGAAAAATCATCAAGGAGCTACACAAAACGAAGACATCAAGCTCATGTTGGTGAATGTGTATCCGGCTCCGACTCCGACAGCCACTCCGAGAGAAGTTATCACTCCGACTCCGAAGATACTCAAGATGAAGGTGTTGCCGGTCTAGCAATTGTGTCAACCATCTCCTATGACATATTTGAAGGAATTGGAAGATGCTTCATGGCCAAAGGTCCTAAGGTAACACACCCCGAGTATGTTGATTTCAATAGTGATGAAGATGACTTGTTAGGTGATGATTTGCTTGTTGACAACTCTAGTGATCAATACTATGATGAAACGTCAATTAATCATGCTAATCAAGATAAAACGAATGACAATGATAAGGAGAAGATTGAGGCTCTAACTAAAGAACTAAACACTCTTAAGTTAGCTCAGGAAACTATCTTCGAAGATCATCGAGAACTTTTAAGAGCTCATGAGAAATTACGCTTTGAAAAGCTCAATCTTGAGCAAGAGCATGAGTTCTTAAAAGCAATCAATGATGATCTCCGCAAGAAAAGTTCTTCTTACATTGCCAAGCGTTTACTCTTATCCACTTACATGCCTCAAGTCAAGTCTAGTAACAAGAACAAGAAAGATTCTTCCTCTAGAAGTAACAATGATCATGCTAAATCCAATATTGTTGCTTCTAGTAGTTCTCTTGATTCCACTAATGATTCTCTTAGCCAAGTTACACTTGAGCAAGAAAATAGCTTATTGAAGGGAATTATAGAGAAAGGAGTGTACAAAAGCCTTGCCGGGAGTAAGCAATTCAAGGAAATTGTGCGCAAGCAAGGAATGCACCGGAAGAATCAAGGTGTTGGCTTTGAACGAAAGTTCAATGCCAATGGAGTTGAGTGGGAAGAAGATCAATACCCCAAGACAAAGTTTGTTCCTCAACAAGAGAAGTATGATACTTCTTTCAAGGGGACACAAGCTCAAGATGATCTTCCACCACAAGACTACAAGCAAAAAGGCAAGGACAAGCTTCAAGAAGAAATTGATGCATTTGAAGAAGCTCCTAAGACCTTAGTCAAGTGGATTTCCAAGACTACTTCAAGTTCCACTTCATCAAGTATGACTACAACTCCAAGGATTCCCATCAAGATGGTGTGGATCCAAAAGAAGAAGAACTAGAGAGTTCTTGAGGGTGACTCCGCCAACATACTTCACTCTTATCATTTTGGCAAGAACAAGTGCAATCAACTTCCACATCTTGCACTAGTTCAAGGAGTCACAAACCCTCTTGTTGGTAAGACAAGGGACAAGGTAACCTAAAAGTTTTCATGGACATCATCTTGTGTGTGCATCACTCTATGTCTATGGATATCCTTGTTTGTTCCTTGTGTGACTAACCCATGTAGGTATTGAAAGTGCAATTCACTCAAATGGATAGCTCCAAGTGATCTACATCAACATTGAGCATCCACATGTTCAACATCTACATGAAGTCATCATCGACAAAACCCGAGGTTAGTTCATCCCTCTAAGGGGGGATATCACATCTAGGGGGAGCTTTACTCTAAGACTTGAGCTAAAGCAACTCTAAAGATGTGAACACAACAATGCTTTATGTAAAAGTGGTAACCCCACTTGAGCTTAAACGATGAGTATGACCTATGATCAAGTGTTCTCACTTGACTCCTAAGTCAATATACTCATATATAGATGACCTTGTCATCGCAAATTGCTTGATAGATGCTAGAATTGGTTGTGCATACCTTGTCACATATTTCATTTGCCATCTTATTGTGTGAGCATGCTGGTTGCATATTTTACTCATTCGAGGACATCCACTTGTTGTTTTGATTGTTTGGTTTTATTTCCTTTTGCCAAGTGGATGGACAAGAATGCCTAAGAACCTCCTCTGGCTATCTATGCTTTTCTCGTCTCAAACTCTATTCATGCTACATCACAAAATTTGATCAAGTCAGATTCGAACCACTCTATGTGAGGAGCGCTCGGAGTCCCCGATTCGTCATAGACTTAAACTTCCAAAACCTCTTTATGATTCTCGGTCTAACCGATACCCTACTTTCGGTCCTACCGAGATCATTAAGTTGATCTAGGTTTTTGATCTTGGTGCAGCCGATTTGAACCATTCGGTCACACCGAGTTGCAACAACTGTATACAGTTTTGCATCTCGGTGCCACCGAGTTGTTCCACTCGGTCACACCGACAGGGTCGGGCTATATATAGTCACGGGCAAAAATTTGGAAATTTCTCCGAACCCCTTCGCCCACGCGATACCCTGCTCTGCCAACTTGGTCTCCGGATCGTCTCCTCGCCGCCAGCCGCCTCCAGTCGCTGGTCTCCGTCACCGTCAATAGAAATTCAACCCCGCCGTTGCCGCCGTAGCGAGTCTCCGCCGAACTAGGGTATGGACTCGATCTTTGTGCTATTCCCCAATCCGATTCTTAGCACATTGTGATCATCATGATTCTTGCCACGTTTGTTAAACTTCTATCCAGTCAATGAACTCGTAGATTAGGTTTAATTCGAAAATTTTAGGGTTAGGTTTCCGCCGAAACCATCTCGGACCCACCGAGTTGAAAAACTCGGTCCCACCGATTTGGCTTATGCCATTGCACAAGTGAGACTCGGTCTAACCGAGAATTACTTATCGGTGTGACCGATTTTGGAACTCTGTGAAACCCTAGCAGTCTCGGTGCCACCGAACTGTGACTCGGTCTGACCGAGTTCACTAGTTTAGGTGCCAAAACTGCTTCGGTATCACCGAGTTTAGAAATCGGTAGATCCGAGATGCTTTCAGTGGGAAACTAAAACTAAGTTTTTGAATTATTCTTTTGCAAAAATCTCTGCATTTTGTGATGCTTATCCACTCTATCTCATCTATAACCTATTCACAGGGTCAGCAGTCAGCTTGTTCATCATGTCAGACCAAAGTGATAGCCAGAACATGTCAGAACAGCCAGTACAGATGAGTGAGGGCACTAGTCCCTCAAGTTCTTCAGATGAAGGCAGCAGGAGCACCCCTAGCAATCTGCCAAAAGCTGCCACAAGACAAAGGAAGAAGAGAACCTCAGAATCAGAGGATGAGGACTATGTGGCAGAAGAGGAAGCAACTTCAAAGAGAGTAGTGCTCGAGAAGGAACATGGCTCAGCTCAAGGCACAAAGCCAGGATTAAAAATCAAAAGGCCAGCAGGTAGGCAGCCTAGGCCAAAGGCCAGAGCCTCAACTCAGATTCCTGAAAAGCCTGCAACCATAGAGCCAGTTGCTGCTGAAGGAAAGAAAAGGAAGGAAAGGGTCAAGAAGACCGTAGTCAGAGTGCTTGGAAAGGCTTCCATCATGGAAGAAGAGGAAGAAGAAGAGGTTGCTGCACCAGCACCTAAGGCACCCAAGCTAATGGGTGATGCTATCAAATCAGGGGCTACTGCATCTAAGCCCAAGGAAGCACCCAAGGCTGCATCAAAATTCAAGACAGCTCCAAAGAGAAATACGAGGAGCATACCTGCAACTGAAAAGAACAAGGCCCCAGTGCCTGAAGCTGCTGAAGAAGATGATGAAGAGCATGTTCTGAGAAAGCTCAAGCCCAAGATCCCAGACCACAATGATGCTCATCCTGTGGCTGAGGACATGAAGCTCAGAAGAGACTCAGGGCTGAGGAAGTGGAGAGAAGCAGATCCGTATGCTTCAAGGAGAAGAACTGCTGTTGATTACAGGTTTCACACTAAGGAACAGCAGGACTTCTATGAGATAGTTTTGTTGGACAAGAAGCCCATAGTTTGTGACATGAGATAGGTTGATTGGGAATACATCAAGGACAACGAAGAGTACTACCCTGGAGTGCAGGACAGCTTCAAGGCATGTGGAGTAGAGGACTTTGTTGGGCAGAAGCTCACAAAGTGGAACGAGGAACTCATCATGCAGTTCTACTCCACAGCCCATTTCTATCCAGATGGCAGGATTGTATGGATGTCAGAGGGTACGAGGTACCAGTCTACAGTTGCTGAATGGGCTCAGCTGATTAATGCCCCAGAAGAGCATGACGATGACTTGGACATTTATGCCAAGAAGAAGATGGACCACAACTCAATGTCAAACATGTACAAGGAGATTCCAAATGAAGCACTTGATACTTTCAAGTTTGGCTCAGTGCATTATCTTCTGTCAGGGCTGCCAACCATCAATTGGATTCTTAGGCACACCTTATTGCCCAAGTCTGGAGATCACAAGATGATCAGGGGCCACGCGATCAATTTGCTTCATATATTTGATGTGCCACAGAAGTTCAAAGTGATGAGCCTCATGGTAGAGACCATTAAGAGGACAGCAGCTGATCAGAAGAGGAGCTGTGGATATGCCCCACAAATTCAGGAGTTAATCAACTCCAAGATGGGCACAGGCATATACTTATTGGACAAGGAACACCTGCCCATCCGTCCAGATTTTGAAGATAATCAAGTTGTCATGAATGAGAATGAACCATCATCTGCACAAGCACAAGCAAAGAAGGAGAAGGCAAGGAAGGAGAAAACTGCCAAGATGCCAACTCAAGAGGAGGCATCTGAGTATTTCTTGAAAACCAAACAAGAGCAGCTTGGTTACTTGATTGCATCCACACTGAGGATTGAGCAAGGACTGGCCACCCTCACTCAGAATCAGCAGAGCTTAGAGAGGATCATGGAACAAAAGTTCTATGACTTGGATGTCAAAGTAACAGAGATTCAGTCTGCAGTGGAACAACTTCAGGATGACATGCAGGAGAGGAGAGGCAAGACTACAACTGATGCATTTGCCAGAGTGCCAAGAGCTCAGAGATCAAATGCAGTGCCAGTTGCTAACACCAGAGCCACCACTTCTGCACCAGCTACAGCCTCAGTTCCACCAGCTCCAGCATCTACTTCAGCCTCGACTCCGACCACGTCTACAGAAGGCTTCGTCCTTGGAGTGCTCCGGACTCCACCACCACCTGAAGATCAAGCATGAGCGTCGATCTAGCACTATGCACTTTCTAGGAACTTTTTGGTAACTTGTTGCCAAAGGGGGAGAAAATGTATAGATCATAGGCTTCGAGAGAGAGTGTTGCTTTTAGTGTTGCTTTTATTCTCTCTTGTTTTATTTGGTGTTTTTTTCGAACTTTGTTTGCTTTTGAGTGCTTGAGATACTATGTCATTGCTCGTGAGACATTGATGATCATGTGTTTGATCATAAGCTACACTTAATGCTTGGTGAATGCTATTATCTTATCTATCTTATGTGATCATTCACTTTTCTTGGTGATGAGTGCATGTATTTCATTCTTATCATTTTAAGCGCTCCACCAAGATGTATGTGACATGGAAGAGTAACCCATGACTCTAACTCTTTGTGCATTTGCAGTCCAAAGCAAATTTTAAATATGCACAAATTTAGGGGGAGCTCTTACTTGTCACATACTTCTCAAAGCGACGATATATTTCATGCTTATTATCATTTGTCGAAGCTTTGATCTATATGTTGTCATCAATTACCAAAAAGGGAGAGATTGAAAGTGCAACTATCCCTAGGTGGTTTTGGTAATTCATAACAACATATAGCTCATTGAGCTAATGCTATTCCAAGATGAAGCTCAATGATTGGCATGGCATGGATGTGAAAGTGGAACCCTCAAAATGCTAAGGACAAAGGATTGTCTCAAGATCAAAAGCTCAAGACTCTTCATTTTATATTTTAGTGATCCAAGATCACATTGAGTCTTTAGGAAAAGCCAATACTATCAAGGAGGGATGAGGTGTTGCTTAATGAGCCTCTTGCTTCATGTGCTTAATGATATGCTCCAAAACCCTCAACTACTTTCCCATATCCACATATGACCTAAACCCTAAGCCAAACTTGGTCCTACCGATTCTTTCTATCCGGCGCCACCGAGTTTCACTTGTCATAAGCCACTGCCAAACCCTAGCAATTCAGTTCTACTGATAGGGATCTCAGTCTCACCGAGATGGGATTGCAAACTCTCTGTTTCCCTTTCGTAACTTTTCGGTCTCACCGAAAGAGCGAATCGGTCCCACCGAGATTGCAATGTAAACTCTTTGTTTCCCTTTTGTAACTTTTCGGTCTCACTGAAAGAGCAAATCGGTCCCACCGAGTTTGCCTGACCAACTCTCTGGTTAGATTATTACCAAACTCGGTCTCACCGAGTTTGTGTAATCGGTCTCACCGAGATTACGTTATGCCCAAACCCTAACCATACCGGTCCTACCGAGTTGCATGTCGGTCCCACAGAAAATCTCTAACGGTCACTAGGTTTACCTTTTCGGTCCGACCGAGTTTGTTGATTCAGTCCCACCGAGATTGGAAAACTGTGTGTAACGGTTGGATTTTGTGTGTAGGCTATATATACCCCTCCACCTCCTCTTCATTCGAAAAGAGAGCCATCAGAACACATACACAATTCCAACTCATATGTTCTGAGAGAGAACCACCTACTCATGTGTTGAGACCAAGATATTCCATTCCTACCATATGAATCTTGATCTCTAGCCTTCCCCAAGTTGCTTTCCACTCAAATCTTCTTTCCACAAAATCCAAATCCTATGAGAGAGAGTTGAGTGTTGGGGAGACTATCATTTGAAGCACAAGAGCAAGGAGTTCAGTACCTACACACCATTTGTTACTTCTTGGAGAGTGGTGTCTCCTAGATTGGCTAGGTGTCACTTGGGAGCCTCCGACAAGATTGTGGAGTTGAACCAAGGAGTTTGTAAGGGCAAGGAGATCGCCTACTTCGTGAAGATCTACCGCTAGTGAGGCAAGTCCTTCGTGGGCGATGGCCATGGTGGGATAGACAAGGTTGCTTCTTCGTGGACCCTTCGTGGGTGGTTGCTTCTTCGTGGACCCTTCATGGGTGGAGCCCTCCGTGGACTCGCGCAACCATTACCCTTCATGGGTGGAGCCCTCCGTGGACTCGCGCAACCGTTACCCTTCGTGGGTTGAAGTCTCCATCAACGTGGATGTAGGATAGCACCACCTATCTGAACCACGGGAAAAACATCCATGTCTCCAATTGCGTTTGAATTCTCCAAACCCTTCCCTTTACATTCTTGCAAGTTGCATGCTTTACTTTCCGCTGCCAATATACTCTTTGCATGCTTGCTTGAATTGTGTGATGATTGCTTGACTTGTCCTACAATAGCTAAAATCTGCCAAGAACTAAAATTGGGAAAAGGTTAAGTTTTTATTTGGTCAAGTATTCTAATCACCCCCCCCCCTTAGACATACTTTCGATCCTACGGTGTGCGATGATGATCATGTCAATCTTGGAACCACTTCCAATACACATCGTCACTTCACCCTTAACTAGTCTCTATTTATTCTGTAACTCCTGTTTCGAGTTACTAATTTTTAGCAACCGAACAAGTATCAAATACCCAGGGGCTACTATAAATACTAGTAAGGTACACATCAATAACCTGTATATCTAATATACCCTTGTTCACTTTGCCATCCTTCTTATCCACTAAATATTCAGGGCATTTCCGCTTCCAGTGACCAGTCCCTTTGTAGTAGAAGCACTTAGTCTCAGGCTTAGGTCCAGACTTGGGCTTCTTCACTTGAGCAGAAACTTGCTTGCCGTTCTTCTTGAAGTTCCCTTTCTTTCCCTTTGCCCTTTTCTTGAAACTAGTGTTCTTGTTAATCATCAACACTTGATGCTCTTTCTTGATTTCTACCTTCATCGATTTCATCATCATGAAAAGCTTAGGAATCGTTTACGTCATCCCTTGCATACTATAGTTCATCACGAAGTTCTACTAACTTGGTGATGGTGACTAGAGAATTCTGTCAATCACTATTTTATCTGGAAGATTAACTCCCACTTGATTCAAGCGATTGTAGTACCCAGACAATCTGAGCACATGCTCACTGCTTGAGCTATTCTCCTCCATCTTTAAGCTATAGAACTTGCTGTAGACTTCATATCTCTCAACTCGGGTATTTTCTTGAAATATTAACTTCAACTCCTGGAACATCTCATATGATGCATGACGTTCAAAACGTCTTTGAAGTCCCAATTCTAAGCTGTTAAGCCTGGTGCACTAAACTATCAAGTAGTCATCATATTGAGCTAGCCAGACGTTCATAACGTCTGCATCTGCTCCTGCAATAGGTCTGTCACCTAGCGGTGCATCAAGGACATAATTCTTCTGTGCAGCAATGAGGATAATCCTCAGATCACGGATCCAATCTGCATCATTGCTACTAACATCTTTCAACTTAGTTTTCTCTAGGAACATATATAAAACACAAGGAAGCAACAACGCGAGCTATTGATCTACAACATTATTTGCAAAATACTATCAGCACTAAGTTCATGATAAATTAAAGTTCAATTAATCATATTACTTAAGAACTCCCACTTAGATAGACATCCCTCTAATCATCTAAGTGATCACGTGATCCATATCAACTACACCATGTCCGATCATCACGTGAGATGGAGTAGTTTTCAATGGTGAACATCACTATGTTGATCATATCTACTATATGATTCACGCTCAACCTTTCGGTCTCCAGTGTTCTGAGGCCATATCTGCATATGCTAGGCTCGTCAAGTTTAACCTAAGTATTCTGCGTGTGCAAAACTGGCTTGCACCCGTTGTAGATAAACGTAGAGCTTATCACACCCGATCATCACGTGGTGTCTCAGCACGACGAACTTTGGCAACGGTGCATACTCAGGGAGAACACTTTTATCTTGAAATTTAGTGAGAGATCATCTTATAATGCTACCATCAATCAAAGCAAAATAAGATGCATAAAAGATAAACATCACATGCAATCAAAATATGTGACATGATATGGCCATCATCATCTTGTGCCTTTGATCTCCATCTCCAAAGCATCGTCATGATCTCCATCGTCACCGGCATGAAACCATGATCTCCATCATCTTGATCTATATCAATGTGTTGTCACATGGTCGTCTCGCCAACTATTGTTCTTGCAACTATTGCTATCGCATAGCGATAAAGTAAAGCAATTATTTGGCACTTGCATCTTATGCAATAAAGAGACAGCCATAAGGCTTCTGCAAACTGCCGATAACTTCAAAAAAAACATGATCATCTCATACAACAGCTTATATCTCATCAAGTCTTGACCATATCACATCACAACATGCCCCGCAAAAACAAATTAGACGTCCTCTACTTTGTTGTTACAAGTTTTACGTGGCTCCTACGGGCTGAGCAAGAACTGTTCTTACCTACGCATCAAAACCACAATGATAGTTCGTCAAGTTAGTGTTGTTTTAACCTTCTCAAGGACCGGGCGTAGCCACACTCCGTTCAACTAAAGTTGGAGAAATTGAGACCCGCCAGCCACCTATGTGCGAAGCACGTCGGTAGAACCAGTCTCGCGTAAGCGTACACGTAAAGTCGGTCCGGGCCGCTTCATCCAACAATACCGCCAAACCAATGTATGACATGCTGGTAAGCAGTATGACTTGTATCGCCCACAACTCACTTGTGTTCTACTCGTGCATATAACATCAACGCATAAAACCTAGCTCGGATGCCACTGTTGGGGAACGTAGTAATTTCAAAAAAAATCCTACGCACACACAGGATCATGGTGATGCATAGCAACGAGAGGGGAGAGTGTGTCCACGTACCATCGTAGACCGACTGCAGAAGCGTTAGCACGCGGTTGATGTAGTCCTACGTCTTCATGATCCGACCGATCCAAGTACCGAACGCACGACACCTCCGAGTTCTGCACACGTTCAACTCGATGACGTCCCGCGAGCTCCGATCCAGCAAAGCTTCACAGGAGAGTTTCGTTAGCACGACGGCGTGGTGATGGTGATGATGATGCTACCGACGCAGGGCTTCACCTAAGCACTGCTACGATATGATCGAGGTGGATTATGGTGGAGGGGGGCACCGCACACGGCTAAGAGATCAATGATCAATTGTTGTGTCTATGGGGTGCCCCTCTCCTCCGTATATAAAGGAGGGGAGGAGAGGGACGGCCAAGGGGAGGAGGCACGCCCAAGGGGGGAGTCCTACTCCCACCGGGAGTAGGACTCCTCCTTTTCCTATTTGGAGAGGGAGAGGGAAGGAAGAGGAAGGAGGGATGAAGGAAAGGAGGGGCCTACCCCCCTCCCAATTCGGATTGGGCTTGGGGGGGCACCCCCTCCCTTGCTCCTTTTCCACTCCTTTCCACTAAAGCCCATTAAGGCCCATATACCTCCCGGCGAATTCTCGTAACTCTCTGGTACTCCGAAAAATACCTGAATCACTCGGAACCTTTCCGATGTCTGAATATAGTCGTCCAACATATCGATCTTTACGTATCGGCCATTTCGAGACTCCTCGTCATGTCCCCGATCTCATCCGGGACTCCGAAATACCTTCGGTACATCAAAACACAAAAACTCATAATATAACCGTCATCGAACTTTAAGCGTGCGGACCCTACGGGTTCGAGAACTATCTAGACATGACCGAGACACGTCTCCGATCAATAACCAATAGCGGAACCTGGATGCTCATATTGGCTCCTACATATTCTACGAAGATCTTTATCGGTCAAACCGAATAACAACATACGTTGTTCCCTTCGTCATCGGTATGTTACTTGCCCGATATTCGATCGTCGGTATCTCAATACCTAGTTCAATCTCGTTACCGGCAAGTATCTTTACTTGTTCCGTAATACATCATCCCGCAACTAACTCATTAGTTACAATGCTTGCAAGGCTTATAGTGATGTGCATTACCGAGTGGGTCCAGAGATACCTCTCCGACAATCGGAGTGACAAATCCTAATCTCGAAATACGCCAACCCAAAAAGTACCTTCGGGGACACCTGTAGAGCACCTTTATAATCACCCTGTTACGTTGTGACGTTTGGTAGCACACAAAGTGTTCCTCCGGTAAACGGGAGTTGCATAATCTCATAGTCATAGGAACATGTATAAGTCATGAAGAAAGCAATAGCAACATACTAAACGATCAAGTGCTAAGCTAACGGAATGGGTCAAGTCAATCACATCATTCTCCTAATGATGTGATCCCATTAATCAAATGACAGCTCATGTCTATGGTTAGGAAACATAACCATCTTTGATCAACGAGCTAGTCAAGTAGAGGCATACTAGTGACATTCTGTTTGTCTATGTATTCACACATGTACCATGTTTCTGGTTAATACAATTCTAGCATGAATAATAAACATTTATCATGAAATAAGGAAATAAATAATAACTTTATTATTGCCTCTAGGGCATATTTCCTTCAATATCAGGCAGAATCAGCATTGGGGTTGTAGTCAAACGTTTCTTCAACTCTTGGAAACTTGCTTCACATTCTTCAGTCCAATGGAACTTGGTGTCCTTCTTCAACAATGCCGTCATAGGCTTCGCAACCTTGGAGAAATTCTCAATAAATCTCCAGTAGTATCCCGCGTGTCCAAGAAAACTACGGATCTTTCAATATGCTACTGCTTCCCTTTAATCATAAGAACCTTATCTACCAACTCCTGGTAGTTGTTAAATGTTGCCACCACCAACTGCATGCTCATTTCATCATTAAGCCCTTCCATAAACTTCTCTTGCTTCGCGGCATCTGTGGCCACATCATCAGGGGCATAACAAGATAACTTACTAAACTCATCTACGTACTGAGCCATGGTACGATTTCCTTGGCGCAAGTTACGAAACTAACGCTTCTTCATGCTCATAGCTCCAGTTGAGACATGGTCTGTGCGAAAAGCTTGCTGAAACTGCTCCCAAGTGAAATTGGCTATGGGGAAAGTGGTTGTGTAATTCTCCCACCATGCGGTTGCGGGTCCATCCAATTGGTGTGCGGCAAAACGCACCTTCTCAGCATCTATGCAACCGGTAGTGGTTAACTCCCTTCCAATCCTACATAGCCAATCATCCGCAACTATAGGCTCAGTGCTACTGGAAAACACCGGCGGCTGTAACCTCAGAAAACGGGCTAAGTTGTCAACTAGAGGTGGTGGGGTGGGTTGTTGTTATTGTTGTTGTTGTTGTTGCCCTGATTCTGAACTAGCAACTGCATCAGTGTATTCTGCAGCTGGATCAACTGAGTGAGCTCCAGTGAGAAAGCAAATCCGGGGTCACGTCTCGGAGGCATCTGATGGGTTTAGAGGGGAGAGATTAGAATAGAATGAGGTCTAGTGAGAAAGCACTACCCATATGCACATGAGACAAACACAATCATATCATATCACTCAATCAATCAAGCAAGGCCATACAATCGATCTAACTATCGTTACAGTGCTCAGTCTATTCTATATACATGGGGGAATACTACTGATCATATGGTGGTCTAATAGAAATTTTGATCGGTGGAAGAATCCATGATATCCGCTCCGGCTTCGTCTTCATAATCATCATCACTACTATCAGGGTCGGAGTCGGCGACGTCAATGATGATGTAGTCTTCAGAATGAATCTCCTTAGGTTCGTCGTCTTCTCCTCCTAGTGTAGGGTCTCCCATGAAAACTCCTAGCTTCCTTATCAGGTCGTCATTCTTCTCCATGAGTATCGTCATTTCCTCCTCATATCCACCGCGTGTAGACTTGAGTTCCTCTTCTAGCTCGGTGATCCTAGTCATCGCCTTCTTCAAATCTAACATGCTTGAGCACATATAGTTCTCTTGGCGCCGGATGTGCTGGTTCAGCTCCTGGATGAAAGCTGCAATGGACCTGTCCTTCCTGGTGCTGATCATCTCACAGTGCTCATATCGGCGCCCACATATCTGGTAGATAGTGTCCTTAAGCTCCTTGTGGTAAACTTCACCGATGTGTCCCATGGCAATGTGGGCTGCCATGCTCTTTCCTAGACTCCAGGTTGGTGCTTCAAAAGAAAACTCTATGGGCTCAGTGACTGGCGTGAATGTCCTTCCTGGAACTTGAACTCGAATCATCCATCGCTCCTCTTCTGGTAGAGTAGCGGTGTAGGTCCTGGTGAAGCTTGGTATTCCTATGTTCAGGTATCTAGTGACTTCCTTCAAGTGTCGACCAAAGGGTGTATCTTCATCCGGTTGTGTAAACTTGTTCCTTGTTTCCGCCATCCTAAAGAGTAGAAAATGGAGAGGAGTCAGAAATGAGTAGAGAAGAGTGATCTATGGCTCATCTTACTGGTCATGTCCTACATTTAGCGTGTGCTCTGATACCATCTTGTAGCGACCCAACCTCAAACGGTCAAGTCTCTGTGTTCAGTGTCATCCCTGGATCGGTAATGCTGACACACACAGTACTCGAAGGATTTATAATAGAGTAGCAATCACACACTTATTACATCGAATGTCTCAAAAGAGAACTTATTACAATAAATATGGCTTAAGGCCATCTAATTCGATAACAGTGGAAGGCTTGGAAGATAAAGTGAGTCCATCAACTCCAACGGCATAGCTGAGTGCATGACAAATGACCTATGGCACCTTACTTGTCGTCTGAAAAGTCTGCAACTTGATACGTTGCAGCCCGAAAATGGGTCAGCACATGGAATATGCTGGCAATATAACATACTAGAGCAATGAACAGATAAATGCTATCACTACATGCATATATGGCTGGTGGAGGCTCTATGGTTATATTGTTTTTGCGAAAAGCCAATTTTTCCCTACATCAAAGGAATATATTTTATTTAACTATCATGGTGGTTGAAACAACATTGAGAAGGTTCCTCCAACTCAATCCCCATTAAAGTAGTCATTAACAACCCAACAAATTAATTTAGGGTGATGAGATCAAATCAATAATTCAAGTACCAGATACTCAAGATGTCCATAACCGGGGACACGGTTAACCATGATTAGTTTATAAACTCTGCAGAGGTTTGCGCACTTTTCCCCACAAGACTCGATCTCCTCCGTTGGATTTCTCGCACTGCATGGTGTTTGAGAAATGGATGACCGAGACACAGTCTTTCAGAAGCATTAACTCTAACCCCGGGTAGACAGTACCAACCTACATCCCCTACATCTGCTAGCCTACCACTAGAAGAGGTCATGCAACATACTCAACTATGCCAGAGCCCATAATGGCTTGTGGCTGCACATGTAAGTTTCTAGCATGAATAATCTTATGATCCCTTTGAGCCTGGGTGGCGGACCGTAGGATGATCACACGGGTACTCCGGGATATCCTAGGACAACACTGGATTCTCCAGGTGCCCACAGGCAATCCACCCAGAAGTGTATTAGAGTTGCCACCTTAAGTTGAACCATTAATTAACAACTCACATCTATCATGGATACACTCAAACCAAATCCACGTCTATGAGCATAGCATAACAATATAAGCATAACGTAGAAGTAACTCCCAGGGTTTGATAATAAAAGGGCAATAGGTTCTACCTCATCATCTACTTCCCAAACCCACATGTTAAGAGATCCTACTCATGCAATGTGTAAGGGTTGAAACTAATGCATAAAAACTGGGTATGAAAAAAGTATGATCAATGTGTTACTTGCCTTGCTGACGATCTGCAAAACCTAGTGACTCGTAGTAGCACGCTTCGCACTCCGGGTATTCTTTCGCAACCAAACAATATCATACATAAGCAATCAAGAAAATATGCACGGGTAAAACACAAATAATAAGATCTAACCAGAAAGTTCAACTAAAGAACTCCGGTTTGCAAAAAGAATCAAATCAAACGGAGCAACGAAACTCAAACTGCGAAAGAAACAAGATCCAATTACTAATCTGGGCTAAAGTCAAATTTTATAGTACCAAAATCTTGTTCAAATTGGTTAAACAGGAAGAGGGCTTCGAGACGAAGATCTAGGCGCTTGAATCGCCTAATTCCGATAAATGAGCGAAAAGATAAACTAAAACGAAGATCAGGGCAGAAATCGCGATCAAAAATAATCGCGGAAAAACCCTGGAAAAAGAAAAACTGACGAACATGCTAACGAACAAACGTTCGCTATCTGTGACTAACGGATGAACATCGTTCGTTAAAACGAACGTACGGACGAACGTCCGCTATTTAACTAAACCGGGAAAAACCGAACAAAACCGATCTAAAATAAAAAAATGAGATCTAGGGTTTTCGAAATAAAACCGATCGGGTTTCTCGCGAAAACCGGCAGCGGCGGCTACCTCCTGCGACAGTCGGCGAGGCGGCGGCGGGACGGCGGTGCGGCTCCGGGCAACTCCGGCGGGGCGGCTCCGGCGACGGGTGGCTCCGGCGGCGGGGTGGTGCGGCGGCATGGAACGCGGCGGCGGATCCGGCGGCGGCGGCGCGGATCAGGCTAGGGTTTGGGGTGCGGTAGGGTGGGCTGGCGGCTTGGGGCTGCGGCTCTTAAAGGGTCGGCCGGGTCAGTGTCCCAGGCGAACACGGCCTGGTAAGGTCGGTAACTTTTTAAAAAAAATCCGACGCGCAGAAAAACGATTAAAAGAAATACTAAACGGACTCCAAAAATCCTAAAATAAATTTTCCTGTCCTCTAAAAATATAGCGGACAAAGTGAACATTTATTTGGTCCTCTAATGCAATTTTGAGAAACACATATTTTTCCTAATTCAAATAAAATTGCAAATAACTCCAAATAAAATTTATTTATTGATTTTAATATTTTTCCTCCAATATTTTTTTTATTTTGGAGAAGTCATATTATCTCCTCTCATATATTTTAATACAAAATATTCTCGAAGAGAAAAAATTATTTAAAACCAAAATGATCCTTGTTTCAATATTTGATAAAATTCAAATATGAAAAACGTGAAATCCCCAACTCTCTCCGTGGGCCCTTGAGTTGCTTAGAATTTCGAGGATCGCGAAACGAAATGCAATAAAATATGATATGCATGAATGACCTATGTATAACATTCCAAATTGAAAATTTGGGATGTTACATCCTCCCCGGCAACGGTGCCAGAAATTTCTTTTGATGCGGCTTGAAGCTACGTCGATATTTCGCCAAAGAGGAAGGGATGATGCAGCACAACGACGGTAGGTATTTCCCTCAGTGATGAAACCAAGGTTATCGAACTAGTAGGAGAACCAAGCAACATTACGTAAACAACACCTGCACCCAAATAAAAAATACTCGCAACCCGGCGTGTAAAAGGGGTTGTCAATCCCTTTCGAGTAGCAGCGCCAAAAATTGGCAAACGGACGTGATAAAAATATGATATATTGGATCGCGGGAACGCGAGATAAAATAAATAAGGATAAATTGCAACAAGGTATTTTTGTATTTTTGGTTTAATAGATCTGAAAATAAAAGCAAAGGAAAATAGATCGCAAAGGCAAATAATATGAGAAAGAAACCTGGGGGCGTAGATTTCACTAGTGGCTTCTCTCAAAAAAATAGCAAACGGTGGGTAAACAAATTAATGTTGGGCAATTGATAGAACTTCAAATAATCATGACCATATCTAGGCAATGATCATTATATAGGCATCACGTCCAAGATTAGTAGACCGACTCCTACATGCATCTACTACTATTACTCCATACATCAACCGCTATCCAGCATGCATCTAGTGTATTAAGTTCATGGAGAAACAGAGTAATGCAATAAGAACGATGACATGATGTATACAAGATCTATTTATGTAGAAATAGACCCCATCATTTTATCCTTAGTAACAACGATACATATGTGTCGGTTCCCCTTTTGTCACTGGGATCAAGCACCGTAAGATCGAACCCACTACAAAGCACCTCTTCCCATTGCAAGATAAATAGATCAAATTGGCCAAAACAAAACCCAAATATTGGAGAAGAAATAAGAGGCTATAAGTAATCATGCATATAAGAGATCAAAGAAACTAAAATAACTTTCATGGATAAAAAGATAGATCTGATCATAAACTCAAAGTTCATCTGATCCCAACGAACACACCGCAAAAAGAGTTACATCATATGGATCTCCAAGAGACCATTGTATTAAGAATCAAAAGAGAGAGAGGAAGCCATCTAGCTACTAACTACGGACCCAAAGGTCTACAAAGAACTACTCACGCATCATCGGAGAGGCACCAATGGAAGTGGTGAACCCCTACGTGATGGTGTCTAGATTGGATCTAGTGGTTCTGGACTCTGCGGTGGCTGGAATTGATTTTCATCGACTCCCCTAGGGTTTCTAGAATATTGGGGTATTTATAGAGCAAAGAGGCAGTCCGGGGGGCATCCGAGGTGGGCACAACCCACCAGGGCACGCCTGGGCCTCCAGGCGCGCCCTAGTGGGTTGTGCTCCCCTCGGAGCACCCCCCACACACACACGCTTCTCCGGCCCATTGGATGTCTTCTGGTCCAAAAAATCCACAAAAAGTTTTGTTGTGTTTGGATTCCGTTTGATATTGATTACCTGCGATGTAAAAAACGTGCAAAAAACAGCAACTGGCACTTGGCACTATGTCAATAGGTTAGTACCAAAAAATGATATAAAATGATTATAAAACATCCAAGAATGATAATATAATAGCATGGAACAATAAAAAATTATAGATACGTTGGATACGTATCAGGCTTCAAGATGCATGCGCATCTTATTCTTGCAGTAGGGGTAATTAGTGCCATTGAAGACTGAGCACGCAGCGGAGACCTTGATTATCCCTGCAGTCGACATAGCTAAAATTCCAGGTGGTTAAATCAAATCACACAGAAGAAGGGAGCACCTTGCTCTGATACCAATTGAAAGTGCTAGTTATCGACTAGAGGGCCGGTGAATAGGCGATTGTTATGGAAGTCTTCAAAACATGAGGTCTTTTGAAGACAAACAAGTAATTGAACATATATGATATGCAGCGGAAGATGAACTACAGGCCATAGTCAAGTAAGCAATATAGAGAAAGCACGAAGACTAATAGCAGCTAGGTAGTGCAGATCGGAATGGAAGACAGTATGAAGCCAAATAGGTAATAGTCTTCGCACAGTAAAGTCAAACAGATCAGACAAACAAGCAATGACTTCATGAAGACAAACTGAAATTTAAAGAAGGTAGGGGATAGAACCAGTAGCTTGGTGAAGACAAGGATTTGGTAGACCAGTTCCAGTTGCTGTGACAACTGTACGTCTGGTTAGGGAGACTGAGATTGAACTTAGAAGACTGTGTCTTCACCTTATTCCCCTTGAGCTAAGGACACCCAGTCGTCGCCCAATCACTCTGGTAAGTCTTCAAGGTAGACTTCCAAACCTTCACAGACTCCGTTCACTGGCGATCCACAATGACTCTTGGATCCTCAGAACATGACGCCTAATCGGCTGGAGGATGCACAGTCCTCAAGTGTAACAAGTCTTCAGGTCACGCGGACAGAAATACTTCAGTGATGCCTAACACTCTTTGGCTATGGGTGTTTTGGGCTTTGTCCTCGCAAGGATCTCTCTCTCAAATGCTTCGGAGGTGGGTTACTCTCAAACGACAAAAGCCGTGAACTAACTCTGAGCAGCCACCAATTTATGGTGTAGGGGGGTGGGCTATTTATAGCCAGGAGGCAACCCGACATGATATGTCTGAAATGACCCTGGGTCACTAAGGAACCAACACGTGTCCAACGGTCGGATTTCAAACACACGCGGCAGCTTAGCTTGGGCTACAAGCAAAGCTAACTCATCCAACTCTGGATAAGATTTTCTCTCATTGTCTTCGCTCGAAGACATAGGATTTTGGTTGAGCGTCACTTCAGTCATCTGACTTTGTTCACTTGGACCCCACTTAACAGTATGGTGGTTCCTATGACTCAAGAAAGAAGAAAAGGAAACTACAAAAGAAACTATGTCTTCGCACTTCATAGTCTTCAAGCGAATGTCTTCATCGTCATTATCATCAACGTGAATGGCTTCATGAACCACCATTGTCTTCAATGTCTTCATACATTTTTAGGGGTCATCTCTGGTAGGTAAACTGAATCAATGAGATACTACTACCTGTGTTTATCCTGCAATTCTCACAAACACATTAGTCCCTCAACCATGTTTGTCATCGATACTCCAAAACCAACTAGGTGTGGCACTAGATGCACTTACAGATGGGAATCTCCATAGCCCATTGATTAGCCTCGTCAATGTGAGACTTTCTCCTTTTTTGTCTTCTCCACACAACCTCCAACATCATATTCTATTCCACTCATAGTGCTATACCCATGGCTCAAGCTCATGTATTGCGTGAGAGTTAAAAACCTGAAGCACGTTAAAAAGTATGAACCAATTGCTTGGCTTGTCCTCGGGGTTGTGCATGATAAATACTTTGTGTTAAGAAGATGGAGCATGACAAGACTATATGATTTTGTAGGGATAACTTTCTGTAGCCATTATATTTTGAAACTACATGATTGCTTTTAAGTATGCTTGAAGTATTATTGTTTTTATGTCAATATTAAACTTTTGTTTTAAATCTTGCGGATCTAAATATTCATGCCACATACACAAAGATTACATGATAAACATGTTAGGTAGCATTCCACATCAAAAAAATTGTTTTTATCCTTTACCTACTCGAGGACAAGCAGGAATTAAGCTTGGGGATGCTCGATATGTCTCCAATGTATCTATAAATTTTTTATTGTTCCATGCTATTATATTATCAATCTTGGATGTTTTATATGCGTTATTATGCTATTTTAGATCATTTTTTCGGACTAACCTATTAACCTAGTGCCCAGTGCTAGTTGTTGTTTTTCCTTGTTTTTTCCTTTATAGAATATCAATACCAAACGGAATGAAACTTTTTGATGATTTTTCTTGGACCACAAGACACCCGGGAAGGTGCGGGAGGAGGCTAGAAAAGCCACGGGATGGCCACAAGATCGTAGGGCGTGCCCTAGGGGGCGCCCCCAAGCTTGTGGGCCCCCCTGTGGCACTTCCAACCCTAATTTTTCTTCTATAAATACCCAAATATTCCCCGTAAACCATAGGGCACACCAAAAAATACTTTTTCGCCGCCGCAAGTTCCAGAACCACGAGATCCCATCTGGAGGCCTTTTTTGGTACTCTGCCGGAGGGGGGTTCGACCACGGAGGGCTTCTACATCAACCTTGCTGCCCTTCCGATGATGTGTGAGTAGTTTACCACAGACCTACGGGTCCATAGCTAGTAGCTAGATGGTTTCTTCTCCCTCTTTGATCTTCAATATAATGTTCTCCTCGATGTTCTTGGAGATCTATTCGATGTAATCTTCTTTTGCGGTGCATTTGTTGAGATCCGATGAATTGTGGGTTTATGATCAGATTATCTATGAATATTATTTGAGTCTTCTCAGAACTCTTTTATGCATAATTAAGATACCTTTGTATTTCTCTCCAATCTACTGATTTGGTTTGGCCAACTAGATAGATTTTTCTTACAATGGGAGAGGTGCTTTGTATTGGGTTCAATCTTGCGGTGCTCAATCCTAGTGACAGAAAGGGACATGACACATATTGTATTGTTGCCATTAAGGATAATAATATGGGGTTTGTTCATATTGTTTGGATCTATCCCTCTACATCATGTCATCTTGCTTAATGCGTTACCCCGTTCTTGTTAACTTAATACACTACATACATGCTGGATAGCGGTCAGTGTGTGGAGTAATAGTAGTAGATGCATGCAGGAGTCTGTCTACTTATCACGGACATGATGCTTATATTCATGATCATTGCCTTCGATATCGTCATAATTATTCGCTTTTCTATCATTTGCTCAACAGTAATTTGTTTGTCCACCGTATGCTTTCTTTCAAGAGAGAAGGCTCTAATGAAAACTATGGCCCCCGGGTCTATTTTTATCATATTATTTTCAGATATATTAAATAAAAATACAAAAATACCTTACTGCAATTTATTTACCTTTATTTTATTTTGCACTTTTACTTATCTTTTATATCTATCACTATCAAATCTCATCCTTGCAAATAACCGTGAAGGGACACAACCCCTTTATTGTGTTGGGTTCAAGTATTTGTTTGTTTGTGTAGGTGCAACCATTGGTGACTTGTGTGTTCCTCCTACTGGATTGATACCTTGGTTCTCAACTGCGGGAAATACTTATCTCTACTTTGCTGCATCACCCTTTCCTCTTCAAGGGAATAACCAACGCAAGCTCAAGAAGTAGCACCGTGGCAGAAGGGTCCATAAGGAAACTAATGGATATTAAGGCCTCCTTTTAATAGAGAACCGAAACAAAGCATTAACACATAGTGAATACATGAACTCCTCAAACTATGGTAATCACCGGAAAGAATCCCAATTATTGTCACCTTGGGGTATGCGGATCATAACACGTAGCAAGTGCATACAACTTGCATGGTAGGATCAAGGACACAAGTATATTCATGAAAACATAAAGGGTTCAGATCTGAAATCACTGCACTCGGGCCCTACTGACAAGCATTAAGTATAGCAAAGTCATAGCAACATCAATCTCAGAACATCGTGGATACTAGGGATCGAGCCCTTACAAAACTAACTCGATTACATGATAAATCTCATCCAACCCATCACCGTCCAACAAGCCTACGAAGGAATTACTCATTCCCGGCGGTGAGCATGATGAAATTGGTGATGGGAAGGATGCTTGATGATGGCGAAGATGGAAGATTCCCCTCTCCAGAGCCCCGAACGGACTCCAGATCTGGCCTCCCGATGAAGAACAAGAGGTGGTGGTTGTCGGTGTCAAAATCGGCAGATCTCAGGTAGGGGGTCCCAAACTGTGCGTCTAAGGATCGATAGTAACAGGAGACAGGGGACACGATGTTTACCCAGGTTCGGGCCCTCTTGATGGAGGTAATACCCTACTTCCTGCTTGATTGACTTTGATGAGTATAGGGGTTACAAGAGTTGATCTACCTCGAGCTCGTATGTTGTGGTCTAAACCCTACAGGTATGATGAGTAATGTCATAATAATCTACCGACTAGCCTGACCTCGGCTTATATAATGTACCAGAGGCCTAGGATAACAAGAGTCCTAGTCGAATACGCCGGTGGAGAGGAGTCCTTGTCTTGATCACCAAGTCTTGTGGAATCTTCCTCGTGTATACATCGGCTATCCGAACTTGCCCATAAGCATACAGCCATGGGGTCCTCGGCCCAATCCAACTGATTGGGAGATGACGTGGTGAGTACCCCCTAGTCCAGGACACTGTCAGTATCCCGCTGAACCGGTCTTCAAGTTGGGGACACTCCTCGATTCTTCCGAACTGTTCTTCATCTTCGGTCATCGGTCTTGAAAACTGGTTCAACAAATCTTCCCATCTTTGATCTTGAGGATCACCGAAGTAAATCCGAAGAGTTTACACGTCGGGTATCCAAGGAGCCCCTTTAAGTTCTCATCCTTTATCAATGCCTTGTTATTTTTATGCCACACCTCGGGTTTGAAGTTGTTCCCGGGCAGCAGCGTCCTCTTGCGTCCGAGCTCCCACGCTGGACTGCATTCGAGGTATCTTTTGCAGCCGAGCACCAACGCCGGACCGCTTCCGAGCTCCAACGCCGGAATGTATCCAAGCTCCAATGCCGGACTGTATCCGAGCTCCAACGCCGGACTATATCCGAGGTGTCATAAATCACATTGGTTCAAAAAAGTTGAAAGAGTTTAGCCGAGCTTAATGCCGGAAATGCCCTCTATGGAGCCAGCCACTAGCGCCCGAGCTTTATGCCGGACTGCTTCTCAGGTGGTGCACCACCTCGACTGCAGGCCGATTTTTTGTCAATATTTTTGATTGGTGCAATTTATTCTCTTCTGAGATATATAGCCAGTAGCCCTCAAGGTGTGTATCGGTCTAAAACCCGAGATGCGCCTGAAGGATGACATAAGACCGTTAATCCCAGTAGCCCCTGAGACTCAGGTTGATTCACAAAATCAGCCTGAAGATCAACTCCTAGCTCGGCGGAATACTTCGGGACACAAAAAGCGGTGTGCAAATTCCTCGAGACTCGGGTTGGGTGCGGCCGACCAACCTGAGGATCATAATCTCCTCGAAAGCTATATTGCTCTTTAAATTTTCTGCATTGGATTGTCAATGCAGTAGCCCTCGAGACACTGGTCGGGTGACAACACCAGATCAGGGGATCGATACACCCCTTTCAATATTAGTGAATGATAAGCCCGAAGCCCAGTAGCCCCCGAGCCTTAATGTGGACACGGGTGGCCGAATTAAGGATCGATATCCAGAGTAAAACCACAAATTATGTGTAATGATTCTACGTATCCAAGTACTTTACATCATTAATGCGCGGATCCGCATTGTACAAAACTTTGTTGACCGACCATCGGCTTCAACCTCCTCGGCCAGAAGCCGGGGAGTGTTTGTCCTACTTTATAAAGCCGTTATAAGGGAAAGATTTATGGAAAACAAGGCAATCTGGCCATACGGTTTTATAAACAAAGGTATGCGGAGAGATATGTTATATTACTTAATGTAAGAAACATCTTCCAAGGAAAATAGTCCCGCTATCGGTTCCTTTCTTTGGGTCGTCATGCTTATCATGATCATGAAACCTCACCTCCGATCAATGTGGGAGGAAAATATTGAGGATTTAGTTCGGGGAAAGTTCCCGAACTCTGTGGTATTAATGAACCAAAAAATTTACTTCTGTCGTTGCCAACCAATGTGATCCTTTAAGATCGCTAGCTTTCGGCTTCACCCAGTCTGAGGTACTAACTCGGATGACCCGGTAGTAACAATCACAGAGGTGCTCCCTTTACCGCCTAGCCGAACAATCGGGAACGTAGGGGTAAGCACAGGAGCCAGGCAACCCAGCTTGACAAAAATCTTAAGTCAAATTGATGCATATTTATGGCTTTATAACGATACTTACGGAAGGCAGCCCTTGTATATTAAATACAAATGACAATGATATGTTTATTTTGACTCTGTTGCGACCGTTTATCAGTTGAAAGTGGCCCTCGTCGGCTTCTACCCCTTTGTAGATACTACGCAGGGTGTCTCCGCAATAACAAGACAACCCTTAGACGACGTCTCGGTGCCCGAAGGCGGTTGTGTTAGCGGAAACGAGGCAATCAGATATGCAGGTTTTATAACTTTCACTTAGTCATAGGAGTTTTAAACTGGGGAAGTGTGACACCCCCGATTTGACCGTACACTAATCATGCACGCAAATGTGTACGACCAAGATCAGAAACTCACGGGAAGATATCACAACACAACTCTAGACACAAATTAAAATAATACAAGCTTTATATTACAAGCCAGGGGCCTCGAAGGCTCGAATACAAATGCTCGAAGGCACAAGAGTCAGCGGAAGCAACAATATCTGAGTACAGACATAAGTTAAACAAGTTTGCCTTAAGAAGGCTAGCACAAACGGGGATACAGATTGAAAGAGGCGCAGGCCTCCTGCCTGGGATCCTCCTAAACTACTCCTGGTCGTCGTCAGCGGGCAGCACGTAGTAGTAGGCACCTCCGGTGTAGTAGGAGTCGTCGTCGAAGGTGGCGTCTGGATCCTGGGCTCCAACATCTGGTTGCGACAACCAGGTAGCAGGGATAGAGGGAAAAGAAGGAGAAGCAACCGTGAGTACTCATCCAAAGTACTCGCAAGCAAGGACTACGTATGCATGGGTATATGTGTAAAGGCCATATCAGTGGACTGAACTGCAGAATGCCAGAATAAGAGGGGGGTAGCTAATCTTGTCGAAGACTACGCTTCTGGCAGCCTCCGTCTTGCAGCATGTAGAAGAGAGTAGACTGAAGTCCTCCAAGTAGCATCGCATAGCATAACCCTAACCGATGATCCTCCCCTCGTCGCCCTGTGAGAGAGCGACCACCGGTTGTATCTGGCACTTGGAAGGGTGTGTTTTATTAAGTATCCGGTTCTAGTTGTCATAAGGTCAAGGTACAACTCCAAGTCGTCCTGTTACCAAAGATCATGGCTATTCGAATAGATTAACTTCCCTGCAGGGGTGCACCACATATCCCAACACGCTCGATCCCATTTGGCCGGACACACTTTCCTGGGTCATGCCCGGCCTCGGAAGATCAACATGTCGCAGCCCTACCTAGGCACAACAGAGAGGTCAGCACGCCGGTCTAAATCCTATGGCGCAGGGGTCTGGGCCCATCGCCCATTGCACACCTGCACGTTGCGTATGCGGCCGGAAGCAGAACTAGCCCCCTTAATACAAGAGCAGGCTTACGGTCCAATCCGGCGCGCGCCACTCAGTCGCTGACGTCACGAAGGCTTCGGCTGATACCACGACGTCGAGTGCCCATAACTGTCCCCGCTTAGATGGTTAGTGCGTATAGGCCAGTAGCCAGACTCAGATCAAATACCAAGATCTCGTTAAACGTGTTAAGTATCCGTGAACACCGACCAGGGCCAGGACCACCTCTCTCCTAGGTGGTCTCAACCTGCCCTGTCGCTCCGCCAAAAAGTAACAGTCGGGGGCCGTTGGGAACCCAGGCCCACCACTACCTGGGTGGAACCACCTGCCCCTTCAGCCCCCATCTCCGAACAGTATCACAGGTAATGTAACTGTGTAAAGTATATTGTATATGCCCGTGATCACCTCCCGAAGTGATCACGGCCCAGTAGTATAGCATGGCAGACGGACAAGAGTATAGGGCCACTGATGGAACACTAGCATCCTATACTAAGCAGTAGGATAGCAGGTAATGGTAACAACAGTAGTAGCAAGGACAGGCTATGCATCAGGATAGGAATAACGGAAAGCAGTAACATGCTACACTACTCTAATGCAAGCAGTATAAAGAAGAGTAGGCGATATCTGGTGATCAAAGGGGGGGCTTGCCTGGTTTCTCTGGCAAGAGAGAGTGGTCGTCAACACCGTAGTCGAACTGGGTAGCAGCGGCGTCGGTCTCGATGTCTAGCGAGAGAAGAGGGGGAAGAAACAATAAATATAATGCAAACAAATGCAAGAAGATGCATGACATGACAAAGCGTGATGCTAGGTGTACCATAACGCGGTAAGAGGTGATACCGGGGAAGGGGGAAAACATCCGGGAAAGTATCCTCGGTGTTTCTTGTTTTCGGGCAGAGAAGCCGGAGGGGAAAGTTGCGAGTTCGATAGGTTAGGGATGCGTGGCGGACGAACGGGCTGCGTATCCGGGTTCGTCTCGTCGTTCTGAGCAACTTTCATGTTGAAAATAATTTAATCCGAGGTACGGATTAAAAGATATGATTTTCTAAAGATTTTATTAATTTCTGGAATTTAATTAATTATTTAATTTAATTCGAAATTGAATTTATGACATCAGCATGATGTCATGCTGACGTCAGCAGTCAATAGGGGTTGACTGGGTCAAACTGACGCGTGGGTCCAGTGGGACCCACCTGTCATACTCTGTTAGGTTAATTAGGGTTTAGTTAATTGGTTACTGTTTAATTAAATTAACTTATTAATTAGATTAATTAAACAGGATTAAATATCCTAATTAATTCACTAATTAATTAATTAATAATTAATAATTTTATTAATTCATTTTTATTTTATTTATTATTTTTTTTTAAAACGTTCTGGAGGCGGGGCCCTCCTGTCATTGGGCTAGGGGGTTTAACGGGCGCCGGGTGCAGCGGGCAAACGGGCGCGGGCGCCTGGAGCGGGCGCAGCCCCGCTGGGCACCCGCCTAGTTCGACAGGGGAGGGAAGGGCGCCGGGGCGCCGGCAGCTGCGGCGAGC
Source organism: Triticum urartu (assembly GCF_056163025.1). NCBI lineage: Eukaryota > Viridiplantae > Streptophyta > Magnoliopsida > Poales > Poaceae > Triticum > Triticum urartu. The sequence continues at coordinate 119,972,598 of NC_141877.1, forward strand.
AGGCGCAGTGGAGGCGGCGACGAAGCGACCAGGGCCGCGGCAGTAGCGGGCGCGAACGGGGCTGGTGGCCTAGTGCGCGGCGGAGGCAGAGCCGACGAGGCCATGGCCCGTGCGCGGCCAGCGGCCACGGTCGGGGCTCCAGTGCGGTGCAGGTGATGCGGGCGAGGGAGCAGCAGGGGCCGAGGGCGCGTGTCAGGCGAAGGCGAGGCGTAGGCAGCGGCAGCGCTCAGGCGCCGGCGGGAGGCAGGCGGGCGCGGGCGGCAACAGCAAGGGCGGGCGCGCGCAGAGGACGGCGGGCGCATGAGCTCGCGCGCAGCCATGGGCGCGGGCCGCGCGGGAGCAGCAGCACGGGGGGGTCGCGGGCAGGAGCGAAGTAGCAAGAGGGGAAGGGAAGGGGGCTCACATAGCCCTGTAGATGTGCATTCGCGTGCTCGGGGAGGACCTGAGGTAGACGAACGGTGATGATGAGGTCGGGGTCGCCCGGCAAGGCAACGCCGGCGACGACGTCGGAACCGCGGCGTCGAGTGGCGCGGTGGCTTCTAGGGAGAGGGGCCAAGGCCGCGAGGAGGACGTCGAGGATGGGGCTGTGAGGTCCAGCGACGGGAAGGGCGACGGTGGCCAGGGAGTGAGGGCACTCTGGGCGGCGACAGTTAGCGAAGGGGGCGCGGAGGAGTGCGGGAGGGGCGGCGCTGGCGTCGGGCCCGATCCCGATTGGATCGGGGAAGAGGGAGTGGGGGCGCGAGTGGGGGGGAGTGGGTAGTGGGGTGGGTAGAGGTTTAGGGTTTCGGGGGATAGGGCCATATAGGCCACGGAGGAGCAGGGTGGGCCGGCCTTGTTGGGCCTGAGGCCAGCTGGGTCATGGCCTAGTTGGCCAGGGGAGGTTCTGTTTTTGTTTCACTTTTATTTCTATCTTTTTCTTATACTTTCCTTTTTCTTTATTTTCTTTTCTGTTTTCTTTTAGTTTCCTATAATTTTTGTTTTAGCAAAATACCAAAATGGCACCTAATTTGTTGTTACCAAATATGCCACGGCCACATTAACTTGCTACCCAAACAAAATAGTTTAGTATTTTATTAATTATAAAAAGCATTTATATAATTATTAATGTTACTATTTTATTCCTTTTAGAGTGTTTAAACATTTTATAAAGGTGTGGTTTGACCACCATAATTACCTATGCATTATTTGGCACAACCCGATCATTTTAGTTTTAATATTTCAAATCTTTTTATAGTTTGACTTGATTTTAAATTTGAATTTGAACGGGGTTTGAATCAACGCGAGTTTATCAATAGTGATTGTGGGACATGGCATCATTAGTATAGAGTTACTATAGCTTAATTATCCGGGCGTCACAATTCTCCTCCACTACAAGAAATCTTGTCCCGAGATTTAGGAGCGGGAGTAAGGGGGAAGGGATCTGGTTACAAAATGCTAACGGATCTTCTCAGTCTTGGTTGCTCTTCTCGAAGAGGTTGATCCATAGTGTTGATGTCTTCATTTCTCTGCATCAATGCATCATGATGAAGTTGCCGTCCTTCCTTCCGGATCTTCACCGGACTTACGAAAAGATAAGAGGGGGAAAACTCTATAAGGACGGATTCTAACATAATTGATCATCGGACGATTAACTCAAGGGGAGAAGCATAAGTATCTCTTGATTTGAAACTTAAGAAGTTATCGAGAGCAAAGTAAGAAGGTACCATGAGAAGTTTCAAATGGATGGCAATCGTTCGATGTTTGAAACAACATGCGAAAGGGGTCCAGAGCAACAAGATTGAGTATTGCATCTGTTACCAGAATAGATCACTTGGGACGGTGGCCCGTGAATTACATATGAGGCCACGCGCGAGGAATAACTTTGGGGAACAGGGGTGTACAGGAGAGTCAGGTTTCGATCCTGTGGAACTGTGGGTTATGGGCCCACCATGTGGTTTCAAAGTAGGAAGGGGGCCGACATCTTGCACGGTCATGATAGTAAGGCGTGTCAGAGGGTAGCCTGTCAGTTATGTCGGCAACAACATCGATACCAAGGGCGAGGGACGAAGAGAACCATTTTCCTGCTCATTGAACGAGGCGGGCCAATAGGCAAGGTTCTCGTCCATCGGTGGCTACCGAAATTTCATCAACAATAGTAACAGGGTCTTGCTGACAGAATTGTACATCGAGGTATATACATAAGCAGGAGAATATTACTGCTTAGATCATATAGATCACAAGAAAGGTTAAACCAAATGATGGAAAGAAAATTGTGTTTAACACATATATTAGGGGTATATCCTTCCCAAGGACAAGCAGAGCATGATATCCTTGGCAGGATATAATGTAGAAAACTCTTCAGGAAAGGGGAGAGAAATTTCATGACATTTCCCATGCAACGGTGTTTGGATAATTGAGTAATAAACCTTTAGCATTGGGCTTCAAATGTTCTTGTTAAAAATCGGAGTACCACAGTCATGCTTTGAGATAGCATTGACATGGTCTTCAAGCAAAGGTCGGATTTTGGATACTCAAAAGATTCATCAGGAACAACTTATAGAGTAAGTCTTACAATTTCCTCATGGAAGAATGGTTAACCTTGCTAAAAAGTAAACTATAACAATAGGTCCTTCGGCCAGGTGTGCTTGCATGACATCACCTTACCGGGTCACATAAAGACCAATGTTAAAACTCTTTGAAACCGAGATTCGGATCTAATAGGTGTTAGGATACCTCAGACTCAGGATGTCTGACAAGGGAAATGCGTAACACAAATTGACGGGAAGACATTGTAAGATTCTCGGGAAACGAACTATGGAAGCAAGTTCCAAAACAAAAATCCATCATTAACCAAGGAGAGGAAGAGGATGTGGCCGATGGACTCAACGACAATTTTTCGAGATTTCAAAAGATGGGTTTCCACAATTATGTGAACAAGGAGATAACATTTGTCAGATCAAATGATATAATGATGTATGACCGAGGAAACATACACAATTAAACATTGGTTGAAAGGTGCACCCAAAATATGGGCTTAGGTAGCACGATCAAAGTTTAGAATGGTGATTCTATAACCAATAGTCTAAGAACGAACGGATGATCACAACATCAAAGCAATAGGGTCGCTAGAAGTACAGAATCCAAGCAGCACCGTTCACTTGTTGGTACCCCAGTTAGAACATACACGGGAACCAAGAAAGGATGGTGATGGTGAGAAGTATCACTATTTCAAGAATTTCCTAAGAGGTGGTGAAACTCTCACAACCTTCTTGATATAGAAGACAATAATGCTACCAGGTAGAACATAACCTAAGCTGGTTAGCAAGGAGCTCCATAACATGAGCAAGTTTGTGATGAAAGGAAGGTAAGGATGTTGTCGATGGTAACTCAAATTACCAAGGAACAAGGATGGCACTTATCATCAAGAATTCCATTGATATCTTGGAGGGAGTCAAAATGTTGACGATGATCACGACAATCTGTTGTCGAGAGGATCCACGAAGAAGCAATTGTCCAGCGACTGCATCAAGCAAAAGGACTGATGCAGCGAAAGATTATTGGAGCCACAGATACTACACAAACTCGGGGTCAAGTTTGTTGTTCGAGGTGAAACGATAAGACGAGGAAATTGACGAAAGCTTAGTTCATCGCCGAAAGTTGTGCTCTGGGAGTAAGGACAAGGTAGCATAGTTAAAATTTAGCACAATAAGGATATAGCCAATCAGGCTAGGAATGACTTGAAGGATTATTAAACTCATAAGCAACGAAAATTACTTAGAGTATTGAATCAGAGTGCGGAATCGATACACTTATCGGTGTTCTCGAGTGACTAATAACTCAAAACTCGAGGGGGATTAGAATCGGCGAGAATAATAGTTGATGAAGAACTCATAAGAAGTTATGTAGTTCCGTGATATTCTTGAGGTACCAGAGGGTATACTCGAAGGTAGAGCAAAATAGAGATTGGACAGGTGTATTGTCCTGCAGAAGACAAGTACTTCAACTTGTCCGAGAATGGGATCAAAGAAGAGCAATATGGCCGGAACCACGATCGCAAAGGACCAAACATAGATACAGGACGAACCTATAACAAGGGGATTATTATCATTACAAGAAGCTTCGATGATAAGTTTCACATCGGGTCCATGGGCATGAACGCAAGGTTCAAGGTCGACTCCCACTTCTCCAATGCATACCCTTTCATTCACTTCTCATTTTTGACGAAGTCGTAGTGTTGAAATTTTATCTGGTAAATCACCAGAAGAATATGACTCATGAAAACTCTCGGGTTTGCACAGATTAGGGAAGGCATTGGTCCAACCCATCGGGTATCTTAGGAACATATACTACAAAGTTCAGAAGTAAATAACTCAAGCTCGAAAGCAGAGCAAGGTTGAGAAAGTAGAGGATACAATTTACCAAAGGCAATATGTATCCGAGGGAAGGCTCGCAAAATTATTGAATATGAAGGACGTTGTCGGATAAAATCCATTAAAGGATCTGCCGGTCCATAACAGAGCTGATGTGAGTATTGGTACTCAACCAGAGGAAGAAACAATGCAAGGAGATCAGACCATAGAAACAACTGACTAATTCAAAGCTCAAATGCAAAAGAATTATGATTTCCGATCAAGGGATCAGAAGCAAACATTCTGATTAAGGATGGATAAGTTGTGTATGCTTAGGGGTACAATCGATGGCAACTTGATTGGTCGAGATCCAGCTCATGTTTAAAACGACGTCTGAGCTAGAAGGATGACTTCTAGGATCTGATTGAGGATTGCTAGCATTCGCAACATATTGAATCAACAGACTCAAAATGATAATGACAAAGTGTGTTGCCCCCGATTTAATCGTACACTAATCATACACGCAAACGTGTCCGATCAAGATCAGGGACTCACGGGAAGATATCACAACACAACTCTACAAATAAAATAAGTCATACAAGCATCATATTACAAGCCAGGGGTCTCGAAGGCTCGATTACAAGAGCTAGATCATAGACGAGTCAGCGGAAGCAACAATATCTGAGTACAGACATAAGTTAAACAAGTTTGCCTTAAGAAGGCTAGCACAAACTGGGATACAGATCGAAAGAGGCGTAGGCCTCCTGCCTGGGATCCTCCTAAACTACTCCTGGTCGTCGTCAGCGGGCAGCACGTAGTAGTAGGCACCTCCGATGTAGTAGGAGTCGTCGTCGACGGTGGCGTCTGGATCCTGGGCTCCAACATCTGGTTGCGACAACCAGGAAGAAGGAAAGGGGGAAAGGAGGGAGAAAGCAACCGTGAGTACTCATCCAAAGTACTCGCAAGCAAGGAGCTACACTACATATGCATGGGTACATGTGTAAAGGCCATATCGGTGGACTGAACTGCAGAAAGCCGGAATAAGAGGGGGATAGCTAGTCCTTTCGAAGACTACGCTTCTGGTAACCTCCATCTTGCAGCATGTAGAAGAGAGTAGACTGAAGTCCTCCAAGTAGCATCGCATAGCATAATCCTAACCGATGATCCTCCCCTCGTCGCCCTGTGAGAGAGCAATCACCGATTGTATCTGGCACTTGGAAGGGTGTGTTTTATTAAGTATCCAGTTCTAGTTGTCATAAGGTCAAGGTACAACTCCAAGTCGTCCTGTTACCGAAGATCACGGCTATTCGAATAGATTAACTTCCCTGCAGGGGTGCACCACATACCCCAACACGCTCGATCCCATTTGGCCGGACACACTTTCCTGGGTCATGCCCGGCCTCGGAAGATCAACACATCGCAGCCCCACCTAGGCACAACAGAGAGGTCAGCACGCCGGTCTAAACCTAAGCGCACAGGGGTCTGGGCCCATCGCCCTTAGCACACCTGCACGTTGCGTGGGCGGCCGGAAGCAGACCTAGCCTAGTGGCGTTCCAGTCCAATCCAGCGCGCGCCGCTCCGTCGCTGACGTCAAGAAGGCTTCGGCTGATACCACGACGCCGGGATACCCATAACTACTCCCACGTAGATGGTTAGTGCGTATAGACCAAATGGCCAGACTCAGATCAAATACCCAGATCTCGTTAAGCGTGTTAAGTATCCGCGAACGCCGAACAGGGCCAGGCCCACCTCTATCCTAGGTGGTCTGAACCTGCCCTGTCGCTCCGCCACAAAGTAACAATCGGGGGCCGTCGGGAACCCAGGCCCACCTCTACCGGGATGGAGCCACCTGCCCCTTCAGCCCCCATCTCCGAACAGTATCACAGGTAATGTAACTGTGTAAAGTATATCGCATATGCCCGTGATCACCTCCCGAAGTGATCAAGGCCCAGTAGTATAGCATGGCAGACGGACAAGAGTGTAGGGCCACTGATGGAACACTAGCATCCTATACTAAGCAGTAGGATAGCAGGTAATGGTAACAACAGTAGTAGCAAGGATAGGCTATGCATCAGGATAGGAATAACGGAAAGCAGTAACATGCTACACTACTCTAATGCAAGCAGTATAGAGAAGAGTAGGCGATATCTGGTGATCAAAGGGGGGCTTGCCTGGTTGCTCAGACAAGGAGGGGTCGTCAACACCGTAGTTGATCGGGGTACCAGCAGCAGCGTCGGTCTCGTAGTCTAGCGGGAGAAGAGGGGGAAGAAACAATAAATATTTAAGCAAACAGATGCATAGCGATGCATGACATGACAAGTATCGGTGCTAGGGGTGCCCTAACACGGTATGAGGTGATACTGGTGAAGGGGGGAAACATCCGGGAAAGTATCCCCGAGGTTCCGCGTTTTCGGGCAGAGGAGCCGGAGGGGGAAAGTTGCGAGTTCGATAGGTTAGGGATGCGTGGCGGACGAACGGGCTGCGTATCCGGGTTCGTCTCGTCGTTCTGAGCAACTTTCATGTAGAAAGTATTTTCATCCGAGTTACGGATTAAAAGATATGATTTTCTAAAGATTTAAATCATTTTCTGATATTTAATTAATTTAATTCAAAAATGGATATATGACATCAGCATGATGTCATGCTGACGTCGGCAGTCAACAGGGGTTGACTGGTCAACCCGACGTATGGGGCCGGTCAGTGCCTAGTCAGCAGTACAGTCAGCGTTGACTGGGTCAAAGTTGACCAGTCAACAGGGCCAATGGGGCCCATCTGTCAGTGTCACATATTTTAAAACGGGGTTTAAATTAAGCTAACTAGGGGTGGGGCCCCACTGTCATTGGCTGTTAACTAAACTAATAGATTAATTAACTAAACTAAGTGATTAGGTTAATCTAATCAGGATTCATTAAACTAATTAATTCTTCAATTAATTAATATTTTAATTAGTATTTATTAATTTATTTATTAAATCTTTTTTTTCGTTCTGGGCATGGGCCCCGTTTGCCATAGGCACCAGGGGCTTAGCGGGCGTGCGGGCAGCGGGTTACGGGCGCAGAGGCGCTGTGAGCGCCCAGACCCGGGCGAGGGCCGAGCGGGCGCCGGGCGTCGGAGATGGCCGCGGCGAGGCCACGGCAGGGCGGCGGCCCAGCGAGCCGGAGGTGGGGCGGAGCAGGACGGCGCGTCGGCGGCCGCAGTGGTGGGCGGAACCGGCGCGGCCACGACGCGGTTCGGCGGCCGGGCGCAGCGGTGGCAGCGATGGCAGAGCAGGCGACCGCGGGAGGCACGAAGGCGAGCGCGAGGTCACGGCGAGACTTGCGGCGCGCGCAGCAGAGACCGGGGAGAGGGAAGGTAGTGGCGCGAGCATTTCAGCCGGGGCGCGCGGCCGATGCGGTGAGCGCGCGCGGGGGCTTGCGGCGACGAGCGCGAGCGCGCGAGGGAGAGGGAGGAAGCGAGGCGCGTGCTCACTTGGGCCGTAGGGGAAATGGCAGCGGGGGTCGGGGGGTGTCGGGGACGACGCGGCGGAGACGGGGAGGCAGTTCCAGCGGGGAGGCGGAGGCGCGTCGAGCTCCGGGCGGCGATGGGTCGAGGCCGCGGCTTCCGGCGGGCGCCGCGCGAGGGAGAGGATGGGCACGAAGGAGTTCCGGTGACGGGGCGGGGCAGCGCCGGGGACGGGCGCCGACGTCGGGGGCGCGGGGAGCGGGCGTCTCAGGCGAGGTTGACGGGGATCGATCCCGATCCAGATCGGATCGGGAGGGGGGAGGGGGGCGACGTGGGGGTGAGTGGGGGTGGATAGGGTTTCGGTTGACCAGGGTGGGGGTTATGGGGGTGTGTGGTGGGGCCGGCTGGGCCGGGGGGGCGGCCCGTTCGGGCGGCTGAGGCCAGCTGGGCCACTTGGCCCAGCGGGGGGGGGGGGCTTTCTCTTTTTTTTTTAGTTTAGTTTTTCTCTTTTCTGTTTTATCTTTTCTTTTATTTATTTTCTCGTACTGTTTTATTTCTAGTTTCTTTTATTTTTAGATTTACAAAAATTATAACTAGTACCTAAATTTGTATTTATAAACAATCTACTGTTAGATTAAATCTTAACCCATAATAAAATAGTTTTAATATTTTTATAAAATTCGATAGGCATTTGTTTAATTGTTTTCACTACTGTTTTAATCATTTTAGAGCCCTTAAACATTTTATCAAGGTTTGGTTTCTCCACCACAATTATCTATGCTATTTTTGGTTCACCCCGAACATTTTTGTTTCAATGTTTGAAATCTTTTATTGTATGCCATATTTGGAATTTGAATTTTGAACCGGTTTTTGAACTAACGAGGGATTGGCAGCAGTAACTGAGGTGACGTGGCATCATTAGCGGAGGTTCACTGTAGCTTAATTATCCGGGCGTCACAATTCTCCTCCACTACAAGAAATCTCGTCCCGAGATTTAAGAGGGGAGTAAGGGGAAAGTTCTGGTTACGATATGTTAACGGATCTTCTCGAAGAAGTTAATCCCTTCCGTTGATGTCTTCAATTCTTTATTCCAATGCATCATGATGAAGTCTTCGTCCTTTCTTCGGGGAACTCCATCGTACTTACGAATAGGTAAGGGGCAGCCCTACCAGGATAGGATGTTATAAGGGAGAATCATCTAGGGGTATCCCAAGAATGAACATATGATTATCTCTCGAGTTGAACAAATGAAACACATCGAGAGCAAAGTAAGACGGTGCAACAAGAAGTTTAAAGCGGATAGGCAATCGTTCATTGCCTGAAACAGAGTGTGAAAGGGGTTCAGAGTAACATGAATAAGTATTACCAGAATAGATCACTAGCTAGGAACGTGGCTTATGAATTGCATACAAAGCCACGCGCGAGGGACAACTTTGAAAACAAGGAGAGTCAGGTTTCGATCCTGTGGGACTGGTGGGTTATGGGCCCACCATGTGGGTTAAAAGCAGGAAGGGCGGTAACGTCTTGCACGATCGTGTAAGCAAGGCATGTCAGAGCTTAGCCTGTCAGTTATGTTGGCAACATCGTTGGTACCAAGGGCGAGGGACGAAGAGAACCATTCTCCTGCTCGTTGAACGAGGCGGACTAATAGGCAAAGTTCTCATCCATCGGTGGTTACCGGAATGTCATCAACAATAGAAACAAGGTCTTACTGACAGAATTGTACACCAAGGTGTTTACCTAAGTAGGAGAAAACTACTGCTTACATCATATAGATCACAAGAAGGTTTAAACAATCCCAATGGAAAGGAAAAGTGATTGTCAGGTTTAAGCAGAACAATGGAAAGGAAAATGTGTTTAAACACATATTTCAAGGGTATATCCTTCCCAAGGACAAGCAGAGTATGATATCCATGACAGGATATAATGTAGAAAACCCTTTAGAAAAGGGGAGAGAAACTTCATGACATTACCCATACAGCGGTGTTTGGATAATTTAGCAGGAAACATTTAGCATTGGCTTCAAATGTCCTTGTTGACAATCGGAGTACCACAAACATGCTTCGAGATAGCATTACATGGTCTTCAAGCAAGTTCAGACTTTGGAAACAAAAAGGGTCCATCAGGAAGAACTTATAGAATAAGTCTTACAATTTCCTCATGGAAGAATGGATAACCTTGCTAACAAGGAAACTATAGCAATAGGCCCTCCGGCCTGGTGTACTAGGCATGACATCACCTTACCGGGTCATATAAAGACCATTGTTATTACTCTTGGAAATATGTTCCCACCATCATATTTGATTGAGGTTCAGATCTAATTGGTGTCGGGATACCTCCGACTTAGTAAGCCTGAGAAGAAAAGGTGCAACACAATTGACGAGATGACAATGTAAGATTCTCGGGAAAAGAACTATGAAGTGATTTCCGTTAACAAGAGTTCATCATTAATCCAAGGAGAGGACAAGGAGGTGTCTGGTGAACTCAACGGCAATTCATCGAGATTTCCAAAAGATGGATTTCCACAATTAAGTGAACAAGGAGATAACATTTGTCAGATCAAATGATATAAGGAAGTATGCTCACGGAAAACATACACCATTAAACATTGGTTGAAAGGTGCGCCCAAAATATGGGTTGGGTTGCACGACCAATGTCAGAATGGTGATTCATTAATCAACAGTCTAAGAACGAACAGCCGACCATTAACTTCAAAGCAATAGGGTTGCTAGAAGTGAAGAATCCAAACAACACCGTTCACTTGTTGGTACCCCGGTTGGAATCAACACGAGGACCAAGAAAGAATGGTGATGGTGAGAAGTATCACGATACCAAGAATTCTTAAGAGGTGGTGAAATTCTCACAACATTCTTGACATAAAAGATGGTAATACTCCAAGGTAAAGGAGAACAAATGCTGGATAGTAAGGATCTCAAGGTATAACACAAAACACGAACAAGTTTGTGTTTGAACGGAAGGCAATCGAGTGGTCGATGATAACACAAATCATCGAGGGCAAGGATGGTATTTCTCATCAGGAATTCAATTGATATCCTTGAGGAGCTCGAAATGTTGATGATGATCATGACAATTTCTGTCGAGAGGTTTCATGGAGATGTAATCGGTCGGCGATGACATCAAGTCAAACGAATGATGAAGCGAAAGGTTATTGGAACCATGGGTGCGACACAAACTTGAAATCAAGTTTGTTGTTTGAGGTGAAACAATAAGACAAGGAAGATCGACGTAAGCCCAGCCCATCGTCGAAATTGTGCTCCGGAAAGAAGGACCAGGTAGCACAGTTAAAATTTGGCACGATAATGATATAGACGAGTAGGCTCGGAATGACGTGATCGAGTTCAGACTCGTAAGTAATGAAGGTTACCAAGAGTTGTTGAATCATAGTGCGGACTCAATTCAGTTGTCGGTGTCCTTGAGGGGTTCTAACAACTGAGAATCCGTTGGAAAAATGGAATCAGCCAGAATATTAGTTGATGAAGAACTCATAAGAAGTTATGTATCCCGTGGTATCCTCGAGATACCAGGGGGTAATACTCGACGACAGATCAAAGTAGAGGTTGGACTGGGGTATTGCTCTGCAGAAGACAAGTGCTTAAACTTGCATGAGAAACGGTACCTAAAAGAGAACATGGTCGAAACCACGATTGCAACAGGCCAGATCCCAGATATAATATGAACTTATATCAAGGGAGTAATTAATTTAAGAGAAGCTTTAACGATAAGATCTACATCGTGTCCATGGGCATGAACACAAAGTTCAAGGTCGACTCCCACTTCTTCAATGCATAACCTTACATTTACCTCCCCTTTTCGAAGTTGTAGTGTTGAAAAGTTATCTGATGAAGCGTCAGCAGGGTATAACCCGCATAAATTTCGAGGTCACACAAATTAAGGAAGGCATAGGTTCAACCCGTCAAGGTATCGTGGAAACATATACCACAAGCTTTGAGAGTAAATATTACCAGCTCGAAAGAAGAGCATGGTTGGCAAAAGGAGAGGATACAAATTACTAAAGGCATTATGTATCGGAGAAATAACTCACAAGGTGATTAATTATGAAGGACATTGTCGGATAATAATCCAACAGTGGATATGGTGATCCACAATGGAGCTGATGTGAGTATCGATACCCAATCAGAGGAAGAAAGAATGCAAATGCATCGTTTTACAAAACATCTGAATAATTCAACGTTTAAATAACAAAGGATTTATGATTTTCAAAACAAGGGATCAGGAGCAAACGCTCTGATCAAGGACGGACAAGTTGAATAGACTTAGGGGTACAATCGATGGCAATCTGATTGGCCGAGGACCAGCTCACGTTTTAAATGACATCTGAGCTGGAAGGATGAATTCTATGTTCTGAGTGAGGATTGCGAGCTTCGCAACATATTGAGTCAATGGACTCAAAATGATATTGACAAGGTTGCCAATAAGACTACTATACTTATGGGATTAACCATAATGCAAGCAAGCAAGAATTTCAAGAGCAATAGGTTGCTCAGGATTTTCGGAAGACCGAATGGTATTTCAAAGAATTTTGTGAACTGCATGAATATCTGGGGATGAGCGGATACTCGATGAGTGCGAGAATTATCCGTAGGGGTATTCAGGTGACAAAGAACAGCAAGGCAGTAAGCTCGAAGGATTCTCGAAAATACGACGAGTATTTCGGGGTATCTTGTAATAACAAGACCAACTAGGGAGGTATGCAAGCATAACAACTGCAAGTATTTATCCATAAGGGTTGATCGGTGGTCGGGAATTGCAAAAGCAACGGGCACAAGGTCTCGAGAGAAAATCGGAGAGTATCTTCGAAATCTTCTGGTGCAGCCGGCGATCACCTGGACTGAAGGGGCTCTCCGGGAGAAAGTATTTACGAGAACCTAAGTTAGATTTTTAGTAAATTCATTTAACCCGAATAGAAGAGAGATCAGAGTCCCAGAGTATAGGTCGAGGAATAAAAGATCCTAATACCACCCAAATGGCTACGTGGGCCCGTAAGCCACACAACCATGTTAGTAAACAGTTTTCACTGACTAGACTCGACTTCGGCCAAGGAGTTTGGAAGGGGGATTCCTACAGGCAGTCGGCTCTAATACCAACTTGTGTCGCCCCCGATTTAATCGTACACTAATCATACACGCAAACGTGTACGATCAAGATCAGGGACTCACGGGAAGATATCACAACACAACTCTACAAATAAAATAAGTCATACAAGCATCATATTACAAGCCAGGGGTCTCGAAGGCTCGATTACAAGAGCTCGATCATAGACGAGTCAGCGGAAGCAACAATATCTGAGTACAGACATAAGTTAAACAAGTTTGCCTTAAGAAGGCTAGCACAAACTGGGATACAGATCGAAAGAGGCGTAGGCCTCCTGCCTGGGATCCTCCTAAACTACTCCTGGTCGTCGTCAGCGGGCAGCACGTAGTAGTAGGCACCTCCGATGTAGTAGGAGTCGTCGTTGACGGTGGCGTCTGGATCCTGGGCTCCAACATCTGGTTGCGACAACCAGGAAGAAGGAAAGGGGGAAAGGAGGGAGAAAGCAACCGTGAGTACTCATCCAAAGTACTCGCAAGCAAGGAGCTACACTACATATGCATGGGTACATGTGTAAAGGCCATATCGGTGGACTGAACTGCAGAAAGCCGGAATAAGAGGGGGATAGCTAGTCCTTTCGAAGACTACGCTTCTGGTAACCTCCATCTTGCAGCATGTAGAAGAGAGTAGACTGAAGTCCTCCAAGTAGCATCGCATAGCATAATCCTAACCGATGATCCTCCCCTCGTCGCCCTGTGAGAGAGCAATCACCAATTGTATCTGGCACTTGGAAGGGTGTGTTTTATTAAGTATCCAGTTCTAGTTGTCATAAGGTCAAGGTACAACTCCAAGTCGTCCTGTTACCGAAGATCACAGCTATTCGAATAGATTAACTTCCCTGCAGGGGTGCACCACATACCCCAACACGCTCGATCCCATTTGGCCGGACACACTTTCCTGGGTCATGCCCGGCCTCGGAAGATCAACACGTCGCAGCCCCACCTAGGCACAACAGAGAGGTCAGCACGCTGGTCTAAACCTAAGCGCACAGGGGTCTGGGCCCATCGCCCTTAGCACACCTGCACGTTGCGTGGGCGGCCGGAAGCAGACCTAGCCTAGTGGCGTTCCAGTCCAATCCAGCGCGCGCCGCTCCGTCGCTGACGTCAAGAAGGCTTCGGCTGATACCACGATGCCGGGATACCCATAACTACTCCCACGTAGATGGTTAGTGCGTATAGACCAAATGGCCAGACTCAGATCAAATACCCAGATCTCGTTAAGCGTGTTAAGTATCCGCGAACGCCGAACAGGGCCAGGCCCACCTCTCTCCTAGGTGGTCTGAACCTGCCCTGTCGCTCCGCCACAAAGTAACAGTCGGGGGCCGTCGGGAACCCAGGCCCACCTCTACCGGGATGGAGCCACCTGCCCCTTCAGCCCCCATCTCCGAACAGTATCACAGGTAATGTAACTATGTAAAGTATATCGCATATGCCCGTGATCACCTCCCGAAGTGATCACAGCCCAGTAGTATAGCATGGCAGACGGACAAGAGTGTAGGGCCACTGATGGAACACTAGCATCCTATACTAAGCAGTAGGATAGCAGGTAATGGTAACAACAGTAGTAGCAAGGATAGGCTATGCATCAGGATAGGAATAACGGAAAGCAGTAACATGCTACACTACTCTAATGCAAGCAGTATAGAGAAGAGTAGGCGATATCTGGTGATCAAAGGGGGGGCTTGCCTGGTTGCTCAGACAAGGAGGGGTCGTCAACACCGTAGTTGATCGGGGTACCAGCAGCAGCGTCGGTCTCGTAGTCTAGCGGGAGAAGAGGGGGAAGAAACAATAAATATTTAAGCAAACAGATGCATAGCGATGCATGACATGACAAGTATCGGTGCTAGGGGTGCCCTAACACGGTATGAGGTGATACTGGTGAAGGGGGGAAACATCCGGGAAAGTATCCCCGAGGTTCCGCGTTTTCGGGCAGAGGAGCCGGAGGGGGAAAGTTGCGAGTTCGATAGGTTAGGGATGCGTGGCGGACGAACGGGCTGCGTATCCGGGTTCGTCTCGTCGTTCTGAGCAACTTTCATGTAGAAAGTATTTTCATCCAAGTTACGGATTAAAAGATATGATTTTCTAAAGATTTAAATCATTTTCTGATATTTAATTAATTTAATTCAAAAATGGATATATGACATCAGCATGATGTCATGCTGACGTCGGCAGTCAACAGGGGTTGACTGGTCAACCCGACGTATGGGGCCGGTCAGTGCCTAGTCAGCAGTACAGTCAGCGTTGACTGGGTCAAAGTTGACCAGTCAACAGGGCCAATGGGGCCCATCTGTCAGTGTCACATATTTTAAAACGGGGTTTAAATTAAGCTAACTAGGGGTGGGGCCCCACTGTCATTGGCTGTTAACTAAACTAATAGATTAATTAACTAAACTAAGTGATTAGGTTAATCTAATCAGGATTCATTAAACTAATTAATTCTTCAATTAATTAATATTTTAATTAGTATTTATTAATTTATTTATTAAATCTTTTTTTTCGTTCTGGGCATGGGCCCCGTTTGCCATAGGCACCAGGGGCTTAGCGGGCGTGCGGGCAGCGGGTTACGGGCGCAGAGGCGCTGTGAGCGCCCAGACCCGGGCGAGGGCCGAGCGGGCGCCGGGCGTCGGAGATGGCCGCGGCGAGGCCACGGCAGGGCGGCGGCCCAGCGAGCCGGAGGTGGGGCGGAGCAGGACGGCGCATCGGCGGCCGCAGTGGTGGGCGGAACCGGCGCGGCCACGACGCGGTTCGGCGGCCGGGCGCAGCGGTGGCAGCGATGGCAGAGCAGGCGACCGCGGGAGGCACGAAGGCGAGCGCGAGGTCACGGCGAGACTTGCGGCGCGCGCAGCAGAGACCGGGGAGAGGGAAGGTAGTGGCGCGAGCATTTCAGCCGGGGCGTGCGGCCGATGCGGTGAGCGCGCGCGGGGGCTTGCGGCGACGAGCGCGAGCGCGCGAGGGAGAGGGAGGAAGCGAGGCGCGTGCTCACTGGGGCCGTAGGGGAAATGGTAGCGGGGGTCGGGGGTGTCGGGGACGACGCGGCGGAGACGGGGAGGCAGTTCCAGCAGGGAGGCGGAGGCGCGTCGAGCTCCGGGCGGCGATGGGTCGAGGCCGCGGCTTCCGGCGGGCGCCGCGCGAGGGAGAGGATGGGCGCGAAGGAGTTCCGGTGACGGGGCGGGGCAGCGCCGGGGACGGGCGCCGACGTTGGGGGCGGGGGGAGCGGGCGTCTCAGGCGAGGTTGACGGGGATCGATCCCGATCCAGATCGGATCGGGAGGGGGGAGTGGGGCGACGTGGGGGTGAGTGGGGGTGGATAGGGTTTCGGTTGACCAGGGTGGGGGGTTATGGGGGTGTGTGGTGGGGCCGGCTGGGCCGGGGGGGCGGCCCATTCGGGCGGCTGAGGCCAGCTGGGCCACTTGGCCCAGCAGGGGGGGCTTTCTCTTTTTTTTGTTAGTTTAGTTTTTCTCTTTTCTGTTTTATCTTTTCTTTTATTTATTTTATCGTACTGTTTTATTTCTAGTTTCTTTTATTTTTAGATTTACAAAAATTATAACTAGTACCTAAATTTGTATTTATAAACAATCTACTGTTAGATTAAATCTTAACCCATAATAAAATAGTTTTAATATTTTTATAAAATTCAATAGGCATTTGTTTAATTGTTTTCACTACTGTTTTAATCATTTTAGAGCCCTTAAACATTTTATCAAGGTTTGGTTTCTCCACCACAATTATCTATGCTATTTTTGGTTCACCCCGAACATTTTTGTTTCAATGTTTGAAAACTTTTATTGTATGCCATATTTGGAATTTGAATTTTGAACCGGTTTTTGAACTAACGAGGGATTGGCAGCAGTAACTGAGGTGACGTGGCATCATTAGCGGAGGTTCACTGTAGCTTAATTATCCGGGCGTCACACAAAGGCTGCCAATAAGATTACTATACTTATGGAGTTAACCATAATGCAAGCAAGCAAGAATTTCAAGAGCAATAAGCAGCTAAGCATTTTCGGAAGATCGAATGGTATTTCGAAGACTTTTGTGAAGTACATGAATCAACTGGGGATGAGCGGATACTCGGTGAGTGCGAGGAACTATCCATAGGGGCATTCAGGTGGCAAAGAACTGCAAGGCAGTAGACACAAAGGATTCTCGGAATATCCGAAGTATTTCAGGGTATCTTGTAATAACAAGACCAAGTTGGAAATGAAGTTATGGACGACAAGTGTATGTAGCTTCCCATAGGGATTTATGGGTGGTATGGAATTGCAACGGCGAAGAGCACAAGGGTCTCGAGGAAACATCGGAGAGTATCTTCAAAATTTTCACGTGCAGCAGACGATCATCGGTAATAAGGTGCTCTCCGGGTGAAGGTGATCACGAGATCCTAATGTTAGTTGTAACAAAATTCATCTAACCCGAAAAGAAGAGAGAACAGAGTCCCAGAGTAAAGATCGAAGAGTAAAAGATCCTAATACCACCCAGATGGCGACGTGGGCCCGTAAGGCAGACAGTCATGTTAGTAAAAAGTTTTGTAATGTCTAGACTCAACTTCGGCCAAGAAGTGTGGAAGGGGGATTCCTACAGGCAGTCGGCTCTGATACCAACTTGTGACGCCCCCGATTTGACTGTACACTAATCATGCACGCAAATGTGTACGACCAAGATCAGAAACTCACGGGAAGATATCACAACACAACTCTAGACACAAATTAAAATAATACAAGCTTTATATTACAAGCCAGGGGCCTCGAAGGCTCGAATATAAATGCTCGAAGGCACAAGAGTCAGCGGAAGCAACAATATCTGAGTACAGACATAAGTTAAACAAGTTTGCCTTAAGAAGGCTAGCACAAACGGGGATACAGATCGAAAGAGGCGCAGGCCTCCTGCCTGGGATCCTCCTAAACTACTCCTGGTCGTCGTCAGCGGGCAGCACGTAGTAGTAGGCACCTCCGGTGTAGTAGGAGTCGTCGTCGAAGGTGGCGTCTGGATCCTGGGCTCCAACATCTGGTTGCGACAACCAGGTAGCAAGGATAGAGGGAAAAGAAGGAGAAGCAACCGTGAGTACTCATCCAAAGTACTCGCAAGCAAGGAGCTACACTACATATGCATGGGTATACGTGTAAAGGCCATATCGGTGGACTGAACTGCAGAATGCCAGAATAAGAGGGGGGTAGCTAATCCTGTCGAAGACTACGCTTCTGGCAGCCTCCGTCTTGCAGCATGTAGAAGAGAGTAGACTGAAGTCCTCCAAGTAGCATCGCATAGCATAACCCTAACCGATGATCCTCCCCTCGTCGCCCTATGAGGGAGCGACCACCGGTTGTATCTGGCACTTGGAAGGGTGTGTTTTATTAAGTATCCGGTTCTAGTTGTCATAAGGTCAAGGTACAACTCCAAGTAGTCCTGTTACCAAAGATCACGGCTATTCGAATAGATTAACTTCCCTGCAGGGGTGCACCACATATCCCAACACGCTCGATCCCATTTGCCCGGACACACTTTCCTGGGTCATGCCCGGCCTCGGAAGATCAACACATCGCAGCCCTACCTAGGCACAACAGAGAGGTCAGCACGCCGGTCTAAATCCTATGGCGCAGGGGTCTGGGCCCATCGCCCATTGCACACCTGCACGTTGCGTACGCGGCCGGAAGCAGAACTAGCCCCCTTAATACAAGAGCAGGCTTACGGTCCAATCCGGCGCGCGCCACTCAGTCGCTGACGTCACGAAGGCTTCGGCTGATACCACGACGTCGAGTGCCCATAACTGTCCCCGCTTAGATGGTTAGTGCGTATAGGCCAGTAGCCAGACTCAGATCAAATACCAAGATCTCGTTAAACGTGTTAAGTATCCGCGAACACCGACCAGGGCCAGGACCACCTCTCTCCTAGGTGGTCTCAACCTGCCCTGTCGCTCCGCCAAAAAGTAACAGTCGGGGGCCGTCGGGAACCCAGGCCCACCACTACCTGGGTGGAACCACCTGCCCCTTTAGCCCCCATCTCCGAACAGTATCACAGGTAATGTAACTGTGTAAAGTATATTGTATATGCCCGTGATCACCTCCCGAAGTGATCACGGCCCAGTAGTATAGCATGGCAGACGGACAAGAGTGTAGGGCCACTGATGGAACACTAGCATCCTATACTAAGCAGTAGGATAGCAGGTAATGGTAACAACAGTAGTAGCAAGGACAGGCTATGCATCAGGATAGGAATAACGGAAAGCAGTAACATGCTACACTACTCTAATGCAAGCAGTATAGAGAAGAGTAGGCGATATCTGGTGATCAAAGGGGGGGCTTGCTTGGTTGCTCTGGCAAGAGAGAGTGGTCGTCAACACCGTAGTCGAACTAGGTAGCAGCGGCGTTGGTCTTGATGTCTAGCGAGAGAAGAGGGGGAAGAAACAATAAATATAATGCAAACAAATGCAAGACGATGCATGACATGATAAAGCGTGATGCTAGGTGTACCATAACACGGTAAGAGGTGATACCGGGGAAGGGGGAAAACATCCGGGAAAGTATCCCCGGTGTTTCTTGTTTTCGGGCAGAGAAGCCGGAGGGGAAAGTTGCGGGTTCGATAGGTTAGGGATGCGTGGCGGACGAACGGGCTGCGTATCCGGGTTTGTCTCGTCGTTCTGAGCAACTTTCATGTTGAAAATAATTTAATCCGAGTTACGGATTAAAAGATATGATTTTCTAAAGATTTTATTAATTTCTGGAATTTAATTAATTATTTAATTTAATTCGAAATTGGATTTATGACATCAGCATGATGTCATGCTGACGTCAGCAGTCAACAGGGATTGACTGGGTCAAACTGACACGTGGGTCCAGTGGGACCCACCTGTCATACTCTATTAGGTTAATTAGGGTTTAGTTAATTGGTTATTGTTTAATTAAATTAACTTATTAATTAGATTAATTAAACAGGATTAAATATCCTAATTAATTCACTAATTAATTAATTATTAATTATTAATTTTATTAATTCATTTTTATTTTTATTTTTTATTTTTTTTAAACGTTCTGGAGGCGGGGCCCTCCTGTCATTGGGCTAGGGGGTTTAGCGGGCGCCGGGTGCAGCGGGCAAACGGGCGCGGGCGCCTGGAGCGGGCGCAGCCCGGCTAGGCACCCGCCCAGGTTGACAGGGGAGGGAAGGGCGCCGGCAGCTGCGGCGAGTAGGCGCAGTGGAGGCGGCGACGAAGCGACCAGGGCCGCGGCAGTACCGGGCGCGAATGGGGCTGGTGGCCTAGTGCGCGGCGGAGGCAGAGCCGACGAGGCCATGGCCCGTGCGCGGCCAACGGCCACGGTCGGGGCTCCAGTGCGGCGGAGGTGATGCGGGCGAGGGAGCAGCAGGGGCCGAGGGCGCGTGTCAGGCGAAGGCGAGGCGTAGGCAGCGGCAGCGCTCAGGCGCCGGCGGGAGGCAGGCGGGCGCGGGCGGCAACAGCAAGGGCGGGCGGGCGCGGAGGACGGCGGGCGCGCGAGCTCGCACGCAGCCATGGGAGCGGGCCGCGCGGGAGCAGCAACACGGGGGGGTCGCGGGCAGGAGCGAAGTAGCAGGAGGGGAAGGGAAGGGGGCTCACATAGCCCTGTAGATGTGCATTCGCGTGCTCGGGGAGGACCTGAGGTAGACGAACGGGGATGATGAGGTCGGGGTCGCCCGGCGAGGCAACGCCGGCGACGACGTCGGAACCGCGGCGTCGAGTGGCGCGGTGGCTTTGAGGGAGAGGGGCCGGGGCCGCGAGGAGGACGTCGAGGATGGGGCTGCGAGGTCCAGTGACGGGAAGGGCGACGATGGCCGGGGAGTGAGGGCACTCTGGGCGGCGGCAGTTGGCGAAGGGGGCGCGGAGGAGTGCGGGAGGGACGGCACCGGCGTCGGGCCCGATCCCGATTGGATCGGGGAAGAGGGAGTGGGGGCGCGAGTGGGGGGAGTGGGTAGTGGGGTGGGTAGCGGTTTAGGGTTTCGGGGGATAGGGCCATATAGGCCAGGGAGGAGCGGGGTGGGCCGGCCTTGTTGGGCCTGAGGCCAGCTGGGTCATGGCCCAGTTGGCCAGGGGAGATTCTGTTTTTATTTCAGTTTTGTTTCTGTCTTTTTTTATACTTTCCTTTTTCTTTATTTTCTTTTCTGTTTTCTTTTAGTTTCCTATTATTTTTGTTTTAGCAAAATACTAAAATGGCACCTAATTTGTTGTTACCAAATATGCCACGGCCACATTAACTTGCTACCCAAACAAAATAGTTTAGTATTTTATTAATTATAAAAAGCATTTATATAATTATTAATGTTGCTATTTTATTCCTTTTAGAGTGTTTAAACATTTTATAAAGGTGTGGTTTGACCACCATAATTACCTATGCATTATTTGGCACAACCCGATCATTTTAGTTTTAATATTTCAAATCTTTTTATAGTTTGACTTGATTTTAAATTTGAATTTGAACGGGGTTTGAATCAACGCGAGTTTATCAACAGTGATTGTGGGACGTGGCATCATTAGTATAGAGTTACTGTAGCTTAATTATCTGGGCGTCACAGGAAGCTAGCTATGAGCCCCCGGTTAATGTTCGGCAACATCCGAGGTCAAGCCGTAAACACTTCGGCCAATGTTATGAACGGCCCGTCATTTAACATAGTCATCGGATCACTGACTAGTTTACGCTTATTGTGACAGTCAGTTTTCAGATTTCTCCACTGAGGTGCTTAACCATGTGAGCTGGAAGCACAATCGCAGTGGTTCTTCCTTTGCACACCTAGTCGAACAAAGCGGAACGTAGGAGGCAAGCGTAGGAGCCGGGCAACCCAACTATTGACCGAAGACACAGTACGAAACCGATGCATATTTAGCAATATCCGAGAATGTTTTCACCGAATCTCTAAAGGTGTCCGGCTTTGCACTGCGAGACTTGTGCTGAAAACACACAAATAGGTGAAAAGTGCCATAATCTTGGAAAACCAAAAACGTCAGTAAAAACTTGACGTTCGAACAAGATCAAGTGTTCGGTACCAATCCGAAAATTGGAAAAAAGAAAAAAAAAATTGTGCTCCTGCCGTGCTTTAACATGACACACCCGATCTAAACACTTGAAGCGGGCCAGCCTATGGCTTCGAGATCCTTATCCTAAAGGCAGAGTACTTCTTCGAGGCCAGTTTAGCGAACTAAACTCGAGCGGCTTTTTAGAGAGAAGACAGGCTATCCGGCTATTGGCCATACACTCGAGTCGAAAAAGGAGCGGTAGAAAAAGACTTTGCAACGACCAAGAAGAAAACACATTTACTATAAAACAACTCATATAAATTTTAAGAGCCCCCAAGTGAGTTGGGTAAAAGAACTTTATGTATAAGATTGTATGTACTGATGTACTTATATCATATCTGTGTTCACCCGAACTTTAATCGCGTCTTAACCGACTGTCGGCTTCTCCCTCTTCGATCAAGAGTCGAAAAGTGTCATGTACTCCACCTGTCAAGAGTATCGACGGTGTTTTCGATGACTAGGCAATCAGGCCATAAGGCTGTAACAGACAAAGCGCGCTCAGGGAACTTATGCTATATTACTAACAAAGTGTAAGAAGCATCTTCGAAGAAAATAGTACCTCCACCGATACCTTTCTTCGGTTGCTCATTGTTACTATGGGACTTGTGCAATAGATTTTTTGTACTCATGAGTTCCGTTGTGTGCCGACCATAATTGAAAACAATAAGAGCGCTAGATTTTGGCTTCACCCAGTCTGAGGTACTAACTCGGATGACCCAGTAGTAACAATCGCAGAGGTGGTCCCTTTACCGCCTAGCCGAACAATCGGGAACGTAGGGATAAGCACAGGAGCCAGGCAACCCAGCTTGCGAAACACTTAAGTCAACATGGTGCATATTGTGGCATAATACACGAACAAGGAACGAAGACGTACAAGTATAATCATATGCAAGAGGAAAGACTTCATAAAGGAAGCCCCTAAATAAACAGGGTATTTGAATTTGTGTGTCACAAACAAAGTTTTGACAAGGAATTTTGTCACAAACAACTTATTGTCAAAAAGTATAATGCTTGGTCGAACCAAACAAAATTTAAAACTGAAAGTTTTTGAGCATGAAAGCGACTTAGCTGGTTAATGTGCTCGATGTCGATGCACGGCCCGAGCTTACGGCGGGACAAGGTCCCAGCCCCCAATCCGGTCCCGAGGTAGCGGAGCGAAGAGCTCGGCACTCCGAAGTGGCGACATAGCACGACCAATGCGGGCCGGCAGTGTAACGCCGAAGTCCCCAGCGTGGCTTAACGAAGTAATGACGAAGCCCTTGGTCCAGCCGAGGTGACGTGGTACGTCAGTACGCCGAGGTGACAGCGCTGCCCGACCCGGATCCTTTACCTGTGCACAGAAAATAGTGCAAGCGGAGATAATAGGAATAATAAAAAATTGTTGCATAATTAATAATTTACGCAAAGTGAGTAATAAAAGAAATATGGCCCGTGTGCCAAACACTCGATGAGGTAGAGCTCTCTCAACGATGCCGAAGTCCCCGAGGCAACCGAACATGTTGTATGGCGATTCGACCAACAAGGTGATCACGCGAGCCGATTGGGACAACGGCATCGGCTTGCCAAAGTGACCACGTGACGCAGTCGAAGTCGATCACCTACACACATAAAGTAGTGCGGTCCAAAAAGAATAATTGCTTTTCGCAAAAATAATTTATTTGAAAGAGATGTGGCCTAGCGCCGAAGTCATGTCGATGCAGTGCGTTGGCGTGACGCGGTGAAGGCATGGCCAAGCCTGAATTCGCAGGCCGGTCTGAGTTCCGGATGCGGATTCGGCATTCGCCGAACTGTATACGAAACCTGACCGAACCACCACGCGACCGTTGTTAATGCGGCCACCATTTGATAGACCTGTGTACAGATGATGAAATAAACCAGAGTAATAGTTCCTTGGGAAAAATAAACCCAAGCAAGAAAAAATACTAGGATTAATAGCACCTGATTTATCTGTTGTAGCAATCTAAAGAAAGGTTACTCCAAAAATTGGGACTCGATCCGCACACCCATTGCATGATGGACAATAAAGCGGCGGCATGGCGATACTGGCAAAGGTGGGCTCGCCGAGGCAAAGCCCCTGGTCCAGCTAATGTGACGAAGCTGGTCGGCTGGTGACGCCGAAGTCACTTGAGTATGTTGATGAAGCAATAGCAAAGTCCCCGGTCTAACCGAGGTGATGGAGCGGGTCAGTAAGGAGATATTGTAGCTGCCATGTCAGCTGAGGTGTTGAAGCAGTTCGGCGTGATGGATATTGGCTTGAAAAAGCAACAGTGCGGCCATGCCGACGCTGGTCATAACATGTGACGCGGTCAATGCCGGATTGATGAAGTGACCGAGCGGCGATGTCGGCGCGCCTGACCCGTGCAATCCGTGGGGTGATGGTGTTGGTGATGATTTATCCTTCGCGATGTCGAACTCTTGTTCGGCTTGCCGAGCTGATGATCCAATAAGGTTAGGCTCGACTCGATGAAACGAGATCTGTCTAGCGCGGGTCGACAGACGTGGAGCAATGTTACCGGCCTGGTGTTACACCAGCGCGATAGTGAAGAGTGCCTCAAAGAAGGCTTAAACTTTTATGGGCACGTGTTAAAAACAACGCACAATACCATAGAAGAAAATTCCTTTAAAAAGGTTGTCCAATATCACGTTCATAAAGAAACATGAATTATGGTCGGATTCGTATTCGCACAGAAAACAGGTCCGAAAAGTAATGCACTAATCGGAAGTTTCTCGGAGTTTGGATGGTCGGATCGAGCTGAAATTTTGAGGGGTGGTAGATATAGGAATTCCGCAGCTGATCAACGGTTGGATCTTCCAAAGGACGTCCAAGCTAGGTTCTGGAGACCACTCCCTAAACTCATCTAGATTCCTGTCCAGATTTGACAGGGCTCCGGTATATCGTAGATTGCCGGAGATTCCTCCAGCGAAACTCGACGAAATTTTGCATGGTTTTTGTAGACTCAATTCCGCAGAATTTTATCAAAGTAATCATCAAAGCGATGCTTGAGGAGGAGGTGGCAGCGGATACAAGTTCATTGTTCAGAAAAACAGCACGGTCGCCTGAGGGCAATGTTGACGTTGAGCCCCGAGCTCCATGGATGATTCCTCCATGGTATTCATAAAGATAGGAGTTGATGTTGATGAAGGCCCCTGTCCGAACATGACGATCGGAGATGGAGCGCGATCCTCGGTCGAGCTAAGGTGACCAGTCGAGCCGGCGACGAAGATGCCGGCATCGCAGTTGATCTGCGGGCGAGCCATTGATCCTTTGTCGATCACACAGTGCAACTCTCAATGAAAGCATCATTGTCAGTGTCAAACCCGGCAGATCTCGGATAGAGGGTCCCGAATTGTGCGTCTAAGGATCGATGGTAACAGGAGACACGGGACATGATGTTTACCCAGGTTCGGGCCCTCTTGATGGAGGTAATACCCTACTTCCTGCTTGATTGACTTTGATGAGTATAGGGGTTACAAGAGTTGATCTACCTCGAGCTCGTATGTTGTGGTCTAAACCCTACAGGTATGATGAGTAATGTCATAATAATCTACCGACTAGCCTGACCTCGGCTTATATAATGTACCAGAGGCCTAGGATAACAAGAGTCCTAGTCGAATACGCCGGTGGAGAGGAGTCCTTGTCTTGATCACCAAGTCTTGTGGAATCTTCCTCGTGTATACATCGGCTATCCGAACTTGCCCATAAGCATACAGCCATGGGGTCCTCGGCCCAATCCAACTGATTGGGATATGACGTGGTGAGTACCCCCTATCCCAGGACACCGTCAACGATGGCTTCGTATTGTAAAACATGATGAAACTTACTCTCTTCTTTTTTATTATAAAATAGGGATTTATAGTGCTGAGATTAGGGTCAGTGGAACCACGCGGGCCCCACAAGCCACCAGGGCATGCCTGGGGGGGTGGGCGCACCCTGGTGCCTCGTGTGCACGGGGTGGCTCCCCTCCAGTGGATCTTGGCTCTAGTATTTTTCATTTATTCCATAAAAAATCTCCAAAAAGTTTCGTCCAATTCCGAGAATTTTTATTTCTACAGAAAAACAACACTATGGTAGTTCTGCTGAAAATAGCGTCAATCCAGGTTAGTTCCATTCAAATCATGCAAATTAAAGTTTAAAACTAGAGCAAAAGTGTTTGGAAAAGTAGGTAAGATGAAGACGTGAAGACCGATTCAGGGGCTATCGATGGTGTCTTGGATTAGGGGGTGTTAGCCACGTCGGCTCCCGGGCATGTTGGTGGGGCCGAGGATGAGAAATGCGTCAAGACGGACGTCGAGCAGATATCGAGGATGTGTCGGTGCCGTTGGGTCGTCGTTTGTGTTCGCATAAACATAAACATAAAGGAACACACATGGACCAAATGAGTCACCTCGTTGGAGTTGGAGTTGGCCTCAGATATTGGATACTCAGCTCAGTAGTTAGCCAATTCGCCATAGCTTTACTTGGTAAGGTCAACTCCAACGCGCCGAAGCATTTCTTCCGTCCATGTCTGTTTAAGTGGAAATGGATGAAAATGACGGTCCAACATGTCGTCGCAAACCCATTGTTGGTTCGCTCGGTATCCATATGGACGCATTCTTGTTCCAAATTTGCCCCCAGTTTGCATCCACGTAGACACAAGACGGACGCGCCACGCGTCCGCTCGGTATTCGCCTCGGGCCCATGTTTCGGCCGCCCAACTACCCCACACGGTCATAGTCAATGCGTCCACCTACCTTGGGCCTACATGGTAGCGTCTGGAAGCCTCGAGAGTTCACATATTTTTTAAATGCAAGCGTGCGGGGGGACCAGCCTCATCCACTTCTCCTCCCCCTCCCGTCCATATCTGGCCACCCTCACTCCCTCACAGCGACAAAAAACCCTAGCTAGCCCGCGCGTCCGCCATGGGTTCTTCAACAACAAGGGCAAGTGCAAGTTCGTCGCCGCCGCCAGACGCCTTCTCATTGATGTCGCGGGCAGGGAGAGCTCACCGGCCACGGGACCGGCTCTACATCCCGGTGCACCGCGCGCGGTATCAATGACAGTACGTGTGCTGTTGCAGTGGCCCGGCGTCAACTTCTCCCACGACTGGCACCTCAACCCCCACCGCATCCCGGTGCCGCCGATGTCGTGGTCTCCACGCGCGCACGCGAAGGAGGTGCGCAGATGTCGTGCCCTCCTGACGCCGTAGTGGCGCCATGACCCGGTGTACGCGCCAGACTCCCCCAACTGGGAAGTTTGGTTCGCCACCGAGCACGACGTGCGCCGCTGCGGGCGCCGTCCAGCGCGCCCTCGAGGAGTCCTGGTCGTGGCGCAGGAGGACCAGGAGGCGGAGGCGACATACCAGGCCACACTCGAGGAGGCGCTCTAGTGCGCCCTTCAGGAGTCCCCATGCGAGGAAGGGGCGCTCTAGCCAGGCATGGAGGAGGCGCTCCAGCTGTCGACGACGAGGACTATGTCTACCCTCTGCCACCGCCGCCACTGCCTGAAACAGCGCCAGCCACGCCCAAGAGTGGGCCACGGAGGCCACATTGGAATTACCGGCCGTCGGGGAGAGGTACATGTGGACTGGTATCCTGCGCGAGTGGGTGAGTGCGCCGGCCATCTTGATGACATCCACACCGGAGAAGGAGGCGGCATACCTCGAGCAGTGAAAGGCGGAGAAGGGGAGTGGCAAACGAAACTACTTCACAGCCGACCCATCATGCACGATGCATGAACGATTGACCATCTGATAGATGTGATGCACTTGGTTCCTTAATTCGATGGCTGGATGTGAACCATCGTGCACACATCGTGCGTGGAGTGTCGTGTGTATAGCAGCGTTGGCAATGCAGGCGGAGTGCGAGGGTAGTATTTCACCCCTAAGATTTTTTATGTTTTTATGCGGGTACTCGGTAAGATATTGGATACTCAGCTCAGCGGTCAGCCAATTCGCATGGCGTTATAACGAGACGTGTCCAGCCTCCCCTCCAGTCACTCCCGCCTCCTGCAGCTCGCTGCTCCTTTTTCTCCCATAGCCCCATGGCCGCTCCGTCGCCGCCCACACCAGGCACGGGCAGGCTCCCGACGATGGCGGACATCATGGCCGCGTCGCGCGCGCAGGGCCTGCGCGTGCGCTTGAGCACGGTTGGCCCTCTCTTCCGCGTCACGGCAACCCGCGTCGGCGGCGACGGCGACGTGGAGCTGGGCCGCGCCGAGGGCGCTGTCCGGCCCTGGCCCGGGGGCTCCGTGCTGCACCTCGACTCCATGCGGATGTCGCGCGCCACGCTCGAGGTCCCTGACCGGCCGCTCTTCGGCCTCGGCATCTTCCTAGGCGCCGTCACCGTGCGCCATGGCTTCGACGCTGGCTGCGTGCGCGCCGAGCTGCTAGCCATCAACGATACGCCGCTCTATCACAACAAGGTATCACCTCTTAGAACATGTCTGTCGGTTCGTTGTGGCTGCTGCTTAATCGGATATACTGATGGTTAGTGAATTGCAGGTTTGAGCAAATGTGTACCGTAATGATATTTGGAAACATTCAGTGTAAAAATCTAGAGTTGTAAAGTACAAAATGGTTAAGAAGATTTTTGAGCGGACGTCTACTAGTGTTGAGTTGACGACTAATTAATGCTAGTGGACTTTGCTATATAATCACTCAAGTTCTCTATATTTTCTCTTCTTTTTTCTATTTACGTTTATTTCTGAATTTTCTATGAGTTAAGCAAAAACTTTTTCAACTTGATAGAGAAATGAGAGGCGCCAAACAGCAAGGAGCATATGGTTTTACAATGGATTTTCGCTTAGTGTGACAGAATGCTCTGTTTTGTGTTTACTGAGTATAATTTTCATTTGGGAAAGTTATTCATTTAGATTCATTCATTGGTGTCTTTTTGTTGTCGTCAGCTTGTTAAGTTCTATACGAGGATGGGTTTCAAAGCAGTGCATGAGGTAGATGGATCATCAATGATGGATCTTGCTCATATGTTAGTGTGGGGAGGTAAAGGAACAAGAATGGATGCTGATATAGAACAGCTCCTCATGAAGTGGAGCAGAAGATTCGGATCTCAAGACTGAAGGCTTTTTTCTTGAACGGGAGTTGCATTCTTTGCAGCAAAATATTTAGATATATGATATACAAGGTAAAACTACTGGTTTGATTTTTTTGCTTTAGTGAACTTGCTAGCTTGTGTTTATGAAACGGTAGGGCGATTGTGCAGCGAGAGTGGTTAGTGTTAGACTCAATGGCACCAGGGCATTAGCCTTCGCAGATTCCTTATAGATTAACTATATTTATTATATATTTGGGGCTTAGGTGTATTGCTTGGATTGGACTAGTTCAGACATCCCCTATGAAAGATCATCTCAGTGCAGAAAATTGCTTCGTATATGTGTGAATATATGCTCTGTACTATTGATTCAGTAACAAGTGCAATAAGCATGCATAATTGGTTCGCTAACAAGTTTACAACGTTCCATCTTCAGCATTTTCATCAGCAAGAAACAAATGGCCAGACAGATTGTATATTTATATTCCGGCGACGACCGAATGTAAGGGGGCAAGAAAATGGGACTCAACTCAATCTTCAGGGCCTTCACTTCCTGAGAGACAGTCAAGCTCTTTCAACTGTAGGTCAGGTCAAGCAAGAAATCTCCATGATCCGTCACTCTCTGCGACAAGGAATCTTAGCATCTACGCAAAGCTCTTGAAAAAACGCTGCAATGCAAACCATGAAATGTTACAATTTTTAGCATCTACGCAAATCTTATAGTATTCAAATGGCATTGACAAAATGTTACAATTCATGCACTTTTAAAATCCCGTGAATCAGATAGGCATGAAAATATTTCATTGCAATTTGTATTGGCAATCCACGCTTTGTATGGGGAGCTCCTATCTGCCACTCTCAGCGAGAGATTGTTAGTCGTGCCACAAGCCAGTTAACCTGTCGAGCATTCCTGATTATAAAGCAGCGCAAAACTTTAAGAACCAAAGCCAGATCCAAGCATTTTTTAAATTTCGAGCACAAAACATTTTTTTAAACGTGAATGTTATATGAAACGCCAACACTATTCAAATTTTTGATTTAAAAAAAACTCAAATATTTTGTGAAAACGCGAGCATTTTTTTAATTACAAAAAAAATTCGGAAACATGAACATTTTCTAAAACTCCTGAATATTTTCTGAAAACAGGATCGTTTTTTGAAATTCCAGAAACAAAATTTGGAAACGTGAACAATTTTTTAAATGGGAACATTTTTTGAAAACAAGAACAATTTTCAAAAAGTTGCAAACAATTTTTGGAACGGGAACAAATTTTAAAATAGGAGCATTTTTCAAATTTTGCGAACAATTTTTGAAACAGGAACAGTTTTTTGTAACTCCCAAACATTTATTGAAATTTGTGGGTTATTTTTAAATCCCGAATATTATTGAAAAGTTCCCATTTTTGAACAAAAACATATAGAAAAGAAACAAAAAATAAATAAACATAAAAAATAAAAATATCTCAAAAAACAGTAAAAACATAGAAGTGGTTCAAGAACCTTCTAACAGTCATCTTATCAAATTCCTATACTACTTCCTACGTTTTGATTTCCTTCAAACCGAATGAGGCCTTAGCTACGTTGTGAGTCTTATAATTTGGATGTTGCTCATGGATAAAATGGCACTCTCACAAGGATGCGGAGCGCTTTACAATTTTCTTGGTGATGGCTGCATGTAATCCCATGCTCTTATTCTTGATATCTTCGGCCACACTCTTGCAATCAGATGCCAGACGAATCATCTACTGCGCCAGGTCTATTGCTAGACACAAACCCTCTCTGCATACTATTGGCTTGGTCGTCGCTAGATCTATTATACCTCTATAGACAAGTGCTGCTCCGAGATAAGTAGCATTGATATCCCAAAACCGCATGCAATCGTTGTGTGCGAACAAGCGACTACTTACTTGATGTAGAATGCTTCAAATAAGAAATTGACTTTGTGCACAAATGCTATTTGGCGCTTCAGGCGTCAGATTGAGTTCTTTTCGTACGCACTGCTGCGTTTCTTTCGCTGTGTTCCTAAGTAGGCGGCCCATCGTGGGAACCTGCTAGAAAGTTCCCACATATTTTCCTGGGCTGGTTCTTCTTTGGTTTTTTTGTTTTCGTTTTATTATTATTATTTGTTTTTTTCCTTTTTCTTTATGTTTTATTTTTTCTATTTTTCAAAGTCATGAACATTTTCAAGCACAAAATTTTTTCAAATTCATGAACGTTTTATAATCCGTGAACTTTTTTTTCAATTTTTAAACTTTTTCAAACCGTGAAATTTTCAAATTTGTGAATGTTTCTTAAACCGTGAACTTTTTCTCAAATTCATAAACCTTTTTTAAAACTCATAAACTTTCTCAGATTCATGAACTTTTTGAAACCACAATCCTTTTAAAATCCGTGAACTTTTTTCAATATCCACGGACTTTTCAAATCCGTGAAGTTTTTGCAAACACGTGAACATTTTTGAAACCGTAAACTTTTTGAATACATTAAACTTTTTCAAATCCGTGAACTTTTTTCAAAATTCACGAACTTTTTCAAATCCTTGAACCTTTTTTGAAACCGCGAACCTTTCAAATACATTAACCTTTTTCAAACCGTGAACTTTTCAAACCTACCAGCTACGTGTGTGAACGGGCGCTTGAAGCGCAGATTAGGAGCTCTCGCATTTCTGTGTCACATACGTTTTTTTTTCCTGTGCTATACGTGGAATTGAATGTATAGCTCGGGGCGAGGCCAATCAACTCAGAAAAAACACGATGGGCCCTGAAAATATGAAGCGCAGGCCCTTGCCGAAAACAAAAACATGATGTGAAGGCATTTGCTTGTCGTGAAACATGATGGGTCCTGAAAACATGATGTTCTCATGTGCATGCATTTGCTTGTCGTGCCCGTTTTTTAATCCATTGAGAATGTCTGTTCTACGAGCTGCATGCCCAAGGCCTGCTCTATTTCGTTCGACATGAGATGGTGGCTACCCATGGAATCCCGCATGACACGTCTGGGGTTTTAGGATTTTTGTTTGGACTCGGACGTCTCCTCGGCGTGCACTCTGGCACGAGACAGTTCACAGTTGCATGCGCGCACGGGCCTTGGATCTTGTGGTCTCGTGTTACCGACGGCGTTCGCTCGGCTCGGCTCGGCCAGCACTGTCGCCCCGGTTCTGATTGCCAAGTTCTCGTGCCAAATCGAACGCCATCGTTTTCACGAACTGCAGGAGCAGGCAGCGTTTTTAATTCGTATCATGGACGATCCCGTTCCCGGCTCAAATCTCTTGGGCAGAGATTTGCCGTGAACAAAAGTCAAACCACGTCGGGAGCCGGCTCCAATCACCTCAGGGACCCCGTCCCTGCATGCAGTGCCTTCGTACAAACAAGTCGACAGCAACAAAACTAGAGTGTTCTTGGATCAAAACTGAGATGGAAAATAGTAAACATACAATACAAAAAGAAGAAGAAGAAGAAGAAGAAGAAGAAGAAGAAGAAGAAGAAGAGAGATGAACATGAAATGGGCGTCCCGTTCGGCTGGACGATGTGTTTCCTCCGCCACTGCTCACTAGCAATGCCATTGGCGCGGCCGCGGCGGTAGCTAGCCTCTGCGGCTCCTAGGAAGCCTAAGCTCGGCAGTTGGCACTTCCCAACGCAGCAACAGCGCCAATCTGCAGCTCCTCTCTCTCCGGCCCTCCTCCTAGTCCTAGCTAGCTACTCCATCTCGATCCCGTGAGCGTGAGGAGTAATGGCTTGCAGCGTCCCGTCTCTCTTCACTCGCCATTACGGGGAAAC
Source organism: Triticum urartu (assembly GCF_056163025.1). Lineage (NCBI taxonomy): Eukaryota > Viridiplantae > Streptophyta > Magnoliopsida > Poales > Poaceae > Triticum > Triticum urartu. The sequence goes on from NC_141877.1 coordinate 120,005,330, forward strand.
GGGAAGCGATCCATCGAATCGATATTCTCAACATCCGCCTCCTGAAGGAACCGTCCGGTCTGCATGCCATGCTCTGCACAATGTATGTCCCCAGCACAATGCATACAGTGCTCTCGCGCGCATTCATATCGCTCTCGCTCTCTTTCCCGACGTGCCCAGCCATTTCAATCCCTGCCTATAGGAGCCCTAGCTAGCACATAGTAAATGACATTGGCATGCATGGCGTCCCGATAAAATCCATTGTTTGCAAGCTCACGAGTATAGCTGATTACCACGCATGCAGCACGCAGACACGCAGAGTAATGCCGCCTTTAATTGCCGCCCTCCTCCGTATCTTCCTGTGAGGATGCACGGAGGTCAATCGGTGGAAGCAAAAAAGTTCCACAAGATCTCGTCGCAGGCATGAGATGGATTCCACATTTATGTCGTTGCGTGGCTCCAGCATTTCGCTGCCTATCTTCGACGATCTTTGCCAGTAGCTACACAAACAGAACCAGCACGACTTTGCAGAAGTGGCTTGCGAGAGGGCAGTGAAACTGACAGGAGCTCATGCAGCCACACGCACGCGGTGCGGACCAAGCGGTCAACCCGCGATTCTGCTCATCCGTGGAACAAAGGTCCAGCAGCACAATCGAAGAAGGGAAATCGCTAGGAATAAGGTGACCGAGAATTAAAGAGTAAAATGCACTGGCAGTCACTGAACTTGCAAAGAGAGCTCAATTTGGTCACCATACTTAGAAATACGGCCAATACGGTCACCCAATACGACAAGACGTGTTTGTACGGTCACTGTTGCTCGTATGTCACCCGTCGCCGCTCGGTTTGACCAGTCGGTGCCGTCCACGTCGGCACGCGGAGGGTTATTTCTGTAAATTAGCCCGACGCATGTAATTAACCATCGACCCCCTTGAAATACCCCACTCTGTAGCGGAATCCCTAATTCCCCACTCTGCCGTCGACGCCGCCGCCCGCTCCCTAATTCCCCACGCCGCTGCCGCCACCGCCGCCCTCTCCCTGCTGTTTGCCGCAGCCCTCTTCCGTGCTGCTTGCCGGCGGCCTCTCCCTGCCGCTTGCCGCCGCCAGTTGCTTCACTCCGCCATGTCGACAAGCTCGGTCAGGTCATCGGTCGGCGGCCGTTCGGTGGTGGTGCCGCTCATCAGGTGCCCTTCTTGCCGCACTCGTGTGAAGTTCTATGTCTCCAACACGGAGAAGCACGAGGGCTGGGTCTTCTATAGGTGTCATGTTGGTGTAAGTGGGTTGCATCCCTAGTTCTTCGTTTTGGTTGGATTTTTTGGAACTTGTAATGGTGATTTTTGGCGTTTGTTGTTTTCTTTTGATGTCCAGGACCATTTCTGGCATTGGGAGTTGGAATACATTGCATACTTGGTGGAAAATCAGTATCTTGTTGGCAATGAAGCCGTAGATGCATTAGGAGCTGCAAAGGATAAGAGGGAAGAGCTGATGCGAGCAAGGAATCGAAGATATGCAGGTGGAGGTGGAGGTGTAGGTGCAGTTGATTTTCCAGGGTTTGAAGATGGACATCATGGAAGAGTTGCAGGTCAAATGAGCAGTCAGCAAGCAGAAGCACTCGTAGGGTTAGGCAATGAAATATTGGTGATGATGAAGGCTCTGTTGGCAGCACTCATTATAGTTGCAGTGCTAGTAGCAATTTCTGTGCTGAAGAAGTGATGGAGTGGATGCAAGAGTGATGCAATATGTAGTTGATGCAGTCTTTGCAATAGCTATTTCACTGTTAGTGTGTTAGGAATGATGCCTATTTTGTTAGGAGATGAACTTGTACTATGTGGTGGTTCTGTTAGTGTAAAGTGACAATCTTTTGCGTTGAATCTGATGCTTTTGCAATATGTAATGGAAGTGACAATCTTGTACTGCAAATGAAGTTAATGGATCATGTTGCTGTCTTATGAAGATATCATTTTTATGTTATATTTGCCTTGTGTGTGTGCATTGCAAAGCTAGTTGATGATGCTGTCAATTTGGGCACATTTAACCATTGTCATATTTGCCTTCTGTGTGTGCATTGCAAAGCTAGATCATGATGCTTGTAGACCATTTTTCTGTTCATTTTGCATGCAAAATAACTATACAACTGCTGCAAGTAGAAGAGGACAAATGTAACCATTGTACTCTAACCGGGGCATTAAACAGGGTAAAGAGGTATCTTGTAGAACAGGTTACAAAATGAGTAACAATTGATCCATACTCATGTGTCTACATCATTATGGATCAATTGCAACATTTTCCTACATAACCACTCTTTGCATACTACATGGATTGGAGCAAAATAAGCAGCTTGCATACTACTGTCTCATCACCTGAAGATATCAAACATGGATGTTCTGCTGGCCTTCCTTAGCTGACCATCTTCTTGGTCTTGTGAATCATCCTGTCTTTTACCCATTGCAATAGATATCAGCCTCAGTTCTTCCTTTCTTTGTGCTGCAGCAGCCTCCTTCTCTGCTTTCTTATCTGCTCTTCTTTTTGCTGCAACAGCCTCTTTCTCTGCTAGCTTTTTGGCAGCTTCTTGTTCTTTTTGAGCCTTCTTCTCAGCCTCCTTCTTTGCTTTGTTCTCAGCAGCTATAGTTTTCTTAACCTCCAAAAGAATCTGCCTTGTCTCTGCTTGAGCCTGCTTTTTTATTGCTGCTTCTTCTTTCCTCTTCTCTCTGTTCTGAGCAGCTGCCTGTCTCTTCCTCTCTGCCTCTGCTGTTTTCTTCTCCTCTTGCAGATGTCTCTTCCTGGCAGCTTCTTCAGCCTTCTTTTCCTGTTCTTCTCTCCTTGCTGCAAGTATAGCATTATTCTTGTCTTCTAACTCTTTGTCTCTCTACTTTTTTAATGCAAGTAACTTCTTGGCCATCTCTCCCTGCTAAATGGTGCTTGTGCTCCCTTGGTTTTGATTGACCAACAACTGAGCAGTAGAAAGGAATATAGACTCTGGAACAGGTCCTTGTGCAATCACTCTTGGCACAGACCTCTGCATGACATAACATTTGTACAAATGATCACACAATAATAGTAGGCTTGGCATAATATATGAGTTCATGTATGACAAAACTTACCCTTTCTATCATTTGATCAACCATGAGATCTTCTATGATGGGATTTTCTGCAGGGTTGTGTTCCTGATCAAATTGAAGCAACATTTTAAGTGATCCATGATTTGCTTGTGCTGCTGTATGACAAAACTGAAACATCTTCTGCAAAAACATACCTGAGTAATGACAGGATCTTCATCTTGCACATGTTGCTCATCTGGTGATGTTGCTTCATGATTTGCTTGTGGTGCTGATGATGCCTGCATATTTGGAGGAGGTAGTCCTGCCTTGAGGTACTTGCATCCTTTAATGTTGTGATCTGGCTCTCCACAGTATTTTCAGTGCATGATGACACCATGCCTAGACATTTTCTTGCCACCATTACTGCAAATTACTTCACCTCGTGCTTTTCTTCTGCTTTTGCATGGCCTGCCTACTTGCTTGGTGTACAATGGTGGCAGAACTGGTGGCCCATTCATCTTCTCCCATTCTGCCATGTCTCTACATGGATAGATTATATTCTTGTATGCCATTTTGAACATGTTCACAGAATAGCATTGGTTGACCAATGAAAGAGGGTCAACTCTTTCATGTCTAGCACATGCTATGGCATGCACACAAGGTGTGCCACCCTTCTGCCACCTCTTACAGCTGCACTCATTGGTGTGCCAGTCCACAAGGAAGTTCACACCCCTGTCACCTACCTGGAACACCCCATCTCCAGCTCCATCCACATAGCACAGGTTTTCCCACTCAGTTAGCTTCTCCACCTTTTTCTTGATCTTTGGACAAATATTTCCTTTCATCTTCTCTGCCTCAAGCTGCTTGCTGTAGTGCCTCTGCATCAGTTGGCCTTTGATCCTTTCTAGCATAGAAAGTATAGGTAGCTCTCTAGCATCTAGTATGTACCTACAATTATAAAACAAAACTGAGTTAAGTGTGAAACATGGAAGTAAGCACTGCACATAGCAAGTTAATTGGCTTCTCACTTGTTGAAAACTTCACAGTTATTGTTGAGCAATATATCACAATTGGGAAGATCACTTTGAAATGCTCTAACCCATGTGTATGGTTCCAACTCATGCAACCACTTGTAAGCATCCAAGCTGATGTCCTTCATCTCAGCCATGTACTGCTCATACTTGACAGAAGTGGTACTTCTTGCTATCTTCCAAAGTTGATTCTTAAGAACATCCCCTTTGAATTGTTGCTGAAAGTTCTGCCACATATGTCTGACACAGAACCTATGTTCTGACTCTGGAAATAACTCATCCACAACATTGATAAGGCCCTACAATAAGAAAACATAAACATAAGCATGGACTACTAAATATGGAGTACTACTTATACTAGAATTGATGTTGTTTACCTTTTGTTTGTCTGACATAATGGTCCATGGAGCAGTATTAAAGATAGCAAGATCATTCTTTAATCTTTCAAGGAACCAGCACCAATTAGGCTTGTCTTCCACTTCAACTACAGCTACTGCAATTGGAAAAATACAATCATTTGGGTCTATGCCAACAGTAGTGAGTAGCTGTCCTCTGTACCTTGTCTTGATATGACAGCCATCAAGGAATATCATAGGCCTACATCCCTGCAAGAACCCTCTTTTGCATGCATCTAGACACATATATGCTTTATTAAACCTTGCCTGACTATCTAGTGCAACAAAGAATGAGGTCCCAGGGTTACTTCTTCTCAACTCATTACCATAGTCCCAGAGCATGTTGTATTGGCCTTCTTCATCACCATAAATTATTTTCATTGCTAGCCTCCTAGCTCTTTGTAACTTGGTCCTGCTTGGGGTCATATGCCACTCCTTTTGAACAACTCTAGAAAAGTTCCTCAAATTCATGTCTTGGTCAGCTCTAAAGCTCTCAAGGTACTTCTGTGCTAGAAATGGTGTTGTGAAAGCCTTGATCTTCCACTTCTTGGTACACGTGTGCTCATCCACATATTTCTTGACCATGAAACACTTGGTCATGCTATCATATGAAGCCCAAAGATACCAAGTACAGTCCTCATCACATGTTGCCTTCACTCTTTTCTTATCATTCACTGGCAACTTCACATCTACCCTGTTTTTGCAGCAGTACTCCTTGATGGCTTTCCTCAAGAGCTCAATAGTTTGGAAAACTTGACCAACATGAAACTTGGGACAATGAAGATCCTCTGGTCTGAATGCCTTGAACTTCATGAAAACCTCTTCATCATCAGAATCTGGTGCCCACAAGTCATCACCCTCTGATTCATATAACTCATCTTCAACAGCTGCTGCTTTATCTCCATCTTTCTCATTTCCTTTCACTGCTTCTTTTCCCTTTTCAACCTTTTGCTTCCCTTTCTCTTCTTTCTTCTTCTCTGTCTGCACAGGCTCATCCATGTCTACATTATCAGCATACAAATCATCATCACCATCACTTATGTCATAGTCACTGTCCACTATGGCTCCAGGATCAAAGTCAGAGTCATCTGAGTCAGTATCAGCATCTTCCAGGTAATCAGAACTGCATTTCTGTCTTGTTTTTCTTTTGCATGCTCTTGATGATCCAGCTTCATCATGCTCTTGATGAGCCATAACATTTTCATCCTAATTACCAAAAGAACAATTCCTCCTTGCAAAGAAATAATTGCCCACATCAACATCTGAGCTCTCTGGATACACAACTTGTATTGGGATTGCTTCACCTTCATGCTCTGCATTTACAGTCTCTGTCTCTGCACCTTCAGGGACATGAACATCTGTCTCTGCATTTACAGCCTCAGCACTTTCTGACTGATCAACTCTTGTCTTAGAAGGACTAAACACTGGAGGTGATGCGGAGCATCCCAAGGTCATCCCCATGGACCTACCATCGTCTCATCAAGTGCCTACCGGACCCATGACTCGATCACGTGCAAGAGCCCTTGAAACCGAGGTGACATCTCTCCTCTCACAATTCCACTTCGATGCGCATGAAGCATGGCTACTACCTCATATGGATACTTTGTGCATACTCAGGTACAATGGAGAAGCTAAGGAGCAAGGACAAGAAGAAGAGGAAGATGGACGAGAAGACGGAGAAGAAGAAGGGATGCAGGAAAAGTCCCAGCCACCAGACGACCGGCCGGGACCGGACGTCCGGCGCCTGAAGCCTCAGCCGAACCCCAGCGAGCGGACGTCCGGCCCAGACCGGACGACCGGTGCCCCTGCACCCGAAGCGAACGAGCGGACGTCCGGTCCGGACCGGACGACCGGCGCACCAGCACCTGAGCCAACATCAGCGGAAGTCCGGAGCTACCGGACGTCCGGCACCCCCATCACAGAGCAGAACCAGCGGACGACCGGAGGACACCGGACGTCCGGCAGCTCCTGAGACACCGCACGACCGGTCCCCAGCGGACGTCCGGTACCTGGCTGCATCCAGATTCGGGCCCGAGGCCCATGTACCCTTTCACTTCGCCCCCCTTTTGCACTTAGACTATAAATAGACCCCCCATTCATCCTAGCTAGGGCTAGCGTTGGTTTAGCTCATACTTCGAGATAGAGCTTTGCTCATCCATACCGATCTCCTCCTCGAGAGAGACAGCAGCCCCTCTTCGAAGAAGATCAACTTGGATTCAAGACCCCCCTCTTGGGCGGCCCCATCAAGACCTCCTTCTAGGAGAAGAACCGGTTACTTTGTATCATCCTTTGTTGACCTTGGATCATCGTGTATCTCTCTGTGTTTCGAGGATCTAGCACATGTGTGATCTATTTCTTGTTGGTTGAGTGTTTCTCTTGTGTTTCCCCTCGTTTTCCCCCTCATGTTCTTCGTGTTCCTCATAGGGATCCGCTCCTTTCGTGAAAGATCGGCCATATAGGGTTCCACCCTACATCATCTTGGTATCATGAGCAAGGTTGATCACGATTTCGGAGCCCCCTCTTCGTTTTTCTAGCTTGATTTTGTTGTTTTTCGTCCTAATCCGAAAATCCCCACAAAAATAGCCCCAAAAAATTTTCTTGTGTTTTGTGAGTTTTGATGATGTTTTGTTGGTTTTGATCCGTGAATTTGTTGCGTTGCAAGTAGATCTAGCCTTCCCCCACCATCTCCACCTCGAAATCCCTCCCAAATTCCCCATATTCCCCCCAAAATCACCTCCCGGATCTAAAATCTCGCGTTGACCCCGACCACCGGACGACCGTCACATCACCGGACGTCCGGTGACCCAGGAAGCACCGGACGTCCGACGTTACCGGACGACCGGCGACCGGACATCCGTCCACGCCCGGACGACCGCTACTTCCACAACATCATCCGCTACACCACCTCCAACTTCCGCAAAACCGTTCCAATGTCCCTACCCACACCACCACCTACCCGCTACCTACTCCGACGATTTTGGTCGCCTTTGGTTTTGAGATTTTGAGTTGCGGTACCGTATCCTTTTGTGTTTCGGCTATCTAGGTATGGTTCGACATCGACATCACCGCCGCTCATTTTCGCCACGGACGCGTCATCAACACCGATCATCAACAACGACCACCTCGCCTACGACTTGGTATTCGTGCCACCATTTTGACACCATACCAGAAGCAAGACCGGTAACCTCATCTTGGTATTGGACATATCACTCTTGCCATCACATTGTTAGCCATCATCGCCTTACTCCTTTGCGTTGCTTACCCATCGAGACTAGGCATTGAGTATTGCCGGCAACGAGACTTGTGCACATTAGTGATCATACTTCCCATAGCATACATACATACATCATTGTTGTCTATATTGGTATCATCTCTTGTGTCACAAAGCTGTCATCGCATACTCACTTGCTATATTGGTTCATCAAGCATTGCATGAGAAAAGAGCTCAAACATCAAAGAGCCAAACAAGCTTTTAAGCAAAGAGGAAAGATAAGCAAAGAGCTTTTAAGCAAGAACCATAGCATCATACAACATTAAGATTGTCATACTCGATCATCTTGGATCATATCATAGCAACACCGTGCATAAAACATATTTGGGATAGAAGTCGTTGCATTTTTTCTAAGTAGGTTGTGCACAAGTTCTTGTATCCGCCTATCATGCAATCGTGCTAGCGTCTCTCTAGTGTTGTGCAACAAGAGCATTTTTGTGGATTCCACATTTTGGCTCACCCTTGGTTGCACAACCCCACTTATCTTTTTGCGTGTGTGTTTCCGTGTACCGTATATGCTTGGTCTACTTGTTACATTGCATCTCGCGAATCTTCTCCAACACTATTGAATCTTGCTTACATTCACATTAAAAATTGTGCCACCATCCTAACCAAGCTCCATCATAAGCTTTTACTTGTGTAGGTGTGAGAAACCGACAAGAATTGGTACCAATTGTGCTATTTCCTTGTTACACATTGGAGTCATCTTTGATCCATTGTCAACATCGGTCAAGGTACATTTGATATTGGTTCTTCCCTTTCTTCCACTCACACTTTGTCTTGGAATGATGGATAGGCCAAGTACTTCTACCAACCCGCTCTTCATGGAGCAAGACGATGAAATGAACTCCTTCGTCACCAAGAGTCACCTCTTTGGTGCACAACATGCTTCGCATCAAGAGCAACAAGCTATGAGTGAACGCATCAACAACCTTACCGCCGACTTGCGACTTTCCGAGCAACGTACAAGGGACTACTTTGACAACAAGCTCGACGATCACAAGCAAGAGAATGACGCAAGGATGGACGAGATTCACGCTTTGTTGCTCAACCGCTCTTCTTCCACTTCAAGAAGGAGCCGTTCAAGTCGACACTCCGACAACACCATCTCCGGTTCAAGTACACCGACATCGAACACTCTTCGACGAGCCGCGCGCAACGAGCGTCAAGCAAACCTCAATCCACTTCGAGACACCGACTCGCAAGAACATCGACGACGTCAAGCCGAACAAGCCTTTGCGCTAGCTCGAGAGCGGCAACGCCAACGTCAACACGAACAAGAGGAGTGAGCGCGACAACATCAAGATGCACAAGACGCCGAGGCGGAACGTCAAGAACAACAACTACGTGAAGCTCAAGCACTTGAAGCGCAACGTGCCCTTCATGAATCAAGTCGTGCCGTAGCCGACCGAGGCCGACAAGCTCGACTACATCAAGAAGCACTTCACGATGAAGCTCAGGAAAGAATTTTCCAAAGACGTGTGCGTCAACAAGCTCCTCGTCAAGATAGACAAGCGCCTCGTCAAGATAGACAAGCTCCCCCTCAAGCGAGACAAGAACATCAAGTTCATCAAGAGCATGACGATAATGGGAATTCTCCACGACAAGAGCAACACGAGGTTGACAACCCTCCGCGTCAAGAGAATCACGAGTTGAACAATCATCTACAACACAGGCGTCATTTTCCCCAACCCCAACACAATGAAGAGCAATGCTATGGAAAGCTCAAGTTCACCATGCCCAAGTTCAACGGAAGCAACGATCCCGAAGAATACCTTTCATGGGCATTGAAAGTTGACAAGATCTTCCGTTTGCACAATTATGAAGAAGAGAAGAAGATCGCGATGGCATCCCTTGAGTTCCAAGACTATGTCCTCATTTGGCAGGAACAAGTCATTGAGCGTCGCGAGGCAAGAGGTGAACCACCCATCACTACTTGGGCACAAATGAAGGATGTCATGAGAGCACGATTCATGTCAAACTACTACAACCGCGACCTCTTCAAGAAACTTCAACAACTCAAGCAAGGAACCAAGAGCGTTGAAGAGTACTACAAGGAAATGGAGATTGCCATGATACGAGCCAATGTCAAAGAAGATGATGAGCAAACTATGGCAAGGTTCTTGAATGGACTCAATCATCCTATCAAGAAGATCGCCGACTTCCAACCATACTCGAACCTCATCGAGCTAGTGCATCAAGCTACCAAAGCGGAACGGCAAGTACAAGATGACTTCAAGTATGCCAAGTTCTCATCCAAGTCCTATGGCCTCTCCAACAATCAAGCTTCGACAACTCCAACACCTTCTTCCTCAACCAAGCCTTCTACAAGCAACGGCGACAAGTCAAGTTACAAGAAAGCTTCGACAAGCTCAAGTCGTCCTCCTACTACAAACAACTTCAAGAAAGCTCCATCATCATCTACTCCACCCGATGAGACCATCAAGACAAGTTCTATCAAATGCTTCACATGCGGCGGCCGAGGCCACAAGTCCTTTGAGTGCACAAACAAGCGCACCATGATCCTCAACGACGACGGAACCTATGACTCCATGAGTGAAGGAGAAATGGAAGCTCTTGAGCAAGTGGCCATGCACCGACAAGTGAACAATGAAGATGAAGATGACCAAGTCTTTTGCGATGAAGATTCAAGCCCCGCTCTTGTTGTCTCCAAGGTCTTGACTCTTCAACATCAACAAGACGAAGATCAAGGATGCCATATCTTTCACACCAAGGCCGGCATCAATGGACGATCCGTCAAGGTCATCATCGATGGAGGGAGTTGCCACAACTTAGCAAGTGAAGAACTATGCTCCAAGCTCCAATTGGTCAAGATGAAGCACCCTCACCCCTACAAGGTTCAATGGCTAAGCGACACCGGCACCATACAAGTCGAGCATAGAGTACAAGTCTCTTTCAAGATCGGCGCCTATGAAGACACATTAGAATGTGATGTCCTTCCGATGACCGTTTGCCACCTCCTCCTTGGACAGCCATGGCAATTTGACCGAGGTGTCATTCACAATGGGCGTACAAATCACTATAGCTTCAAGATGAAAGGGAAAGAGTTCGTGCTACGTCCTATGTCTCCAAGCCAAGTGCTCGCCGACAAGCAAGCCACCCATCATGGAGAAAATAGTGAGAGAGCGATCCACTAAAAAGAGAGTGAGCGCCACAAGCCCAAATTGAGTGACTCCACGATGAGCGACAAGAAAAACTTAGTTCTCTTTGCCACCAAACGTGAGATGAGAGAAGTGTGTGAGAACCCATCAAGTGTCCTACACTATGTCCTATTATGCAAGGACGAGGTCACACAAACTAACAACTCTCACGATCTACCTTTGGTGTTATCTTCTCTATTGCAGGAATTCCAAGATGTTTTCCCCGATGAGCTACCTTCGGGTCTACCTCCACTACGAGGCATTGAGCACCAAATTGATCTCATCCCCGGAGCGCTGCTTCCCAACAAAGCTCCATACCATGTCAACCCCGAAGAAACCAAAGAAATACAAAGGCAAGTAAAGCATCTCATAGACCATGGACATGTGCATGAAAGTTTGAGTCCTTGTGCCATACCGGTCATTCTTGTGCCAAAACGTGACGGTAGCTTTCGCATGTGCTCCGATTGTAGACCTATCAATGCTATCACCGTTAGATACAGGTACCCCATTCCACGCCTAGATGATATGCTAGATGAGCTTAGTGGTGCCACTATATTTTCCAAAATCGATCTTAAGAGTGGTTACTGTCAAATCCGCATACAAGAGGGTGATGAATGGAAAACCGCATTCAAAACCAAGTTTGGTTTGTATGAGTGGTTAGTCATGCCTATGGGTCTCTCGGAAGCACCGGGCACTTTTATGCGCCTTATGAATCATGTCTTTCGCCCTTACATTGGTATATTTGTTGTGGTTTACTTTGATAACATTCTTGTGTTTAGCAAATCTATCCAAGAACATGTCACCCATGTCCGCACCGTTTTGCAAACTCTTAGAAAGAGCGTCTCTATGCTAATATGGAGAAATGCCTATTTGGTGTTGATAAACTCGTTTTCTTGGGTTTTGTGGTCTCTTCTAAGGGTGTTCATGTAGATGAGTCCAAGATCAATGCTATTAAGACTTGGCCGCAACCAACCAACTTGCATCAAGTGCGTAGTTTCCTTGGTCTTGTGGGATTCTATCATCGCTTTGTAAAGGATTTTAGCACCATTGCTTCGCCTTTACATACTTTGAGCAAGAAGAATGCGCCTTTTGTTTGGGAACCATCCCAAGATATCACATTCAATGAGCTTAAGAATTTGCTTACTCATGCTCCCGTGCTTGCTTTACCCAACTTCGACAAGCCTTTTGAGATTCATTGCGATGCTAGCGGTAATGGCATAGGAGGTGTGTTAACGCAAGAGAAGCACCCCATAGCTTACTTTAGTGAGAAACTTTCCGGGGCGCAACTCAACTATCCCATCTATGACAAAGAGCTATATGCTTTAGTCCGCGTTTTACATGAATGGGAACATTACCTTCGTCCCCACGAGTTTCTCATTCATACCGATCATGAGACCCTCAAGTATCTCAAGGGTCAAACTAAGTTGAACAAGCGTCATGCTAAATGGAGTGAATTCATTGAGTCTTTTCCCTATGTCATCAAGTACATCAAGGGTAAAGAAAACGTCGTCGCGGATGCTCTTTCCTGCATATGCATGCTAGTCACGCAACTCGAGTTAGATGTCATTGGCTTCGAGCATATCAAAGATTTGTATGCGCATGATGAAACTTTTGCCACCCCTTATGCCAAGTGTTTGTCGAATACATCATGGGAGCGCTATTACATCAAAGACGGCTACCTTATGCGAGCTAACAAACTTTGCATCCCCAAGTCGTCCCTTCGTTTATTGCTTTTGCAGGAATCACATGGAGGAGGATTAATGGGACACTTTGGACGCGATAAGACATTCGCCACGCTCTCAAAGAGCTACTTTTGGCCAAAGATGTTTCGGGACGTCAATCGCTTCACCAACCGATGTTCGACATGCCGCAAAGCTAAGTCCAAAGCTCAATCTCATGGCCTCTATATGCCTCTACCGATTCCATACCAACCATGGGAAGATATTAGCATGGACTTTGTGCTTGGTTTGCCTAGAACTCGAAATGGCAAGGATTCCGTTTTTGTTGTCGTGGACCGTTTCTCCAAAATGGCTCATTTCATTCCTTGCAACAAGATAGACGATGCTTCACATATTGCAAATTTTTTTTGTAGGGAAATCTTGCGCCTTCATGGAGTGCCAAAGACTATCGTCTCGGACCGCGACGTCAAGTTCCTTAGCTACTTTTGGAAGACTCTATGCGCCAAGCTCGGAATCAAGCTACTCTTCTCCACGGCATACCATCCTCAAACCGATGGCCAAACGGAGGTGACAAACCGCACACTCTCCGCTCTACTTCGAGTACTCATCAAGAAGAACATCAAGGAATGGGAGGAGTGTCTACCCATCGCCGAGTTCGCATACAACCGAGAAAGACACTCAACAATCGGCAAGTCCCCTTTCGAGGTCGTCTACGAATTCAACCCTTTGTCACCATTGGATATTCTTCCTCTACCACTCCAAGAGCGCATCAATTTGGACGCAAGTGCGCATGTGACACATCTCAAGAAGATGCATGAAGATACAAGAAACACCATCGAGTGCCAAGTTCAACGCCTTGCGACCAATCTCAACTTCAACAAGCAACCTATGGTCTTCAACATTGGTGATCAAGTGTGGCTACACCTTCGCAAGGACCGCTTCCCACAAGAACGCAAATCCAAGCTTCGTCCACGAGCGGATGGACCCTTCAAGGTGCTTGCACGCTACAATGACAACGCTTACAAGATCGACCTTCCACGCGACAAGTACAACGTGAGCGGCATCTTCAACATCAAAGATCTCTCTCCTTTCCATGGTGATGAAGATTTTGATCCGAGGACGGATCTTCCCCAAGGGAGGGGAGATGATGCGGAGCATCCCAAGGTCATCCCCATGGACCTACCATCATCTCATCAAGTGCCTACCGGACCCATGACTCGATCACGTGCAAGAGCCCTTGAAACCGAGGCGACATCTCTCCTCTCACAATTCCACTTCGATGCGCATGAAGCATGGCTACTACCTCATATGGATACTTTGCGCATACTCAGGTACAATGGAGAAGCTAAGGAGCAAGGACAAGAAGAAGAGGAAAATGGACGAGAAGACGGAGAAGAAGAAGGGATGCAGGAAAAGTCCCAGCCACCGGACGACCGGCCGGGACCGGACGTCCGGCACCTGAAGCCTCAGCCGAACCCCAGCGAGCGGACGTCCGGCCCAGACCGGACGACCGGTGCCCCTACACCCGAAGCGAACGAGCGGACGTCCGGTCCGGACCGGACGACCGGCGCACCAGCACCCGAGCCAACATCAGCGGAAGTCCGGAGCTACCGGACGTCCGGCACCCCCATCACAGAGCAGAACCAGCGGACGACCGGAGGACACCGGACGTCCGACAGCTCCTGAGACACCGCACGACCGGTCCCTAGCGGACGTCCGGTACCTGGCTGCGTCCAGATTCGGGCCCGAGGCCCATGTACCCTTTCACTTCGCCCCCCTTTTGCACTTAGACTATAAATAGACCCCCCATTCATCCTAGCTAGGGCTAGCGTTGGTTTAGCTCATACTTCGAGATAGAGCTTCGCTCATCCATACCGATCTCCTTCTCGAGAGAGACAGCAGCCCCTCTTCGGAGAAGATCAACTTGGATTCAAGACCCCCCTCTTGGGCGGCCCCATCAAGACCTCCTTCTAGGAGAAGAACCGGTTACTTTGTATCGTCCTTTGTTGACCTTGGATCATCGTGTATCTCTCTGTGTTTCGAGGATCTAGCACATGTGTGATCTATTTCTTGTTGGTTGAGTGTTTCTCTTGTGTTTCCCCTCGTTTTCCCCCTCGTGTTCCTCGTAGGGATCCGCTCCTTTCGTGAAAGATCGGCCATATAGGGTTCCACCCTACATCAGGAGGTAGTTGCACTCTTGGGAAATTGACCACATCATCAACAACATTGTTTGAATTCAGACTATCTTCATGGTCTAAGTAGAGACTGAATGAGTGGTGGCCAAGATCAACAAATGTTATCATCTGGTCTGTGTCTCCATCTCCTCTAATTTCTCTCAAGCCATTCTTCTGCAAGCTTAGGATAGGAATGCAGTAGTAAACCTTGAGCCTTCCTGCCATCTCCCAACCAATCTCCTCCACTAGGTGCTCAACCATGATTGGAGACCATGTCATGTATCCAGATAATCATACCACAGCACATGCCCATTCACATAAGAACGGTTGCTACCTTTGCCAAGGAAATATCCACCATGGTTAAATTGAACTGAAAATTTCCTGCTGCGTGGTCCTACAAAGATGAAAATAGAGCACAATTCTGTCAACATGTATTACAAGGAACCACCTTTCCTAACCTAAAACCCTAACAGTATGTTCAAACATCTAAAAGGCCTATAATTGCATCATAATGACCTACAAGCAAACACTTAGCCCCCAATTTGTCAGGCAAAAACCATACACCAAAAACCCCCAAATTGTCAGGAAAAAACCATAGCTTAAATCTTGTGAAATCTTGCGGGCAAAATTGACCTCCTAAATCTCCATGTGCACAACGCGAAACCCTAAATCGCGCAATCACAGACTGCAAGCACCAATCATGGCGGATGTACGTGGGGCTTACCATAGCACGGTGGAGGAGCTCCATCTGGTCGACGAATAGGCACCATCCTGAGGAGGATGCGGTGCCCCTCCGGCAGCGACGGGATGCGGCGCACCTCCGCGGCGACTCTGGCCCTTCCACGATCTCGATGACCGGAGATGGTGCGCTGCCGCCGACGATCGCCTCCTCTGCCCCCACTCTCCTCCTCCCCTCGTTATGATCGAAGCCGAACAGGCAAGGTGCTTTCGGGTAAAGCACAGCGAACCAGGGGGGATTCTGCAAAAACACCGCCCCACCACCAGCTGGCGTCTAGGATTGGTCAACACGTGGTCAAAACGAGCGGCGACGGGTGGCATACAAGCAACAGTGACCGTACAAACACGTCTTGTCGTATTGGGTGACCGTATTGGCCGTATTTCTAAGTACGGTGACCAAATTGAGCTCTCTTCGCAAGTTCAATGACTGCCAGTGCATTTTTGGATCAGTAGATCTCTTCTTAGCCATTAGATGTCAAAAGAACGGTCGGATTTCCATCTTCAACCTCTAGCTCGTCTCCTTTCCCAAACCGCCGTGCTCCTCCCCCCCCCCCCCGTCGGTCATCCCTTTAAACCCGACCATGATGACTTTTGTCCGGCGAACCTGGACCCCCCCTCCCCTAACCAGTGGCGGAGGTATAGGGTGGCCAGGGTGGGCCATGGCCCACCCTGGATTTACCAATCAGCCTTTATACCATAGAAAAATAAGTAGAATGAACAAATAAAAATAAATCTTTATGCGTGTATGCACTGTTGGCCCACCCTGGCCCAGTGGGCTAGGTCCGCCACTGCCCCTAACACCCCTAAGATAGACAATGGGGGACCCTGGCAACCTAACATAGATAATGGTGGAGCTTCTCCGGCGAGCTATCAACCTTCTTCCACCCCTTTGGTTGTTTCTTGCTTCAATCCAAAACCGACTGACCCAAATGTAAAAGTTAGACGACTTACATATAGTTATTGAGAGCAAAGAATTACTCCAGGCGGGAGGCTGAAGAACGGATTACCACCTACAACCCCTCTCCAAGGCAAGCAACGAAGCAATTCCTTGGCACTGTACATCAGGCCACTTGTTTGTTCTCAAACGCTTTTGACGAGTGCTCGTTGTGCATCCTTGTGGGCAAAAAGGTAAGTTTTTTTTAAAATAGACTATCATAAAGCGTATGAATTCCTTGCCCTCGAAGGCTTTGGCTATAAATGTATACTATGGATTTAAAAACTACCTGGATGTCGGCGGTGACGCCACCCTCCTCCCGCAACCCTACCTGGACGCCGCTGCCACCCTCCTTCCGCAACCCTAGACGTCGCCATTACTCTCTCTCTCTCTCTCTCTCTCACTCTCCTCCGTTCCCGAAGGCCACTTCCACACAAGGCCATGCATCACCCGTGATGAGAGCGACTGGGATCTGATTGGCGATGATCTCATGGCCCATTGACATGTGCAGCGTGATGAGTCAATGGATGGAACCCATCAATAAAGGCGAAACGTCGCCCCCCCCACTTAAAGAATATTCCGCATTTGGGGTTTAAGGTAATTTACTCTCCTGACATGATTGCCCGCGATTTCTTGGCGCCCATGGTAACCCAGGGCGCCACCTTGGTTTTGATGTTATGGATAAGAACCGTCGGTGGGGCACCCTTGTGATAAAAGACACGGATATCCCCTTCATTCCAAGTGGTCCAAGAAGTGAGCGTGACCACCGCCTTGTGATTTGGACGTTGCTGTCGGGGAGACCAACCCACCAATCTTTAGTGGATCACATGAGGTGCCACGTGGAGGTGTCGCGATGCCCAAGTTGTAGCCAAACCTTGATCATGTCCCAAAGCCTAGGCGTGTATCGACATTTGAAGAAGATGTAGTCAACGGACTATTGCACCGGCTTACCTACAGACAAGAACCACAATTTGGGTACCCATGTTTGGCTATCTCTCTCTCTCTCCAATGTTCCCAGAGGCCACTGTCGGACGACACGTGCAGCGTGGCGAGTCAATGGATGGGGCCCATCATAAAGGCAGAACATCACCTCCCACTTAAAGAATATTCCGCTTTTAGGGATTAAGGTCATTTACTCTCCTGACATGATTGTCCCCGATTTCTTGGTGCCCACGGTAACCCAGGCCACCACATTGCTTTTGATGTTGTGGAGAACAAAACCACTGGTGGGGCAACCTTGTGACAAAAGACACGGGTATTCCCTTCATTCCAAATGGTCCAAGAAGTGAGCGTGACCACCGCCTTGCGATTTGGACGTTGCTGTTGGGTAGGCCAACCCGCCAATCTTTAGCGGATCACATGATGTGCCACGTGGAGGTGTCGTGATGCCCAAGTTCTAGCCAATCCCTGATCATGTCCCAAAGCCTAGGTGTGTATCGACATTTGAAGAAGCTGTAGTCAACGGACTATTGCACCGGCTTACATATAGACAAGAGCCACAATTTGGGTACCCATGTTTGGCTATCTCTCTCTCTCCAATGTTCCTAGAGGCCACTGTCAGCCGACACGTGCAGCATGGCGAGTCAATGGATGGGACCCATCATAAAGGTGGAACATCGCCTCCCACTTAAAGAATATTCCGCTTTTAGGGTTTAAGGTCATTTACTCTCCTGACATGATTGTCCCCGATTTCTTGGCGCCCACGGTAACCCAGGCCACCACATTGCTTTTGATGTTGTGGAGAAGAAAACCGTCGGTGGGGCACCCTTTTGACAAAAGACACGGGTATTCCCTTCATTCCAAATGGTCCAAGAAGTGAGCATGACCACCGCCCTGCGATTTGGACGTTGTTGTTGGGTAGGCCAACCCACCAATCTTTAGCGGATCACATGAGGTGCCACTTGGAGGTGTCGTGATGCCCAAGTTGTAGCCAATCCCTGATCATGTCCCAAAGCCTAGCCGAGTATCGACATTAGAAGAAGATGTAGTCAACAGACTATTACACCGGCTTACATACGGACAAGGGCCACAATTTGGGCACCCATGTTTGCCCATCTTTCTCTCTCTCTCTCTCTATCTCTCTCTCCCTCTCCCCCCCTCTCTCTCTCTCCAACGTTCCTGGAGGCTACTGTCGGACGACACGTGTAGCGTGGCGAGTCAATGGATGGCACCCATCATAAAGGCGGAACGTCGCCTCCCACTTAAACAATATTCTGCTTTTAGGGTTTAAGGTAATTTACTCTCCTAACATGATTGTCCCCGATTTCTTGGCGCCCACGGTAACCCCCGGCGCCACCTTGCTTTTGATGTTGTGGAGAAGAACCGTCGGTGGGGCACCCTTGTGATAAAAGACACGGATATTCCCTTCATTCCAAATGGTCCAAGAAGTGAGCGTGACCACCGCCTTGTGATTTGGACGTTGCTGTCGGGGAGACCAACCCACCAACCTTTAGTGGATCACATGAGGTGCCACGTGGAGGTGTCGCGATGCCCAAGTTGTAGCCAATCCTTGATTATGTCCCAAAGCCTAGGCGTGTACCTACATTTGAAGAAGATGTAGTCAACGGACTATTGCACCGGATTACATACAGACAAGAGCCACAATTTGGGTACCCAAGTTTGGCTATCTCTCTCTCTATCTCCAATGTTCCCAGAGGCCACTGTCGGACGACACATGCAGCGTGGCGAGTCAATGGATGGGACCCATCATAATGGCGGAACATCCCCTCCCACTTAAAGAATATTCCGCTTTTAGGGTTTAAGGTCATTTACTCTCCTGACATGATTGTCCCCGATTTCTTGGCGCCCACGATAACCCAGGCCACCACATTGCTTTTGATGTTGTGGAGAAGAAAACCGTCGGTGGGGCAACCTTGTGACAAAAGACACGAGTATTCCCTTCATTCCAAATGGTCCAAGAAGTGAGCGTGACCACCGCCTTGCGATTTGGACGTCGCTGTTGGGTAGGCCAACACACCAATCTTTAGCGGATCACATGAGGTGCCACGTGGAGGTGTCGTGATGCCCAAGTTGTAGCCAATCCCTGATCATGCCCCAAAGCCTGGGCGTGTATCGACATTTGAAGAAGATGTAGTCAACGGACTATTGCACCGGCTTACATACAGACAAGAGCCATAATTTGGGTCCCCATGTTTGGCTATCTCTCTCTCTCCAATGTTCCCAGAGGCCACTGTCGGACGACACGTGCAGCATGGCGAGTCAATGGATGGGACCCATCATGAAGGCGGAACATCGCCTCCCACTTAAAGAATATTCCGCTTTTAGGGTTTAAGGTCATTTACTCTCCTAACATGATTGTCCCCGATTTCTTGGTGCCCACGGTAACCCAGGCCACCACATTGCTTTTGATGTTGTGGAGAAGAAAACCGTCGGTGGGGCACCCTTGTGACAAAAGACACGGGTATTCCCTTCATTCCAAATGGGTTCAAGAAGTGAGCGTGACCAGCGCCTTGCGATTTGGACGTTGCTGTTGGGTAGGCCAACCCACCAATCTTTAGCGGATCACATGAGGTGCCACGTGGAGGTGTCATGATGCCCAAGTTGTAGCCAATCCCTGATCATGTCCCAAAGCCTAGCCGTGTATCGACATTAGAAGAAGATGTAGTCAACAGACTATTACACCGGCTTACAAACGAACGAGGGCCACAATTTGGGCACCCATGTTTGCCCATCTTTCTCTCCCTCTCTCTCTCTCTCTATCTCTCTCTCTCCCTCTCCCCCTCTCTCTCCAATGTTCTCGGAGGCTACTGTCGGACGACACATGTAGCGTGGCGAGTCAATGGATGGCACCCATCATAAAGGCGGAACGTCGCCTCCCACTTAAAGAATATTCTGCTTTTAGGGTTTAAGGTAATTTACTCTCGTGACATGATTGTCCCTGATTTCTTGGCGCCCACGGTAACCCCCGGCGCCACCTTGCTTTTGATGTTGTGGAGAAGAATCGTCGGTGGGGCACCCTTGTGATAAAAGACACGGATATTCCCTTCATTCCAAATGGTCCAAGAAGTGAGCATGACCACCGCCTTGTGATTTGGACGTTTCAGTCGGGGAGACCAACCCACCAATCTTTAGTGGATCACATGAGGTGCCACGTGAAGGTGTCGTGATGCCCAAGTTGTTGCCAATCCTTGAACATGTCCCAAAGCCTAGGCGTGTATCGACATTTGAAGAAGATGTAGTCAACGGACTATTGCACCGAATTACATACAGACAAGAGCCACAATTTGGGTACCCAAGTTTGGCTATCTCTCTCTCTATCTCCAATGTTCCCAGAGGCCACTGTCGGACGACACGTGCAGCGTGGCGAGTCAATGGATGGGATCCATCATAATGGCGGAACATCCCCTCCCACTTAAAGAATATTCTGCTTTTAGGGTTTAAGGTCATTTACTCTCCTGACATGATTGTCCCCGATTTCTTGGCGCCCACGGTAACCCAGGCCACCACATTGCTTTTGATGTTGTGGAGAAGAAAACCGTCGGTGAGGCAACCTTGTGACAAAAGACACGGGTATTCCCTTCATTCCAAATGGTCCAAGAAGTGAGCGTGACCACCGCCTTGCGATTTGGACGTCGCTGTTGGGTAGGCCAACCCACCAATCTTTAGCGGATCACATGAGGTGCCACGTGGAGGTGTCGTGATGCCCAAGTTGTAGCCAATCCCTGATCATGCCCCAAAGCCTAGGCGTGTATCGACATTTGAAGAAGATGTAGTCAACGGACTATTGCACCGGCTTACATACAGACAAGAGCCACAATTTGGGTCCCCATGTTTGGCTATCTCTCTCCAATGTTCCCAGAGGCCACTGTCGGACGACACGTGCAGCATGGCGAGTCAATGTATGTGACCCATCATGAAGGCGGAACATCGCCTCCCACTTAAAGAATATTCCGCTTTTAGGGTTTAAGGTCATTTACTCTCCTGACATGATTGTCCCCGATTTCTTGGTGCCCACGGTAACCCAGGCCACCACATTGCTTTTGATGTTGTGGAGAAGAAAACCATCGGTGGGGCACCCTTGTGACAAAAGACACGGGTATTCCCTTCATTCCAAATGGATTCAAGAAGTGAGCGTGACCACCGCCTTGCGATTTGGACGTTGCCGTTGGGTAGGTCAACCCACCAATCTTTAGCGGATCACATGAGGTGCCACGTGGAGGTGTCATGATGCCCAAGTTGTAGCCAATCCCTGATCATGTCCCAAAGCCTAGCCGTGTATCGACATTAGAAGAAGATGTAGTCAACAGACTATTACACCGGCTTACATACGGACAAGGGCCACAATTTGGGCACCCATGTTTGCCCATCTCTCTCTCTCTCTCCAATGTTCCCGGAGGCTACTGTCGGACGACACGTGCAGTGTCGCGAGTCAATGGATGGCACCCATCATAAAGGCGGAACGTTGCCTCCCACTTAAAGAATATTCCGCTTTTAGGGTTTAAGGTAATTTACTCTCCTGACATTATTGTCCCTGATTGCTTGGCCCCCACGGTAACCCCCGGCGTCACCTTGCTTTTGATGTTGTGGAGAAGAACTGTCGGTGGGGCACCCTTGTGACAAAAGACACGGACATTCCCTTCATTCCAAATGGGTTCAAGAAGTGAGCGTGACCACCGCCTTGCGATTTGGACGTTGCTGTTGGGTAGACCAACCCACCAATCTTTAGCGGATCACATGAGGTGCCACGTGGAGGTGTCATGATGCCCAAGTTGTAGCCAATCCCTGATCATGTCCCAAAGCCTAGCCGTGTATCGACATTAGAAGAAGATGTAGTCAACAGACTATTACACCGGCTTTCATACGAACAAGGGCTACAATTTGGGCACCCATGTTTGCCCATCTTTCTCTCCCTCTCTCTCTCTATCTCTCTCTCCCTCTCCCCCTCTCTCTCCAACGTTCTCGGAGGCTACTGTCGGACGACACGTGTAGCGTGGCGAGTCAATGGATGGCACCCATCATAAAGGCGGAACGTCGCCTCCCACTTAAAGAATATTCTGCTTTTAGGGTTTAAGGTAATTTACTCTCGTGACATGATTGTCCCCGATTTCTTGGTGCCCACGGTAACCCCCGGCGCCACCTTGCTTTTGATGTTGTGGAGAAGAATCGTCGGTGGGGCACCCTTGTGATAAAAGACACGGATATTCCCTTCATTCCAAATGGTCCAAGAAGTGAGCGTGACCACCGCCTTGTGATTTGGACGTTGCAGTCGGGGAGACCAACCCACCAATCTTTAGTGGATCACATGAGGTGCCACGTGGAGGTGTCGTGATGCCCAAGTTGTAGCCAATCCTTGATCATGTCCCAAAGCCTAGGCGTGTATCGACATTTGAAGAAGATGTAGTCAACGGACTATTGCACCGGATTACATACAGACAAGAGCCACAATTTGGGTACTCAAGTTTGGCTATCTCTCTCTCTATCTCCAATGTTCCCAGAGGCCACTGTCGGACGACATGTGCAGCGTGGCGAGTCAATGGATGGAACCCATCATAATGGCGGAACATCCCCTCCCACTTAAAGAATATTCTGCTTTTAGGGTTTAAGGTCATTTACTCTCCTGACATGATTGTCCCCGATTTCTTGGCGCCCACGGTAACCCAGGCCACCACATTGCTTTGGATGTTGCGGAGAAGAAAACCGTCGGTGGGGCAACCTTGTGACAAAAGACACGGGTATTCCCTTCATTCCAAATGGTCCAAGAAGTGAGCGTGACCACCGCCTTGCGATTTGGACGTCGCTGTTGGGTAGGCCAACCCACCAATCTTTAGCGGATCACATGCGGTGCCACGTGGACGTGTCGTGATGCCCAAGTTGTAGCCAATCCCTGATCATGCCCCAAAGCCTAGGCGTGTATCGACATTTGAAGAAGATGTAGTCAATGGACTATTTCACCGGCTTACATACAGACAAGAGCCACAATTTGGGTCCCCATGTTTGGCTATCTCTCTCTCTCCAATGTTCCCAGAGGCCACTGTCGGACGACACGTGCAGCATGGCGAGTCAATGGATGGGACCCATCATGAAGGCGGAACATCGCCTCCCACTTAAAGAATATTCCGCTTTTAGGGTTTAAGGTCATTTACTCTCCTGACATGATTGTCCCCGATTTCTTGGTGCCCACGGTAACCCAGGCCACCACATTGCTTTTGATGTTGTGGAGAAGAAAACCGTCGGTGGGGCACCCTTGTGACAAAAGACACGGGTATTCCCTTCATTCCAAATGGGTTCAAGAAGTGAGCGTGACCACCGCCTTGCGATTTGGACGTTGCTGTTGGGTAGGCCAACCCACCAATCTTTAGCGGATCACATGGGGTGCCACGTGGAGGTGTCATGATGCCCAAGTTGTAGCCAATCCCTGATCATGTCCCAAAGCCTAGCCGTGTATCAACATTAGAAGAAGATGTAGTCAACAGACTATTACACCGGCTTACATACGGACAAGGGCCACAATTTGGGCACCCATGTTTGCCCATCACTCTCCCTCTCTCTCCAACATTCCCGGAGGCTACTGTCGGACGACACGTGCAGCGTGGCGAGTCAATGGATGGCACCCATCATAAAGGCGGAACGTCGCCTCCCACTTAAAGAATATTCCGCTTTTAGGGTTTAAGGTAATTTACTCTCCTGACATGATTGTCCCCGATTGCTTGGCGCCCACGGTAACCCCCGGCGCCACCTTGCTTTTAATGTTGTGGAGAAGAACCGTCGGTGGGGCACCCTTGTGACAAAAGACACGGGTATTCCCTTCATTCCAAATGGGTTCAAGAAGTGAGCGTGACCACCGCCTTGCGATTTGGACGTTGCTGTTGGGTAGGCCAACCCACCAATCTTTAGCGGATCACATGAGGTGCCACGTGGAGGTGTCATGATGCCCAAGTTGTAGCCAATCCCTGATCATGTCCCAAAGCCTAGCCGTGTATCGACATTAGAAGAAGATGTAGTCAACAGACTATTACACCGGCTTACATACGGACAAGGGCCACAATTTGGGCACCCATGTTTGCCCATCTCTCTCTCTCTCCAACGTTCCCGGAGGCTACTGTCGGACGACACGTGCAGTGTGGCGAGTCAATGGATGGCACCCATCATAAAGGCGGAACGTTGCCTCCCACTTAAAGAACATTCCGCTTTTAGGGTTTAAGGTAATTTACTCTCCTGACATGATTGTCCCCGATTGCTTGGCCCCCACGGTAACCCCCGGCGTCACCTTGCTTTTGATGTTGTGGAGAAGAACTGTCGGTGGGGCACCCTTGTGACAAAAGACACGGGTATTCCCTTTCATTCCAAATGGGTTCAAGAAGTGAGCGTGACCACCGCCTTGCGATTTGGACGTTGCTGTTGGGTAGGCCAACCCACCAATCTTTAGTGGATCACATGAGGTGCCACGTGGAGGTCTCATGATGCCCAAGTTGTAGCCAATCCCTGATCATGTCCCAAAGCCTAGCCGTGTATCGACATTAGAAGAAGATGTAGTCAACAGACTATTACACCGGCTTACATACGGACAAGGGCAACAATTTGGGCACCCATGTTTGCCCATCTCTCTCTCTCTCTCCAACGTTCTCGGAGGCTACTGTCGGACGACACGTGCAGCGTGGCGAGTCAATGGATGGCACCCATCATAAAGGCGGAACGTCACCTCCCACTTAAAGAATATTCCGCTTTTAGGGTTTAAGGTAATTTACTCTCCTGACATGATTGTCCCCGATTGCTTGGCGCCCACGGTAACCCCCGACGCCACCTTGCTTTTGATGTTGTGGAGAAGAAGCGTCGGTGGGGCACCCTTGTGACAAAAGACACGGGTATTCCCTTCATTCCAAATGGTTCAAGAAGTGAGTGTGACCACCGCCTTGCGATTTGGACGCTACTATCGAGGAGGCCAACCCACCAATCTTTAGCGGATCACATCAGGTGCCACATGGAGGTGTCGTGATGCCCAAGCTGTAGCCAATCCTTGATCATGTCCCAAAGCCTAGCCGTGTATCGACATTTGAAGAAGATGTAGTCAACGACCTATTGCACCCGCTTACATACGGACAAGGGCCGCAATTTGGGCACCCATGTTTGGCCAAGCGAACGGAGGTCCAACTCCTATTTTGGATGGCAAGCCAAGCGAAGAATTTAACCTTAGTCGGCGCCCAAGCCTTGCAGACACTATGCTCCATGGGGTATCAAATGGGGACATGGAGTTGGGCTTTGTAAGCGGACGCCGTGGAGTAAAACCCACTAGCGGTGTGCTTTCACACGGTGTCATCCTCGTTGAGGTGGAGGCCGTGCAAAGTGTCCCAGAAATTAACGAATGTCGCGGAAGTGGGCGAGCGAGAAGCTTGAGGTTATCATGATTTTGGAGATGAGAGGTCTATTTCTTTTTTGAGGTCTGTTTTTTTTTTTTGATGTTAAGACTGCTGAACCGTGTTTGTTTGGGTCTTGATTCAATAAAATTGGAAAGAAAATATTGCTATATTGCTATACTTGGTACAAATTAAGTTATTTTGCAAGAAGAACAAAAAAGGTAATGCTCGACCGTATGGCTGTGTGCACACGGCGCACGCACTATGCTAGACGGTCATATGCTGGCACCATAACACCGCCAGAGCAAATATCGCTATACTTGGCACAAATTTATTTCCAGGTCACATGGTACCCACAGCGTCGCCGGCGCACCGTGGTCCATGACTCCACGTAGCACAACTGTATGTACACCTGATCAACAAGGACACGCGGGTACGTTGCTATCTGTGGTGCCTCGTCACTGATCATGGCCACACGATCGAGTGCGGTACACGGCAAGGAGCTGGCACACGAGGCTCACCACCCTGCTCACAGCTCTGGATGGCGCGGCGACACCCCAAGCCTGGGACCGTTCGGCGTCGCAGCGTGGGCGTGCACGCGCCCCGCGCCCCTCCCCCCCTCGCCCTCACGCTCCCATGCACCTCTTAAACCCCCCCGCACACCCCCACCCACCCTCATGCAGAGAAGAGATCTCCAGGCTAGCTAGTCAGGCACAGAGAAGATCCGTCCTCCTTAGCCGCCATGGAGAGCGTCGAGCACCAGCAGCAGGCCGCCGCCCGCTCCCCGCCCCACGCCGCGGCGCCGCCGTCCCCGCCGCTGTCGCCCAACTCGGCGGCGGCGGCGGCGCTGGCGAACGCGCGGTGGACGCCGACCAAGGAGCAGGTGAGCGTGCTGGAGGGGCTGTACCGGCAGGGGCTGCGCACCCCGACCGCGGAGCAGATCCAGCAGGTGACGGCGCGGCTGCAGAAGCACGGCCCCATCGAGGGCAAGAACGTCTTCTACTGGTTCCAGAACCACAAGGCCCGGCAGCGCCAGCGCCAGAAGCAGCAGGCCTTCGACTACTTCTCCAAGCAGTTCCGCCGCCCCCAGCCGCTGCCCGTGCTCCACAGGCCCGCCGCCCACCCCTCCTTGCCCCCGATCCCGCTGCATCCGCCGCCACACGTGCCGTCGGCGACGACGCCGGATCCTCCCGCTCCTCCTGCATGCAACAGACAAGGTACGCGTACGTTACGTAGGCACATGAATCATCCACCGCCGCGTTCGTTTGGCACGTACGTCTTGACTGATTAGCCGTCCATGGCCTGCGCGTTTCCTCGCTTAGCTTTACACTTGGGGTCTAGCTGGAAAGGATATGGATTGCATCTACGACTTTCCATTTGCAACCCACGACGTCCATGCGTGCCTGCGGTGGTCAAAGCTGATCAATGTGGTAGGTCAGGACACGACGATAACGCATGGACATGCTTCGGTGTTGACCCATCCATGCTATGCATGCATGCACGCATGATGCAACACGGTGGCTGGCTGTACTATTCGTCGTCTGTTTTGTGCTGTTCCTTGGTTCGTATCGTATCGTATGAAAGCACACGAGTCACACGAGACACGACACGGTTTGCTTTGCTTGGTTGTTGTTCAGTTTCCGATGTGCATGCGATGCATGCACGCATGGCCCTGTCGTTTCTCCTCTTGACCCTGCGGTCTGTGGAGTGTCAGTGGAGCAGGGCAACAACCCTCGTAGTCATGGTCACACGATTTAACGCACGTACGCTGCCGGCCTAGCTCGCCTATGTAGCGTCCGCTGCTGCTACCCTTTTGTAGTGAGTAGCCCTTTTAATCTTCTGCCCACTGTTCATGGATCAATGCATGCCCCAGCCCCAGGTTCGAAGGAAATTAACTGTCCTAGCTTACTCACAGACCGAAGCGGCACCAGTCCTATATGCATGTAGGACGACCGAAGCGAGCAGTGTGTTTGTTTAGCAATGCTGATTTGTTCCCTACTAGTAGTAACTAGTGCAAACTGGCCATGAATAATGAATAGATTTCTGCTGCTTCTGTTCACAGATTTTATTGAGTTTCATGAACACTAATTTTGTGTATTGAAGTAGTAGTTCTTTGCTCTAACATTGTTTGCATTCGATCCATGTTCCTTTTTTTGGTGGCAGCGATGTACGGGCAGCAGCCTAGCTACGTGACAGCGGCGGCGGCGGTGGCGGCGACACAGGCCGCGGCGAGTGCATCCTACTACATGCAGACGCAGGCACAGGCGCCGATGTTGCACCCGAGAGTGGAGGCGGTGGCGCATGACAAGGTCCCGACGCAGGCACAGGCCACCATGTACTCAGCAGCAGCTCCGAACAGCGCCGGTACTCAGCAGCCGCGCGCGCTACAGCTCCCTCCGGCCGCCGGCACCCACGGGCCGCCCGACGCCCGCTCCCGCCGCCCCGAGACCCTGAACCTGTTCCCGCTGCACCCCACCTTCGCCATTCCGGAGAAGCCGCGCCCCGCCGGGATCGCCGGCTTCGCGACGCCGACGCCGACGGGGCCGTCCGCCTCGGGGTCGGGGTCGTTCTCTTGGGAGCCGGAGAGCCCCCGCGGCGACGCCTCGCTGGCGCTGTATGACTTCTTCGGCGTAGGCCGCTGAAGATGATGCATGCATGATTGCTGATTTGCTCAACCTGTCGCATGCATTCCTATGGACCATAGAACAACAATGTTCAGTAAGCCGAACACCGACTGAAGGAGCAAAGTAGGCAGACAAACTATTTTTAGTTTTGGTATATTCGGTTCATCTTCTAGACGGGTGATGCGCCGATCTTTTACCCTTTTCGAAAAAACAAATCTTCTGAAGTGTAGTGTGCCATGGAGAACAGGACAAGTCCCGAAAGATTTGTAATGGTGCTGTTTTTGGTTTTCGTATACATGCTCTAGTTTTCTGCACCGATATGGCTATGGAGTTGAGTTTTTATTAAACGATCATTGGAGTTAACGTTGTTGTTAAAAGATGGGTGTGGCTAAGTCTCAATCGGCTAAGATTTAATCAAATCTCAATCAAATGACATAACATATTCCATGAAAATTTTACATGAATCTCAATGTAAGATTTCACGGATATAGCAACGATTTAGACTTGACTAAGTCTTAGTCGACCGAGACTTAGCAAGACTGTTAAAGGATTTTCTCCATCCATTCGGCTACGGTCTGTATGCATTCACGTGAATACCAGGGGATTGTCGTTTGGCCAAGGTTTTGCTACCGTCGGCATAGCAGAACATAAAATGTGCGTGCATTGTCATGGTGTAATGGCCTGCTTTGTGCACGCATCCCCTGCAAAATTGGGAATTCAACTTCAACATTCGTTTAGGATGTAGGCTATCTCTCGATTAGGGGCAGATCAACCGGCTCTTGGCTCGTTAAGCTCGAGCACGTCAAGCTTAATGATCTAAAATTTGTGATCGTCTTGGTTTGTTAAGGTACCACGAGCGCTCGAGCTCTCCTTACTGGTGATAGGCAGCGCAATTACCATAATTTAAATAAGTTAAATTGTCCTAGTAAAATAACAAGTTAAACTGATGATTGATCAAGATTCAAAACTATGATTGCCCCCCGCGTCGTCTAACCCTAGGCGGCACGGGCGTCGTCCCTTATCGCGCTTCACTTGTCCAACATCTCCTACTCCTCCACTCGCCGATGCCAGATGCCACCACCAAGCGAAGCTTGTGTGGTGGCGACGGTGGCGGGCTCTCTTCCTCGTGGAGCGACCCATCATGTGCATGCCTGCGGGTGGCAGCTCCATACTTCAGGGGCTGGACAGCTAGTGGTGTGTCCCCCGGTGGCTGACGACACGTGCTCATCGTGTGAGGAGGCTTGCACACCCCCGGCGATACAATTTTTGGGAGGTTGTGCCCCAATGGCTCCCCTAGCAGCAACCTCTCGCTCCTATGGCGGCGGCTCAAACGGCTAAGACCACCTCGCTTTCCCTTCCTTGTCGTCGTCACCAGCGACTGGGTGCGGCGCGTACCCTTTCATGAGATCTACTTCCTCCACCCCATGCCCGACCTTCTTCCGCTTCTGCAACCCATGTTGATGATGACCTCTGGCATGTGCATTCCCCTCATGGTCAGGCTGCCGATAACTCGTGGCAAACTCCTAGGTAGCCAGAAACTGCCGCTTTAGAGGTCAAAGATGGCGACAAAGGAAAGTCTCAATGACGTGGGCGCCAATTAAGCCACTGCCCACAAATTCTAGGGAATCAAAAAGAAGATTTTGCATCCCTGGATCTGGGATAGGATCAGATATCCACCGATGGAAGTATTGCGGACAAAAAAACAGCTTTAGGCATCCCTGCTCCGCATAAACCCATCTCGATGAAAAGCCATGGTTGGCCAGCCTTGGCCACAAAAAGAGGAAAGCATGTGGTTGGCGAGGAGAGAAGGGCTAGCTTATGGGCTCCCTCGAGGAAGAATTAGAAGCAGAAATGTATAAGAAGCGCCGAAACAGAGGAAAGTTGGGACCAACCCCTCACCAAATTGGACTTGTATAGGAAATAAAAGGGGGGAATATGGTATGGAGAAATGTGGTAAAAATCAGGCACCTCCTTCACACTGGAGGAAAGAGGAAGGCCAAAGCCATACCTAAACGCGTCTACCATAATTAACCACCGCCTTACCAGGGTGAGGAGCCATAGATCATCCCCCCCTTCTCGCCCCAAGAAGGAGCACGAAAGTGCATGTCTCCGGGAAGAAGGTCGCACCCAAAGAGATGCTCCAATGTCATCGAAGATATGTAATGGTGTAATGGAAGGAGAAGGCAGTGACATGGCCATCACAGTAAGAAGAAAGTCCATAGCAAGAACATTCGCACCAATTGTTCCATGAAGGCAAGGCAGAGAGCCAACCACCAAAGAACAAGAAGGTCAAATGACTATCAAGGTGCATTAGATCTGGGGGATGAAGGAATTTGGAAGACATTTAAAGAACATGGGTAAAGATCTAAGTGGAATTGCTGCCTCCAAAGGAATACACATAAAGTGACCAGGATACTAAATCATCTCACGAGAAGAGAAGTCAGAGTGACTCGTCACGCCAAATGCATCTTGAGACACCTCTTGACATCAGCACTCGTAATCATCATGGCCCGTCACGTTAGCGTACCCCGATTAAGGCACGTGTGGCCCCACTTATAAGGATTCCTCGGGAACTCAACAACCAAGGCCACCCCGGACTAAAAACCTCTTCGCAAAGGAAAAAGGTTATTTATAGCTCATGGACAAGCAACACACACTTCTAAACACCTTTTTCGACAAAGGCATCCACATCGAGTCTTTTCTTATCGACATATGGAGATCATTCGACACAAGGCGCCTACACCAACCCTTCCGCTTGTGGGCACATGAAGGATACTTGGCATAAAGGCATATACAAAAACTCTTTGCGTGCATGCTATGAAAGGAATATCTGCATCAGAACAAAACATGAAGGGAGGAAGTTCTACTGCATGCAATCAAGAAAATAAGACGACAAAATCCATGTGTATTTACATCAATCTTACTCACGAACCTTGTTCTATTACACGAGTACTGATTGGGGAGCTCGTCGATGATAAGTCAAATCAACTATCACCCTGCCTACCTTCGATGCTAATTAAGATGGGCCCCATAAAGCCCAGGACACCCCACCAACACCAGAAGGATTGCCATCGCCTCAGGAGGAGGCTTACCATCGCACAACACAAAGGGAGTCTGGAAAATGCTCTACAAGGAAGGAAAATTCTCGTAGACATGTTGTAAACCAACACCAGGTCTAGACTCATATCCATGCACACCCCCACGCAACGACATGGAAGCCTTTCATAACTTGTGTTGTATAAGGGGCCTGTGACGCCCCCGATTCAATCGTACACTAATCATACACGCAAACATGTACGATCAAGATCAGGGACTCACGGGAAGATATCACAACACGACTCTACAAATAAAATAAGTCATACAAGCATCATATTACAAGCCAAGGGCCTCGAGGGCTCGAATACATGAGCTCGATCATAGACGAGTCAGCGGAAGCAACAATATCTGAGTACAGACATAAGTTAAACAAATTTGCCTTAAGAAGGCTAGCACAAACTGGGATACAGATCGAAAGAGGCGCAGGCCTCCTGCCTGGGATCCTCCTAACTACTCCTGGTCGTCGTCAGCGGGCATCACGTAGTAGTAGGCACCTCCGGTGTAGGGGTCGTCGTCGACGGTGGCGTCTGGCTCCTGGGCTCCAACATCTGGTTGCGACAACCAGGTAGAAGGGATAGAGGGAAAAGAAGGAGAAAGCAACCGTGAGTACTCATCCAAAGTACTCGCAAGCAAGAAGCTACACTACATATGCATGGGTATCAAATGGAGTAAGGGTATCATATGTGGACTGGACTGCAGAATGCCGGAATAAGAGGGGGATAGCTAGTCCTATCGAAGACTACGCTTCTGGCAGCCTCCGTCTTGCAGCATGTAGAAGGGAGTAGACTGAAGTCCTCCAAGTAGCATCGCATAGCATAACCCTAACCGATGATCCTCCCCTCGTCGCCCTGTGAGAGAGCGACCACCGGTTGTATCTGGCACTTGGAAGGGTGTGTTTTATTAAGTATCCGGTTCTAGTTGTCATAAGGTCAAGGTACAACTCCAAGTCGTCCTGTTACCGAAGATCACGGCTATTCGAATAGATTAACTTCCCTGCAGGGGTGCACCACATACCCCAACACGCTCGATCCCATTTGGCCGGACACACTTTCCTAGGTCATGCCCGGCCTCGGAAGATCAACACGTCGCAGCCCCACCTAGGCACAACAGAGAGGTCAGCACGCCGGTCTAAACCTAAGCGCACAGGGGTCTGGGCCCATCGCCCTTAGCACACCTGCACGTTGCGTGGGCGGCCGGAAGCAGACCTAGCCTAGTGGCGTTCCAGTCCAATCCAGCGCGCGCCGCTCCGTCGCTGACGTCAAGAAGGCTTCGGCTGATACCACGACGCTGGGATACCCATAACTACTCCCGCGTAGATGGTTAGTGCGTATAGACCAAATGGCCAAACTCAGATCAAATACCCAGATCTCGTTAAGCGTGTTAAGTATCCGCGAACGCCGACCAGGGCCAGGCCCACCTCTCTCCTAGGTGGTCGGAACCTGCCCTGTCGCTCCGCCTCAAAGATCCACTCGCGGGTGCTCCTCAAGCCGACCCGTCTTTAGTCACCACATGTATCATGTATAAAGTAAATAGTATATACCCGTGATCAACTCCCGAGTGATCACGGCCCGATAGAATAGCATGGCAGACGGACAAGGATGTAGGGCCACTGATGATAAACTAGCATCCTATACTAAGCATTAGGATTGCAGGTAAAGGTAACAACAGTAGTAGCAAGGACAGGCTATGCATCAGTATGGGATTAACGGGAAGCAGTAACATGCTACACTACTCTAATGCAAGCAGTATAGAGAAGAGTAGGCGATATCTGGTGATCAAAGGGGGGGCTTGCCTGGTTGCTCTGGCAGGAGAGAGGGGTCGTCAACACCGTAGTCGTACGGGGTAGCAGCGGCGTCGGTCTCGGTGTCTAGAGAGAGAAGAGGGGGAAGAAACAATAAATATAATGCAAGCATATGCATAGTGATGCATGACATGACAAGTTACAGCGTTAGAGGTGCCCTAATGCGGTAGTAGGTGATACCGGTGAAGGGGGATAACATCCGGGAAAGTATCCCCGGTGTTTCGCGTTTTCGGACCGGTGAACCGGAGGGGGAAAGTTGCGAGTTTGATAGGTTAGGGATGCGTGGCGGACGAACGGACTGCGAAACCGAATTCGTCTCGTCGTTCTGAGCAACTTTCATGTTGAGAATATTTTAATCCGAGTTACGGATTAAAAGATATGATTTTCTAAAGATTTTATTAATTTCTGGAATTTAATTAATTAATTATTTAATTCGAAAAATGAATTTATGACGTCAGCATGATGTCATGCTGACGTCAGCAGTCAACAGGGTTGACTTGGTCAACCTGACAGGTGGGTCCCGTTCGTCATACTCTGTTAGTTAATTAACAATAGTTAATTAGGTTAATTAGCCATTAGGTTAATTAATCAGGATTAATTAAATTAAGTATTTACTTGATTAATTAATTAATATTTTAATTATCATTTATTTTTATTTTTAACATTCTGGGGGGGGGGGCCTGCGGTCAGTGGCATGGCCGGTCCAGTCAGCAAGGCTGACCGGGTCAACAGGCCGGCCGGGCCCCTAGGGCCCACGGGTCAGTGACCCAGGGGTGGCCCCAGGTCGGCCACGTCGGCGGCCGGCGTTGGGGAGCTCCGGGGAGCGTTCCCGCGGCGGAGGGGCGCCGGACCTCGCCGGGATTCGCCGTCCGGCGGCAAAAATGGCCGCGGGCGGGTGCGTTCGAACGTGGAGGGGATGCCGCGTCCAACGGTGGCAGAGGCACGGCCGGACTTGGCCGGAAACGACGCCGGCGAGCGGCGGAGGCGGCGGTGGGATTCGGGACCGCGTCGGGATCGCGCTACGGGGCTAACGGGAAGGCCAGGGGCTGTGCGACGCGCTGAGCACAAGGGGCTCGGCCCCGTGACCATTTGGTCACTGGAAGGGCGCCAGTGACGAGATCCGCGACGGGGGCGCTCGGGTACGGAGGGGAACGAGGGGGAAGAGGAGGGGGGGCCTCGACCGAGCGGAGGAGGCGCGAGGGGAGGGGGGTACGTGGGGCGCGGCGAGCCGGCGCGAGCCGGAGCGCGACGAGCGCGGCGCCGGAGCGAGCTCCGGCCATGGCGACCGAGCGCGGGGGTCGACCCCTACGGCTACAGAGCGAAGCAGGGGAGGGAAGAGCTCACGGGGGGGGGGGGACGCGTGGGGTCTCGGAAGCGGGCTCGGGGCGGTCGGGGGCGTCCGGCGGGGAGGAGGTCGAGGCGGCGGCCGTCCGGCGATGCGGATCCGGCGAGGTGGGAGTCGGGGACGGTCCCGAGGCGACGAGGGGGGGGGGGGTTCGGGCGTCCTGCGCGGCCGGTCGGGGAGGAGGGGAGGAGGACGAGCGCCGGTGGGGTGGGGCGCCGGCGTCGGGGGCGACGGGATCGGGCGGATCCCGATCCAGATCGGCGGGGGAGGGAGGAGAAGGGGATCGGGGGGGAATGGGGGTCGGCTAGGGTTTCCGCCGACCGGGGGGGTTATGGGAGTGAGGGGGTGGGCCGGGCCAGGGGCTGGCCGGCTGGGCCAGGTGGGCTTGGCCCAGTTTGGCCAGGGGGGGTTTCTCTTCCTTTTTTTTGTATTGTTTTCTGTTTTCCTTTTATTTATTTTCTTTTTTGTTTTTATTTATTTATAAACACTTAGGCATTTTATAAAATTGTGAACCTTACACCATAATTATCTTTGTAATATTTGGCAACCACCGAACATTTTTGTTTTAGTTTTTTTTTTGAAAACTTTTATTGTTTTCTTTTATTTAAATTTTGAATTTGTTTCGGTTCTGATCTATCGAGAGTTTATCACAGTAACCGTGGTGACGTGGCATCATTAGCGGGGAATCACTGCAGCTTAATTATTCGGGCGTCACAATTCTCCTCCACTACAAGAAATCTCGTCCCGAGATTTAGGAGGTAGAAGGAAAGAGTGCGGGGTATTCATCACGCAGACGATCCTCGCGTTCCCAGGTGGCTTCGTCTTCAGAGTGATTCGACCACTGGACTTTGAGGAACTTGATCGCCTTCTGACGTGTGCGGCGTTCAGCTTGATCGAGAATGCGGACCGGATGCTCTTTATAAGAGAGGTCCTGTTGCAATTCGAGCACTTCATGATCCACCGCTCGGATTGGATCCTTGAAGCAACGGCGGAGTTGTGACACATGGAACACATCGTGAACCTGAGAAAGGTTCGGCGGAAGCTCCAGTTGATATGCCACCTTTCCACGCCTTTCGAGAATAGTGAAGGGACCGATATAGCGAGGAGCTAGCTTGCCCTTGATCCCGAAGCGGTGAGCACCCTTCATTGGGGTAACTCGAAGATAAGCCTTTTCGCCAGGTTGATAGACCATGTCTTGGTGATGACGGTCATCCTGACTTTTCTGACGTGACTGAGCAGTCTTGAGATTCTCGCGAATAATGCGAACTTGTTCTTCGGCCTGTTGGATAATATCCGGACCGAAGAATGGGCGTTCCCCAGTTTCTGACCAGTTCAGAGGGGTTCGACACTTTCGTCCATATAGCACTTCGAAGGGGGACATCTTCAGACTAGCTTGATAGCTATTATTATAAGAGAACTCGGCATATGGAAGAGATTCCTCCCATTTCTTGCCGAATGAGATTACACAAGCTCGAAGCATGTCTTCGAGAACTTGGTTGACACGTTCAACTTGCCCTTGCGATTGAGGATGGAACGCAGTACTGAACGACAGATGAGTCCCCATAGCTTCTTGGAAACTCGCCCAAAACCTTGAAGTGAATAAGCTGCCACGGTCTGAACTGATAACCAGTGGGATACCATGAAGTGAAACAATTCTAGCCATGTAGAGAGTAGCAAGCTGACTAGCAGTGATTGTCTCTTTGACCGCCAGGAAATGGGCAACTTTGGAAAGCCGGTCAATGACGACAAGAATAGCATCATTACCTTTCTGCGATTTGGGAAATCCAGTGACGAAGTCCATCTCAACATGGTCCCATTTCCATTCAGGAATAGAGATAGGTTGCAGAGTTCCAGCAGGCCTTTGATGCTCTGCTTTGATTCGGCGACAAATGTCACACTCAGCAACATAACGAGCAATGTCCTGCTTCATATTAGACCACCAGAATCTTTGACGAATATCCTGGTACATCTTTGTACTACCAGGATGGATGGACAGAGGCGTATCATGGGCTTCTTGCATAACCCTTTTAGTCTTATCCAGGTTTTTCTTCGAACATGGTACCACTAAGCGGCCTTTGAAATACAAGGCGCCATCGTCGGCGATCGTGAAGAATGAGGGCTTTCCCCTTTTGAGGTCGCGCTTAATCTTGAGGACTTCATCGTCACACTTCTGTATCCATTTGATGGTGTCCACAAGATCTGGTTTCGCAACCAGGGTATTGAGAGAACCCTTGGAAACAACATGGAGGTTCTGTTTGGGGAAACCTTCGGGAGGGGGAGCGAGTGATCCCGGGGGAACAATATGGAGGTTCAGCCTTCTAAATTCTTCGGTAAGCGAGGGCTGAACTTTATGAACCTGGAGGTGGTTGCAGTAAGACTTGCGGCTCAAGGCATCAGCCATCACATTAGCCTTGCCGGGGGTATATGATATATCCACGTCAAAGTCTGCAACAGTCTCCATCCATCTCTGCTGGCGTAGGTTCAAATCTGGCTGAGTAAACAGATACTTCAGACTTTGATGGTCGGTGAAGATCTCGCAACGATTACCGAGAAGGTAATGTCGCCACTGCTTCAGTGCATGAATGACAGCAGCAAGCTCGAGGTCGTGAACCGGGTAGTTTTCTTCGTGAGGGCGCAATTGACGAGAGGCATAAGCAATCACTCTGCGCTCCTGCATTAGGACACAACCTAATCCTTGGCGGGAAGCGTCGCAGTAAATGACGAAGTCCTTCTTAGTATCAGGTGGTGCAAGCACGGGGGCAGAAGTCAACTTGTCTTTGAGCGCCTGGAAACTTTCCTGACACTTGTCTGTCCAGTCAAACTTGACACCCTTATGCAACAGATTAGTCAGGGGCCTGGCAATCTTGGAGAAGTTCTCGACGA
The DNA here is from genome assembly GCF_056163025.1 of Triticum urartu. Classification (NCBI taxonomy): domain Eukaryota; kingdom Viridiplantae; phylum Streptophyta; class Magnoliopsida; order Poales; family Poaceae; genus Triticum; species Triticum urartu. Next base: position 120,042,787 of record NC_141877.1, read on the forward strand.
ATCGACGGCAGTAGCTGGCGAGACCGAGGAAACTTCGGACTTGCTTGACGTTCTTCGGAGGAGTCCAATCGAGAATAGCTTGAACTCGTTCAGGGTTGACGGCAATACCATCCTTGGAGATGACATGCCCAAGATAGGTTACTTCGGGGAGCCAGAATTCACACTTGGAATACTTAGCATACAGTTGATGTTCTCGAAGCTTCTCTAGCACAAGACGCAGATGTCCAGCATGTTCTTCCTCGTTCTTGGAAAATACAAGGATATCGTCCAGATAAACCACGACGAACTTGTCGAGGTAATCCATGAATATATAATTCATCAGACGAGAGAAGGTGGCGGGAGCATTCGTTAAGCCGAATGACATGACGGTGTACTCGTATGATCCATACCGAGTCACGAAGGCGGTTTTTGGGATGTCCTCTTCACGAACACGGATCTGGTGGTAACCCAACCTCAAGTCGAGTTTGGAGAACACTGATGAACCAGCCAGTTGATCATAAAGATCATTGATCCGAGGAAGAGGGTATTTATTTTGAATGGTAGCTTGGTTTATAGGACGGTAGTCTTGGACCAATCGGTTTGTTCCATCCTTCTTCCTAACAAAGAGAGAAGGTGCTCCCCAAGGAGAGCAACTTGGGCGAATGAAACCTTTGACAAGAGATTTGTCGATTTCCTCCTTAAGCTCAAGGAGTTCATGCGGCGGCATCTTGTAGGGTCGTTTAGCTATAGGGGTAGTGCCGGGTTTCAAGTCGATGATGAATTCGACAGCTCTAGCAGGGGGAATCCCTGGAAGTTCTTCTGGGAATACATCTTGGAATTCACGAACGACGGAAACGTTTCCAATGCCCTCGAGTGGTGCAGCGTTCAACGCGTTCAAGGCATAAAGTCGTGCCTCGGCGTTCTGAACTAGATGAGCTTGATAAGCTATTATTTCATCAGAAGGGTGTAGCAAATGGACGACCTTAGTGGCGCAAACTATAGAAGCAGTATGCGCTTTTAACCAATTCATTCCCAGAATGAGATCAATGCTACAGGACTTCAGTACGATGGGAGAGACAAGGAATTCCAGCCCTTCGATTTCTACAGGGACGTCGTTGCAAATCATGGAGGTTCGACATTGGCCCGCAGGGGTGTGTACTAATAGTGAAGCATCCATGTTCTCACATTTAATGTCGTGCAAGCATGCAAAACCTTCTGACATGAATGAATGCGATGCACCTGTATCAAATAAAACGGATGCTGGTACTGAATTTACGAGGAGGGTACCCATCACAGTAGCAGGCTGGTCTTGAGCTTCGCTCAGATCAACGTGGTTGGCATGAACACGACCATAAGACTTGGCATTGTTGCTGCGGGGCTGGTTGCTTCCACGGCCAGTTGCTGGAAGGGCCAGTTGATTCGGGTTCTGGTTGCATTCCCTAGCACGATGCCCTGGTTGTCCACACCTGAAGCACAATCCATTATTGGGAGTGGGAACAGGAGCTTGTGGTGGTGGAGCTGGGAGTCTTGGCCGCCTAGTCGGAGGAGTAGGCAGACGAGGTGCAGCATAGGTCTGCCTTGGGGTAGGTGCATCCGGTTGGTACAAGCTATTGGGAATCCATATCTTGCGCTTCTGCGAGGACGGGCCCGAAGATGAGCCCGTGTCACGGTTGCGCCTGTGAGAGCTCTGGTATTCCTGCAGACCAGTTTCGACATTGATGGCTTTGTTCACCAGAGTGGCGAAATCAGCAAAATCATGCACTAGAAGTGCGAGTTTGATGTCAGCTTGAAGGCCATCCCGGAACTTCTCCTGTCTGCGTGCATCAGTTGCAATGTCCTCTTCAGCATAGCGGGACAAGTCAAGAAACTCCCGCTGATAAGCTTCCACAGTTTTGTTGCCTTGGGTGAGGTTGCGGAACTCACGCTTCTTCCGGTCCATGACTCCCTGAGGAATGAAGCGAGCACGGAAGGCAGCTTGGAAGTCTGGCCAGGTGATGATTGTTCCAGCTGGCAGTGTACGCCTGTGGCTGTCCCACCATTGAGCTGCGGGTCCTTTCAGGAAGAAGGAAGCAAAGGTGACATAGCTGGCAGGGGCTACATCAGCAGACTCCATCTCATAGGTGATGTCACGGAGCCAGTCATCAGCATCCAGAGGCTGAGTTGAGCTGCGCTACACAGTTGGGTTCAGGCGCATGAAATCCTGCAGAGTCACTGGGGTTGGCTGCTGGTTCATATTGGGGCGAGGAAACTGAGCCATCATATTCTCCATGAACTGGCGATTCATCTCAAGCTGTTGGATCATACCAGCCATGTACTCAGGCGGTGGTGGGGCGTTGCCACCACGACCACGACCACCTGGTCTAACCATCCTGCTAATATTTAACAGGGGTAGTTCAGCATTGAGGAATTGTAAAAACAAGAATCATTCATGATGAAACATGCACAACAAAAGCAGCACGATAGATACCACATAGTAGTCGGCATATCTTACAAAAGAGATCATGCATAGAGTTCGTTACACAGTGTTCAGTACATAGACTAAGACATCATAGGCGGCACACAGGCTCGCGGCGAATGCATCTAACACTAATAAGCAAGTCTACGTCAGTCCCATGCGGTACTGCGGAGGTAGGTGTAGCCCGACAGCTGGTAGTGACGCGAAGGGAAGACCTCCACGCGAGTAGCCTAGGGTCCACGGATACTCTGGTGCGGAACCCGTTGCGCAGGTGGCAGGAGAGGACCAAGTGCAGGAGAGTAGCCTCCCACATCTGGCCAGCCGACGCCCTGGGGCATCACGGTCCGGGCAGGGTAGATCGCAGAGCGCGATAAATCACCAGATCGGACAGAGGGGTGCAACAGTGTCAGAGCACGGTAGAGGTGCTGACGAGTGGTGTACAACTCGTGGCGAAGAGCTCGGTTAGCTCTATCCAGCCCATCAGCATGCAGAACCAGGTTCTGATGGTAGAATGGCTCTCGGGTGACAGTGGAGTAGGCAGCAGTGTAGTAACCCTCCGCACCAACATCGGATGCGATAGCAACGTGCCTGAAGGGGGAGGTGTCCAACTCCTGATACTCTCCACGAAGACGTGTCAGAGCAGCATAAGCAGCATCGTGGACCGCCATATCGATAGTCACTCCAACACCATGAGCAGTGTGCAGCACGGTAGTGGAGTCATACTCTCGAGAGTAGAGGTGGACGATGGCACGGTACTGCTCCTGGTTGAAGTCCTGGTACTCCTCATAGACGGTGTACTCAGGGTGCCAGCGATAACCCAGATAGGTCATCATCTCAGCCAACACAGCAGGTGATCCTGAGGCACCAATGGCCGTCGTGTGGCGCACGACCTGCCTCGTGGGTTCCATCTGAAAACACAGATGTTTTCACTGGAGTCAAATGACAATGTGGATAATGTTCAAATACATTCCTAAAGAATAACTAGGGCTTATCCAACTTTGGGGTGAATGTCGTAACGGGATCCTAGTGTCAGAGTTAGTAAATTCGTTTAACCCGAGTAGAAGAGAGTTCAGAGTCCCAGAGTAAAGGTCGAGGAGTAAAAGATCCTAGTACCACCCGATGGCGACGTGGGCCCGTAAGGCACACAGCCAAGTTAGTAAAAGTTTTTACACTGTCTAGACTCGACTTCGGCCAAGGAGTGTGGAAGGGGAGTTCCTACAGGCAGTCGGCTCTGATACCAACTTGTGACGCCCCCGATTCAATCGTACACTAATCATACACGCAAACATGTACGATCAAGATCAGGGACTCATGGGAAGATATCACAACACGACTCTACAAATAAAATAAGTCATACAAGCATCATATTACAAGCCAAGG